>NW_023503278.1:745194-1490388 GCF_000182765.1 Lodderomyces parapsilosis
ATTGGGCGCATAAGGCAGTTGATGAGAAGGAACAAGATGCCAATTAGTAATGATTGTCACTACCATTTAGGACAGTTTAATTTCTTCAAACAAGCTTTCCAATGCGGGTGTCACGTAATTTGTAGAGCCTTAAATGGAGTTTAGAAGGGAGGTACAGATGTTTGTAATGGAGTATACTGAGATTTGGCGTGGTGAAATGAATGTAGTCAAATTCAATTCGAGCATGGTACTATCCTCTAGTCCATCGGATTATGCTTCATTCAATGTAGAAAAGGTATTGACACACTTTTTTGGTCCTTTAGCGCCTCCCTAAATTCAAGCGAACATCTAAGCACTTCACATTGCCATATAAAGCAATTTCGATTGTTTTCGTCGGGCCCGACTTGATGCTACCGGTTCCTAAAAATATTGCTCGGAAATTTTTTTGCGGCAAATTCCAAACAAGGTATATCCGAAGCGCAACTCCAAATATAATCTTCAAAAGCATATTCGCTTGGAAGAGCAAGCGAAATTATGAAGATGTAGAGATAAACATGAGCGAGATAAGATTGAAACCACTTCATTGGACGAACTCTCTTTGCTTGCAAGAAACCATTTTTATATGATAAGGTTCGGACTAAGCACGTTTTGAACAACCTTTTCTTCAATAATCCCGAACTTTTTTAACGGGAATTAACCAGAAACGGAAATTATGCACAAATGCAGCCCATGGTATCATCACAAAGCCGCCTGAACATCAATTTCAACAACCCTATGAGCCACCTCTGTAATTCAACACCTAAAATAACCCAAAATGCCATTTGAAATGTGAAATTTAGAAAATATTTGTTCTTCTCTCTAACAAGTACAGCTGGTGTAAATACTACGATAATGAAGACAGGGGTTAGTTCTACGAAAAGCCTTCCAAAGCAAGCTACCATTCAAATGTTGTCGGCGTTGATTGCTTGCTCACAATCGTCCACTGAAAGCAAGAGTGAACAAGTACAATATTACCAGTTACAACAGCATGTTTCTTACTTTAGCGCAGATTACAAAAATCATCGGAACAAAATCCATGCAAAACTAACACTTCTTAATCTTGTTACTTCTTTGTTAACATTGCTTCTTCTTGCAATATATTGGGGGTCATATTATGAGATTCAAGACAACATGAAAGAATTAAAAATGTTGGTGGTGATTGGTGATGAAAACACTATTGATGGAATACCCTCAGCCTTTGGAAATGCTATGAAGGAAGTACTACAACGTCCCCAGTCGAAAGCAAGTGGAGATTGGCATATTTTCAAAGAAAGCGAGTTTAAACAGCTAGCAGAAGATCATGACAACACAATTAGAGGAGAAATTATCAGGCGTGTGCATCATCAATTGTACTGGGCAGCAATATATGTCAAACCCAATGCAAGTTATAACTACCACCAAGCATTAGTCAACGGAGACACAAAGTATAATGCATCTGACAACACTGTGGCTGTATATTATGAAACTGGTCGTGATAGTACTATAATTGGACTGTATGTTTTGCCACAAATTCAGAAAATTGAAAAGCTTTGGTTTAACAAACTTCCTGTGCTAACCGCCCGAATTGTTGACATCACCATTCAATCCAAGGCACAGAAGTTGGTGCTCACGCAACCACTTCTGTTTACTGTATTTGATGGAGCACCGTACTCACAATACATTTTAAATGCTCCTTTACAAATAGGCATTATTCAGTTGATTATGGTTTCATTTTTCCAATTCAACTTTTTTGCAAGCCCGCACCAGAAAGTGGCCCAATCTCCAGTAAAAAGAGCTCATTATGTTGTTTACAGATACATTTCTTCCCTCTTATCATTCTGCTTTTTTTCACTAATTTTCGGGCTTGTTTCATTAGCTTATCAGGCAGACTTTACCAGCACTTTTGGAAAATCGGGATTTTTGGTGTATTGGGGTATCACATTCCTCACAATGTGTGCAGTTGGGTTTGCAAACGAGATTATGGCTTTGTTGATCATCCCCATATACCCACCGTTATTAGGATATTGGCTTGTGTTTTGGGTCATCATTAATGTTGCGCCTTCTTACAATGCCATGTCTTTAACCAACAATTTCTACAGGTACGGTTATGCTACACCAATGTATAACGGATACGAAGCAACCAAGGTTATTTTTTTCGATCTTTACAAGGGAAATTTAGGACGTAATATTGGCATATTAATTGCTTGGATCGTGGTGTTGTCGATGGCATTTCCATTTGCATTAACGAGGTTCAATACGTTGAGTAACAATAGAGCGGCTACCATAGAGCCCAAGGAGTGTTCTTCGGGCACAAATTCAGAAGAAATGAAGCAAGAAGGAAGATGATTTGGTATATTTCGTAACCAGTCAAGAAATAAAACTGGGCTCAAAAATGTTCATTTTAAGACACCTAACCTCTATAGCCAGGGGTACCCTCTCCAGGTACTCTTAGCAGCAAGTATGTTTCTTGGGTATTTTAACAATTGTGCATACTCTGACTTCAAGGGAGGTCCATAAGCTTATCGTGACATTGAATGTTAAACCAAATATTGAACAACTTTAAGATTGTGTTAATCATTCGTCGCCCAAGCAATGAAAGGTGGTTTATCTCAGCGGTAATGGTAGAATAGTTTCAAAACCTATGCTTCGCAGCCTAGTGGAGTCCCGTATTTTCAGAAATTTTGTAATAAATTTAAATATTGTGTGTTCCATCTTCTACTCCTCTCCCCACAACATCAACACAATAGAAGTGATGAACTACTAAGTTTCAGGCTCGTATAATGACCAAGCATCTAGACGTGATAAGAGGTTTGGTGGAGTCGGATTGTATTGTCATATCTTTCCAGAATTAATCACTCATTTCAGGTCTTGCAATTAGAAAATTGTCATAAAGTCAGGCAAACTTCATTGAGAACCAAAATATGGTCTGTTGTCAAAAGTATGAAGGCATTGATCAAGCTTCGCAAACGTCACTTTGAGTTAATTTATAAGAGAAAGGATTTTGACATTAATGGACGCAGCACAGCATGAGACTGGGCGCAAAAGGCAGGGGATGCGGAAGAACAAAGTGCCGACTGGTAAAAATACAAAATGACTGGGACGATGTCAATCAAAGACAGAGAGCTCAGTGAACAGTTGCTGCACTTTCTGTGTGTAATGAGACACAAGTGTTATTACAGTCTCTGTTGATGACACAGCATCCGCATATGTGAATATTGATGTTTTCAGACATTGATTCTAGGGTTGAGATTAATTGAAGTCTCTCTCGTGTGATTTCCAGTATGTCTTCTCGTTTTCAATTACGAAATTGTCAGGACCTTTACCAATGTGAAATTGTAGGAGCCACAATTGTGTGAACAATGCATTTTCGCTCCCCCCACCCCATTTTTTCGTTCAAGTGGGTTTTGTTTTTGGTAGGCGGGGGCCATCATTTTGACTCTAGGCTTGTCATTAATTCTCAAGTAGGAACTGTTATGAAAGATTGTTTCAGGAATTAGTGGAGTCAAACACCCCGCTTGAAACCATCAACAAAGAGAAATTTCGTCAGCTACTCATCCCACTTCCATCCCGCTAAAACGTTCACATCCAATGAAAGGTCTAATACGAACTAGATATACTGCCACTCTTATATGCCAGTTCAGGTACTTCAAGCGATGGTGCACGTGTTATAAAAAAGGAGGGGAAGATTAGAAAAGATGCAAATCTTGATCCGATTCGGTACCTCACTTGTGGCTACATGCTCTTGCTGCAACACACTCTACTCGCCAACTACCCCACAATTTACCATTGCTTCCTTACAGATTCTACCGACCATAGAGGCTCAGCTTTGGAAAGAGGTCAGTCTTCGTGTAGCCGATTAGGGTAGCGCCGTGCACAAAATTAGTTTGTTGATCAATGTAGTACGAAATGGTTATAATATTGCAACTGAGGCGGGATACATTACTGTCTAATAAAAAATCCGCATTTCGAATGTCCTTGATCTGGTTCAGATATCACAGTTTTAAACACAGGTATACCGTCCTCTCCCTCTGTAACTACTAACTGCTCAAATACGCTTTCCATAATTTACACGGATGCAATGGAAACCTCTCAAAAAGTTTAATTGGATGTAGATAGAGAACAGAAAAGAAAATGCAACATGACTTAAAATTGTATAGGCTCTTAGCACAATGACCTTTTGTTTTGAGTAATATAATCAGACGCCAAAAAAAAAAATCTCTCATTCTGTACCAAGATAAAAGATGACTCGGAAGAAGCTGTTGAGATATAGACGGATACAGATCACGGGGATAGATTCGAATCGTTAGCCAAAGTTGTTGAAAAATCAAGCTACATCACCTAAACGCAAACTTATCCTACAGGTGTCAAAACACGCCCTTTTTCGTGATAGGCAGTGTTGAGTCAACGCTATGTCACAATACAAACTGCCAATGTCACAAATCAATGAAGAGGAGTTGGCTGCATTTGACCCGTACTATACACCTCGCCATCCACCTTCGGCTACACTATCGCCATTGAGTACAACTGAGTCATCATCCGCATCGGAGCAATCACTGTCGCGACATTCACTCCACCCAAAAACCCTAGTTTTCAATTTTATCAATTCATTCAGACCATTTGATTATTCTACTTTACCACCAGTCTACCTTGAACATTTCCGCAAATTAGATGAACGGCAAGAGCGCCAGGGTGATGTTGAATATATACTGAGTTTACAGGACAATGAAGCAAATCAATTTCGACTGCGAAAGGAAGAAAGGGATGGTGCACATCTACATCCAGCACACCCTGATTTTGATTACTCGACATTCAGTCAACTAGAAAAAGACGCCATTATAACATCAATGAGTCCGCTAAGTAAACGTCTACGTACACGACATTTGACATGGATATCACTTGGAGCAAGTATAGGGCTGGGATTGTTTATTACATCTGGTTCATCACTAGCACATGCAGGTCCATTGGGTTTACTACTTGTATGGATGTTTATTGGCAGTTTTGCATTCACCACCATGGCAAGTTTATCTGAACTAGCAACTGCATTCCCAGTGAGTGGTGCATTTGTTACATTCCCCACCTTGTTTATCGACAAGTCAGTGGGGTTCGCCATTGCTTGGAATTATGCTCTTCAATGGTTGGTGACTATGCCATTGCAGCTTGTTGCCGCAGCATTGAGTATTCAGTATTGGAATAACCGTCTTCATCCAGCCATATTTGTCACCATCTTCTACGTTGTTATTGTGCTTATCAACTTGTTTGGTGTCAAGGGGTATGGGGAGATTGAAAGTTTCCTAAGTTTACTCAAAGTGGTTGCTGTTGTTGGGTTCAACATTTGTGGAATCATTATTGTTGCCGGTGGTGTACCGGGACAACCATATATTGGAGGTGCTAATTGGCATAAACCACAGGGTGGATTGTTCAATGAGCACTCACCATTCAAAAATATGTGTTTCATCATATCCAATGCATCTTTCGCATTTGCTGGGATTGAGCTATTTGCTTTGGCGGCAGTTGAATCGGCAACCCCAAAAACTTCTATTAATAAGTCAAGAAAACAGATCTTTTATCGAATCATTGTGTTTTACTTGTTGTCGATTGTCATGATTGGGTTTCTTGTATCATACAAAAACCCTGAATTGGAAGGTTCAACTGATGGACTCATCGATACAAACACATCCCCCTTTGTCATTGCCATCAAGTTGGCCAATATCAACGCTTTACCTTCGATAATGAATGCGGTAGTGATAATCACAGTCATCTCTGTTGGAAATGCATCAGTTTTTGCATCCACTAGAGTCCTCAATGCCATTGGTGCTCTAGAACAAGGACCCAAATTTCTCAACTACATCGATCAGAAAGGACGACCCATGGGATGTCTTGTGATTCAATTTGTATGTGGTTTACTTGCATACCTCGTGTGCATCCCCGGTTACTCAACAACATTGTCAATTTTCCAATGGCTATTGAGTTTGAGTGGATTGAGTGCATTATTCACCTACTTGGTGATAAATATATCGCAGCTTCGATTTCATGCTGCCTTGAGCCATCGTGCACGAGTTGCTCGTGATGAATTACTTTATGTTTCTCCAAATTGGGTGTCGTGGTATGGTATAGTAACGATTGTTGTCACTTTAGTGCTACAATTTTGGGCGGCATTGTGGCCTCCTGGTGGAGGCGTTGATGTGGTTTCATTTTTCCAGATTTATTTGGGTGGTATTGTATTGATTGTCAGCTATTTGGTGCATAAAGTGTATGATTACTGGTATAATGGCGTCCCCTTGACGAAAGTGTGGTTGAATGTTGATGAAATCAATGTTGACATGGGACGTCGACAAGTTGACTTGGAGGCAGTAAAACAGGAAATTGCTGAGCAAAGGAATGTTTTAGAGAACAAGCCCTGGTGGTTTAAAGTGTATAATTTTTTTTGTTAAAACGGATTGGGGGGAATCCTAATACTTCTTAGACTACACGTCAGAGTGAGAGTGCCGGCTCTTGATGCATTCTCCTAAAGTAGGAAATGTAAAATCTGGGGTAAAATAATATCCTGGTATGACGTTTCTCAACAAATGAAGTAGAGGGGGCCGGTCAGAGCATAGCTTTTCTTGCCATCTGCCATCACACAGTAGAGCAAAAGTCATCTTCTTCTTCTCCTCTTTATTTTCGAGTGACGTAACCTAGTCCAGTCCTTTTTCAAAGAAATGTTTGCTACTCCGGTTGTTTAGAAGGGTACAAAATACAAATCAAGCAATAAACTTTCCTGAACCGGTTGACCGTGAAATGTGGAGTAAAGAGAAACGAAACGGAATTTTAGATCCTTTTTGCTTTCCTTTACCTCTTTTTCCTTTAGATGAAACATACCCATCATTCATTCATCGTTGTAGTAGAGTTTAGTATACATTTTGTGTTTTAACAGTGTGAAAGTCTCATGACATTTTTTTAGTCTTTGAGTATGAATGCAAATGCAAATGCATCAAAAATAAAAAAGAAAGCGAGGCCGATACCGCTGTCTCTAGCTTTCTCTCCCCGCCCGCATTTTCCAACAATTGTTTTGAAAAATATGGGGTAGCCAACAACACAACTGTGTGACCCCAAGAAAAAGAAAACTCAAGATGAGAAGGTAGTGTACACTCGTAATGCCTCACCTTTGCTTCCGAAGCCACTACTAGAAATGAACTTCGAGGGGAAAATTTGGAGAACTGGGGCAATCCTTTGATAGTTTTCAGTATAGTTTGATTCATATCAAAGAGGGGTTTGAATATGTATCAATTGCCGTCAACAGTTGGGTACTCTTGCTGGAAGCCGACAGACAGACCGATCTCACAATTGGAAGTGTGGCGAAAGAGGGGTGTGTAAGATTCAATTTTTTGGTGTCTGAATTTTATTCATTTCACATTCGGAGTTGGTGCAAAAAGGAATTTAGACATAGCTCGTATAGCGCTAGAGGACTAACTGCTACTGCTACTATGATGGCACTATTAAACTCTAAACGTAAATGACAATCAGCAATCGTCGTATTACAACTATAAGAACTATAACCCTGAAAATAAACTCCTCCCAAAACAAAGATAAATGCAATATGTATAACCCAAAATATAACAGAAAAACACTCGACAGAACAACACTAAATGAGAAAGCCAGCTTTTCTCTATCTCTCTGCTTCTTCGGTCTTCCTCCTTACGAAAAATGAACCAACCATTTCCTGTAATTTATTTCAATCAACTCATTATTCTTGGTTATTAGATCTGGGATTGTGTTGCAGTTGTGTTGCGAACTGAATGTCTTTAAGTTCTCGTTGCAGTATGGACATTGATACAATAGCGAATCATCGGTAGCTTGGCTATATCTGTCGTGCTCAAACTCATCATCCATTTGGAAGATATCTTCTTGGTTATGCGTGTCAAAATGATCCATTGTATGCTGTTTGACTGGTATTCTAATTTGGTATATAGGGATATGACTTGGTTGAAAAGTGAATTGATGCTGAAGGGTGGTTGAAAAAGTGGAAAATAAATCTGGTGGATTCCTATCACCTTATATATATATATATATTTATTCAAAGTATGTCTGGTGTCTGTTGTCTATTTGCTGTGTAAATTACACAAAATGCACAGGAAACAAAAAAAAAATAAATAAAAATAAATTTTGTGTGTGTGTTGTGTCACACTGTGGTGGTTGTGGTTGTGGTTGTGGTTGTGAGAGTGTGTGTGAGTAATAGTTATGAGCAACGCACGTGATACCACGACATTGTGGAACTAACTGACTGACTCATAGTACTACTCCCTACACGGGCACCTGCTACACAGTATTCTAGATTCACACAGTTTTACATCTGTACACACAATTTGTCAACGATGTTGTTTCTATTGCAGTAGTAGAAAAGAGTAACTTGTACTGTGGTTGTGGTGTCAACAGATGCAGCAACAGCAGCAGTAGCAGCAGTAGTAGTAGTGGTGGTGGTGGCTCCTATTCCATTGCAGAAAATGTCTCATAGAATCTGCACATAGTTGCAGTCCCCTAGACTTGCTCTACCCAGTTCTATCTCTCTCTATGTACCTTGTCTACGTGGCTTTCCGTTGCTCCTATTATCACAAACACACAAACTCTCTATCTATCTCTCTATCTATCTCTCCTATCTCGGATCTTAAAGTGCGAGGAATCGGTATTGCCAACAATTTGTTTTTTTTTCTTTTTTTCTCTATTCCAGCCAGTGACGTATTTGCGCACTATTTCCGTGGTAGCAATCTTTGTGCGAAGCCCCGTATGAGCAACATTTTTATTACCGCAACACGGGGCGAGGATGCAATGCCGAGACAGAGAAAGAGAAAGAGAAAGAAAAACCATGATTGGGTCTCTTTTTTTGTTTGTTTCAAACGAGTCCATGGGCTAACAATACTAGTAGGAAGCCACACTATGGGTCTCTTATCTCTTGCTGCCTCCGTCTTTTTTCCTCTTTTCGTACATTCCTTCCCCCTTTATCTTGCGCTTAAATTCCATAATCGGAAATTGAGGATAAAGCAGAAAATGCAAAATAACCACGTGCAAACTTTTAGAAAACGTGCCAGTGAAAACCCCAAACTTTGAAAATTACCTATTTAGTGAAATTCATCAACTTTTGAACTTTGAAACAGCAAAGACACGACATTTCTCTCTTTCTATGCCTTACGTCACTACAAATTATATAGAAGAAAGTGTCTGACAGTTTGGGAAAGGGATGCCACCTAATTGTGGCTTGTCCCTTTTTGCCCAGTGCTTAGAGGCGATAAGGAGAGCATAGTACAACGAATCCTGTTTCATCTATGGCATTGACTCCTTTAGGTCCATCTTTAAGCTGCCAGAGCAAGGAGGTACTCTTGAAGTACTCTTGAGGTACTTTGTCTGTGCTGTCATCCCCTGTCCCCCCTCCCCCTCCTATTCCGTTTGTGGTTGTCTATTGCCGAGTAGAGGGGATGGTTTTATATGCAGTTTAACATCCCCTTCCATGTAAGATTTACGACTCTGCAACGAACAACACAAAATCTACAATATGTCCTACATACAACCAAATAGTCTAGAACCGTCCTGCGTTGCAACAAGATCCAGACCAGGCTCGGCCGGATATTTGTGCGTCCTGTCGCCCCCTGCAAGTATCAGCATCCAAACAGTCATGCCTAGATAGTGAACACTGCCGAGGATGTTTGTTTTTTCTTGCTTTTTGCTTTTTTTGCGGCAAAACTCTGGCAATTATGAACCCCCTTTTGAAATTGAACGGTTGACGAGAAACTTGAGAATCTCTTTGCTATTCTGGAAGCATGCTCTATGTACGGAAACACCAACACAGAGATGATTGTGTCAGAAAACAATCGTCAAATCCCGTAGATACAGTTAGAGCCTATTTGCAAGCAAGCAGGAAGCATCCGATAATGGACTTTAATGCAATGAACCTAGGCATTTATGTCGAAGTTCTATACGTCCATATCCATAATGAAACGATATTTTTTAAAACCAAACCCCACTTCCGCAACACACTTACATCACAGGTTGGACATTCATGTAGCTTAGATATGCTCCTCTTGCACTCTTTACATCACTCGTTAGTTGTGTTTCATGTTGCATTCGATAATGTGTATTCTGTAATTACAACACTGAATGTGACACACCATGTGGCAAAAAAAAGTCCTAGCTCAGGGCACTTCCGCATATCTCTTCTCCACTTAATCAATATGGTTGAAAATGCCAACGTCTACGTGTCGGGCATTTTCATCAATAGTCCTGGCAGAAATGATGACAGACGTGGATATGCTGGTGTTGCTATATCGTGCCCGGTTTATGGAAATTTTACGAATGTGAATTCAGAAGAGCCATTACAATTAAGCATATGGTCACCCCAGCAAGGGCCAAAATGTGATCTATAACTAGAGGAATGGAAGCTATCATTGATCGTTTCGCAAATCATGGGGCTGCAAGAGGTATGCAGTATACGCTTGTTTCTGATGACTTAAACGCGGTGAAAAATATTCTTGAGAGGGGACCCTCATCCAAGAGGAAATACGACAAGGACTTTCAAAAGTGGAGAAACAGTCGCAATGACGCAGTGTTGGACGCAGTGTTGGACGCAGTGTTGGACGCCGACTTGATACAAAAGGCGGTGGAATTGTACAAAGAGTGCATGGAAATAGTTGAAAGATGCGACGGCTTGCAAGAATATTTGAACTCGTTTACAAGCCGATGAATACTAGAGATTAGAGATTTTGGGTGCGGTATAGCGCATGATTTGGCTGAACAAGCAGCAACCGTTGAGCAAAGACGAGGGCAAGGCTTAGATGACTATCCTGAACCAGAAGACGAGTATTTT
This sequence comes from Lodderomyces parapsilosis, assembly GCF_000182765.1. Lineage (NCBI taxonomy): Eukaryota > Fungi > Ascomycota > Pichiomycetes > Serinales > Debaryomycetaceae > Lodderomyces > Lodderomyces parapsilosis. The sequence continues at coordinate 756,023 of NW_023503278.1, forward strand.
ACTATCGATGGAGGTTTGATTGGAAAAACTACACTGGGGTACTGTTTTCTTTAGGTAAATATATATGGCGATTCTGCGTTTATGTTATTAACTCAAAAACTCTATTGAATTATTTAGTTTCTTGTAGTATTAGCACACGCCACATTGCATAGAGAGAAGGCCACATCCTTTGTTTTGTATCCTCTATAAACATCTATGGTTGGTGACGCGTGAGGAGAGGCAGTACTTATCAGCACATGCGATTGGGTGATCAATTTGGAATAGTGGCAGTTTAGTGTACTTTCCGCAATTCTCGATGAATTTATCCTGTAGGAGTGAGTTACTTTTGCAACCCCTCCTACATACTTAACTTGAATTCTTCGCACGAGTATAGAAGATTACTACACGTCTTTAAACAAACTACCTTATGTATAGCTCAACAGGCTCAAGCCCCAATCAATGACTAAATGGACCATGCTATACACTTCCGCTTTGTTTAGGAATGTAATAACAGAACTGACAACAAAAATGGAGTCGCCACAGCAGCTATTAGCTGTGGTTAGGACGACAGCTTCAACCAGTGTCATTTGTTAAGGGACCTTAACAAAAATTCCATATTCGTAACCACACCAGCGAGGGCAAAACTTTGGGCCGTGGTTATTGAAATGAGGGAGATATGGAAAAGAATTGATCATTATGGCTATTATCGTTGTACCCTATTAACTATCGTTGTCGATGACAAGAATGTGGTCAAGTATTTTACGAAATGGAGTCCCTCCTATTTAGCAAAACTTGGAACTCAACACAGACATTGGGGAGGTAGCTGTGGTCAGAAGATTCAAGATGCAAGACTTTCAAAGGAAGCCACGAAATTGAACAAACGAATCACGCTGGGTTTTGCTTTTGGTTAGCCAGGCCAATTACTGCTTGTTTATCGGAAAATGAACAAATCTATCCGGTTGCAGTGTTGGCATATCACTTTCCAAGAAAAGCAACGGAAAGAGCCAAGATACCAGGTACACGTGCTCCACATCTTATGCGTGAGTGGCTAGTATAAACCCCAAGATGCATAATTACAAGGGGCATCACTACGGTCCACTTTTTCCACGACCTACTCAAGAGGCTACATGTTTGGATTTTCTTGTAGGAGCAGTTTTCCATTGCGGTGCAATATACCTCATCTTTCGTATCATGAAACGGCTTTTTAATTAATCTGCCTTAGTTGGCGTCTATCAGCTTATAATAGGAAGATATTGTGACTTGATAATATGTCTTATCAACTGTTCTTCCACTAGAGTCTCTGTACAAGTAAACATAACTTTTAGGGTAACTCCGTCCCCTATTGGAACTCTTCACGAATTCTTGTGTTAACCATGTGAGCACCTGGACACTACCAGGCTCACAAACACATTGATTGCAAAGCATACCTACCCTCAGAACTCCCTCAGAACGTTCAACTAACATTGCCACAAAAACACACCAAAACTCATTAATAAAGGACCTCTTATCTCCCATGATTGAGCTAGGTTCACACAGACAGCCAGTAGCATAAATTACTCAAACACACGAATAACCACATAGACCATATAACTTCACTTTCGACATCATGTTGCTTGATTCATAAAATATTCCTGAAAAAACTAGGTTGGTTGCAAATCATCAACACAAAATATATATCCACTCAAGTAGTTGTGTATTTTAATAGCAATGTGCAAGAGCCTTGTATTAGATATTTCAACAGATGACTCTAAAGAATACTGCTCAGGAGCGTACCCTATTCGGCCCACTCGGGTTGCACTTGAGCCTTAATTGCGCGTCGGGATTAAAATACATCGAGCTTTTGTTCTCGGACAATTTTGCCGCGCAGATTGAAAAGATAAAGAAAAGTAAAGAAATCCAAAAAAAAAAAAACTGGAAAAAAAAAGGAAAAATCGTCAGATCCGAACCATTTGTAATTGGAAAGAGTGCCAATATTATTTTCAAAAGCTCCTCCTCGGTGGCTCCGTTACACTCCACATGGCTACGAACCAAAGAATTGCATTGGATGAGTACCAATGGGACATCTTACTAAGAATTGTGGCTTATTCTGGGATCGAGAACATCGCACAACTACTTACCCCTGAAAATCGACTATTCCTAAACCTGAATGAACAATTGAAACGCGCAATCAATCGTGTGATTAGTGATGAAGATGGACTACAGTACAACAATCGGATCGATAGGTACTCCTTCTTGCATATGTACTTGAGAACACCAAATTGCATTGACAAGACCCAATTGAAATTTCTCGACAATGAGGATGAATTCCTCATCCTTTATAACTACTGCGTGGAGGAAAACTTACCAACAACGTTGAATATAGCCTACTACATGTGGACTTCTACCGATATGGTTGAATTTAGAGACCTCGTATCCAAGTTGAGAGCAAGCACAATCAAATTCAATATAGAGCTCGAATTTGACACAGGTTTTCAATATCTATTCAATGGTCAACAATTTTTTGAGTCATTAACCACTATTGGAAGTCAAGTTAAATCCCTTGTCATTGATCAGTGTAACGAGTCTTTTGGCATAGACATGAAGTTGTTCTCCAACATGGAAAATTTAAGCTTGCACTTTTGCTCCGCTTCCTCCGTAAACAACTTGCAAACCCTGAAGCTCAAACTGTTGATGTTCGAATGCACCGGTTCTGAAGGTGCCAATCACCTAATTGATGCGTTACCACCGACATTAGAAACTTTCCAAGCCAACGCTCACGTGATCTTCTTGATTTTAGAGAGAGTGAATGCAGGAGAGTTACAATTGCCTCAACTAGAGACAATAACATTCTGGAACGAAAGGAGGAGAAGGTTGCTGATGCCCCTTGAATTTCTCAAACGGGCAATATCTTCGTCGACAAAGCACCTAGAGCTAAAGAGCCTTATATACACTCCTGAAATTTCCGGTGAGGTGATAACATTGTTGGAGAAAGCTTCCATGCAAGGCATGAAGTTGCAACTGCTCTCACTTAATTTTGGACTAGACAGACCATTGTCTGTATATCCAACGAAAAGTCTAACGATCACCAAAATGGACAAGCCAGATATTCTTGCTCACTTGCAATATCCACCAACGTTGAAGCGACTTGACTTGTCAAACAACTCAATTGAAGACCTATCGCTTATCATACCAGCTCTTCCACTCGGTCTTGAATTCATCAGTTTCGAACACAATCCAATTAGTTGGAGCACATATTTACCAAACTTTGCAAAATTTGCACAATTAAATTATCTCAGGTTGATGAATACACACATTGGTAAGCACTTTCTGCGGTTCCAGTTTCCCGACTCGTTGGAGATTTTGTCCCTTGAAGTGAATCAGATCGAGTCCATCGATCATGTGAAATTCCCTAAAAACTTGGTCAATTTAGGTATTGGGTCAAATAAAATCAAGGTGGTGTATAAGCCTAGATTTCCCCCAACCATTCAAACGATTCATTTCACTGAGAATAACATATCGAAAGTTGATCTTTCTACTAACCATATTGGTCAGCCATTACAAATAACCACATTATATTTGAATTACAACAGAATCACCAGTTTGAAGAATGTTAAATTGCCTCTGAATTTAATCATTCTCAATTTTGACAATTGCTGCATCGAAACATTGCTTGACACCGAGTTTGGTAAGACGATTGAAGAATTGAGCTTTAGTGGATGTGAAATAAAGGAGTTGAAGAATATCACATTTGAGAGTGGATCTCGGTTGAAATATCTTTGTTTATCGGGGAACCAACTCAGAAAAATGGACTTAATACCACCACAATCTGTAACCAATATCAACTTATCCTCGAATGGATTTACAAAGATTCCTCCTCAGCTAGCAAATTTGCGGCATTTGAAGTACCTAAGCCTTGCTCAGAACAAACTTCGAACAATAAACTTTCTGTTTCAAACTAGTAGCTTAAAGGAATTGGAACTTTCATACAATAGCATCCACAAGATTCAGTTATCATTCCCTCAAAATACTAATACAAATCTAAGGCTGATCAGCTTGAGCTCTAATGAACTATCCCGATTCACAATAAAATCGATTGGCCATGACGATGGTAAAAAAGTCAGGCATAATAAGTTTTCTGAGATTGACTTGTCCCAAAATCATATTATGCAAGAAGAAATCTCCTCTATTATGGAAAAAATGCCAACATCTACTCAATGTTTGTGGTATTACAAAGACCTACAATCAGAGTCCCAATTTGGAGATGATTTCGTTTTGAACACTTTTCCAGGTGGCTTTTTAGTCAAGAAGCGATGCGATGTACCAGCCATGACTTAATTTTGGGGCCTTTTATTTAGCACTCAGCTGTATAGCTACATAGGAGATCTCTAAAGCACATGCTATTTCGCAACTGCTAACGCCGCAATGGTGCTACCATTTCCTCCCCGCAAACAACTTTGACAAAATAAGATGATCATCGAATAATTTATTCAAAGATGGAACCAATTGAACATCAATGAGGCTAATTTATACACCGCTCTTTATATCCCTTGCTACTTTATCCCAAGCACGACAGTTCCACTTGGACACTGGGTCCAATGCTGTGTGTTTCCAAGTATCGAACCCAACAACTGTTGAGATTACAAGAACATTAGGTACTGAACCAATTCCAATAGCAATCTTTGAATATGGAAACAGACATTCGTTAAAAAACTTGCCCAATTTTGACTTTTTGGTCACTGATGCAAAGTTAGATGAGTATTTTGAGTTTGGTGAGTTTACTTTCTCTAATGGCTCACCTACTGCATTTAACACAAGCTTGGGACAGAAGTTGGAGTTTGACGTGACATCGACCGTGTGGTGTTTGTACACGCCGAAAGTACTGTCATATGAATACAAAGTTGATGTTAGAGAGTACGGGTATTATGAAAAATACGATGATTTATGGTGGTTGGTTGTAAACATTGTGGTTAGTTTGTTTTTTGCTAGGTTGTTTTACTTTGGCTCCAATCCTCCAATTTTATACATGGCTGAAGTAAACTTACAATTGATTAAAGTGGCAGTGTTTTTATTCACGACAATCTTGGTGGTTTTCAATTTAAATGTTGCAAAGTATGCCGATTACATTTCAGCAAGTTTGGACGATGTATTTACCATGTTGTTTCTTCTGGGTTATGGACTCACGTATGCAAACAGGCAAGACTATAACGTGAAAAAAGTTGCATTTATTACTTTGCTATGTGTAGTACCGGCTTTTGGAACAAGGTATTTTGACTTGAAGAACAACATACAATACATTTCGATCAACAATCAGCATTATAATGTGGTTCAAGGAGTAATGGGGTCAGAAGTTTATGATGGGCTTGATAGAGTAGCAAGATTGACACAGGAGAATATGATCAATAAGTTAAGTGGAGTTGTTGCTCTTCTTTTTGCAGTTTCAAAAATTATCAAGATTGGCTCTTATGTATATGCTATCAAAAAGACGTTGAAACTGTTGACAGTGGTGAACCCAATCGCAAGGCCATACTACATTGGGACCATCATTATCTGGCTATTCCTTTGGCTGTTAATCAGTGTTGCATTGGCTCCAGATATGTTTTACAATTTTACAAATGTTACAAACTATGCAAAAGTATTGAAAGAGTTTTTGATCTCTTATAGACAAAGAAAGTTTATTACATTTTTGTGGGATGAATCACACTGGATTGTCTTTTGGTTGATCTGGTATTTCGGTAAAGGCATGTTGAAGGAGGAAAAAGTTGATGTAAAGGATCATGTAGATTAGTTGTATTGTTTTTTTAGATCTTCTCCTTTTGTACACAAAGATTTGTTTTTGTTTACAATTTGTTTCGAAAAAGGTTTGGTGAAAGCTCAGCAACAAAGGTATCATCATTATTCATCATGGACTCGCATACTCCTCAAAAGAGACCATTAGAAGAGGTTTCTCCAAACATACCGTATTCTCCTTGTAAAAGGCGAGCGTCACTTGGATTTGAAATGGCCAGTATTCCAACGATCACAAACCAGGGTAACGGGTCAACAAAAGGAACTAAACTCCCAAAACCTTTCGCTGCGGCGAGCTCCAACTTCACACAGTCATCCGAGGTGAACGATTTACAAAGCAGGATATTATCTATACAAGAGAGACTATCGAGAAAACCTCCAGTTTTTACATCAACCCCATTTGAATATGCACCAACAACAACGCAATCACTGACTGGTTCAAATGATCTACAAGAGACACTCTTTACACTCAGTCAGGAGTGTCGAGAGAAGCACAGGAAGTTGGAACATCTCACTGAAGAATTGAGCAGATTGCGTAGGGTTTATCGCAATTATCAACAAAAGGTTGAAATGACAACGAGTGAGATCCGCAATGTTCAAGCGAGATTGGAAGATATGGAGGAGGAGATCATCAACAATGTTGCTAATGAGGAGAAGTTAATCGACATCAAATTGAAAGAAAATAGTATAAAATTGGATGTCCAGTTTACTGAAATTGAATTTGAAATGACACAAGAGGTGCAAGAGGTGAAAAATTTCGATTACACTGAATTGGTTGATGAAATTGAAGAATTGAAACAAACTGAGTTAAAATTGAAGGAGGAAATTAAGCAACAACTGGTGATAAACGATCAGAAATATAATGAGGAAATGGAGAAATTGAGGCAGATATTTGAAAAGAAGAAACACGAGTTACAACAGCAAGAGGCAAAATGCAATTTGGGCTTGGAGCAGTTACAAGGGGAGCTTGATGCAATAACGAAAGAGTATGAATTCAGACAGTCTGAACTTGAAACCGAGAATCATCGCGTAGAGAAGCTTAAACGTCAAATTAGCGTTATTGAAGAAACGATGAATAACTATGTCAATATCAAAAAAGAGACTGAGATGGAACTCGCTAAGGCCAAGCACATTCTTGATGAGAAGAAAGCTCAAGATAAAGCAGAACAAGAGGAGTTTGATGGTGTTTACCTCGAATACAGCTCTCTTAATGACAAGGTTAAAAAACACGACGAACATCGGCGAATTTTGGAAAATTCAATAATGGAATATCAGGGTAAGATAAGGGTATATTCGATTGGTAATGAGAACGAATATGGAAACATTTTCAACAAGCTTTTTAATGAGAATACACCCGCTTCTTTTATTATTGACGAATTTGCTCATTTTACCAAGAGTATAGTTCATGGGACAAATGTTGGCCTCATTAGTCAATATTTATCTGGTAGTTGCATCATTCTTCAAACTATGCATAATCTACTAACCACCCAAACCCAAGCCACAACTTGGCAACTTCAATTCGAATATCAAGCGATGGCAATAACCAAATCTATTGATTTATTAACTGGTTCAACATTTTCCCATGCAAATTTATTTGAAAGCCAAAAAATGCGTATTGATAATGATGAACTTGATCGAGTTAATTGTATAATCAATGGATTGGAGGTTACAAATGATGTGATTGTGCATGTGATTACTGTGGGTGGAGTTAAAAATAGTAGGACGTTTGAAAGTCGACTAGTTGTTGTTGATATTTCCAAAATCGAAACTAATGAACAACTGAATGTGATGCAAAAGTTGATACACAATGATAAACTGACATATTTGGATAAGGTGTTAAAGTGGGTTTCAACAAAGAGTAATCCTTTGGTAGTTTCCCAAATCAACGACGCAGAGACATTCAATATATTAAAAACAATCAATTCAACCAATGTTGCATGCAAGAAGAAATGAAATAGAAATAACGTGTAAAGGTATACATTTTATGAAGTTCTTATAAGAGCAATGCGTAGCTCTTTTCTCTTACATAGTCGAAATCAAATCATGCAAGACCCATTTCAACTCGTCTGTGGTTCCAATATGGGCATCAGGGCGTGGCAACGGTTGTTGTTGCGGTTGTTGTGGTTGTTGTTGGTGATGTTGTTGCTGCTGTTGTTGTTGTTCTGACCTCTTGCCCTCGACGGACTCATCGGCTTTGCCATCATTGGAACTACTTTGGCTTTGCGCAGTGGTTGGGTCAGTTATTGTAGCTGCACCAGCAGATGATACTGGAGTACAGTTGGACCCATTTGCTGCAATTGCAGATGTTCTATTACTAGCAATTGGTGCTGTTGTTGCTGTTGTTGCTGTTGTAGTTTGAGTAAACTTCTTTTGCTCTTCAAGATACGATGCCGGTTTTGGAGGTAACTCATAATTTAAGCTTTTACCCTGAGCATCATCATTTTCGAGCAAAACGTTGCTCAATCTCATTTTCGGTCCACATGGTTCAATTATATGGGGAAACATTTCAAATGTATCGTACATGTCCTCCACTGATAACACAATGTCCTTGTTTTGAGATGAATCTGTAAATGAGTGTGGTTTAGAACTCGACCCATTGGCAATTCCATTTACATCACCATTTTCAAGGGGCACATAATCATTATTAGTGTACTTGTTTTTCCTATACTTTGCCACATCAATAGCACTTTCAACAATGTTTTTCAAGTGAGATTTTAACCCTAGGAGTAGTACTTCAATTACACCAGGATTTAATCCTCCAGTCAACCCGTGTTCTCGCATCGTCATTAAAATCTGTTTCGAGAGTGTATCTGCGTCAGGAATCTCATAATTTTCAGTTGCAATGGGAGCGTTGATACCATTCAACACATCTTGTTGCCATTGTACCAAGTTGTTTACTTGTAATTGTTGTTTTTCTTTATCCTGAATCATAGGAATTTTGGGTAACAACGTATGACGAGTCAAAGTGATACCAGCAGTCAACTTGTTTCGTTTCCCACTATCTCTGGTGATGTTTTTGATACGCCTTCTCTCTTTAATGGGTAGTCCCATAATGTTTTGCTTAAATTTCTCATACTGAGTACTTCGTACATTCTTATTGACTTTGGAAAACTTTTTATTCCAAAACAAAGCCAACTCATTGGGTGCATCCAAGGGTCCATCTTTCAAAGAGTTCGCAAAATTTAGCATCAACAATTTGTTATGATATCGAAACAAGTTTTGTGGTTTTAAAAGTGGGGTAATTGTTGAAACTAGTTCTGGTCGCGAAAGCTTACCGATGAGAAATAGACTCAATGCTTCATGGTATTTTTCCCAATTGGGACCTAACTTGCTCTGAAACTCTCGTATTAGTCTCTCCAATTCTATCCGCTTACCAGACTTGGCCTTGTGATGTGACTGTGATTGTGACAGAGATTGTTGTTGTTGTTGTTGTTGCGGCGAGATATTTGCGGGGGAACCACTACCTCCATTTGACGTGGCCGTTGCGTTTGATACCAGCGTGGCAGTGGTGGTGGTTGCAGTCGCTACCTGAGTACTCATTAACGAAATAATGGGTTGTGTATAATGTGTATAAATTTAGGTGCAAAAAGTTTTCTCAAAAAAATTGATTGCAAAAATTGGTTAAAGTGAAACCAGTGACGTCTTTGGCGTTTTTTGTATGGGGGAGAATATTAAAACGTGGGACAGTAAACTGACAACTTAATATTGAAACGAAAGGTCAATAAAGGTGCTAAGTATGATGATTATGATCAAATATGGCAAATGAAACCTACTTGGTTGATTGATTGAGTTGTTTTGATGAAGTATTTGATGTCTAGTCACAACGTCTCTATTTCTCTATGATGTTGACTTTTTTTTTGTATTGGAGAAAGAGAGTGACAGAGAGAAAGAAAGCGGAAAAGTAAAAAAATTTTGAGTTTAAGAAAACATAGTATGTATGTGTCGCAAAGTTTTAATGTCACTACTTATAACCTGCGACACTTGTTTGATGTCAACACGGCTGAAACAATTTGTACTGATTTTCATAACCATTACGGTTAAAGACAAACCGGTTCTTGCTATTTAGCTTACGGCGCCTTTGATCTCGAAAACTATACACGTATACCCAACGGCAACGTCAAGGGTCCCGTTCATACTGAAAGTATGGAGGTCCCTTCACATTATGTTCAAAAATTACTTGCAACTATAAAGAGACAATAAAAGAGTCCAGGATTATTACGAAACGTGTAAGCTTTTTTCCTTTCTTGAACCAAAAGCCGAAATCATAACTTAGTAATTTCAACCGCCGTCTAAATGTAACAAACGTAAATTCAGGAGATCGGATCTAATCGCCGACGCTACCATCGATCTTCCGATTTTTCAATAATAATTTTCTTCATGATGTATAGCGAATGCCACGCTAAAAGGAAAGTACCAACAGAAATTGATATTCAAGGCCGTTATGGGCAAGCTCGGTCATCGGCATGCTGTGTAAAATTGTCACTCTTCTGTATCAATACAACGGAGACACTATCCATTGAATAGGCTCTGGAATGCCAGCTAGCCCAAGTGGTGCAAACTTTTGAGGTGCACCTTAACAGAAAGGAAAACCTATATTGCACAAAATGCACAATCACATACAAACTTTTCACAAGTTTTGCGGCCATTAACCAGATAATACATTTCGAAAATGCTTTGTTTCAGAGTTAAAGATTTATCAATCCTTTGTGTATAAATAAAGCTGAATTCTCCCGTTCTTGCTTCACTGCTAGAAGTTTATTTGCATTGGATCATCTGCATGAATAACTCAACTACGTCTACTATGCGATACAACGAGACACACATGGACCAAAAGTTACCAAAACTGCAGCAAAGTTCAATTGGCGATGATGGGTCAGCAGCTACTTCATCATATCATGATCTGGGACATAACCTTAGTAATGAAGGTGGTAAAGGTGCTTCCCAACAAGAACCTCAACGATCTATGCCAATTGAACAAGAGCAACCCATGGTGCTGCCATACCTACAACAGTGTGTCTCATTTCACAGCTCTGACTATAAGGAGCACAGGCAAAAGATTTACATTAGGTTTGGGTTGATCATACTTGCAATGGCTACCTTGTTGCTAACTGCTCTTTCAATATATTGGGGTTCATTTTATGAAATTTCCGAGAAAACGAAAGATTTGAAGATGTTGGTGGTGATTGGTGATGAAAGTACTATTGAGGGAGTATCACCAGTATTTGGAACTGCCATGGAGGCGTTGTTAAAACAACCACCAGCAAATTCAAGTGGCGATTGGCATATCTATAAAGAAGGTGAGTTCAAACATTTGGCACAAGATCATGACAACACAATTAGAGAAGAAATTTTGAGACAAATTCACCATCAGTTGTATTGGGCAGCTATATATGTCAAACCCAATGCTAGTTACAATTATCATCAAGCATTAGCCAATGGGGATACAAGATATAACGTGTCTGATGATACCGTTGCTGCTTATTACGAAACAGCCCGTGATTTCATTATAATACCTCAGTATGTGACTCCCCTATTGAAAAAGATTGAGACCCTATGGTTGCATCAACAATCCAATATGATTTCGCAACTTGCACAAAATGTCACTATCAATTCAACACCACAAACGAGCTTGCTTGCTCAATCACTTCAATTCACCATGGTTGACAAACTCCCAATTTCAGATCATGTCTTGGGTGCACCGATGCAATTGGGATTCATCTACTTGATAATTGTTTCATTTTTTCAAGTTAGTTTCTTTGCGGAACCACATCAAAAAGTGGCAAAGACGCCCATCAAAAGACCCCATTATTTGCTTTATCGTTACATTTCATCCATATTGGCTTTCTTCTTTCTTTCATTGATTTTCGGATTAGCATCATTGGCGTATCAGATTGATTTCACTGTCACTTATGGCAAATCGGGATTTTTGGTGTATTGGAGTATAACTTTCCTCACAATGTGTGCAGTTGGATTAGCTAATGAAGTTATGGCCATGTTGATTATTCCAATTTATCCCCCATTGCTTGGGTTTTGGTTGATTTTTTGGGTTATTGTAAATATTGCACCAACGTATAATGCCGTTGCATTGACCAATAACTTTTACAGGTATGGATATGCTATTCCAATACATAATGGTTATGAAGCTACTAAAACGGTGTTTTTCGATGTTTACAAGGGACAATTGGGTCGTAATATTGGTATCTTGGTGGCTTGGGTAGTAATGTTGAGTTGTGTTTTCCCATTTGCCGTTATGCATTTTTCAAAAGCCATGGGTAAAAAGGCTGCTGCTGCTGCCAAAGCCCAATTAGAGGCAGCTAAACGTGCAGAAGAAGAAAAGAATGCTAGGGGTGATGTTTAAATGAGAATGAGAGGATTGCGGGTGTTTTTTAGATAATTTTATAGACAACATTATTACATGCATTTAATTTATCAAGCAGGGGGGATAGATTTGGTAACTAGAATAACAGCTCACGTGTATAAATGGGAGGTGACTGATTGAATTAATGAAGTTTCCCTCTCTGTATTGGACAAAAGCTTTGGGCGGATTATGTTCAAGACCTACATAACATATCACAAATTGTATTGTTTAGTGAGCCCCATCAAGTGGCCTATCTACCAACTTGGGATCAGGATCAACGCTACTAGTCGACCAAATTGCGGTATACCTCTCTAGTTTCGTTCCCCACCTTGTGTCTGTTTGTGCTACCAAATGCCTCGTAAATTTTGAAAAGTTGGCTAATTGTAACCCAAATAACTAATCTTACAAGATATACAGTGACTGCCGCGATACATCACATCAACAGCAATTGCTCAGCTTCAATTGTCCTATTTGTTTAGACAAACTTCATCTCCTTTTTATAGAGCTCTTTTAGTTTAGTAACACCATAATAAGATACAATCTAGTGTAAATGGTATGCAGTAGCAATCTAAGAAAGAAAATACAGTTTTGATTTTGTGTAACACAAAATTGTTCTTTTGTTGAGACCTAGATCTATACTATACGCCATTCTCTTATGGTATACGTATTGGACCAGTGATTCCCGCATGGCATACGATATAGATAAACTGCTACACAGAATGGTTATGAAACAGAAGCAAAGAATGTTCCATCGACGTGGTATCTTATTCGTTCGTATATGCAACAAATCCTAAAGATAGGTTATTCCGGATTAACTTTTTACTTTTGACTAAGTTGGAAGTGTAACATTTTATTTTCTCGCCTTAAATTTGTCTCCATTCATTTTGTCCATTTTGAATTTCATCCCTTTTTCCAAATTACTTCATAAAACCCTCTTCTTCTACTTCTTCTTCTCCTCACAAACCCACAATATGCCAGGCTTAACTGCAGAAGAGGAAAGATTGAAAGATATTAAGTACAGACAATGGGGTCCATATGTTTCGGAAAGATCTTGGGGAACAGTTAGAGAAGATTATAGTAGTGATGGAAATGCTTGGGATTCATTCAAGTTTGAAGATTATGCTCGTGTTTCACGTTGGTCACAGGATGGATTGGCTGGTGTTTCCGATAGACGTCAATTGGTCAATATAACTATGGCTTTGTGGAATGAGAAGGATGATATTTTGAAAGAGAAGTTGTATGGGTTAACTAATAATCAAGGAAATCATGGTGAAGATGTCAAGGAGTTGTATTACTATCTCGACAATACTCCTTCACACTCGTACATGAAGTACTTGTACAAGTACCCTCAAAATAAATTTCCTTACGAAGAATTGAAAGAGGAAAATGCTAAAAGATCAAGATTAGAGCAGGAATATGAAATCACTGAGACGGGATTATTTGATGAAAATGAGTATTTTGATGTTGTGTTCGAATGCGCTAAAGATTCACCAGATGATTTGTATTTTAGAATCACGGCTTATAATAGAAGTGATAAACCAGCTCCATTACATTTATTACCCAATGTTGTATTGAGAAACACTTGGGCATGGGGTACAAAGGAAAGTGTTAATGAACCCAAACCACACTTGAGACAAGTGAATGATTATACAATTGAAGTTGAGACTCATAAATTTGGTAAACGTTACTTGTCATTTGCCCCATCTGCTGGTATTCATGATGATTCTCCCGATGTTGAGCCAAGATTGGTGTTTACTGAAAATGAAACCAACACCAAGAAATTTTATGGACAAGAGAATGGGAGCAAATATGTGAAAGATGCCTTTCATGAACTTGTTGTACGTGGAGATGAAAAAGCAGTGAATCCAGACAAGGAAGGTACGCAAGCTGCAGCTTGGTATGTCTTTGATCAAGATGGTGGTGTGCCACCAGGAGATTATGTAACCATTCGTTACAAATTCACAAAGGAGAATTCTGATGTTGATGAATACAAATTGGATCAGATTTTTAGCAAACGCCAAAATGAAGCTGATCAATTTTATTGGAAAGTGTCTCCGTTGCCAATTAGTGATGAATTGAGACAAATTCAAAGATATGCGTTTGCTGGATTATTATGGTCAAAGCAATTTTATCATTTTGTTCACAATTATTGGGCTTATGGTGATCCGAATACGGTTAAGCCACCTGTCAATAGAGCCAACGGTAGAAACAAGGAATGGAAGCATTTGTATATTGATGACATCTTGTCATTACCTGATAAATGGGAGTACCCCTTTTTTGCAGCTTGGGACACTGCATTCCATTGTATTCCGTTTGCCATGATTGATCCTTGGTTTGCCAAGAATCAAATTGACCTTTTGTTGAGAGAGTGGTATATGCACCCCAATGGACAAATCCCAGCATACGAATGGAATTTCAGTGATGTAAACCCACCAGTTCATGCATGGGCTGCTTATAGAATTTTCAAAATCGAGAGAAAAATGTATGGACGTGAAGATATTGACTTTTTGGAACGAGTTTTTCAAAAATTGATGTTGAATTTTGCGTGGTGGGTTAATAGAAAAGATGCTGAGGGAAACAATATTTTTGAAGGTGGATTTTTAGGATTGGACAATATTGGTGTTTTCAATAGATCTGAGGCATTGCCTACAGGAGGTAATTTGGAACAAGCTGATTCCACTGGATGGATGGCATTTTTTTCATTGCAAATGTTGAACATAGCTTTGGAACTAGCAAAGACGAGACCGGTCTATGAGAATATTGCCTCCAAATTCTTTGAACATTTTGTTGTTATTGCTGATGCATTGACATTTAGAGGTGGTGAAGGTGAAAATGAATCTTCAACAAAGAATTCACTTTGGGATGAAAATGATGAATTTTATTACGATGCAATTAGATATGGGGATCATCATACCCAATCGCTTCCAGTTAGATCATTAGTTGGATTGATCCCACTTTATGCTTCATTGACCTTGGAGCCTGAATTATTGGAAAGGTTCCCCTCTTTCAAAAAGAGATTAGACTGGTTTGTCCATCATAGAAAGGAAGTTGCTGAGAGAAATATTGCATCGATGGAAACCAGAGGTGTTGGTGAGAGGTTGTTATTGTCTTTGGTATCAAAAGAGAGGCTAGTGGCAATTTTGCGTAGAATGTTGGATGAAAGCGAATTTTTATCACCATATGGTATCAGATCCATGTCGAAATATCACAAAGACCATCCATTTACTATGGAAGTCAATGGTGAGACATTCAAAGTTGAATATTTACCTGGTGAATCAGATTCGGGGATGTTTGGAGGTAATTCCAACTGGAGAGGACCCATTTGGTTCCCTACTAATTTCCTATTAGTTGAAGCATTGCAAAGGTTCTACTTGTACTATGGTCCGGATTTGAAAGTTGAATGTCCTACTGGATCCGGTGAATACCTTAATTTAGCTCAATGTGCTCAAGAGATTCAGCATCGTTTGATACATTTGTTCTTGCCCGATGAAGAAGGTAATAGGGCATGTAATGGTGAAGATGAATTAGTCAATAAAGATCCATTTTTCAAGGATTATGTTCCGTTCTATGAATATTTTGATGGAGATACTGGAAGAGGATTGGGTGCATCTCATCAATGTGGTTGGACTGCGGTTGTTGCTAAATGGATTCATGATAATGGTGTTACTTGTAGGATACCAAAGACGCCAAGAACACCAAGCAATAGAAGAAACTCGTCAGTGTTGTTACATGACAGTACAAGCACCGAGGAAGATGTGAAAAAGTATAGACCGAAATCGGGTCCATTTTCAGGTAAATTAGTTAGAAGAAAATCAGGTAAATCTTTGTTGAATTTAACAGTTAATGCATTGGACTTGAATGCCGATGAAGAAGAAGCCACAACAAAAGCTGCCGTTTGCACTCAATTGGACGGATTGGATCATGGGGTTTGTGTTACTGATGAAATATTGAAGAAGGAATTGACTGAGTTGCAAAAGACACAATCTGGTGCATCAATTGATTCAAATGATGAAGTTGATGATGAATTCTTGGAGCAAGTTAAAGCTGCATTCAAGAAATACAAGTCGAGAACTGATGACGATGATAACGTTTCTGGAGATGAGTTTGAAACTAGACTTCATGATAAGTAGTGTGTGTGTTTAGTTTGTGTAGGTTTATTTCAACATAGAGACTGATTTTGTGTGTATTTTTTTGGTAATAGTGCACGTCCTTTTACAAAATTGCGCATGTCGCTTGAGATTTAAACCAACAGCGTTGTCACTTTTTAACATATCCAAAAGGGTAAACACTACCCTTTTCGTTAGCCATGTCCGATTCGTTCAATACTTATGAAAATGATTTTCAACTTGCTTTGCAAGAAGCAAAGACAAAGATATCACAAGTAGAGTCCGTACAGGGAGGTACGTTATTTTTCTTTACAGCCCCGTGGCAACAATGGTATCTTTAACGAATCAATGTATACTAACCACAACTCTTCTTCTAGAACAACGTCAAACGTACCTTAAGGCAATTGAAGCAGCAACAGACGAAGCATTGGAATTGCTCGATCAAATGTCAATTGAAGTGCAAAACTTGCCCACTACTCAACGGTCATCTTACAACACCAAAATCCGTCAATACCGGACCCAAATTGATGATGCTAAATCCAAATACAAAAAACTTGCTGACGTTCAGGATAGGCATGAACTCTTTGGGTCTAGGTATCGCGATGATGGTGATGACAACCCCCTCAATGGGGTTTCGGACTCTCAACGTAAACAATTATTAAACAATCAATCGTCTTTGGAACGGTCGTCGCAACGATTACAAGATAGTCAAAGAATTGCTTTGGAGACGGAGAGTATTGGTGGCAATATCTTGAATGACTTGAGGTCACAACGTGAACAGATTGGTGGTGCTAGAAATACATTGATGCAAGCTGATACTTATGTTGATAGAAGTATTCTGACTTTGAAGAGTATGGGGAGGAGATTGACTGCTAATAAATTTATTAGTTATGGTATTATTGCGGTGTTGATTTTGTTGATATTTTTAGTTCTTTTTAGCAAGTTTTCTTAGAGGTGGGAGCTTTACTTGTGATTTGGTTAAAGTTTACAAATGAGATGCATATTGACATGTAGTGATTGTAAGTAGACAATCTTTTCGCAAGTGTATTATGAAAGTTATTGATAATCGGAATTATCTCATAGGTCGGAACGGCACCCGCTTATTGTTCTTGGATCACAAAATTGCAAAAGCATTGAATACGAAAAGTAAAAAAAGAGAAAAAATTCCGAGTCATCAAATCAATTCCACATCTCAACAAAGGAACAACTGTCAATAACTATCCTCTTATCACCCTTTAAATTAACCATTCAGTATCAAATGATCAGAAGTATATTTCAAAGACAGATAAGAGGTATACATTATTACCCCTTCGCATCAACTTCACAATCACTTATCAATTGCAAATCATTCGTCGCTGCTCCATTTTTCAAATCACTTCACACATCACCAATACTAAGCCATGGACACCTCCATACACCAAAACCCGGTGAAGAGCTACACATTACTTTCATAACCAAAGACGGCAACCAATACACTTATGAAGTAGCTGAAGGTGACAATATACTAGATATAGCACAAGCCCATAACTTGGATATGGAAGGTGCATGTGGTGGATCATGTGCTTGTTCTACATGTCACGTTATTGTTGACCCTGAATTTTATGACGAAATACCTGAACCTAGTGATGATGAAAATGATATGTTGGATTTGGCGTTTGGGTTAACAGAAACTTCACGATTGGGATGTCAGGTTAAGATGTCTAAGGAATTAGACGGTATTAGAGTTGCCTTACCAGCAATGACGAGAAATTTACAAAATAAAGATTTCAATTAAGGCGGGGTGGGAACGAGCCCCTGTAGTATGTGGGTAGGTGGACTGTACATAAAGTGCCGTGGAGTTTTTTTTGTATATATTCGAAGCTTAGATTTTTGAATTAAAGTTATAGACGTATCGATATGGAACATTGATCGTAAAACTTGACAACTTTCAGGCTTCATGGAATTTGTGAACTTCTTCGATGGATGTGTTAAACGGAGTTGCATCTACAAATTGGATGCACAATGGGAATGTCTACCAGATGTACTACATTTCCAATCTCAAGGTACGACTAGCAATAGAAGAATGGCTCCTTTCTCTCGATATCTCTGTTAACAATCCACAGTTTGTATTTGTCCTAAAGAGTATATTTTCACAAATTTGCTGCAAAAAACGTAAAAAGCTTCATAAACATATTCGCGCTAGGAATCATGCAACATCTCATAACCAGTTGCAGGTGAAAGTATAATACTCAAAACACACCCAATCAAAGTCTTTACGCCTGGAATTTTCAATATCTTACACAGAGAATGCAATCCACATCTCAAAAACAAAACCTATCATATTTCAGTCAAAATATGGGCAACGACTTTATATACTTGTCAGTTTCTTGAATAAACCTATCATTATGTATCTTCCCATATATTTCATTCTCTCGTAACGTATCGTCATCTTTCCATTTGAATTCAACCGGCAGTAATGCATTTTCAACAACATATTTAATGAAAAATTGAGAGTACAACTGCCACAATTCATGTTGTAATGATTGAACTTGTAAATCACTAATTATCACAAATTTGAATCTTGTCAATGATTCCCAAAAATGAATTCGAAATTGTCCAATTGTCATCTGTTTCAACTCATTGAGGGAAGAATCGTCCAATACTAGTTTTGTAGCTATTGTCTTGAGGGAATATAGAATACCAAAAAGTAACTTTGAGTTATCAGCGTCGTTATTTTTGTTTATGTGGCCATCGGCTTTGTCTTGTGATGTGGTAACAGATGATGAAGATGATGAGGTTGAGGTTGGTGAGTGTATGTATTCGCGATTGTATATGCAGTTACAGTGACGGTCATATATAAAAAATGAGTATATCGCCATGTTGGAAGTCCGTGTAAGTTCAAGTGTTGTAGTCAAGTCACTTGGTATATTAATTCGTTGAGGATTTCGCTTTTGATTGAACAATAGTTCAAGTGATCACGTGATAGCTTTCCAGCAATAGACGTTGAGAACTCATCGAACTAAAGTAGATGTTTGTCTTCCCAAAAAAGACTAATTGGGTTCGCCTAATAAGCTCATCCTGTATGGCTTGTACTGATATTTTGAGACCGTATGTCAATTGTTGAGCCACATTTCAAGCATGCACGATTTAGGACTTAACTTCCTGTAGAACAACGATTTCGAAGAAGCTCAAACAAAGCTAAGACAAGACAAATCAGTAATTACTGTAGATATCGCGACAGTAAACTTTAGTTGTGGCGTTGTGTGGATAGTACGTATAACGGCTACATATCCGCAGTTTTAACAGTGCGGATATATGGTTCCATACCGAGGAACAAACAACAACGGTTTTATGATTTAAACAATGAGATCAACATAATGGGTATACGCCAATTGAGACACGTGGGCCCTGATGTGCAAGCAATATATAAAGAGAACAAGATGGTGAATAAGGTACAGCGAGACGATAAAATCAACCACCAAATATGATTTCAAGCTTGTCCATATTTGCGCTCGTGGTTGTCAACTTGGTGATTGCTGCTGAACCCAATTACCTTCCTACTTTTACATCATCAAAAAAGTATTTTCAACAAAGCAATCCATTGATTCCTCAATTTTTAGTCGATGACTCAACTTTTGGATTACATAAAGATTATAGCTGGGATGACGTCGTCTCAAGTTTGAATTCAAACCAAAAACTCTTTTTTTTGCAAAGACATGGTGAAGGTTGGCACAATGTTGCACGAGAGGATTTGAATATTGGTCTCATCGATTGGCAATGCTATTGGTCGATTAGAGATGGGAAAGATGGCATTGAATGGTACGATGCTGATTTGACTCCCAAGGGACATGAACAAATCAAAAGCTTGGTTAGTCAAATTGAAAACACAACTTCATTCCCTTATCCAGATAACTTTTATGTCAGTCCTTTGAGAAGAACTTTACAAACTTGGCAAGAGACTTGGTTAAACTTGCCTCATAAGACAGCAACAATCAAGGAGTTCGCCAGAGAGTTGTATGGTATCGACACCGAAAGTGAGAGACACGATAGAACTTATATAGAAACCAAATTTCCTGGGTTTGAGTTTGAGGATGGCTTTCAACATGATGATGTGCTTTGGAGTCCAATCTATAGAGAAGGTCTTGAAAATATCTACTACCGTGCTGCTTCGTTATTGACTGATATTTTTGAGGACGCAAAGGATGACAAGGTTATCAGTATTGTGCTGCACGGTGGTACCATCAATGCAATCTTGGCTGTTGCTCAACACAGATTGTACAACATCCCCACCGGTGGTGTTATCCCTGTGGTGATTGAAATCCAAGACAATTATAAAATCTACCCCTTAGATCAAGCTTATACAAACTTTTTCTTCTGGTGTCCGTTATCTCAACCTAATATCACAACACGGGTAGATGATGGTGCTACCATTGTCACGACGGTTTCAGCTTCGTATAGTGCGCCATCTAGCTCTGCTTTGACTTCAGCAGCAGCTTACAAGTCGGCCACATAAGAGAATCTCACTAGTTGGTCTTTTTATTACATCACTCGTAATACTATGTACTTTACCGGGGAGGTCTTTGCATGCTCTCTCTCTCTCTCTCCCTACACCCAATCGACGGGATTCTTCAACACTTGTAACAACTTGTCTTCTTCGCTTCCCGACTCTGGATGGTGATCATAAACCCAGCTTGCAGTCGCAGGCAACGACATTAATATACTCTCCACTCTCGATCCTGGGGTGAGCAAACCAAATTGAGTTCCTCTATCCAATACCAAATTGAATTCAACATATCTACCTCTTCTGATCTGTTGCCATTGCTTCTGTTCCGGGGTAAATGGTGTATCCTTTCTCTTCTCAACTAATGGCACATACGATGGAATGAATGCATCAAAGCAACTCTCAATAATGTGTAAAATCTCATCAGCTGGTTTTGAGTCAAAGTCATCAAAAAAGATTCCACCAATGCCTCTAGTCTCGCCTCTGTGTTTGATATAGAAATACTCATCACACCATTTCTTGTACTTTGGATACAAAGTGTCGTCGTACTTATCCAACGCTTCTTTATGTTTTTGATGGAAATGTCTAGCATCTTCTTCATACAAGTACGATGGTGTCAAGTCAGCACCACCACCAAACCACCAAGCTTGAGTTTCTTTGGTGTCAGGGTCAGTGGTTTCAAAATACCTATAATTGGCATGTGTTGTTGGAGCGTGTGGGTTATGAGGATGAATAACCAAGGACAATCCACAGGCAAAAAAATCAGCACTTCCATCACTTGCACTTCCTTTAAGATTTGCATGATCAGCTCTCATTCTTTGAACAGCTTGTGCTGGTAATTTTCCGTGCACTACAGAAATGTTGACACCCCCTTTTTCAAATGTAGTTCCATTTTGTAAAACCATTGTTTGACCCCCACCACCATTATCGCCTCTTGTCCAAGAATCAATGTGGAATCCGACAGTGTCAACAGCAGCTAACGCTTGGGTAATTTCTTGTTGCTTCACACGAACAAGAGCTTCCATTCGCTCTCTAAGAGGCAAAGAGGTATCATGTATTTTATCTGGAGTAACAGTCATATGGTTGAAGTTGGCGTTGGGTTCGTAAATAACAATGCAAAACAACAATCAAGAAAGCTCAATTGGCTGGTTATATACTGAAAATTTGAGTTTAATTTGATAAAATCATGTCATATTATTCCTCGTACAACTGATTTTTTTTTTTGCCTCATTGTTCGTATGATTCTGCAAAATTAAGTGGTTACAAAAAGGGGAATTATCACAAGAGTATAATAATACATTTTGACATCCTCTTTGCATAGAGATCCGAAATTTGACTTTACTCTAGCTCATGCGGCTTTGGCACCTCACGTGTTTTTCTTAGTCGTATAGGAGTGAAACAATTAGAAATGCTGCTTTTATTCTTGGTCTATGTACAAACTACAACTCATCATGGTAGAGTGCATCGTCATCGGAGTCTACCTCACCGTGCGATTCATCAATAGTGAAGTTTTCTTCGTCTTCCTCAACCTCTTCTTCAACGGTATCCGTTACTTGATCAATCAAAGCTAACACTTCTTTTTCATAATTTACCCACTCCGGGATTAATCTCTTCGCGGTGTCGATTTTATTTTCTTTAGTCAATGGGTTGTTGCACAAATCAATCATCTTAGCTTCATTGAAAGTTTCACTTGAACACCACGTTTCACACCAAAGCCACTCTTGTGGCAAACTTTTGATCTTGATTTGTCTCTGCATATTGTTGGGCAAATCTTGATCTAAGTTGCTTAGTGAGTTCGGATCACTGGATAATTTCTGATAGTGAGCGCGTAGTCTGTTACCTGCTTCAACCGATTTGAACTTGGACAAATCAACAACATACAATGCACTGATATGATATTTCAAATCATCTTGTAATACCTCAGCCCAATAACCCAGTTTCCAAAATCTAAACCCTTCTGTTTCTTTATTGGACTCACACATTGGAGTGAAAGCATACGGAGCACCTTCTAAGTCCATGTTTACCAACTCAGTGAGATCGGTACGACAAACCTGATCTGCGTCAACAAATATCACACGATCAAGATCTTGTGGAAATAGTTCGTCAAGGAATAGTATCTTGTAAGCCCAAATTTCTCTTTGTCTATTACTCTGCTTTCGCAAAAAGGTTGGCCACTTGTAGGTGACCAATTCGATTTCGACGCTATACTTTTCAATCAAATGTGGAATCAATACTTTGAATTGTGGAGAGATGAAATTGCTCAAGATCCAAAACTTGATCGATTTCTTTAGGTTGTGACTCTTCACAGATGCTATCATTATGCTGACAAGTTTTTCGTATTCATGGCCTCCTGCAATGGTGAAGATATTAATATCCGCATGCTTTGATTTTTCAACAATTCTTTCTCTGTTCGAGCTGACTCTTATTTGGAGCACAAGACCGTTTAACGAGAACAAAGACATTGGGGCTGTTTCAATCTCGACGATATTTGGATCAAATTTGTTGTCCGAGGCAGATAACAACGAATGATTGGACTTGACACTGAGGGAGTGAACACCGGGTAATGCCTTTAGTTGAAAGTAGTTTAAAGCCGTCATTACCAAAGTATTGTCTGTGTGGGTTCCATTGGAAATTTGTAGTTGTAAGTCATTGGGGGCTTTGCCGGTGTTCACATCTCTAGCATTTCCCTCAATGAGTAAATTGGTTATTTCGAAAGACACTGATATGGGGTTTTTATCCAATTTGAAACTGTTGAGATCAATATCTGATGGAGCACTTTTTGCAACAACAACCCAACGTTTAGGGACATCCATATTAATGGAACATGTAGCCACAGGGAGTGCGTCAAAAGTTGCCAAAAATGTGTCGTCCCATTTTCCACTTCCTTCAAAATATGGAATAGAAGGAGGGAAAACGCCTTGATAAAACCGTTCTGTCAACTCTTCTCGTGCGTATTCGAGCTTTGGCTGAAATAAAGCCCTCACGTTCACAAAAGAAAAGTCTTTGACAGCATCAAGTATATTGATGAGCTTCTGCGAGTTATCTTCAAGGGGATCCATGATAACTAACACATCAACTTGCTTTGACTCGTCGTGCTTTTTATAGTCTATCAGATTTGACATATCCAAGGAACCAAAGTCATATCTGTTTACGTCATTGACGAATGTCTTGTCATCAACATGAAACGATTTTGTCACTATGCTTGAAACTAAGTCAAACCAATCCATGTCATCTAATCCAGACCCCATCAGATTGTATTCATATAAAGCTTGTGGGAATTCATCTACGTACGTGACACAAATTTCGTTTATAAGGCGTAACCTTTGGGTTAGCTCGTACTCGATTAGCTGCGACAACTCCTCCATGTTTAATATTACAGGATCCAATCTGAAGTACCTTGAGTTCACCAACAAGTATGAATGTCTTACTGGCATATGCTTTTGTTCCAACAGATGTACAAGGTCTTCATTCAAACCGGTTGATACTTCCCCTCCCTCTTTTAATGTGGAGATGATGGCGTTTATATCTGCATTTGTCAAGACTGTTAATCTCATTTTGCCAGCCAACTTTGAAAACAATTTTGTGTTCCCTACGTTAAACACTCTAACCTGTATTGACTTTCGTTTCATGAGGTTCAATAAAGTCACAAGCTGATCTATCATCTTGCTATCTCTGAAATCCGACACCAACCAAATAGTTGCATGGTTATTCAACTCTTTATCAACTTTTTTGAAAGCTATCGATGACCTCATTAAATCATGGTCAATTTTTTTGTAAATGATTTCACTGGGGTCCAATGGATGAATACGTAGATTCCGCTCCAGCTTGGCATTGTTGTAGATTATATCTTTGAGATTGCCATTCACGTCACCCTGTCTCAATTGAGTCTTTATGAGTGAGTTATCTTGTTCGATTTGTTTGCTCATGGCTACTTGCCAATTGGACGAAAAAAGATCGTGGATTACTCCATTCACAACGACTGAGGGTTGGTCAATTGAAAATTTGTTCAATACTGTGTCAAAATCCACCCGGAAATTAGTTGGCACGTCTACCTTCTTTAATAGTTCTTGAATTTCATCTGGTCCCGTGGACTCCATATACTTATAAAGCAATGCAAGTGCCTCTTTTTGGTCCAGAAGTTTAGTAATATGGTATAAACGAATGGCAAGTTGTTCATCTAGTGGATCTTCACCAATGATTGGCAAGACACCAACTTGTTGAGGGATACCTGAATCTAGTATAATTTTTGAAAATGTGAAAAAAGCCTTCAACTGCTTCTTACTTGCCAAATTTAATGCAAATATCAAATCATGCACGTTCTCTTTCAAAGGAGGGATTTGGTTAGGCTTGAGTTTACGAGACTCTACTCCAAGATAGGCTTCCTGGCGATCTGTCGAATACTCGCCGTAGTTTCTATCACTCTCGATGTCATTTATAAACACTACGCCACCCTTTGTGGCATCATTGCGATTGAAAGCATGTTGGAATACCTTGAATCGGTTTTCATTGTTGCCCATCAATGTATTTCCCGTCCTGAACTGAGCTTGTTTCACAGCAGAAAGTAATCCAAACTTAGCTAAAAGGAGTTTCGCTTGAACTGAATTGAACCCTAATTCAACGAGATTCTTAACTGTAGATAATTCATCACTAATCTTATCATAGAGTTTATACACATCCAACTCCAATGGATGTATTGGTGACCCATTTATATAGATCCCAAACGATTCCTTCGATAATCCTACCTGTTCATTGCCCACTACTTTTGATTGTACCTTCTTGTAATTAATCAGTTGTGGTAGCTTGTTTAAATAGGAATAGAATATTGGCATATTGTTCAATATTGTCTGTAGCAACTCAAACTTGGATAACTTGATCTTATTGGACAAAATAAATGAAGTGAGCTTAATACCCAATTCATTGACGTTATTGCCAATTTTCGAAATAGCTCTTGAACTCTTTATCGTATCGAAGTCCTTATTCAAATCAAGTTTTGAATGAGCGTAATATTCGATATTTTTTGTAGGAACCTCCACTGCAAAGCCAGGTAGTGAATCCACACGTTTACTAACCGAAGGGATATATCTCCAAACAAATCTCAATTTTCCGTTCTGAGCTTCTTCATACAAAACCTTGAGAAACTCCCTGGTTTGGTCCACAGTGGGGTCACCATAAAACGTCAATAATGGTGCATCATCGCTATCACCAATTACCCTGTCAAAAAGAAAAGTCTCTTGATTAGACTTGTCAGTCTGGAGAGCAAATAAATCATTTACTGAACAGTATATTTTATCATTGTACAAAACCCACGCAGGCACAAGTCCATTCTTTGTTTCCACCTGATTGCCAAACGAGTCTTTGGTGCATTCCGTTTTCAACCTATCTCCGAATTGCTGTAATGTCGTTTCATAGTGAAAGTAATGTGAAGCCACTCTAGGAGAATATTTTTTATAGACAAGGTTGAAATTTACAAAGTCAATTGCGCTTGGCTCTAGTGAAAGCTGTTTCATAGTGTAATCGTATATCTCCTTGTCTGTTCTTCCCTCGCTTACATCTGAATCTCCAAGCCCAAAGATAGCTTCCAAGGTTGGTATGTATAGTGATGCATTGAATCCCGCTATACTTTCAATGAAATTGGATACGAAATCAATTCTTTTCCACGGAGCTTTCACGTCGACTGTCAATAAACCAGTATCATTTGCTGAACTGTATATGCTAAAGGTGGATACTATGAGTAGCACTTTAGTTGTCCATTGCCATGGTATCATAATTTTGAAGAAAGAAACAGACCATTTGCAAGCCATAGCCTCGCGCCTAGACAAAAAATTGATCTTAAATCTTCAACATCTATAAACTTTCTACATTTAGTCCGCACTAGTCAATAACAATAATCTCCTTTGAATCATTGCATCCACGATCTTCAGCTCCATCTTTCCGTGCAACTTCAACAACTTCAACAACTTCCACATCGGAGTCACTATCAATTTCAAAATCTTCATCTAGCTCTACAATGTTTAGATCCTTTTCATCTGGAGCTTCGCTTTGCTGATCACGATCGGAATGACAGTGTTTCGAGTCCTCTAATCGACGAAGGGCCGCTCCCAACCTCGCTTCACGAGGAGTTGGAGTTCTTGGTTTATGGATAGCAGAAGCCAGTCCCAAAACTTTTGTTTCTGCTTTGAAACCAGTTTTGCTCAATGTGGCAATTCTTTTAGCCCTTACGTCAACCACGCCTGATTGTAGTCTTCCAAACCCGAGTCTGTTCTCCTCACATCTGTAATTGGAATGCACATTACCGTACCTGATCTCATCAAATCTCTTCTCCAACTTTGACAAGTAGTCATAAAAGTTCTTATCATGAGCTCCATGGACGTTGTGTGTTAGCTCATGCAAAAAGGTCCCAAGAATATCGCTCATTGGCAAAAACAGTCTCTCATTGTGATGGTGTCGGAGTCTTAGCATAATCTTTCGCCCCTTATTGACATTTAAACCTAGTAGGTTTTCACTTTTCGGAAACATCTCACATAGTAGTTCTACCTTGAAATTGTACTCGTGAATAAGTGGTGCTAGTTGTTTGACCGCGTCATGTAGTAGGGAATTTGCGTAATCTCTATCTGGATATCTCATAAGCGAACCTATCTTCCCGACATTTGCAACAGGTGATGGTCTATTTGGCTGCTTGATGGGAAATTTGCCTTTACCTTTTCGTACCATGGTTTATTTGTCGTACTCACGTTGCGCGTTTGGAGTAGTTTCGTGAAAATGGTTTTGATTTAAACGCGGAAAAGAAATATGCAGAATTGGAGATAACATTTAAAAGCTACGAATTCCAATTTGTGACGCAGAACACTTTCTATAATATTGCATCATCATATTTGGTATACTTGTATTCTCTCGTATCTTATCTAGCTGAAAAGGGTGTTAGGTTTTACCTTCAGGATTTTGTGACATTTCACTAAGTTTGTCAAGAAATGTAATCATAAAGGTTCCTGGAGACTGTGAAACTTCAGCGGCACAAGCACCGGCTCTGTTATATAATTCAACCGCTATTTCAGTAGCCTTCAAAATGTCTCCTCCAACTATTGGACTGGCTTTCTCTGCAGCTAAAAAGGCAGCAATTGTACTTCCCAAGGAACATCCAGTACCAGTTATACTACCCATTACTACGTCTCCACCAGGGACTGACACTGATCTTTTGTCGCTGCCTAATATGTGGTTCTGTTTTCCAGTGATCACAACAGTACACCCAAAAGTGCTTGCAACTTGAAATCCTTTCTCCAACACCTCAACTTCCTTAACACTAGAAATGGAATCTACCCCTCTCATGTGATTCTCATGGTTACTTCCTTCTTTGTAGTATGGAGTGAGCTTCCACATGCTCATAATTTCCCCCACATTGCCTTTAATTACAGAAACGAAACCTTGGTTCAAAAGCTTCCTGCAGCTTTCAAGACGAGCTTTTGAGGCCCCACAGGCAACAGGGTCAAATACTATAGGCTTGTCGTATTTATTGTAAGTAACCAACGCTTTGGAAAACACATTCATTAGCTCCGCATTTGGAGTGCCCAAATTAATAACAAGTCCAATGTTGGGGATACCTGAAGCAAACTCTTCAAACTCCTCTGGCAATTCCGACATAATTGGTGATGCTCCAATAGCTAATGTCACATTGGCACTGAAATTCTTGACAACGTTGTTAGTGATGTGATGCACTAGAGGGTGCAGGTCTGTCATGTTTTTAACCATCAAATGGCTAGGGATATTTTTACCAAATGACCTGGTGAATGCCCAGTCTGGTGTGTAATTTATTTCATCACGTAATGATCTTGTTGCTTTAGCTGCATCTTCACTGGCCATAATGCAAGAAACGACTGCAATACCATCGAGTTTTTTATCCCCCACTCGGCACTGATGTATCACTCTATTAGCATTGGAATGGTTTATCCCTCCAATTGCAACACAACGAATGTCCTTACTCAACTCATTCATTTGTTTTCTTATACCAACTGGACCAACGCCACCTGGGGTCTTTACGTCTTTTTTAGTATTTGTGGCAAATGTTGTACCCAATCCAACATAATCAGCTACCCCTTCTTTAACCACCTGTCTCACCTCCTCCGGATTGGAGCAAGTCACCCCAACAATCTTATCAGGTCCAATTAATTTCCGCACTAATGTTGCTGGCATGTCGTCCTGTCCAACGTGAACACCTTCTGCATCAACAGCCAAGGCAACGTCAACTCTATCATTAATGATCAAAGGAATGTTTTTCGGCTTGGTCACTTTGTGAACCTCTTTCGCCCTTTCAATAAAGTCCAAAGTGGATATATCCTTCTCCCGTAATTGAACTAATGTTACTCCATTATTGACTGCGTCCTCCACTTGTTTGAGAAAAGTGGAGGAGCTTGGAATCATGGTCGAATCAGTCACCAAGTATAACGAGTAATCGACTGTCATGGCTTGATTGAAGAGTTTTAACGTAGTTGATGTGAGGCCATCATTTTTCACCCTGGAATCTTGACCATGAAATTTAATAGCCTCGTATTCGAACAAGAGTGCAAATTTTATGCGCTTAGAGGAACACCACTCACACCCATGTTTATAACATGAAATACGTATCAATATCATCATCAAAGAAGCTTCTACGCTACGCTAATTAGACATACAGTCGGCGATTTACGTTACACAGTACCTTTCGGAAAAAAAAACACTCGCAATTAGGATCAATTGTGACTAATTTACCGCCCGATCGTATTTGCATTAGAGATACGCGGAACGAGTATTCCAACTTGAAAATTTGACTCATTTGGTCTGTATGACTCCCCCAACATTTGACAATATAAAGGCTGGGAAATCCTATCCAACTGCCTACCCCATTAGCACATTGTCACCAGTAATTATCAATGGTTGAACAACAACATGCAAGGAAGCCTGCGTTCAATGAGAGATACTATATTTGTCGTGGTACAGGGAAGTTTTATAGTAACTTCAACATCACCGCAAAGTATAATAAAACAATCAGCAAAAGCCACTTGTCAATCGCATTGAGGTCTCTTATTATGAGCAATAGTTGGTTCGCCCAGAACTTTTTCAAGATTAAAGGGACCGATAGTAGGAAGGAGAACTTTCACAATTGGACAGTACAGATCATTGACAAGATCTTATTCGATGATGTGGTTACGTTTGAAAAAATCGACAAGTTTGATGAAAGCACTCTTGAATACCTCAATGGGCTAACATTGGAAATGGACGTACAAATGCCATTGTGGAGAATTATGGTGTTTGAAGTAAAAAATGAGGGCCAATTGTTGACTGTTTATGTAGACCACTCACAATTTGATGGGTTATCGGCTGTTCAATTCCAAAAAGATTTGGCAAGTGAGTTGGCTAGAGTAATCGATGACGGACAGGTGAAAAACGTCTTGTTTGACTATGCCTCAGATTTCAACCAGTTACCATCTAAACTAATCCCGGCAGCGGAAATCGTTACTGACTTGTACATTCCAAACTCCAAGCGTGTCGTGCATCATTACTTGGAGCAGTATCTTCCATTGTATTCTAAAGTTTCGAATTGGCTATATTCATCAGGAGCGGAGAACCCATTGTTTCAAAACCCAAAGCCGGTTGCAAAAGATTTGACTTCAAAGTACAAGATAATGAAGTTTGATGCAGTGAAAGTTGATGAAATCACTAAATTCTGTAGGACTAAAGGGGTTACTTTGACTGGCTACTTTGATGTTTATTTTATCAAGGCTTTACAAGAAACAATTTTCAAAGCCATTGACCCGAAAACGAAATTTAGAACAAATTCGTACGTTGCAATCAATGGACGCAGATACTACAACGACGATATTAAAAATTTCAAGTACGGAACAATGGTATGCGGTGACCCCATTATCTTGGAACCAATTGATGACCCATTGGAAGCTATGCTCACTTTCCATCAACAACTTCAAGTGGATATAGGATCCAAATATGCATTCAAAACTATTGGAATGTTGCAATATACTGATCTTTGGAATTTTTTCAACAACAAAATTGGCAAGATTGGTGGGGGGCGTCCTACTGTTACTATATCTAACCTTGGGAAAGTTGCTGACTCCAATGATTCATATCGATTCAAAGAGATGTACTTTGGGGCGAATGCGGGAGTTATGTACAACTTTGTATTAAATATGACTACGGTGTCTACTAATGAGGTGACTGCTGTGATTGCCTACTTGCCTGAATTTGCAAAATACACATTAGGTGGCAGGAATTCAATTGATGAGTTTTTAGATTTATTTAGATCGTATATTGAGAATGGTACAAAATAAAATATTTTATGTTAGAATTTGAAATTGAGTCATGTAATCATTTCTCTCGTACAGTAAGCAGCTAGCACACCACGAAAGATGTTCGTAAGTGGTAGGTCCCGGTACTTTCGACTTCTATTTTTGAATCAAGTCTCTCACAATTTTGATACCACGATACTTGTAGACTGGCTTGTACGTTTTTTTGTCAATAATTCAATTTTATTGTGACGGGATAAGCATTTTGCCGAATCCTGAAATGTCATCGTCTGACTATTTCATGGGCATATCAGAATCAGAGCAGTCTCATTAGGCGACTGAAAAACTATGGTTGGCAACGCCTACGCCATTAATCTTTGCTCACATTGTTAGCAGCTTCCCCCTTGGTCCATCTATCCTTCTCATTAACTCTCGTGATCTCTTGATACTAAACTCCTCACATTTCTTGATAGTACCACTCACATGAACACAATTGAATGTAATATTCTGATCCTCAATCTTTGTCACTAAACTCATTGCTGCTACAATAGTTTCAAATTGACCACGTCCACATCGTATTATCCCAGTTGACGTCTTGTTGGAAAAATACTTTAACGTCATCAACATCCCTGCTGATCCTGATCCAAAATCACCATAGTGTTCTTGTAACGATTTCCGAATGGCATGAAGTATGGTCTTGTGGTTGATGTTTGATGGTGATGCTCGATGAAGCGCTAGTAGGGCATTCCTTTCTGAGCTTGTAAATTGTGTCACTTCTTCCAGGTCAATGGGGGAAGCTTTATTGCTGTTGTTGTTGTTCATTGGTGGGTAAATGATTTCGAATAAGATGTATCTGTGCTTCACTCTAACCATTGTAAGTGATTTAAGGTGTTGATGGATATGTAGATAGCTTTGGATGAAATTTTGTGTATCGTATTCCCGCGACAGAGGGTTTTATTCACTAGCAAATACAAGCCTACTACAAATACATATATTACATCGTTAAATACTTTTCGGTCAAATACCGTGCCATTTGCGAATTGCCATTGATACTGTAAATCAAAGACAAGTTGTACGCTGCCTCCCATTTCAAATCAAAATCATCATCAATATCTTTTTCTTCATCATCCAGGATTTGCAACACTTTGTTATAATGACCAACAGCAAGACTTGTCAATCCCAACATGTGAAACAACCTACCAAAATTATATTCAATCTCTTGCATCTCATAAATAGTTGTGTTTGTACAAAGTCTATTGGTTTTATACTCCAACAAGATGCTAATTCCTTGTAACAACTGGATATGTCTATTTGAGCTCAACCTTTGCATTGACCGATGAACATGTGCTAATCCTAAAACCAAACAAATCATTGAATCTTTGGTGAAATATTTGTACGCACGGTTAAGATAAAACACTAAGGAAGAATGACTTCCTTTTCCACCGAGTAAGTTTGCGTATATGTAGATCAAGTCAGGGTGTGCAGGGCCAAGTTCTATATTCCCAACATCGGCAGTGATGTTGGGCATACCCGACACAGGCTCTTGTTTGTAACATGAATCGTAAGCCTTAATTTGACGAAGAAAAAATTTTTGGTGGTTATAACAGGAGAATGTCTCTGCAAATGTTGCTCCTGAGGAGTAACAACAAAAGAATAAGCGACACATGTAAGGGGAAAATTGATTTTGAAGCAAAAAAGTCCTGATGTTGTGAAACACGGTGGTTGCGGCTTGTTCTTGCTTTATTCCAAACATGAGTTTCAACAATCTCAACATGGCATCTTTACTCTTGTCATGAACAAATATATTGACAGATAATGCAATATTGATGATATCATCAGCATATTCCGTATTGTTTTCATACTTGGACATGACTAATCCAAATTGGGCAAATATATCAAACCACTGGTCATAAGTTAATCCTCTAAATTCGGTTTTGGAAACCAAGGTTTGACGAGTAAATGTTTCCTCCAGGTTAAATCCTTCCAAAAGATTGTAAGCTCGTGCCAATTTTTCATCCAAATCAATATCTTTACGCGTACGGTATCGTATAATACCTTTGAACCGCTTCGACCTATCTTTAGGGAAAAAACTTTTGATACTGGTGAACATCTCAATCAATTGCGACGCCAATTGGATCCAAGCAGCTATAGCTACTCTATCGCCCAAGTTCATTGACTCTTGCAATCTTTCCATGCGACCATACTTTTCCAACACTTTTCTCTCGGCATTAGCTTCAATTTCTTCCTTCTCTTGCTCTGATAATTTTGCCTTCTTGGGCGTCTTTCTAATCTTGTTTCTAATCAACGAGAATCCTTCAGTCTTCCCCGGTTCATCAAGTGCCTTGTCCTTTCGCAAGTTCTTTTGGTTGGCCGCTTGTACTTCGTTGATTAACGATTCAGCCTGTATATCGTCTCCCAAATGGTACAATGTTTCAGCCAATGCCAATTTGAAATCCACATTATTCGGTGAATGGCTCAATAACTCTTCGTAAGCTTCCTTTGCCTCAGCATAGTCTGCAATTTCGAAATAACATTTTCCCAATAATGTCACTAAATCAAAACTTGAAACTAGCTCCTCATTACCAAATGCGCGAGTGAGAAATGTCAATGCTTCCTCATAGTATCCAAATTCTTGCAATTGCTTACCCGCTTCGAAATTCAAATCAGCAATTTCCGCCTGGTTGTCGTCAAGTAAATACTCAAAATGATGCATTGCTTCCTCCTTTTGGTTCAATCCCAAACGAAGTGTCCCTAATTTGAATCTTATGTCAATAGGAAGATCATAAGGTTTTGACTTGAAATCAGCTAAATCGCTGGATTTCAAATGGCTTAACTTTTTGAACCGCCTTTTTGAGTCAAATTCGGAATCGTCACTTTCATCCCACCATGTTTCATCCATTCTACCTTGAATCCACCTTGCTGCAAGCTTCAAAACATTTATTCCAAGTTTGAGAGATCGGTGTTGGACGTGCAATTCTAACAAAATATTCAACTCTGGCCAGTCAAATTTTGGGTATTGTTCTTCACTATCAGCATCAGGGTTGATATTTTGGTCCAAAATTCGCATATACAAGTTTATGGCATCATTCAAACGCTTCTGTTCCAGGTACACACCTGCTAAATATTTTATAATATTGGTGTCTTGTGGGTATAACTGACGTATTTTTTGAAAACCATCCAAGGCCTTACCAAATTGACGCTTTTCTTTGTAAAGAAGAGCCCTTTCGAGAATGAAATTTGCACTTCGTTTTGTGTCTGACGTGATGGCTCTGGTATAACAATAAATGGCTTGGTCGATATGGCCCAACTCGTTTGATAATTCTGCCACTTGTCCCCAGAAATCACTGTCCCAAGGATGTAAATTAGCAGCCAAGAGCCACGAACTACAGCATTCATCAAGCTTGCCTTGTGATTTGTAAATCTCTCCAATTGCCTTGTAAGCACTGAAATTCTTTGGATCCTTCTTAATGACATCAACGTATAACTGTTGAGCAACTTGCAAATCATTACGAACAAAAGCTTCATTTGCAAGAGACAAGTTCATTCGAACCTCAGGATCTAACTCACGATTATCGGCCCGCATCATACGCTTCCTGTAGTATGACTTGTTATTCTTTGACAATTTCTCCCTTCTGTTTCTGACTTTGAAATTGCTGGCCCCTTTAAGGGCGTCCTTGAAGTTGTAATCATCATTGTAGTCATCCTCGTCAGAAATCTCTTGAAAATCATCGTCCTCGTCATCCGACGGTATAAACAAAGGTTCTGCATCGTCATCGTCATCTCCATCATCATCATAATATTCATCTAGCTCACCTCCTTCTATTCCTAGGTCCGACATATCTAATTCAGTGAGTGCTTTGTCAATCTTTGCGTCATCCTCCAGATCACTGAAATGGTGCTGTAGACCGTCCTTGTTTTGGGAATAGTCGGTACTCGGTAGTTCTTGTTGCTGGGACATATTTGTAATGAGATTTAGTTTTGTAGACCCCGGTGAATATGTAGTTGCGATATTAAAAGAAAGTTTTGAAGCTTCACGAAGAAAGTGTATCTTCCATACCCTCATACATTGTGTATTGTAGGTTTTTATTTTGTTTATGTCTTATGTAAGGTGTTACGTAATGTATCTTTAGTAGCTCATAAAGGTTGGTATCTCAATGGAATGATCAACGAGTTGAGTTGTATACACTACTATGAGCTATATCAATGACCGGATACGGTATGCATCTACCTTTGCCCGAATGAGCTGGGCAGTTGAGTACTGTGGCTACTTTGTTATAGTCGTGTTACGTATTTTTACACGTCTAGTTCGACTTTGACGACATGCAAAATAACAAGCAAACACGCTTTGTCACATAACAAGGTCTTTTGAGTGAAGAGAGAGATACGGAAGATGAAAAGAACGATTGTTGTGCGATTTGGTGGTTGGGTGTTGAGATCATGTTATGCTTCGTAATTTTGTGCACTTTATAGATTCCTATACGAGGAACCAACCGTCGTACACTTGGTCATAACTTTTTGGAACATGGTACATGCTTGCTTCTTCGTATCACACGATATTTACTGATTATAAAGTTGAAAGCTAGTATACTTATTTGGTTCAATACTCAATACTTAGTACGGTTACTACTGTGATAGTGTCGTAAGTATACCTTTTGTGACACGGATTTTCTTGCGTCATTCTTTCTCTCTCTTTGTGCGTGTCTCTCCCTCTTTCTCTCTCCCTAACAGCACAACAATAACGATACAAACAACAATACAAAAAAATTATCACAAGAGAGAAAAACAACAACGCAATTGAACCATCATCTTTGCAATCATTTGATTAAAACTTTATAGAGAGATATTATACAAACAAATACACAGAGAACACTTTCAGATAGTGATATTCATTGAAAACAGTCACGGTATTGCAAAGCCCTCTATAGTCAATTGTCTAGTTCTTGAATCAAACAAAGAAGTAGAGCCACACACAGACACACCAATACTTTGCCGCCATTGTCACGGCATCCCTTTTACAAACAATAAGCAAATAAAAATAGAGTTGAACCCACACGAACCATGTCTGACCTTAGACGAATTGCTTTATCAAACACAAATATAAAAAGCATGGATGCGTCTCAGTTGCCACCACAACAGGCAAACTCAAACCCAGTACCGGGTCAAATGGGAAAGACTGATTCCGAGATCAATTTAACACGTCCAGAATTGTATGGCATGTACGAAGGCGATTCATTTGTTGATTTCAATAAAGACATTGATGATTCATCTTTACTTGATCTTGATGTGTTGAATGCTAAAAAGATCAAGGCAAATGATAAAACAGCTTCAGTGGCCACACAAGAGTCATCGAAATTGACATTGTATTCACTCCCATTACCTTTGAAATTGGTCATTTTGGCCACTTCTGCATATATATACAATCAAATCATTAGACACATCAACTACAACCATTTCAATGAAAATCAATTGGTCAATTATCCACTCACCATTACTCATATTTTTCTTTATGCGTTTGTTTCCAAATTTAAATTGGGAAATTATATCGATATACATGATGATCTTTTAATTGCCGGTGATGAAATCTTGGCGTTGACTTTGCAGGGACTTTTAATGGCTTCTTTGCATCCAATTTTGGACAAATTATTACCCAAATTTTTCTCCAAGCGATTATTGTCATCGAATCCCAATCCATCTTCTAAATCCAACGTTTCTAGTGATTTAATTAGATCGGGAATAACATTTTTGGGGATTAGTTATGCCATACGCAAAATAGAATGGAGCAGTTTTCTTCAAGTATCAATTATATGGTCATTAATCAATCCTGGCTTGTGGTTACTATTGGATGGAACAATTTCGGGGTTTTTAGCGTCACTTGTGGCATCTACTGTTGCTTGTGTAAGTATATATTCGCTGAATCACCAATTCATTAATGGTTATTCCAAAACCACCGATGATGTGATTGCATTATGGTTATGGGTTGGAAGTTTCTTCTTTTGTGGGATAATCATTTTTGGCAAACTTGGTAGAGGTTTGTTTACAAACAATTGATCGAAATTAGAGTCGTTTATAATTTTTTCAGTATTTTTACGTGTTCTTCTGTTAGACGGTAAATTCTCTAGTTGACGCTATTTCAAGTTGTCGTTGTTGCATCTGCTTTCCCTTCTCCTCTGCAACATTATCAACTAATTCTTCAAAGTCTGATTGCTTCACTAAACCACCAATTCTTTTCTCGTCTCTTCGTTGCAACCACGCTATGCCTACCACAACAAACACAGTAGCAACCGATGAGCTAATTAAAGCAATGGCACCATTCCGAAACCTAGGCGCTGTATCAGCGGCAAAGAACACAATCGACCACCAAGCATTCATGGTGTTGCCCAACATGTTCATCGAGCTGATCACAATTGCTCGCTCTTGTAAATCATCTGCACATACTATATTTGCCCAGCCAAACGAAACAGTTTGTGCGGCATAAGATACGCCGCTCAAGTATTGCGCAACAAACACCGACTCTTTTGCATATGGTTGGCATAACTGGATAATTGGTGAAATTAAAACCACTAATGCAATAGCTAAGGACACATGCCAGTATAATTTACCATTACCGACATTTCTTATGTAATATGCTGAAATAGCGGTTGCCAATACCCCCACAGCATAAATTCCCATGGGAAAATGGTTTCTATCCAGAACAGAATAATCATAATACTTTAACCATAACGCAAATACACTATTTGTAGCAAACGATTCATTGATTGCACCAACAAGCCACAACATACCAAACAAATACCAGTGCCACCTACCAAACACTCGCAATATCACATCCCATCCAAACTTGTAGTGTTTGGGTTTGACCAACCTCTTTAAAGCTATGGCGTGTTCTTCCTCGGTGAAATAAAATGGTTTACCAATATCAGGAGCATCTGGAAAGAATATGTAGCCAAATATAACTATGGGGAAACTGCAAATGAAATCCATAATAAACAATACTCTCCAACCAGCCAATCCGTGCCATCCATCCATGTTTGCATGTACCGAAGCTTGAATCACCCCTGAAAAAATCTGCCCCACTAGTCCACTTGAAGTGAATACAAATGTGCGTATAATCAAATCTCTAGCATTTGTATAGTACGATCCCAAAATCAAATGTACACCTCCAAATATACAACTTTCAAACATTGCTTGCACAAATCTAATAATACAAAGTTGATAGAAATGCGTCACCTTGTACGTAGCTAAAGTAAGTATTGACCATATACCAGCGCATATGGTTAACCAATATCGCGGCCTAATTTTCAACAAGATTAGATTATGAGGAATCATGGAAACAATGTAACCGACATAGAAAATAGTGTTGACTACATTGAAGTCGTTACCGGATAACCCCAAGTCTTCTTGCATACCGGAAACGTACGCATTGGCAACATTGGCTCGATCGAGATAGTTGACCCAGTATAATAAGCACACATAGGTGAGGACAAACACATCCAATTTGAATAAGTATCGACGTTCTTTTGAATCTGTGGGTGGTTTACCCCAAAGAGCGTTGCGCAATATAGTGAATTGTTTTAGTATAATGTATTTCATAGTTAGATACGTGTGGTTGAACTAGGTTCAATTCCTATGGGCCAAGATGTATGCTAGTTCCAACTGTTTTATACCCAAAAGCTTCATCGCGTGGGTGAATGCTTTCTTTTCCATTTCCATTTTTATCTAATCTTCGGTATCGAACGGTGCTTTATTATCCTATTTCAGGAAATAACCGCCATTTGAAACATGAGAAGGCGCCAGAGACAATAAAGTTGGTGTTTCCTTTAAGAGTTGGCGCAGTTTATCTTTCAAAAACAATAAAAGATTGTTTTTGTGCGGCAAAAAAATGTTCAGTTCAAAAGGTGTTTTGACCAAAATGTTGCATCCTTAGAGAAAACTTAACCTAAGTTTAAAAAGGCTTTTGGTTGCATGAATGTTTAGTTGGTGTTATTTACTATAAACTTAAGGCTAAAGTCATTTCATATGTGATCCGACAATATATAGATGATTACAAGAATGAAGTGTCTTGAAATGGGAGACACTGACCTGAGATCATGTATAAGGTATACACAACTGCATTCTTCTTCTCGATCGAAGTAAAATGTGGTAGAGCTGACATTGGCGCAATTTGTCGCATCTTTATTTAGTGCATGTTACAATGGTGAATGTGCATCTCTCTATTGAAAATGTCATACTATGCTCAGACAACATACCCCGCTTTTCCAATTACAATTCGCCGAAGAAGAAAAAACAGCTTTAGCACATAGTGTCTGTTTCACTCACAAACGGTGATCACTACTGCTAGCCTTGCAACTCTTAGCTTTTTATTTGAGATGTATTGAAGCACCACCAAAAATCTTTGGTGGCATTAGCTTTCCTCAATTTAGTACAGGATATGTGCGCTAAACCACAAATCTAAACTCAAGCAGTTAAGATCAGTAGTTTTACTAGTTTTTCACTATCAGCCTAATGAATTCAAAGCACTCTATGGAGTTGCAATCTCCTTACATACAAAGAGTCTCAACGATATTGATGTTGCAAAAAGTGTGTGAATCAACTTGGTAGCATCCTCGGTTTGAAATAAATTTTCCGTCAAATCATCAACCACTTTTACTCCACATTTTCGAAAGCAATTGCCACTAGCATCCCATCATGTCTGATCTATACAGCAAACTAGGTCCTCAAGGACGTGCTTTGATGAATAAATCACAATATCAAATACACAATTACAGCAATGATCCTAACAACCAACCACAAGACCTCGATTTTGTTATTAATGAATTGAGAAATCCCAAACCAACGACAACAGTGAATAGAGTGTTGGGGTATTTATACAACTATGTTCCATATATCAAACATGAAAGGAATTTAGGCATTGTTATTGCCAGTTTCTTAAATAGTCCAGTATGCTTTGGGGCTAACGTGCCCCCATTTGAAGAGAATTACTTGATTATCGAGGTGTTTAAATTGATCACCGACAAGAAATTGGAAGTATCTCAACCGACATTGCCAATCAAGGAATTCTACACAGTTATTAGAAAAGAATTAGAGAACTTTGTATGGTATAACCAGAGTGCAAATAGCTGGAAAGTGTTGCCCATAATATGTGGAATGATGTTGTCAAATTCACTTCGTAATGAGTTGTACACTGAGGCCAACTATTTCCAATACAGGTGGTTTTTTGATGAATGGGATGAAAAAATGAAAAAGTTGTTTATTCGTTGTTTGGAGTATAGTTTGACAAGTAGTCATTCGGAAGATATTGTATATCTTAGCGTCACAAGTTTGGCATTGGTTTATCAACGAGATGAAAGTGTAAAGAAATACACAAAA
The DNA here is from genome assembly GCF_000182765.1 of Lodderomyces parapsilosis. Lineage (NCBI taxonomy): Eukaryota > Fungi > Ascomycota > Pichiomycetes > Serinales > Debaryomycetaceae > Lodderomyces > Lodderomyces parapsilosis. The sequence continues at coordinate 796,340 of NW_023503278.1, forward strand.
CATATTAGTGATGGATTTATGGTTGGTGTCTTAATGGACATGATTTTCCTATCACCCAGGGTGTCAATCTTATCGTATCATCAGTTTTTTAAACTCAATCCTCAAGATGCCAATGTGAGTAATGATGTCAATAAGCAAATCTTGCAAAAACCAGTGATAAAGCATTTAAACAAGTTTTCGTTCCTACTTGCGGCGTATTTCTCCCAATTGAAATATACGCATCAGAATGAAGAATTGATTCTCACGAATTTGACCAAAATTGCTGATGGTAATAAATTGATTAATCACATGTGTGCAAATTCCATATTTAATACATTTACCAGTGCCAAGGAAAACAACCCTTTGTTTCAACTGTTTTGGTACTTTATGAAAAACTTGTTGTTTGCTGAAGTGATCATTTTCCAAGGGATTTTCACTCGTTTCCTAACTGGCAACAAGTCAAATTTCATTTGGTTTAATAATCGAGATTTGATTATTATGCAACGTGCTTATAGACAAATTGCATTGACTACATTACCAAGCTTGTATTATCTCAATTTCATTTTGATGTCTATTGGACAAGGAGGATTTGATAACTACAACTTTGTTTATTATCTCAGTGTTGAATTGGCATTATCCACGGGTCAACATTTTGAACAATTGGTGTTACGATTGTTTCTGGATTATAATGAGATTAACTTGTACCTGGATGTATTGGATCGCAACTATATAATGCAACTGAAGGTGTTGTTTGTATTGGGATTATGGGAAAACTATTTACAGCAGAAACCGATTCAAAATGAACATTATGCCACCAAGATTTACAATCTAGTGAGAGATTTGGCCAATGATGACAAATATACCAGTAACGATCTAATCGAAGCTAGTCACTCAGTATTGTTGTTTTATTTCGCCAATAGCAAAAATGTTGATCTTGCTGATTGCATTCAATATGTCAATTTACTAACCAGTCAATTCCCGCAACGATTATCATCTACTCAATTATGTATTGCTATTGAAACCATTGGCAAAAAAATCCTTTCCAACCCGCAACCATACCCAGAGAACTCCATATTCATCAACTCAGCTGATGAGTTTTTCCATTTCTTGGCTGATAAATGTGCACCAATCCCTCGCGGTGCACCAATAAAGCCAACTTCGCCACTGGATAACCCCAGTTTTGCATCAGCACAACCAATATCGGAAATTGAAGCTCATGCAACACTAAACACATTGGAACAAGATAACAAGATGGAAAATGATATCATTCATGAAAATAAGGCCAAGAAACCTAAAGATAAAGTTGTACGTGATCTATTACCTCGTTTCAAAAGGGAGTACAAGTTTGAAGATCGACTTGCCCCTGAAACTGTTCGTGAAGCTGCCGTTTTGGCATTAATTAATCTAGTTCCTTATTTCCCAACTTCGTTGTTTATTCCCTGGGTGGAACGGATATGGGATCTAATTGTGAAGAGTAATGTGCTGGAGGCGAATTATTTAACGGGTATGTTGTGGAAAGTAATGAGTGATAGTCTTGATTTGAATCGGGTTGAATTGGCAATGAGATGGTGGTATGAGGAGAAACAGTTGTCGGAGAGAAACTACATTGCTGCGAAAATGTAAAACATGTAGAATGGAACATGAGAAAGGGGAGTGTATTTAGATTTTATATTCACTTAACGTGATCTTCTAATGAGTGGGGTAGTTCAAGTTCCTATTGGAGTAGCTTCTCTTTAACTCCATCAAATCATGGGCGGCGCCAAAGTCTTTGTTATTGTTGTGGTTGTTGTTGTGGTTGCTGTTGTGGTTGTGGTTGTTGTGTAAATTGTTCGACATATCATACTTTATTGAATGCGATGATCCAGACGCTGATGCTGATGACGACAATGGAGTATATGGATTGGGCGGGATGACAATCAGTTGATGCTGATTATGGCTCATTTTTGATGCATTGTGTTGCTCTAGTATCGATTGTGATTTGTACTTGATAAATTTACAAATCTTGAGATACTTTAAATCCTCATCCAAGTTTTCATTATCCCAATCGATACTCTTGTAATAGCTGGCTCCTGATGAATGGTGGTTCCCGTGAACATCCTCATCATCATCCTCATCATCCGTATCGTCACCATTTTGCAGTTGTTGTTGTTGTTTTTGTTGATACTGTAAAATTTCCACTCTCAATTCATCCTTCATCAATTTATCAAACAAGATGTCTTCATTAGTCTTTTTGGAATTAACACCTGGTTTGTAATTGAGAAACACGGAAATAAACAAGTCAACCGAATTGGTGAGGAGGTTTACTGAGTCAGTGATATTGGCAACCAATTCATTCCTTTTTAAAAACTTCATTTGACAAATAAGCAAGTACAACATTTGCAAAACAATGGATTTCTTCAAATTGATAACTGTTAATGATAAACCATTCAACATGGGATTGAATGGTGACATTGGGATTTCTTTAATAATACGTTTGGCAGAACTAGGTTTAGCATTGGATCGTCTTCGTTTAACTGAAAAATCATTGATGACAAATCCATCTTCATCAACATCCAAGCCTAAACTTTCCATTACTATCGAGTTTGAATTGACTACTGGATCATTACGTTTTTCTTGTGATAAGCTAATGTGGTAAAAAATCAAATTGAAGTATTGCAACACTTCCAGAGCAATCACGGCAATTTCCTTGTAGTATACGAAATCCAATTCTTTATCAACGATGAAATTGAGATAGTTCATTGATCTAATCAAGACATAATGGAAATTTAGTTGGATCTTGATCAATTGTGAGGCGGTATATGTGTCAGGTATACCGGTTTGATAATAATGAATCATCACTTCTTGCTTCAAATGCTCTTGTGTCATATCGTGATATAAATTGTTGTGGGAAATGTTCAACAAGTTGGGTAGTCCCAAATCCAAATTGAATGGAACTAATGAAAACACTTTATTTTTTAACGATTGTCTCCAATCAGACAAGTTTTTGTCAATTGTCAAAAACTGATTGAAATTGTAGTTTAAATTACCATCATTTCCATCGCCATCATCCTCATTCAAAATCCAATCCAATCGGTGGTGATTATGAGCATTATTTGGATGTTCTTTTTCCTTCTTTTTCTTATCGAGCTTGAGATATTGATAATAATTTGGCGAAAAAGACGATGGAATTATGATATTCATCAAGTTTAAGAATTCAATGCTTGGTTTTAGTAATGTATTGAAAAGGTCATCATTGTCTTCAAGTAAGGACGACAATTTTTCCGGTGTCAATTGGAAATATCGATCAATAGTAACTGGATTAATCACGGTGGTGTTTAGACTTGGTTTAAACCCAAATTTCAAATTAAAGCATTTCAATAATACTTTAAAAGTCCAAAATATTTTGACCCTATTGCGACGCTGCAGTACATTCAATGACAAGTCATTGAAAAACAAGTTTTTTGAATTTAAATTGATACCCAATATTCCAATAAAGGCATTAATAAGTGAAGATAAAATTAACGATTTTTCTTTATTATTTGTAAGGAGTGAATAATAAAGTAACAACAAGTATGTCTGAAGTTGACTTATGGATATTTGGAACCCATTGAAATATGGCAATATATCATACAATGATTTCAATATCGACTTATCTCTGTTTACAGAGTAATGGGGATCAGAATGATTCAACAACAAATTCAAATTGATGGTGGGGTTGTTGATAAAAATCATGGCATAAGTTTGTATAATTGTCATCAAAAATCTATTGACAATTTGATAGTCACTAGTGTTTGATAAATTAAACCCATTGATGGTGGAATCATCGTATGTGAATATAAATGGATACATTGTATGGAAATCGTCATAGCTTTGAATAAACTCATTGTAGTCAAATATTGGGATGAAAATATTGTAATTTAAAAAATATTGAGTGATTTGTGCATCCAATTCCTTTTTAGATTTAAACACTTTTTTAAAATTGTTGATCAACTTGATGAACAAATCATACACGTCATGGGGTAATTCATTGACACCAGAATCGGGGGCACTAGGATTAGCTCCTGTTAAAGGATTGAAAACCAAATCCAAATCTTTATTATGAAACTGATTATTCTTTGCCTGTGCAGGGTCATACAAGTAATCGTTTGGGTCGTTCAATAGAAAATTGTGACTATTGGTTATTTTCAAAAATGGCATATGTAAATTGATCAACAAGTGGTTAAATTGTGATTCAAAGTTGAGATTGTCATTACCTATTATAATTCCTCTGTCATCAAGATTGAAAATTTGGTCAATGGGGTTATTAATCTGTACCGATTGATTTGTAGTTTGGAATAAAACTTTGTCATTGGTGGTTGTGGTGGTGGGGATACTAGCTGGTGAAGGTCCCTTTTGTGGTGAAACTGTCATACTTTTATTTACTCCATCCGAAACGTGTCCTCCGTGCTCTCGTAGAAGTCTAACTTCCTCTTCTAATGCTTTCACTTTTTTCTCAAGATTTTCCGTATATCCCTTGGGAAAAGCTCTTCTGGTTAATTTATCCGATGTCTTGCATTCCAAATCAGCTTTTTTACAATTTTGACAAGGTGATAATCCATCGCATTTGATCTTTTTAATACGGCATCGATCACAAGCTTGGGACACTCGTACCCCACTCGAAGTATTGATTAGTTTCAAATTGGGCGTGGGTGTGGAATGTACCTCGTTGTTGATAGCCATAGCTCTTTATGACAATGTGGGTGGGGTGTATATATAGTAGCAACGGATTTTTGATTGCCAGTGGCTGTTATGTAGTGCAACAGTACGACTTGTCTATTCCTTTTGTCTTGTTTTATTTTTAGTTGTTTTGTTTTGAGGAGAGAGAAATTTAAAAGAGGGTCGATAGTGGTGATATTTTTTTCCCCAGATTTCTGCCTCGGTTGAAAGGGAAAAAAAAAAAGTAACGCTACCAAATTCATACACTTCTTACTCTTGACTCCCAACTTCTCACAATATCTAAAAGCAAGAAGGCTCCAAATGGTGAAAAGTGGAACCTCTTGTATGGATAAATAAACAATAAGAATCAGTAAGTTAGCCGAAACAATCAATTGTATGATAGGTGCAAAGAAACACACCATATTCTAGTGCAAAAATAGAACGGATGTGTACTACTCTATATATAACGCATTCAAGAAAGACAACAGCGGAGCCATGAAGGTTCCTTTATAACAATAAAACAAGTCAAGATGGAAGTCACCTAGGTCCAGATACGCTCTGTAGGAAAGTAATGCAGCACAACCGTGGATAAATATCAAATCTCAAAGTCAAACTGATCTTAGTCCACTTGTGGAGCTCTAAAAGTCTCCCGAAGAATTCTACTAACCTTTATTGCTCTTTATTATCACCGCAAAGATCTCCAGACCCAAGCCTTAAAAATTGAGCAATAACGGCGTGCAATTAGCTGGCTTTCTATTATTGTTTAAAACTCCCAAAATAAAATTTCTCCAACAAAAGGCCTGGCTAGCTCAATCGGCTAGAGCATTCGACTCTTAAATAGAAGATATCGAAAGGTTGCGGGTTCGAGTCCCGCGTTGGGTTTTTATTTTTTCTTTTTTTCTTTTGGTTCATATATTAGTGTTGCCACTGTAAACATCGTATGCAGCTTACGGCACCTACTACCATCCATTTGAGTTAGGCAAAATACAAACTTGTTGTCATTAGGGGCACTCTTGTTGTAGGTTTTTATTTTTTGCAGCAATTTTGGCCAATATTGTTCGACAAAAAGTTGTAGTCAACAAAGGAGCTACAAAATGAACTAACAAGTGGGTTTGTATCTTCTTAGTACAAACGATATTCTAGTTTGGAGTCGTTTGTGATAGTGTAGAGTTGGATACTTTGCCGTCTGTCTTTGTCTCGGGAGCAGTGGTATTGGTTAGGAATGTTTTTGGTTACTTACGTAATTCATTACGTAACAGTAGAAGAACGCGTCTCAATGTTTTCTTGTTTTCTTTTTTTTGACAACAAAGAGACAAGCAATTCATCACACATAGACACACACACGAAGCTACGTTACTACATCATTTATATACCTCCTACGGAGCCATGGTACAGCCACGCAGGTCATTAACAACATCATCTACTATGGGCATGAGTAGTATTAGCAGTAGTAATAGCAATAGTAGTAGCTTACAATTTGACAAGCGAATCATTAGCACTATTAAACTGAATATATCTAACAAGGAGTTGATAACTAGATTGATGGAATTGCACGAAGAGTTATCTACTTTGGATGATGAGGAAGTTGATTTGATGTCACTAAAACTGGTAACTAAGGATCTTGTCGACAAGAGATTATTGAATCATCCAAGTATTGGGGTTCAAGCATTTACTTGTTGTTGCTTATCAGATATACTTAGACTCCATGCCCCCAATGCCCCCTACCCGGACGAACAATTGGCTTTCATCTTTGAATCCTTTTTCAAACAATTTTCACGAATCGCTACTTCCGGAAAATCAGAACGACCTCAATACTACTTGCAATACGTGTATTTATTGAAAAGATTAGCGGAAACTAAATCCACCATTTTGATTCTTGATCTTCATGATTCTCAAAAATTGATGAAATCATTATTTGATGCTTTTTATAATGTTGGTACCAAACAAAGTTTTCCCCGTGAGTTGGAAACATTGGTGACTGATATTTTATCAGAGGTTATTTCTGAATCTGAAGCCGTGCCTCTAGATATCATCAAAATAATATTGACTAAATTTGAAGTACACGGACCAAATAATCAGTTGCTTCTGGAAAACATTACCACACCTGAATTCAACTTTTCCCTATCTGTTTGCGAAAACAATGTTGATAGAATGTCAAGATTGGTGGCCCAATACTTTTCTGAGATTCTATACACAAACTCAAACAAGTTAGACCTTGATCAAGAAAATGAACCAGAGTTTCAAAAGAGAAGTGAGAATGAGTTTATCAAAGCTTTGGATGCTTTAAAAAAGATTCACCACTTGTCGGTGAAACTTTGGACATTTGTTCCTTCCATAATGTCATCAGTCATTTGTCTTATTGATGATGAATTGAATGCAAGTGACGAAAGAGTTCGTGCATTGGCTACGAGCACTATAGGGAAAATGTTGGGGGTAAAATTGTACAGCTCAACAGTTCCATTGCACAAGGTCAACTTTTTTGTCGTTCACCGCACGATTTGGCTGAATTGGTTGAAAAAGAGTAACGATATATCGCATTATGTTCGTACTATCTGGGTAAATCTTATTCCCGACATTTTAACCAACAATCCATACCTTACAAACGACGTGAGTCGTGTTATTGCTGATGAATTCCAAAAGTGCTTAGTGGATACTGATCACAGAGTTAGAGATGCTGCTTGCACTTCCCTTAGCAAGATACCATACGACATGTTCATCACCAAAGTTGCCAATAAAGGAATTTTACAAACTATGTCACAACTAATCAGAGAAAAACACAAGAGTATCAGATCTACATCCATTCGGGTTTTGAGTTCAATATACTACAGCCATGCCCAACACGTCGTGAATCGTGATGAATTCCAACTAGACCAGGATCTCAAGAAATTGATCGAGGAGATTCCTAATCAAATTTTATCATTGATCTACATCAATGACAAAAATATCACTGCCCTAGTTGATGAGTCATTATTTGAAAAGCTAGTTCCCATTTCTGAGTCAAACACAATTAAGCGAGTGGAAAATTTGGTTAGGTTTTACTCCGTTTTGAATGAAAAGAGCAAAGAAGCTTTCACGGCCATTATCAAAAGACAACATCAAATTGCAAGTGTGATTGATAATTTTTTAATCATCGCCGACGAATGCAACAAGGTAAACTCATTTGACAAGGAGAATAATCCTCCGTCGACAGATTTGCTTAAATCAAATTTGGCAAAATTGGAAAAGATTTTGAATTGGCTTTGCGTATCATTCCCTGACGACAACAACACTTATTCATGTTTGGAAAGGTTATTCAAACTCAACAGGGCCAGATTTTACCACTTGATAAGAACATGCATCTCTTCAGAATCTGACTTAAACACTATCAACCGAGCATTCAAAGAGTTGTTAAACAAGCTTGCAGACCCAAAAAATTTGAAGTGCGATGACAATGTTACTGTAACTCCAGCTGATATGGTTTACAATGCAAAATTATTGGTATTGAGAGGCTCACCTTCATTGTTTAACAGATCCAATGTTGAGCAGCTTATTTCTTATTCAAAACTGACGCAGCATGAATTCAAAGCGCCAGCCAACGACTTGCTTGAGCAAATGTCAAACACCACACCTGAAGTGTTTAAGCATCATGTAAGAGCGTTGGTCGAATTGTGCATGGACGAGAATGAAGCAAACATATCAGCACGCCTCAAAACCATATATCACTTTGTTAAAAAGTTTCCAGAATCATTCCCAGGCGAGATTCTGTTCACCGAACTGTTGACAAAATTAGCAATCGATGGATTTCCAGAAGAAGCTAGGTATTCTGTGAAATTGCTCAGCTTCAGTGATCGAAAAGAAGTTTGCTACCACGATATCATCGGCAAGGTGTACCCATTAGACATTACCGATGATCACTTTGGCGCCCATTTAAGCAGTATTGCAGAACTTCTCTTGGTTGATAAATTTTCCGTTAGTGACAAAGAGTCAGTAATTACAGAGTACTTGATAAAGAATGTATTACTTGAAAACACAGCCAAGGATGATCAACAAACATACAAACTTTTGGCAATTCGCTACTTTGTCAATTCTTTGAGAAGCTACATTGATGATCCTGAGACAGCTAAGGAGAAAGCGGCTCCAGTTATCAAGTTGTTCCTTTCAATAATTGGGAATGAGGGAGAAATCGTCAAGGAGTCTGATGAAACTTGGCCAACACCAGAGACTTACAAAGCGAAATTAAGATTAACTGCAGGAGTGTATTTATTGAAAATGGCAAAATTTCCAATATATAACGAGGTCATTTCATCATCGACAATGAGAAAGCTATGCTTCCTTTTAAACGATGGGGAACCCTCAGTGAGATCCCAATTCTCAAAGAAATTGAGACAATATCTTGCCACCGAATCGATTTCGGAAAAGTATCTTTCCTTGGTCTTTTTTACTGCTGTTGAGAGTGAGAACACACTTAAAACAGAAAACACTTTGTGGGTAAAATCTATGTTCAAAAGATTGGAAACAACAAAGAACTTAAAGTTTGAAAAATCGTTAGTCAGGCTCATCCACAATATCACTCACCATGAAAAATTTGTTTCCATATTGAGTAACGGTGAAGATGATTCAGCAACTGGGGAGGATGGAAAGATGCTTCAAGCGTATTTGTTCGCATCTCATTTTCTCACTTACTACGTCCAACTAATAGGAAAAGCCGAAAACATATCTTTGCTTTATTACTTGGCCAGTAGAGTCAAGCAACATCGGGATGCGACCATTCCAAGCGAAGATTACGAAACACTGAATAAACCACAAGAAGTGCTCAACTTGTATCGAATCGCCGAGTTGGCACAATTGGTTTTAAAGACATACAGCGACTGTAAAGTCTGGCCCATTCAAACTTGGACTGAGAAATTCAAGTTACCTCAGGATATTTATTCTCCTATGGCTAGCGCTGCTGAAGCTCAATCTGTTGTGTCTCAAATTTATATACCTGATGGAATTCAAGGCCAATTAGTGAGCCTGATAAAAAAGGATGTTTTCGACACGAAAAGGAAACAAAATGACAATGGTGTTACAGCCAATGCACCTCTGAAACGTGCAAAGCCTGTGTCAAACACCGTCAAACGTGGCACGAGCAAAAAGAGTTCGCGAAGAATTGAAAAACCTAGTAAAAATGTTATTGAGCCCACGAGAAGAAGCAGTAGAGTCAGAATTAAAATAGATTACAAAAAACAGGTTGCGTCAGAGGATGATCTGGAACCGGATTCAGGCACGGAATCGGAGAGCGATTTTGAGTAAAGAAAAGTCCATTTCTATAGTTTCTATTTAATCTCAATTTTCCATTTGTTTCAATCCTTGAATAGTACCTCTACTTTGCCATTCTTCACCCAAGAGTCTCAACCTTGCAGCTGCCGGAAATCTCTTACTAGCAACTGCATCAACAAAAACACCAGCCATAGTAAACATCAATTTCTTGCTTTGATTACCATATCGATTGGCAAAATCACCACCAGCTGCTTCCCACCAATTGGCCAACAACTCAAAATGGGTGTTTCTAATCAAATTCAAATCAGTATTTAACATTCTTGCCACAAACTGCCACGACGACGCGTTTGAATATATACCAATTTGAGCATTTGATTCATGTGTCATAACTGACCAAACTGTACAAATCCCACCAACTCGCTCATCGTATTTAACGTCATCTTCCCATTTATTGTCCTGGTTACGTTTCCACCCCATTCTTTTCCTGCCTTCTTCCGAGTCAATACTACAAGTATAGCCTAGTATGTAAGGGCATTTTTTGATAAATCTGGCAGTGAGAAAATATTCAAAATCGGGAAACTTTTCAAGCAAAAAGTAAGCCAATGTAGCTAAAGGTCTAGCAGCAAATGGTCTTACAATAACCTCAGTTTCAGCTTGATCAATGATGGCTTTTGCAATGAAATTAAGTATCCATTTGTATACGAGCTCATTTGACTGGGTGGCGACAACAAGATTGTAAACTTCCATACTCACAGTTCTGGTGTGCGACAATGAATTTGATAATTGACCAAATTTTGGGTTGATTTTACGTTTGTATTGATTTACTTGTTTTTTCAATTCTTTATTCCCATCCAAAGGAGCAACAACTTGAGTTTTAATGTCTTGGATATCTTGTTTGTACTTGAAAAATTGTTCTTCGATGGCTTTGAAGTTTGTAGTTGCTTGTTCTTGCTCCTTTTTAAGTTGTTCAGCACGCTGTTTTTCCGATTCAGCTTGCTCGGCTTTCAAACGTGCTGCCTCCTCACGTTTGCGCTGTTCTTCTTTTCGCCTCTTTTCTTCAGCTTCCCTTTGTTTGCGTTCAGCCTCGAGTCTTTCTTGTTCAGCTTTTTGACGTGCCTCTTCTTTTCGTCGACGTTCTTCTTCCTCCCTTTGTAAACGCTCTTGTTCTAAACGCTTTCTTCGAGCCTCTTCCTCTAATCTTCGCCTCTCAGCTTCTTGTGCCAACCGTATTCTGGTCTTCTCGTCCTGTATTACTTTCTCCACCTGCTGATTTTGTAGCTGTATTCGGGTGTTGAATTTGTCACTCAATAATTGAATGGTTGAATCGTATTGGTCTTGTATATGTTGAAATGAGGCTGCCCCGTCCGTTTGTTGTTTTGCCATCTCTCGAGCTTTATGTTTCATCCATTCATTGGTTTGTGCGTTTATGAGATTATACATTACATTAACATCATCTCGACTCGGTGGTTTGGTAACTCTAGGTCCAAGTGGCTCAATCGTGGCATCACACACTGGATATTTAACTAAAAGTTGTGTTGAAGCATATCCGCCAGGGTAGTCCAATTCATCAGGCAATGCAAATCTCATTTTAATTGCAATTGCAAAACTGTTTATGCTGTAGCACCTTCGTTTGATGAGTTGAGAAAAAGGTGTATTCTTTACTGAAAATATACACTCTCACAAAAACCCAAAATTTTTGGGATTTTCTGAAAATTTTTACATACACCAGGAGTTACCATAACCCATAGCACACCCCAAATGAACAGGTCGTTTGTACGTCAGCTTTCCCATTCGAGCATACTATGCAGACCAGGGTACTCCACAGTAAACCCAGTACATCATTTGGTCAAGGTTGAGAAATCGAAATTGAAACCTGGTTTGCAAAACTTGTTGTTGCCAGCAGATGATATCAGATCGGTAAAATTTAAACCTACGGAAATATGCCAGGATAGAGTTGCTGACTACTACAACAATACATTGCAATCAGACTTGCTTTTACACTTCTACGATCACGATGCAGAGGTCATTGAAGGGAACAAGAGAAGATCGTGGGGAACCGACTCTCCATACAAGGTCTACCGTTCATCAAGAAATCCTCGTGGTGGTACTAGATCTACTAAAAACAAATATCCCATAACCAGCAAGAATGTTCCTGAGATCAAAAGCGTGGTTGTGCATTCATATAACAAACATGCATTAGAGCATCCGTGGTTAAACATCTCCACCAGACTTCAGTTGTCAGTCATTACCAATGTCAAGGCAAAAAGAATCTTTAATAAATCAAACATTTTACCATGGAAAGTAAGAGTGGGTAGGCCCTGTGGTGGTAAAGTCGAACTTTTCGATAGAGATATGAATCAATTTATTAGTACATTGACTGAATTGGTGTTACCAAGAATTAGAGCTTTCAAAGGTATAAGATTCAGTTCAGGTGACAAGAATGGAAACGTCAGTTTCGGTCTCACTGCCGAAGATGTTCAGTTGTTTCCCGAGTTGGAAAATTTCCAAGAATTATTTCCCAATTTAAATGGTATTGATATCACGTTTAAAACAACTGCACAAGATGATTCACAAGCAAAGACGCTATTGAGCGCCTATGGGTTTCCTTTCTCTAAGGAGTAAAGTAGTGTGTGAGTGTGAGTGTGTACCTGCTCTTGTAAATATATAATAGACAATGTCGAGACAAAAAGAATAAAAAGTCGAAAGAATTAACATCACCGATTACTTCTACAAGCCATGACCACGCATCAATCACAGAACAATAACTCAAGATTCAAACACTCTGGTAGTACTAACCTGAAAAATGGAAGTAACTCACATAAATGGATCAATCAACTACGAACATTACCATCAAATCCACAATCAAAAGACTTTCTCAAACTAGAATATCTCGACGTGAACTTGAACAATTCTCGAAAATTGATCACCAATTTGAACGCACTAACTAAAGAGACTAGTGACTATGTCAAGAACGTGGACTTGCAAGTGAATGGCAACTTGGTTCAGTTAAACCAAGTGGAAAAAGAACTAGCCTGGTTAGATTGATTTGTGGAGAAAAGTATACTGGGAGTAAAAAGTCAATTTATGGCCACACTGGATATGACTTCTTTGGTATCCTAGGACAAGGAGTTGAAATTCTCATGGCAATTCTGACCCCAGTTGGACCTTGGATAGCTCGATGATATATTGCTAAACAATTTTACCTACTCCATTGTACCACTCACAATCTCATAATTTACACCCGTTGTCAGAAAATAAACCTAACAGGTTCAAAGCTATATCATGCTATAAATCAAACATATGGGTCAGTTTCCTTATCAAGCCATGACCAAAGCTTATCACCAACTTCATCACTCAATAAGTCCTCCCTTGCTTTAGCAGGAGTGCCAAATGAAATTGAATGGTCTCCATCTTTCACATCGGGTGAAAAAGCTGCATACAATTCGGTGTAAGCTCCAAATCTTTGTGGATACAAAACCCGCTTGTATACGAGATTCTCCATTGAGGTTGCATACCGTTGCAAGTCGGTGCTCAAGTATCCTGGACATATGGAGCTACTTATGACGTTGGGATATCCATGTTTTCTTGACCAAGTTCGAGCTTGAATCAAGTTCGCAGCTTTGCTTTGTCCATAAAGTTGCATTTTAACATTGGTGGTAAATTTAGGCACTTTTTCAAAACCAATATCTTCCCAAAATACACCGCCTTTTGGTGCAAGCATGTGGCCCGTGGATGACAACCATACAATTCTCGATAACCCTGGTGGGTTGGTCTTTGATGTTTTGATGAGTGAAGGATCTAACAAACGTTGTAACAAGTGGTGACCCAACACATTGGTTCCGATTTGTAATTCGTAGCCCTGCTTGGTTTTTGAACCTTGGGGTGGCATCATTACACCAGCATTGTTGATGATTATATCCAATCTGTCTTCCTTTTTTAAAAATTCGTTCACCGCAGGCTTTATAGTATTGAGATCACTCAAATCAACTTGAATAAATCCAATTTCTCTATTGTGCACATTGTACTCTCTTGCAACTTCATCCTTGACTTTTTCAATTGCTTTGCTTGTCTTTTCCTGACTTCTGGAAAAGATATAAATTTTTGCTTTAGTTGAGCCGGCTAATGACTTGACAGTTTCGTAACCAAGACCAGTGTTTCCACCAGTAACAATGACAACTTTTCCCTCTAAGGTGGGGTAATCTTTTTCTGTAAACTTTGGTTTGCCTGGCCAAAAACCGTGAAGGACTTGCTTCCAATCAGCAAAACATCTTGTGGGAATATCAGGGTAGGACATTGTTTTCTGAAGGACCGATTAATGTGTAAGAAATCTCAGATGTGTTTATTATTATATTTACATTTTATCCTGTTATTTGTGTTTCTTTATATAGTTTGACAGGTTGCGAAACATTTCAACTTTCATATCCTATTGTCGCAATTTTGCCACAGGCGGATGCTCCTACACTACTTGAAGCAAAGCAATTTTCTATTTTCACCCGCTCCGCATTTTTCATCCGTCTGCCACTACCCGAAATTTAAGCCTTGTATACGTTTAGTTCGATGCACACGGCGGGTACAATTGCACTGTTTCATCTTATGTCATGACGTAAAGTGTCACAAACCAAACTCGGTTTTAAAAAATCGGAGCCGATATCATAGAGTGTTGCAACAACGATTTTCAACCCTTGCAATGCATAACATTACAGGGTGGGAAGAACATCTAAAACTATCACATATAATCAAAGTACTCTATAAAATTTATACCGAATAGTGTATATAGCCCAGTCCCTGCAGTCAGACTCGATCTCAGATCCTATCTTTGTCCCGCCTTTGCATTATTGTTTGTGTCACTACCCGACTCATCATCCTCCTCCTCCTCCTCCTCCTCATCATCATCATCAGTGATTACAAAATCTTGCATCACAATAGTATCATGATTCAACTCATTGTATTTCCCGTTTCTCTCGATATCATTTTCAACAGGCGCTTCAGCTTCTGTACTTTCAGGTTTGAATTTCAAGATAATGGCGGCGTTACCGATAATAAGAGCAATACCACAAAACGACAAAATTCCTGGAAGATGATGCCAGATTGTCAAATCCCAAATGATGGCAAATACCATTCCCGAATAAGCCATCAAAGATGCCCTTGATGCTTTCACTCTTTGAACACCAGCCGTGAGACAAAATTGCATAAAAAACCCAGAAAATCCAATCACCGCAAATAAGAACCATTGGTAACCATTTTGTGGCAAGACAAACGATAATGACGGAACCACCAATGTGCCAACAAAAGTAACAATACAACAAGTCAATGAAAAGTAGCTCACCGATAACAAAGGATGGGCACTCATGCCGATTTTCCGCAAAATGATGTAGACACTAGAAGCACCACAAACACCGATTAGTCCAACTGCTGTTGCTATGATTCTCTTTTCAGACGAGGAACTCTCAACAGCTTCATCAGTCGTTTCTTTCTCCGACTCTGCACCAAATATGAACGAAGGTTTAGCAATCAAAAGCACACCTCCTAGTGATAATAGCGAGCAAACACTTTCTAAAATAGAATACTTCTCTTTCAATATAATGAATGCTAAAAATGCAGTAACCATCGGCACAAGGAACGTTATCGCAACCGCATCTGATAGACTCAAATATTGTAATGAAAAGTACATTCCAAAAACACCAAAAAATCCGACAACGCCTCTCATGATCAACAAAACTCGTATTTTTTTTGGTCCAAAAGGCGCCTCTTCCACAGTCTTTGTAACAAACATGTATACCAAGCAGCAGATGTAAGTGATTAACATTCTAACAAACAAAATCTGTACTGGATGTATTGGCTCGTTAAAGTTTTTATCCGTGACTAATAATTTGCATGTCGTCACCATTATACTGTTTAAAAACTGCGATAGAAGCAATAACGATATCCCCACGTTTGGTAAAATAACGTTGTTGTAATAATTGACAAGTTTGTGTCTTAGCTTTTGTAAAGAGCTCTGTTGGCCGGAGTTCCACCCTGATGAATCCCAATCATGATCATCGATTCGAAACGAGTCTATTGAACTTGTATTTCTTCCATGTGAATCGCCTGTTACAGGAACAGCTAGTGGGGTAGCTGTCTCGGTGTTGTCATCTTCTGTCTGGATGACTATAGGATCCTGAACCAAAGGTTGATTGTTCAAGATAGTATTACTGAATTTGTGATCTGTTGCATCCTCGAACATCAAGGCTGGTGAAATAAAAAGTCTCTCTAATCTCCGTCTCTTTCGTTACACTCACAATAAGAATATTCTTATATCAAGGTGTATTGGTTGAAGTATTGATACCTTTAAAAGGAAGGTGGAGTTTTGTTGAGAAAGAAAAATTTTAGATTTAATTAAAGGAATTATGTGGCTTTGATCGGATATATAAGTTTTGTTGCTTTTTTGTGTGGCACTAAATTTAAGCGCCAGGAATACTCTAATTAACTCTTTTTGACGGTTTGGGGGCAAGAGAAAGGGTGGAGAAGAAAACAAGTTGAAAGTACCGTACGGAAAGTGTGCTAGAGAATGATTAGTAATTATAAACCCCTGCTTTCCTTGATCCTTGGCTCTTGTTACTGAATAGGAGCTAGTTAGCGTGAGATAAGCTTTTTTTTTTTTTTTCCGACCTGCGATTATTATAATCACTGACTGCTAAGTGAATCCAGAAAAAAAAAACATCTTCTTATTCTTGAGCCAGTTCTAAGCAAATGGTGACAAATTTGCATTGCATCATTTTTGACAGCTTTGAATGAAAAGTGGCTGTAAAATTACCTACTAGCAACTACCGATATGTATCTCTTATTAGTTCTTGGCATCACTTTCCTTTGATAAGAAGAAGACGACGAAGCAAGATAGAAAAAAGAGTGTGTTATAATTGGGAGGGGAAGAATTGCAGTGATGGGCCATTGCTATATAGATGCCTTTGTGATTTCTTCATATACGTTACGCCTCAGATGATTGCATTGTTGTACTTTCGGTGTAGGGGATTTCAAGGGCACGGAAAATTTCTTTTTCTTTTGATATCAGTGGATAATGTGATTGAAGTGATTCGGAATTGCAATGTTGACCGAATTGTAAGTAGATGGGGTCCCGTTCGGGTTTGATTTATGGACGTTATAGTTCCTTATACCGCATCGATCAAAGATGGTGTTACAAAGCAGCTTTCTTTTTGTTAGCATTCGGTTGCAAAATTTTAAGATTTTTGCATCAACAACCAACATTTTTGGAAATGAGCTTCTCAAATCCTCTAATCATTAAAGAATTTTTATATCTTATGCTAATGATTACACTGCACGGCTCAATTCACTTAGAAACTTATACTAACATGGCTGTCCAATCTCCACCATAATCAACCTTCAAAAGCTTAGCTGAAATTGGAAACCTGTAATAACCCCCTCTGCTTTCTCAATATACTGATGAACTAGCAAAGTCATGACAGTTTATGGCAACAATGGCCTATGAAGCTCTCAATTAACATATTAGCTCCGCACAATTGCTTTTTTGCAAAAAGACAAAATTTCAGAAATTGGAAAGGTGGCCGAGTTGGTCTAAGGCGCTAGACTCAAGAATTAAGTTTCTTACAGCTTAATAAGTTGTGATTTCTAGTATCGTAAGATGCGCGAGTTCGAATCTCGTCCTTTTCAATATTTTTTTTATTTTATTTTTGGAAGTTTTTCTACCTTTGCTTTTCGCAACCACAATCGAATGGGAGTCTCGTCAACTGAGAACTAGGCGAAATTCAAACGGAGCGATATTGCTCTGCAGTTGGAGAAGCACACTGGTGAAGCATAACAACTTCCTGACTCAAAAGTACTTGATTTTTACGTTATACATGATAAATACGTTACATTACCTAGCTTAGCGGCGTCGTTGGATGCCATCAAGACGTCTATGAGCAGTTATCCCTTAACCCTAAAGTATTGTGCAACACCCGTTATTCAGCTTCGATCCTTGAAGTAAACTTAATCTCGTTGCGTACTCAAATATATCATCAACTCCTTCACCCGTCAAAGCCGAACTTTCCAAATATGTCTTAGCTCCAATTATACGAGCCATCTCTTCGCCCATATCAACTTGGACAAAGTGCCGACGATCTTTGGTGTTTATTCTTAAATCCTTTTTCAAACCACATAAGATGTATGGTGTATCGGGACAATACTTCTTAACTTCTTGAACCCATTTTGATCGAGTATTCTCAAATGAATTGGGCGTATCCAAAGCAAATGCAATCAAAACGACATGTGAATTGTTGTACGAGAGCGGTCGTAATCTTTCGTATTCTTCTTGCCCGGCAGTATCCCATAATGCCAATTGGACTGCTTTGCCATCTATTCGACAATCGGTTACGTAATTCTCAAATACTGTGGGATGATACTCGGTGGGGAATTCACCAAGGGTGAAAACGTATAATAGTGAGGTCTTGCCACATGCACCATCACCAACAATGACTAGTTTCCTTCTTGCTGTCTCAGTTGCCATGTAAATGTTCTTCAAATTTAATGGTCGACTTAATGAGTAGATTTATTGTCTGTGGTGTGTCTTTGTATGTATTCCTAATGACAAATCTGAGTCAGGTTTGTCCATCGAAGATGCAAGCCAATTTTTGAGGATTTTTATTCTGTTGCCAACCGTATGAACCTTCTGCAATATTTTTTCTCGATGGTCCTACTCAAAAGCTTCTACTTATACACTCTCATTTAATGATGATTATTTGTGCAAAATGTGAAAATAGTCACGATGGACGTTGTTAGTTTTTGGTTTTGAGCAACAATAATCAGGCTTAGACTTTTTTCTTTTCTTTTCCTAATTGGGTTTTTTTGTTGATCGGCTCGAATGTTTTGAAAAAATTATGAAACTTCGCAAAAGATTTCATTCGGACCTAGCATAATCGCCTCATCATAATCACAAAATGGATTACTAGTGGTCCCTTCTACTTACAAAGTTCCCAGGACTTTACCAATGACAAGACACGTAAAGATTAAAAGATATTGAAACTAAAAAAATAATATAAAAGAAAGAAGCTGGCGTTTCATTTTAATTATTCCAAAGCCCATCGACTAACCCGCTTGTCGTCAGCTTTGCATTCAAATCACTTCTTATATTCATCAAAGGTGGATCCGTTGTAAATATTGGCAGCGAGCTCTTGCGCATTCCCGGAGGAGGAAATCCCCCCCCTGCTCCAAAATTCTCTTGTCGTTCAAATAAAGGCTGTTGAGGAAAAGTTGCTTGCAGTTGTGCCTGAGAAAATCCAATAGCACCTGGAGTGAATAGCGGAGCAACAGGTGGGGACGATCTAGCATACGTATGCGTGCCAACTTTCATATGTGTTACTCTACCAAATGGGTCATATTTTTTCTCAAACGTGTACACACTGCCCGACTGACAATAATTCAAAAATTGATCCAAGGTCAATTGTGGTCTTTTTGCAACACTCTTTACTTCTTCAAACAATCTCATTATTGGCGCAACTCCAAATTCTAATTGATTCATGGAAGCCAAGGTGTGGAAACAAGTGACAGTTGATGATTGAATCAAGTCTATCTCGACAGAACCACTAGGATTACTGATACCAAGTTGTATAGTATCGTTAGAGCTTGGGTTATTTTGCTCAACCTCAGACGAGTAAAAGCTGTTAGCTTTCAAATTTGGATTCAAATGAGAAATTTCGCAAGGGTTAGACCCGGCTGGATTGTTCCAAATAAAGCTGCTGCCTCTCGTACCACCAGTATTGACAGCATTAGGATTAGATGTCCACGCCGAATTTTTCGCAATAGGGGTGATAGGATCAGAAGATTCATTGGATGCGCCAAATGGATCAAAGCGACCAACTGGCTGTCCTTGCTGATGAATATTGGTCGAACTTAACGTAGGAGCAATCGAAGAACCTGAGTGTGGATGATATACTGAACCTGCTGGATTGTTTAACCCAGCTTTCGCAGCCCATGGAGACATTGGGTTGATAGGGCCACTGGAACTAGCAGCGCTTGCAGCAGCCGTGGATGAAAAATTACTAGCGATAGAAGGATTTACAGTGGAGCCGCCATTCATTGGATTTATGGGTGCAGGTTGAGGAGACAACACCGAGGGCTGGTTAAGGTATTGATTCTGAGCAAAATCATTGGTGAACTGAGGTTGCTGTGAAGCCGATGGAATACCAGAGTGCAATTGATTCACGGTAAGACCAATTGATGAACCCCTACTCGAAAGTGAACCCGGTCTAGGTTGAAAAGGTTGGTTATAAGAACTGTCACTAGCTGTTGGATCAACGAGAAAATCAAGTTGCTTTTCTTCAATTTCTTTTTTCAAAACTCGATCAAAGTAAGCTTTAGACGAGTTCGAACTGGGTACACTGGAGCTGAAACTATCAGCAGACTTCGATACCCACTTCAAGTTGTCATCCTCTTGTTGAGTCGCGTTTCTCTCACAAGCAACTTTCTCCTTCTCCTTCTCTTTTTCCTTATTCTCTTCCTTTTGCTTTCTCAACAATTCCTTTCGTTTTGCTTCCTCTTCCTTTTGTTTCTTTTCCTCCTCCTTTTGTTTCCTTTCCTGTTCAGCTTTTCTACGACGTTCCTCTTTTAGCCTCTTCGCCTCCTCGTCCTTCTTTTGTTGAGCTTCCACCTTCTTTCTGTGCTCTTCTTCCTTTCTCTTTGCCTCTTCTGCCTTTCTCTTCTTCTCCTCTTCACGCTTGAGTCTTGCTTCCTCCTTTCTTCGTTTTTGGTCTGCTCTTTGTTCTTCTTGACGAGCTTTGAGCTCCTCCTCAGCCTTTCTTGCCTCCTCTTCCTTCTTTTTCTTCTCTTCCTCTCTCGCCAATTGCGCCAATCTCTTTTTTTCCTTGGCCTTTTCTTTTTGCTTTAATTTCTTTGCCTCTCGTTCCTTCTTTGCTCTTTCTTCCGCTTCCAATTCCTCAATCAATTTCTGCGTGTTGTCTTTGGAAATCTTTTCCTTGTAAGCACTCTTTAAACGCTCTTGGAACAATTTGATGACTTGGATCAAGAATAGACGACGAATTTCTTGCATCTTCTCCTCCTCAGAGATCTCAGACTCGGTATCGCTCGCATCTTTACCATCATCATCTTCAAAGCCGTCTTCTCCCTCTTCTTCGTCGTCGTCATACTCGTAGTCATATTCATCGTCATCTTCAACCTCATACCCTTCATCGTCAAGAGGATGGTGGTGGTGGTGGCGGTGATGATGATGATGAGCACAATACACATCTTCTCCCTCTTCGTCATCTTCATCAACCCAGCGAGTTTGCAGATCAGTGGCATGAGCTTTCGAAGCATTTTCATTGGCTGATGTGGACATACCCTTCAATACATCTTCGCGGGCAGTTCTTGACTCTGTAAGTGATTCCATCATGTTTATGAATGAGTTTCCATCGTTGTTCAACAAATCTTCAGCGAATGTTGAGAGTCCTTGTCCAAAATGCTCAGTAAATTGTTTGGCCATGTACTTTTCTGCCTCTTCCGGGCTACTTGCATTCATATTGGCAATATTGGAAAAGAATTTGCCCATGTTTTGTACATACTTGGCTCCTCTCTCAGCACGCTTCCCATCATGATTGTGCAAATCTCTTACAATCTCCTTCAATGACCCTGCTTTTTCCAACATGCTCAAATGTGCCGCATTTTTTGGATCTAAATGTGCAGTTTCCTTCATCTTTTGTAGATCCAAACCTTCCAATGCTTGAAAAAGTTTGGGATCAAGCAACTTATCAAATAGCTGCGTTTGGGAGGAGTTTGACGTTTGAATTGATGCACTAATTTGCACATTGGCATGAGGTCTTGTACCCGGAGGACTTTGTTGACTCAATTGAGGTTGTTGAGAAGAGTTTCGCGATGGGTGTATTTCTGGATTCCCTTGTGAAGAAGATCCCATTTGTAATTTCTCCATCTCTGCCTTTATGTCGTTCATCTTCGTCTCGGTTTTTTGGGCAGCCAGCCGCTTGGACATTTCCTGATTTTCATTATGTAGTTGTTTCCTTCTTTGCAATTTCCTTTCTTCTTCTAGCATATGGAACCCACCAAACAATAATCCTGGCAAGGCATTCAAGTCATTTATATCGCGAACCTCGTGTATAAAGTCGATAATGTCATCAAAATGGTTATCATAAATACTTTCCAACTCTTCTTCGATGAGGTGATTTCTTCTACCACAGTATTTGCAAGTGCAATTGTTCTGGCTCGATGAGTTACCACCCCCATTTGAAGTACTTCCATTCTGTTGTTGCAGTAGTTGCTGAAGATGTTGTCTCGTTTCGTTTTTGAACATTTTCATAATCGACTCTTTATCTATCTTGACCAATTCTAATTTTTGAGGTTCGGCCAATGATTCCCAAAACTCTTTCAACTTTTCTTGTTCTTCAACTGATGAACTATCCCATAAACTATTATGAGCATCATGACTGGTTCGCTTCGCGTTGTGAATCGCACCAGCCATACCAGATTGGTTATGTATCGTTTCATTATGTTTTTGGGGTTGCAGATGTGGATGAACCTTGGACCCAGACCCGTTCAGGGGTTCTTCAACACGAGAATTACGCGACCTTTCACTTTCGCCATCTGATTCCTCATCATCCAAGCTTTCAACTATCACATCACCGTTGGGTGCTTGCTTTATTACCCTGGACGTAGGGTAGTCTTCATCTGGATTATTCAAATGTGCATGTGACGTGGAAAGTCTCGTTGTCTTCTTTCCCTTACCTCTCCTCTTCTTTTTCGCTTTGTTGGCAAGGGCGTTGGGATCCAAGATACTGTTTCCTTGCTGCTCGTCTTGAGCAGCTGCATCATTTGATTTTGAATTGGAAGCTTTGTTTCCGTTGGGGGTTGTAGTGTTATTACTGGTAGTAATTGTGTTTTCCTTTGACACTTCAAAATGGACATTATCTCCTACTTTGAACTTAGTGTTGGTACCACTACTGTCTATTCGATTGGACATGGTGACTGCAAGATGATGAATTACTGTGGCTTACAGACGTATTGGACAAGAAAGGTGCTTCTTTTTTGAGAAATTAGGGTTGTCTGGTTATGTCTCTCTTTATGAACTCCAATACAATTTTTTTCTCTCTCCGTCTAATGTTTAATTACGTTTTTACTTTTTTTTTTCTTCTTTGAAAATGGTAGTGTTAAATGGCACAAAACATTCTCAAACAGTAGTAGTTATTACTATTTACAGAGGCATACATGGATTAATACACGGAAGTATACAGTTTGAGCTCATTCTAATAGTCTACAGTCTCGCACTAGAACAGAAATCTACAAAGAAAACAATAGTGAATCATCAAAGTATTGTGGTATTGCAAAAATTTAGGTCGTGTAATTTTGGCAAATTAGACCTACATAATAAAAATCTCGGCTGCAAAAAATGCTCGAATTTCACACCAATAGGGGGACACATCGATCTTGACAACTCGCGACAACAACAAAAGCTCCATCCTGCGCAATTTACTTACTAGAACTGCCTCCCAACTTGCCTTTCAACTCCTTATTTTCAGTGATAACCAACTCAACCATTTCGGTCAATTTATCAATCTTTTTATACAAGTCATAAAATTGCCAATTCAAACCAACTTTTGTAGCTTCTTTAACTGGTTTGGCGACAGCTTCGACTTTCTTTTCAAATTCATTCAAATTGATCATGAATTCATTATCTTCCCTTTCACTAGCTCTTTGTGCACTTAATTCATCATTTATCTCTGAAGTACGAGCCCTTACTCCATCCAAGGGGGTGTTGTGTAATTGTGAAGAGTCATTACCATCACCAGCATCACCAAACCCATCGGTCAAGTCCCATTCAGTATCATGTTCATTAGCATCATCGGGTAAATGCTTGTACCTATTGTATGTGATTCTTCTTGCTGCTGCCAATTCTACGCTGGTGATGTAAAGTAACAATGGTGCATACATTACGAGCATCACATAGTAATTGACAACCCTAAAAGTTTTCTTTGTTGTGACCCAGCTAATTGGTGTTATCGCAATTTCGATCAAGTTCAAAGGAGGAACATAAATGTTGGTGTCAGGGGCTCTAACGTATCTCAAGGTCTTTTGCGCGAGTAAAGCCAAATACTCATCATTTGCATTGTCAACAACTGCAGCATAAGCGGTGGAATACAATGCAATCAAGATATTCATCAATATGACACTAAGCAAAAAGGTGTAAACATAGTATAATACTGATGCATAAGGTGGAACTAATTTACCCATTTCATCGAAAGACGAGTCCCCAATGACACCTTTGAATAATGACCGCAAAATCTTCATTGTGGCATCACTTTCTCCGTCTGAAGCATCCAATCCAAGAAAACCTTGTAAAAACCCAATGATGACAACACCCAACAAGACGAAAAACAAGATTGACTCTTTCATCATAACTTTTAAGACAACCATCATTGCACCCACAAATTTCTCGGCATCCAAAAACAATAATAGCCTTGACCACATGAAGGGGGCAGCACAACTCAACAAACGATACGATATCTCATCATATCTATCCCTTAGATCGCCATGGGCATTGATACTAGCAAATCTGAATCCAATGGAAATGGTTATTATTGTATGCATTGAATCATTAAACGCATTCCAAAATCCCAAATAATTCCATCCAACGTGATAAAACTTGACACATTCGTCCAAAACGGACCCCAATGTACACAAATAGAAAAACACTTCAAAAATGTTCAAGTTTGAATACTCTTTTGAATTAGTATTCAATATGATTGAGTAAAGCACCAAGTAAACAAAACTGAAAAACACTTCTAATATGTTTTGATACAATGGTGTCTTGAGTCGTGCTGGATCAAAATGGGTTCTAATGGAGTGAGAAGAAACCCCCTTGTACAAAACATAGGAGTGAGGATCAGAAGATGACTGGACAATCCATCCTCGCCATAACCACTTGATACATCTTTGATATCCCGAAGAGCTGATGACGGTTGTGGAATGCATGTCCACAGCCAACTCCAAAGCACTAACCCGCTCAGCATCTTCACCATTCAAACAAATTGTATATCGGTGACATAACATACTCAAAAATAAGTACTTTTCATCATGTTCTCGTTCAATGATTATAGCAGCCAAGGTTTGAGCACTCAATGCACGCAAGGAATACAATTCATTATCACTCAATTCAAATTCACTCTGTTGCCAGTACCAATCGCACACTTTTAATAAACAAAACACCAAACATGCACGATACTTGCGTGAGGAAGTTCCTTCTTCGCCATCACCTTTACCTCCTGCAGCAGTATAACAGAGTTCAATAACATTGTCGTTCAAGATCGAAGAATCGGGTCTCAAAATTTCCTCCTTGTCGAAAAGAATGGGGACAACTTTATCGATTAATAATTTCAAGTTTGTACAAATCCTCCATACTTGTCTTCCGTTAGGACAATTCAATTCTTGACCGTATATAGATCCTTCATTGTCTGATTGTGGTGCAGGTAGCAACGGATTGTTATCCTCGAGATCGAACATAAGGGGGACTAGATGATAAGAGGTGCCTGTTGTGTAAAAAGATGATCTCGAATAGCAAAGAATTTCATCTTTTGAAAATTTCAAGTAAAGCAAAAATTAATAAAATCAAAATCTCGGAGTCATTCGAGATGTGAAACGCCACAAAGAAAAAATGAACTTAGGAAGCTGGTACTCTAAATTTATAAGGTCTTACTCACCCTGATGCTGGATATTGTTAGAAGTTAACTTTAAACGTTTTGAGGTGCTGAACTTCTTCTTTATTGCAGCAGGGGTGGAGTAATTAATCCGATGTCGTGCATATCAGGCACAAAGTGTTCTTAGCACGGCGCCGATTTTGCGACACTGTAAATTTCCCGACAAGAATAATCACAGCCACAAATAGCTCTTTCGTTCTCTTCATATAAGTGTTAATTCCAACATCTTGCCACTATCACCGTTCTGACATATCTTCGTTACCGTAATTGCTCAGGCTCAATCTCCATTGCTACTCCTCCTAAATGCAATCACCAACATCAACCAAACTATCGCCGAATGAGTTCCCATATAGCCCGCTGCAACAATATGACGATAGTGAGTCAGATAGCGATTTGTCACTTACTGATTACAAAGATCACTTGATTCAACAGCATCAGTCAATAATGCCGGAGTTCCAGAGGACCAGCTCAACAGCTAGCCTGCCGATATCTAATGAAGTAGAGAAGAAACATCAAGATTTAGGATCGATATATTATGGAGTAGCGAACATTCATGACACCACGGTAGTAACGCCAAATACCAAATTATCTAGTCAGAGTACTATACGAAGAAAACCACCTCCAGATCTTGCCCTCAGTTCTCAAGAGCAAGGAGAGAACACTGAATCTGCTAAAAGTGAATACAAAGAGGATAAAGCCCCATCAATTCTACAACCAGATAGGAAAGCAAGTAGAATGAAGCGGCTTTCAACTGGAAAATTTAACAATTGGGGAAAAATGGTGAGCTCATTGTCACGATCAGCAAGTATGAAAACATTTGAAAGGCCTCAGACAGAAGGTCATAATTACAGGAAACCATTGGACACTGAGCCTTTACCTCAAGCTCCCATCTTTGAGTCCTCAAGCTCAAACCGCACAACTACATCAACTTCACCTATTCCCATAGACATAATGCCCTTTTGGAAATATCATATTCTTCGGTTTGGAAAAGATTTGTATCTTACCACCAATCCGGGAACTAAATACATTCACTGTCGTAATGGTCCCAGCTTTTATGTCGAGATTTTGATGGACCCAGTAATCAATCAGGGTAGTAAAATGAGTGGTGATGAATATACTTTGATTTTCAAAGATCCAGTCAACCTTTCACAAGACCCTAGACAATGTATGATGATTACAAAAAAATATGATAAACTTCAAGGTTATTTCAAATTGAAAACACCAAAAAACACGTATTTAGCTGATGACGGAACAATGCAAAAATACGAAGACATGACATTATTTAAGACTGTGTCGTTTCCACTGCAAATTGTGCGAAAGCATTTTCCCTACAAGGCATTGCGTGAAGAAAATGCACAATTTCTTACCAACTATGAAGTTAGAGATTTGCAGAACAAGGTGTGGAATGTTGGATCGATACCTAGGGTCAGAGTTAGTCGAATTAATAAAATGAGACAAACTGTCATGAACGCTAATAGGTATACAAACGAACAGAGTGAACAAGAGGAGCTTAAGTTAGTGGCCAAACGAAACATCTATTTCCATCGCAATTACGCCAATAACGTACAAGACGATCAATCAGAGGCAGCTCTTAAAAACCTCCACGACTCGAATGCCAAATTTCCCCCTGTTTTGAGCATGTTTCGTCCCAATGAGAACAGAATCACAAAGAGACTAGTCAAGTCTATGAAGCAACAACAAAAAAAACGTCATGCATCAAGTGTTCATATGGCTATTGATGATTTCGAATCCAGTCAAAATGATACCAAAACTTTTTATAATGGAAGCGACGGACTATATTACCTGCATGATACTCGTGACGATAATCCTGACGAGAATAAACTGGGATGGCTAACTATATACGAGGACATGGACATTTTCGGAGGTGTGGAGAATAGGGGTATGTTTGACATAGTACTTGGAATGACATTGGCTGTTGGGTTTGATACATATTTGAAGAATCATATGGCTATGAAAAGATAAATGCAAGGTGGAAATATTTACAAATTGATGTGTTTTTATCTTTGATTTTACATGTTTTTGCAACTCTTTTTTTTGCTATTTTTTTGTTCGGGATGCAGAACATGCTTTGGATACTACTTTTCATCATTACTTGTGCATTTTCACTACTTGATCAATCGCAGTCTTGTATTAGTAATGCCAATATTCCCTTTACAGGTTACAAGGTTGAATACCAGTTAAATGTAAAACTTTGGAAAGGGACATATCATTTATTGTATTGTAATGATAACAAATTGATTTGCGATTTGAATTTGAATGAGACTATTCCCTGGACCAAGCCGTTAGAGTTTAATAAGCTTGCAGTCGATGATGGTGAGTTTATACTTGCTCGAAGGAAGACATTTGCATTGAGAAGTTTTCCAATTTTCCTCCCAAACACATTAGTTGGCTCACTATATTACGGGGACTCCCTCACCAAGCTCCGAGCTTATAACTATACTAAATCACAATGGAAGTCAGTTCCCTTGATTGCCGCAAATGTTTTCCAGAATTGGTGTGAAGTGAGTTATAAAATGGATATAATTTATCATGTACCGGTTTTGACTACTCCAAGTATAGATTCAAAGTATTACAATTTCGGTTTCTTTGACTCGTCACAGAAGCAAAATGATTGGGATAAATACATACTAATGCTGGAAAAGTATGATTATGAGCATGATCCTCGAGTAATTCTAAGAAAAGGTGTGGACTCCATTTTGAACCAGGTTGATATGTTAGCTCAGGGTCGCAAATTGTTGACATTGAAGATTCGACGAACCAAAGCTACAAAGACTGCTACCAAAATCTGGTGGAGCTTAATCATGTTATCTAGGGCCATCAGCGAAGATATATTCAACAATTTTGTTTCCAAAATTGATCACTTCCTACAGTGAAGAAACGTTACGTGCTTTACTGGAGAGAGATAACCTGCTACAAGTGAGCGGAATCGGAAATTGATTCATTACAGTAGGTACACTTTTCACAATTTCAGCGCAAGTTGATGCAAGTTGTTGCTTTTCAAAAAAAAAAAGGGAAAAAATATTTCGGTCCAGCTGTAAATACCCTAGCTGTTAGGTGGGGAATCTTAATTCGTTCTCCGCTTCCAGACACAATCAAAACAAA
Source organism: Lodderomyces parapsilosis (assembly GCF_000182765.1). Taxonomy (NCBI): domain Eukaryota; kingdom Fungi; phylum Ascomycota; class Pichiomycetes; order Serinales; family Debaryomycetaceae; genus Lodderomyces; species Lodderomyces parapsilosis. The sequence goes on from NW_023503278.1 coordinate 825,043, forward strand.
ACAAAACAAAACAAAACAAAGCAAAACAAAGCAAGCAATTTGACGGATGTAGTGCATACTATTGTGTCGATGCTTTATAATCTTCAAACCAAACCTCTCTTATTTTGTGTATTGGAAACTTCTCGGCTACAGACCAAAATGGAAATTGCCGCTCTGGTAATCAAATCTTTATATGAAAGGTCCACTGCAAAAAATTTCGACGAAAACTTTAGAGCAGCACCATAGAGAGCTTGTACAAGCACTAACGACAGACGAAATACAGTTCTTACTCAACGTGTTATTAAACCACAATCGACCATATTCTCCACAGTATAGTGTTCAGTTAGAAAATGAGCAAGCCAAAAGTATTAGTCATTGGATCAGGTGGGGTAGGCACCATCTCCGCAGTATCATTGAAACACAATAATCAATCAGAAGTCACGTTGGTTGTTCGTTCCGATTACGACTTGATTAAATCTCAAGGATACTCGATCAACTCATGCACGTATGGGAAGTTGGAAAATTGGCAACCGCATAACCTTGCCAAATCAGTTGACGATGCAGTTGAAAGATTCGGACCATTTGATTACATTCTTTTAACTACGAAAAACATTCCCGATGGACCGGTCACTTGTGAAGATATAATTGCCCCAGCAGTCAAGACTGGTGACGAAGTGATTATTTTATTGCAGAATGGAATTAATATTGAAAAAACCATGTTGAAAAGATTCCCCGGTCATTTGATTCTTAGTGGTGTATCATTGATTGCTAGTACTTATCACCATGGCCATGTTGAGAATAAGGGTCCCGATATTGTATTCCTTGGAGATTTTGTAAAACCCAGCCAACATCCATTATCAAAAGCCAAGATTGATGAATTTATCTCCATTTATCACAACCCCGATTATAACAAGATCGCCGTTGACGTCAACGTTCAAAAGACGAGATGGGAGAAGTTGATTTACAACTCGACATTCAACACAATAACTGCGTTGGTTGACTTGGATGCTACTAGATTGCAAATTAATAACGCCAACGAAGAGTTATTGCGTCCAGCAATGAATGAAGTTATAGCAATAGCCAAGAGTGTTGGTGTTGAATGTGACGTTACCAAAGTTGAGATGCTGATTCATATAGGTGATGGGTTATTCTATGCACCATCAATGTGTGTTGATATGAGAAAGAAGCAATTGATGGAATTGGAAATCATATTGGGTAATCCGATTAGAATCGCCAAGGAGAATGGTGTTTCCACTCCTGTTCTATCAGTGATTTATTCATTATTGAAAATGGTTCAGTTTAGATTAAAAGAGGAGAGAAAGATGTTCGTCTTGAATGAGGCAGATTTCAAAGGGAATTCGGACGAATACCCAACGGTATTTAAACAAAAGTACCTTCATTGATATGAAATAAATAGATATGTTTTTATAAAGTGTAGAGGTGTCTAGAGTTAATATTTCTATTTATTATGCTAGTTTTCTCTCAACACCATGTAAACACTGGTGGGTTTGAATGTTCCTTCACTAATCGTTCAATGACAACTTTAGTACCGCTTTCAGGAGGATCATCATCATTCACACTATCAATGCGAGAATATCCCGATTCATATGGCACTGGTATCCCATCTCCAGTTTGCAGACTAGGTGAAATAACTTGCAGACTATATGCACTTCCATCCACATTCAGTGGAGCAAGCAATGGCGTATGCTCATCCCCACGCTCCTCGTACCCTTCTTCTGATGGTGCTTCGCTTAAACAAGGCAAATATTTTTGACCACCCCTAACATCAGATTCGTAACAAGATGAGTACATCAATGGTAAACTTCGCCTTCTGAGTCCTGGCTCTTGTCTTGGCATGTACATTAGATCATCAAACACCAACAAATTTTGACACCTAGTGAGCTCCAATGGTCCAGCAAAATCCAATTTTAAAGTCTCCACTACGTTGAATGCTTGTCCTTTCAACACCGCCAATTGTTTATTCCACATGCGCTCTTTGAAATCATTGTCTTTCATAAACACATGCTTTAGTTTGACCACAGTGGTCTCCCACCACACTTTTGAAGTTAGCAATGGTAGGTAGTGTTGTCTTGTCTTTTTGCTAAATGGTTGCCCAATTAATGATAATGGAAGAAAAAGTCAACCAAAAGGAAACGATCTCCATTCATTAGGGTGCTTCCAAGGAAAAGCTAGTCCGGAATCTATAGCTCCAACTTTCAAAAATGGACGCATTGTTTGGGTACCTCCCAGACGATGCACTTCGTGCCATTCCAACTTGATCATCCAATTATCCATACCTCTATCGGTGTTTCTCATCAAGTAGTCCAATATAACCATTTTCTCCAACTCTTCTCTAAATTGTCGCATTGAGTCACGACTCCAATTGAATTTGTCGCCCATTACATCGTCATCAGCATCAACTTCAACATCCAGTGATTTGGGCAAAAGATACACATCAGTTGGAATGGGATACATTTTGAAGAACAAATCGGCATTCACATACCCGTGCAAAAACATTTGAAACGAACCTATTTTGTACAGCAATTTCGTCACATCATTAGACTTGTCCCAAAATTTGTAATAAAAAGTCGGCGCTCGTAATCGAATCACTTCTGTGTATGGTACAATATATGATTGCAATTGACGATCCAAAACACAAGCGGCTGCTTCGCTGATATACCCAAGATTGGGAATAAGACAACTGCGTCCGAAACAACAAGGAAAGAATGTACGATGAAGCCATTTAGTCCACTTTGGCAGCAATGGGCCATACGGTTCTTCACTTTTAGGTTTAAATACACCAACTTTCTCGTACAAAGATGAGCCTGTCTCAAGTTTGTTGAACACGAAGTAGCTACCGGATGATCCGGTCATGATGCGCTCCGGGTAAACATGGTTCTTTTCAATCACATCCTTTACTTGAGTGACCACATTCTGAAACTCCAGTTCGGTTATGTAATTTTCAGGCAAAGACAGATTATCCAAGTTATTCCATGAGCTCCTAAAGTGATTTTCAATATCCTCTTGTGTATTTAATTGATTTGCGTCTTCTAGAGGTTGGAAAATGGAGTACTCAATCTTGTACTCGATGGGCTCTCTCGATTTATACTTCAGTCGTCTTTGCATCTTTGTGATGGGAGTGTATGCCCATCCCGCAGCTGGTAACAATATCGAATTTTTAAACCTGGTGAAGTTGGTGTCTTCTAACAAGCTCCCATTTAGGCTCTTTCTTCTTGTCTCTAGTATGGTGGGACTTGTTAGTGTTTGTGAAGGACGGAATTGGGGGGTATTGGGGGCTGAGTACGAGCGCGTGTACAATCGTCTTTGAGGTATAGCATCATTGAACACGCTGGGGTAATTGAGTGGCGATGTCGGTGATTCTGGATCTTGATTGTTTGCTTTCGATGGTGGAGTCTTCGGATCATCATTTGTGACAATGGTGAACCTGGTTTCCTCAACATTGACGCCATTGGGCTTTACAGAACTGCCAATGTTTATATCAGACATGCTCCTCGGGTCATTAAATGCTCATATCTGCACACTTGGTGGTATGGAATTGTAGGAGATTCTTGTCCGTAGAAAAACCATTCATAAAGGTTGCTAGGGTTAGCATTGTCTGGAACAAAGCTACCAATCTCGCACATTAAATCAATTACACACACCTTTACAATTGCGCCTTTGGACGGATAGACTAAAAGATTTGGTATTAAACTATATGAGTAGTATAAAAATTGCAAGGCAACTGCTACTGGTCAGTAGTGGTACCTGCTGTCGAATATGAAATGAATGTAAAGCAACGTGTAGAATGAAACACAAACAGTCCAAAACAAAGGGACGTTTGTGTTTCTTTTGAAACTTTATGAAACCGAGGTTTACTCCTTTGTGATTTTGTACTGGAAACATTAAACTGCACCTTACAAAGCGAATACACCAATGAACATGACAGCTTGAGTAAAGAACAACGTCTTCATGACGAACCCGTTACCAGACAAACCTGAAGCATCATTGGAGCTGTTTGACGAACGAGAAACAGCACTGTTGGTAGCTGACAGACTGGCAACACCGCTGGTCTTGACATCTTTTCCAATGGCTGGCTTGGAAGTAGTAGTTGTGGCACTTGCAGAAACAACTTCTCTTCTAGCACTAGAGGAAGTAGCTCTAGCTGATGTTTGAGTAGCTGAGGTGCTACTGCTTGAATCACCAAAGATATAACTGTTCAATCTAGCAAACAAACCGGTAGCTTCAATATCACCAATCAAGGATTGAATAGCACCCGAGTACTTACCCAAGGTACCGGAAAGTGCACTGGCGTTACCACTTAATAAGGTGCTGACGGTTCCGATAAGTGTTGAAGGATCACCCAATACTTGGTCAACAAGACTAGTGACATTTACTCCACTCAAGTCAATGTTGATGGTACCAGCAGACAACAAGTCATTGGCAAGTGCTGCCGTCATATTGACATATGCATCATCGGACAAAAATCTCTTGACAAAGTAAACAGCAAATCCGGTGTCATTCAAGGCATTCAAAACATCAGTTGCAACAGTACCAACAAGGTTTGATCCCAAAACAGCTCCGGCTGCATTTTCAACAAAGCCTCCCAAGCTTCCACTATATTCACTTGAGCTTACTGAAGTTGAACGTGAAGATGTGGTTGTTGCAACCGAGCGTGATGACGAAGTAGTGTTTGAGTTTGGTGAAGCTGATCTAGTAGTGGATGCCGAAGCCAAAGCAGATAAAGCAGATGATGCAGATGAAACTAAAGCTGAATTGGTTGATCTTGATGCTGAAGAAGTTGCTCTTGATGCCGACGAAGTTGCTCTTTGAGAAGTTGAAGTTGATGATTGAGTTTGTGCAATTTGAGAATTCAAGTTCAATATTGATGACAAGACATTTGTGTCGATCGAGAATGAGGATGGGTTTGCAGATGCTGAAGTGGTGGCAGCTGTTGCTGATCCAGACACCTCGCCTTCAGCAGCTTTGAGCAAGCTCAGCCAAACACTGATATCTTGGTTGTCAACTTCAGCTCTCTTGAACAAGTAACCTCTCTTTTGGAATACTGAACCAAAAATATACAACAAAACATCCCTTTGTGACCAGACGACTCTGTTTACAATATCAGCCAATCTTGGTCTGAAATCAGCATCCAACAAAAGACCGTCAGCTAATGACGTAACTAATCCGCTATCCATAACTGCATTGTAGATAGCAGTAATGTTGATGAACTGAGTTAATGAAGACAAAGCACTATCACCACTCAAGATAGCACCAACATCGATTGTGATATTCATACCTCCAAGCAAAGATGAAGTCAAGTTACCCAAGTACTCAATTCTTTCGGGATGGTCAGCAATTGCATCCAATAACTCCCAAATGATTCCAGATGAGTTGAGTTTTTCCAAAACATAGTTGATGGTGTTTTGAAGGTTGTCATCATCATCTTCTCTCTTGTGAAGTGAATCTTCATCACTAAACATTTCTATCAAGTCGTAGTATAAACTAGCATCGTTTGCATCCCAATGTGATTCAACGAGCTGGTCCATCTCTTCTCTAATGGAAAGTTCCTCACCTTGCGGAATCGGTGATGTTGGTATACAGTGTACCAATGATGTGAATAGGCAGAATAATGTGATAAATATGTTTGTTAGATACATGTTTGGATATTTGTAAAAGGGGTCGGCAACGCTTTGATATTGTCTAAATTGTATCGAGATATACCACCAGATTCACTTCGAGATCTGTTAATGTTTATCCTTTTTCTTTATTGGGGGTAGTCCTGGCAATCACTTGTGTAGACACCAACTAGAAACGAATGGAATGAGGAAAGGAAAAGAAAAAAGTGGTTAAAAACTGTTGATAAAAAGTTTAAATGTTTCTTTTGAAAGAAAGATATTGGTCCTGTGACTGCTTTTTAAAGAAGGTATAAGCAGGGGAACCTCGAAGAGCTGTGTTTTTTACCTTAAAAGGGAGGGGCACTGATCAAACATGTAAACACAATGGATTTAACAACAAAAGCCTGACATAAGAAGCTTTTCTTGGTCACTGTTCCTATTGTTTACAAAGCTAAACAACAGTTAGAAGTGTATTTTGTCTTGTACAATTTATAACCTGATTTGGTTATAGAATTGAGGTTTCTTGATTGATGGAGATCTATAATGATGCATAAAATTTGACTTGCCCAATTAGGAAAGTGTTGATGATATTGTGTATGAAAAGACCTATATGCAGGATTAGCAGATTTTGCAACCTTTTATGAAGAAGATCACGTGCATTCTTACGCTAAACCGTTTTTCATTTTCCTCGAGGAAAAAGAATTTCAACAAGCAGTGATGTTATAATAAATACGTTGCGATGAAAACTAAGTGGCAAGATTTCAACATAGGTGTTGTGCTTGATGTAAAGATATGTGTGTTGTTTTGTAAGAAGTGTTGGCCGATTTTGATTCGAGTATGGGTGAGGCTCAACAGTTAAAGAGACAAAAAAGAGAAAAGAAAAAAAAAAAAAAATTCCCTAGATAGGAAATAACAATGCTACCAAGTGAATATGATGATGTGGATCGATCGAGTAATCACGTACTATACCTCCCTTGTTGACTCAACCTAAGGTAAAGGGCCGACAAAGCAAAGTCTGTATCTACTACAGAGACCAATCAAAAGTCCAGAAGCATTAGACGTAAGGAGAAAGACAACAGAGTGAGATTTGTAGTTACGGAAAACGGAAGTAACACAACCTACGATCCTATCGATCTTTGCTTCCCTACTCACTAAATTCCGCACCTTCTAACATCGTCATCTTGCTATTTTTCTGTTGTTTCTAATATTTTATATCCGCTATGGCTACTTACAATATGGGAAAATGGATAAAGCAAACAGCTTTTGTGTAATTACTTGGTATAATAATTTTATTTCTTTTTTTGGGGATGAAAATATGAACAATGGCCAAAGAAACAATAGAGACACACTATTATTTCAGCGTCTAATTTAAACTAAAGACCAAAGAGAGTACACAGAAATAGACTAACTGAAAGAGGAGATTTACATGATCTTAATACTGTCTTAAGAGAGAGGTCAACAAGAAAAAACTATATACTACTTAATCAAAAAAAAAAAGGAAAAAAAAAATTTTGTAACCAGGAAAGAAAAAACCCACAACACTGGTCAAAAACACTTTCTAACCCACCACTTTTTTTCTTTCGATACACATCACACCAGTACTTTGAAAGCTCTTTCGCTTCTACCTTTGCTTCATTCATTTGAAATAGTTCAACATCCACACCATAGAGAGCTTTATTTGAAACTACTCAAGGAACGGAAAGTTTTAGCCGTATCACAACACAACACAAGCGAGTTAATAAAGAGCGACTTATAAAAACTACTTTCTTTCAAACTTTGTCAAAGCCCCCATTTTCCCCTAAATAAAATACCCACATCACAGCTACCACCACAACATCTTTCACCATGAAGTTAACATCACTCATACCCACAACACTTCTTTTTTGTTCCCAAATAGTTCACTGTTTTGATTTCCTGCAATACGACGACATTCTTGATGAGATAGCTTCTTTAGGAGACTACTCAGATGCAACATCAAAAGACGGCTACAACATAGAAAAAAGAGATGATAGCAATTTGACCTACAACCAAGCCGCCGTGGACCAATATGTCCACCTTTTCCAATCCATTGAACAATCTGGTTTAATTCCCGATTTACTTGAAGAAATAACCAATAACCAAACACAAATTGATAACTTGGTTAGCTATATTGAATTGTTATTGTCAGGCGATTTGGGCGGTGAGAATAGTACCATTAGTCTTAATGGTATAAGTATCAATCTCAATACAACTCAAATTATGAATGCGGTTGTTGAATCAGGTATAATACCATCAACTTATGACCAATTATTGGGAAATAAGGAAAACAACCAAAAAGTAGCTGATTTTGCCGGTGGCGTATTATCCTCACCAAATAATGTTTGGATTGGTTGGTTATTGACTGATTTAGGTCAAGGTCACGCCTTGACTGTCCCTTTTCTTGCTGATTTGATAGTCAATACTACTTCCAAAGCCAACACTAATGATACCAACAGATCAGATATCAATGTTAAAGAAACGCCTCCATTGGCTGAAGATGTTGGATTGAACCCTGAAGGAATCAATAACGACGGAACTACCAAAGATGCAGTTTACATCAATTTACAAGAACAAGAAGCGAAAAGAATCAAGAAAAGGGAAGAATACTTGATGTCCAAGAGAGCATCTGATGTCGACAATCAATACGCAGGTTCATTGAGTCAATTCCTAAACAATGCCATCAACACCGTGGTTAATTCACAATTGGTTTCATCAAGTATTAATGATATTGTTGTGGCGTTGAATCAATCAGGCATAATCACCCCTATTGTTTTGCAAGTGCTTCAAAATGACAATTTGAGTTCATTGGTCAACCCCATTGTTAAGACGTTGTATGAACATGGAGCTTTTAACAATTTGCCATTGAATTATTATTTTATTTATGCAAAGGAGAGGAATATTTTGAGTGATGGTTTGCAATTTGTTTTGACTGATCCTCATTACGCTCCTCCTATTGCTAGATTGTTGAAAAGAATGGAAGATATTGGAACGTTTCAGTACTTGCAAGATAACATGTATGGACCCCACAAAAGGAGCTAGAAGTCAGGACCTAGAGGAAGTACTCAAATGGGTGTGTTGGACAATGTGTTCATGTTCTCATTTCAGTCCTAGGAGATGATGCATGCTGAAGCTTCCTTTTTTTTTTTCCTTTTTTTATAAATTTCACTTCTTCATTACGTCGTTAATACACTTTATACCTTTTCTAAATCGAAAACAAGGTTAATTATTTTCATCTAGCATTTGTAGACATACATATCTATAAAAAAGACGTTAAAAAGAAAGAATGAGGCGCCTCATTCCTATCTTGTAGGTGATGGGTGTAGACTCTTTAGGGAACCTAGCGCTATTGTCTCCATTTTGCACCCAGTTTTTTTTTTTTTTCTTTTTTTAACGATGCTACGAGAGAAGCTGTAAAGATACACTTTGTAATTTAACATCATCTATGTTAGTTCCATCTATAAAAGTTTTGGTATAGTTATCTTGCACCTCTTCAACTTCCTTTCTCGTTTATCCCGAGATTGTCATATACCCCCGACCCTCTCCCCTCGCGCAATCATAGTTTCATTTCTTTAAATTCACCATCTCCATCATAATTGTAAAACTCCTTGGCTTGTATAACTTTCAATTCAAAATACTTCATCGTTTCACCATCATTTATCTTGCCAACAATCTCCTCTTCCTTAGACACAGTGTTGACATCAACGGTGGCACCATTCTCATCGCTTCCGGTATGCTTCTCCACTTGAAAGCTCTTATTGCTGTGAGACAATGCCGACCTGGCTTGTTGCATACCTAATTTGTGTGTCAATTTCAAAGTTCTCGCCATTATTGTCAATACTTGATTGACTGATTTAGATAATCTACTCAATTTGTCATAAGCATCACTAGATCCTGATACGTTATTGGCAACAAATTTATCCAACAACAATGCTGAAAATAAATCCCCCACACCAGTAAAGTACGATTTGATTGTTGGTATTTGAAACATTCTCATTTGAGCATCACTTGCCAGTGTCGATTTTGTAGAAATAATGCAATAAATATAGTTGTCATCTTGAGAAGCAGTCAGGTTTGGGTTGATGACTTGGGATTCAACCGATGTGATCACAATATATGGAATATGGCATTGGTTGTGTAATTGCAAGATGGAATTTTGAAGTGTTTCACGATTGGTGATTTTGGTATCGACGAGTAATTCTAATTCAAATTGGTTGGGAGTTATTATATCAACAATCCCACTATGGCTCAATTTACGATACTCGTCAACACATGATTGGTCAACGTACATGTAGTTGTTATCTCCCATTACTGGATCCATCAAGTAAATCAATTGCGAGAACGTAAATGCATTGGAAGCATCCAGAGATGCTGTTCCATTGCATTCACCTCCATTCTTTCCACACTCGTTTCCGCTTTTTCCCTTCATGTCAACGATATATTCTCTGATACACAGTATCAACTCAGCATTCGGTACATACCCAGTAATGACAGCAGTATATTCAATATGCAACTTATTAATCAACTGGTTTAAAATCAGCGCTAACTCATTACGATCAAGAGTTTGACCCGTGAAATGACCATAGCCGGTGTGATTGGAGAAATGGACAGTGTTTATGTTATCTACTTCCCAGCCTTGTGTTTGTAATGGGAATATGGCCGCTCGACCACCAACGTAGCCATGGACAACATGTGATTGGATTGATAGTACTGATTTCATGTAGCAACTGAGCTCCGAATCCTGTTGTAAAGTGGGGTGACGTAGTCGTGAATGGTAGTGGTGGTGTATATACACACGGGTGCTTGAGGCTGTTGTTGTTATCGGGGTGAATATCTAGTGGGGGAGATGATGAATCATACAAGCTTGAGCGCATCTTTCCCCATTGTCAGAGTCAAAATTTTTTTTTTTATTTTTTTCTTTCTCATTCCAGCAAGATCTTTCCGAAATCCGATGTCACTTGAATCCTGTCTAAGCGCATTCAACAAATTTTAAGTATTCCTTACTCTGATATCAATCAAGTCTCAATTGTAATTGGAAAAAGGAACTGGATAGTAAAAGTCGAAAAGTTTGACTTTTTAACCAGTTTCAAACATCAAGAGTGACGTTGTATTAGAATTGTTATTTTTGCAACCACATAATATTTTGCATCACTTTTGGGGAAAACCCGCGATGACAGACAGATGTTTACACTTTATAACTGGACCAAAAGCAGAAACGCAGACTAAAGATTGAACTATTTCAGTTCCAGTAAGGGATAACGTGAATGGAAGCAATTGTCCTTGTCAGTTTTGCAATTAGACCTCACCGTCTTTACGACTCTTCAGCAAAACTTGATGTGTTTCTCTATACGCGAATACACTCAGTATGACCTTGCTTCTTCACAATCCACTACGCCTTACAAATGAGCTCATTACTTAGTGAAAGCGTGCCACACGATACTAACTTACGATAGGGTTTCCACTGCATCGTTTTTTAGACCTTGCATTATGCATACCTCGTTCGATTTATATAGCGCAACACAGAAAGGGTTCTATTTCCTTTTACGTTAAACGAATACCATTTGTATCATTCGATATTAAGGAAACAAGTCAAGTTTTAGAGGTACATATCGTAAGGTTTGGGTCTTTTGGTTTTGTTTTTAATGTTGCTCATCTCTTTTAGATTACTGTTTGTTAAATTAGACCCCTTTAGACTTGATGCACTTGGTTGAAACGAAAAATGAGAAGTGGGAGAGAATTTGCAGGGATTCGCGAATGAGAAGAATCGAAGAATCGCGTTAGTTGTGGATTAGTACTCATTCAGCCTTGAATAGAGTTGTACACGAAATAGTTGTACAAGAGTAAAGAGATGCCCCTTTTTGGTTTGACAATATTGTGTTTAGAATTATGATTGAACCCTGATTGTTGGGCTAACGATTCGGCTAATATTTCGGGTCTACATTCAACTCACTATGCACCAATTCGCCTTAGAAAAAGGATTGAGAAAAAAACAACTTTTGGCTGGAGCAACGCGTAACGACTAGTAATCGGCTTCTGCTTTTCTTCCTTAAGGTTAGAGATGCGTGATAATAAGATCCTTTGTACTTCGGGCGATAAATGGTAAGCGCTCTGTTCTTTAAACCTTACGACAGTTGCCAATAGTATAGGTTAGATGGTCTCAATTGCTAATGACAAGAAAAACTGCACATAAAAAAAGGCAGAGAAAAATTGCGCAAAAACATTTCGTAATGTTTGAAACAGACCAAGTTAAAAGATGAAACGAGCAAAGAATAAATGTAACATCAAATTGAAACTTTAATTGATTCAATATTTGCCTAATAAGGGAGCATTCGTAAAGGGAGAGAGAGAGAAGCTTAAACTGTAAAAGCTTTATGTTCAAGATTTGTGTTTCATCACATATTCGAGAGTTTCAAGAGAAAAGTGGAATCAACAACAAAACTGTAACATCATTTGAACTGAACTAAACGATTTTTCTGATTCTTTGCAGCAAGTGAGTATTAACTCACTTAGTGTCTTTCTCGTTCATCAAAAATTGCACCATAATCTCTTCTTTCTCTTTTAAGGTTTAGATTGGTGAATCTAGATGGTTTCTTACTTTTGTGCTTTATAGAAGGGTTACAAAATATTTTCCGTATATCGGACAATAAAACACCCTTCTTCATCTTCATCTTCATCTTCCACTTCACAAACTTATAATATTGTAGTCTCTACAGCAGTATATGCAACCTCTAATGAACCTCACAACCTAACAAGACGCATCAATAATCAAACGATCTTGAATAACAGGGTAAGGTGTAGCAAAGTAAGAGTAGAATTAGCCGAAAGGGTTGAAAGTGTTGCAAAAATGTAACGCGTGGAGGAGAGGATATAAACCATCTTACGATGAAACGCAGTAGCAAAAATAAGACATTACATGTACGAGAAGAGTAGTCTGATATAAGATGAGGTTGCAGTTGCTATTAACTATTATGGTTGAAATCTTGATTCACTTTGAAGAGATCTTGATTGAAAGCATATCAAAAAAATAAAAAAAAAAAACAGAAGTATAGAGGACTTTTGCCTAATGTTATACTTTTTTATTTTTTTTTATTTTTTTGATATGTGTTTTGTTTGGAGTGACAGGGTGGGGTGGGGGGAAGAGCAGAAAAAAAAGGGGAAGGGAGGGTGAGGTAAGCCTTGTTTATGCTCCTGTACCATAATACATATATATGTTTACGAAACCAAATGATTCTACTCAAAAATACCCCCTTTGGATCAATTTACACATTCTCACTTATTGTTTCTCCCTTAGTAGTTGAGTGGCGAATAAAATTATAAACACAAACAATACAAATGTTGGTGCTAAATTTAGTTCTTTTTATTTCAATACAAAAATACACGACCACAATGTAGATCTATTAGTTTGTTATTTGTTTACACACACCACATACAGACACACGCACACGCTAATTTCAAACTATGTTTGTGTAACATACTATAACTACTGCCACTATTATTATTATTATTATTATTATTAAAATAAAATATAAGGCTATGTAGTTAGTTAGTTGGTTAGTAGTGTACATAGTAACAAATTTCAAAGTAGAGAAAAAGTTATATATATAAAGAGGACAACACACCCTCCTTTTTTGGTTTTTTTTTAATTTCTACAACTGTATATTTTTTTACAACCAATTTTACTACCCCTTTTCACTAGTTACTCATAACAACTAAGCCCACACATACTAGTCATGGACGTAGATACTACTACTGCCACTACTACACCACTCGACATTGTTGTTGTTGATGATGTAAATGCCACCGCTACTACTTCACTAGATTCACTCAAAACATCTACAAGCACATTACCACCTAGGAAGAGAGCCAAGACTCAAGAAGAGAAGGAACAACGCAAGATTGAACGTATTCTTAGAAATAGAAGAGCAGCTCATGCTTCAAGAGAAAAGAAGAGGAGACATGTTGAATACCTTGAAGTTTATGTGGTGAAGTTGGAGGAAAATTTACACAAGATTGCCACTGGCTATCAACAATTGTTGGAGAAATTGCCAACTGAAGAAGACCAAGTTTCCATTGAAGATTTAGGATTGGAAAACTTGTCTGAGTTGAAGAGTCAAATTCACTCGAACTTGAATGGTTCAAGAAGAGGTGGAAATAACAGCAGTCGAAAGGGCAGCCAAGTGGAAGAAGAAGAAGAAGAAGATCATGACGAAGATGATGTAGAAGGAGAACTGGATCAATCACATGAACACGATTCTACCCCTGTTGTTGAAGTGAAGGTGGAAAAGTTACCACAATCACCACCTTCAAAAAAGAGGAAATACTCGCCTCAAATGGAAACAACTACTACCACCCCACCAACTTCAACTAGAAGTTCGTCTATCACTTCTTCGCCTGCCCATGCCAAGTTGGAAGCTGGTGAAGAAGAAGAAGAAGAAGAACAACAACAACAACAACAGGATTGTAACAATAAGAACTACACGCACTCACTACAACCACCTCAAGCGATGAATGAGAAAACTTTTTACAACTATTTGTCACCAATCAGTTTACATTCATCAGCTAGTTCACCTATGGATTTTACATTGAATAGTAAATCTGATTTCAATGATTTCACCTTTGAAGAAGTTAAACAACAACTACAACAACAAACACAAGAACAAGAATCAATGGGAAACTTTTCACAAAATACGCTCAAGGATGTACCAACACAGTCACAACCATCATCATCAACTGAAGTCAGCACTCAAGAATCAAACTTGTCAATTTACGAACTGGGGCAAAATTCAGCAGTAATTTTGTCAATTGAAGAAGAAAAGCAACAACCTCAACACACATTGGTGGAAATTTTGGAAAAGGAGAATAAAATACGTCTGGCCGTTTCTGTATGAAATAATCAAGTTATTTTTAGGGATAAAAAGTGGAATTACAGTGCTCTGCTTGTCAAGACAATGGGACTCATCATTGCTCCAATTGGGTGGGATGTCTATTACATGCTCACATTTGTTTATTCAAGGGGTTTTGTCAAGCCACATATGACGAATAAAAGGAAGTATATTAATTTGGAGCAGCTTGTGCCAGGTGGTCAACTGTCTCGAAATTAATATACGTGGAAAAAGCCTTTTTTTCGTGTTTGGTTGACGAGATTTCCTTTGAGAGTTGCACTTGTGATGCAGAACGACATTGCCTACATAAATTTGAATATTCGGCAATACATGACGTCTTTGTCTTTGATTTATAGCATTGAAGCAATTGTCTTTCCTGACTTACATACCTAGATGACCCAAGGACGATTGAGATTCAAAGGTCGTGTTTTATTTTCTTTTTTCCACGTTATGATTTTCACTCCCACTGAATGAGGGGGGGGGGAACTACAAAAAAGCTTTTGCTTTTGCTTTACTTTTTAATATGGTCTGCAGCACCATTTCAAGACTTGTTTGATTTTGAGTTGCAACAACATGAACAGATGGATAATATGATGATGACTGAAGAACAAATGTTTGATGATATGTTGGGAGAATACTTGAATTTCTAGGGGAGAGTAGAAGAGAGTTGGATTGATTTATGGTGTGATTTTAATGGATTGTTTTCTTGTGTTATACACAACAGGTTATAATAATAATTTTGGTTTTGTTTGCTTTCAGTTTTTTTTCGAATTGGGATATGGAGTAGAAACGGGTACAACAACATTGGGTTTTTGGTCCACATATATCCCAACAAGTGTTTTCACCCTTTTAATAATGTTTGAGATTGAATTGTACACTAGCTGTTGATGATGAAAATATGAATAAAAAATACAAAAAAAAATAGAAAAATTTTTTTAAAAAAACCCCCAAAAAAAACAAGCTATGTTTTTCAAGGTAATACAACGGGGAGTTAGAGCAAAGATTTGGTGAACAATTAGCTTACTATCGTATCTTCGTTTGAGTATGTTCAAGGTATGACATTGAGAAAATTGACATTGTCGATGTGTTGGAGACACTATTGTACCTCACTTGCTTCGATTGGAAAATGTCTTGTCATGTTTGTTTTTCTCAATTCGATGATGATCACTGATGTCGTTTCTGAATCCTTTCTTTCGAAATGAGTTTTATTGGCGCCCATTTACACTATCGGTTTGCGACGAAGATTCTCATGAAGGAAACGGGTGAAGAACACATGCAATGAGATTTGTTAATTTGAGGATCATCGAGTAGACAGACATTTAGTGGAGCGAGTGGTCTGGTATGAAGTGGGAAGACACAATGAAATGCTTGAAACCATGGAATAGATGGTGCTGGTATGTTTAGTTTGGTGGTTGTTGCTGAGTCTGAAGCCTGAAGCTGGAATATGGGTTCATCCTTGAGATGTTTCATTTTGTTCATATGTTTTTATAGATGTCATCAAGAGCTGAAGTTTCAATGCATTTCAAAGTTTAATTTAGATATAATAATTCAGAGGATGGTACTCCCTATGGAGTGGTTCTGCAATCTCTATTGTACTTTTTTTAATACACGTAAATTTTAATACAAGTTGCAAAATCACCAACAATCAGTTTACCATTGAATACGTGACCACTATATCCATTAGCATTACTCACATTGATACCATTACTCTCCTCTTGTTTGATTTGTACTTTGTCAATTTCATCATCATCATCAAGAGTAGACTCAGTGGTTACAGGCACATTACCAGATTCATTTCCTTCTTGACCATCGCCACCAGCTTGCTTATGCCTTTGTTGCTGTTGCTGTCGCTTTACAACAACTAGATTCAACCCACTATCGCGTAGATATTTCCTTGCTTCGTCATACTCAATCAATCCTAATTGATACCGAACTTGATACAAGACGTCAATGGGTATTACAATTTTCAAATTATCAATTTTTAAAGTTGTGGTCTTGAAGTAGTCACCAGCTGTGGCAAATGTTTCGCCTAGTGTTTCATTCACGCTTTTGACTTCATATCCTTCTTCATTTAGTAGTTGTTGTTTGTTGTGATGGAGGTTATAGTAGAGCAAGTTCTTGACGCGTGGCGATATCGTTGTGACTAAATGTTCAATTTGTGCATTGTTCAATTTAATTTGGTTTATGTTGTGGATCGTTATTGGAGATTTTTCATTGATTGATAGCGACGTGGTTGTGGAGTTAGTTGTGGAGCCAGTGGTGGATGGGCGATCTGGTTTTGGTGGTGCTGTTGATGTTGGATCTGAGGGGATATTTTTGATGAAGATCTTGACAGGTATGGCAATTTCTTTGGTTAAGCTTATGAATGTAATTTGCGGTGGCATTATAGTCGAGTAATTTGAAGAATGAATGGGAGTGCTGAATTTATTTGACTCAAGACAAGCATAATTGTCTGTTTGTACATCTCTTTGCGATTTCACAATTTCGTATTTTATTGTGGCAAAAAAAAAGTAAAAAAAGAAGGACCCACCAAAACAGCTCTACTCATATTTAATCCTTCTTTCACCACCACAACACAATCAACCCACAATGTCTCTTATACTTCGATTCAGATCTAAAGATGGAATGTTTCGTATCAATACTGATACGTCATCCACTTTCCAATCAGTGGCTGATCAATTATTGTCAAAAGTACCCAATGGAGTTGACATCAATGATGTAACTATATCTGATAAACCCAATGACAACGATGATACCGCAACCAAGCTCGGCTCATTGGTAAACAAACTGGTGTCCGAATTGAATTTAAAAAATGGGGATTTACTATACATAAATTATGGAGGTGCATTGCCAACGCCCTCAGCTTCAACACAAGGAGGATCTGCACCAATAAACTCGGTCAAGAGTAACTCAACCACAACAGTGCCTACGTCATCAACATCTACAAGCATTCCAATAAATAAATCAACAGCCCATGGTCCGTTAAATGTTAAACAGTTGCCTGTTGACGACGAACTAGACAAGTTGGATGGCATGATTCAACGACCAATTTCATCAATGTGTCGTCATGGGTCAAAGGGAATGTGTGAATATTGTTCTCCGTTATCACCATGGGATGAGTCGTACAGAAAAGAGCATAGTATAAAGCATATTTCCTATCACGCTTACTTGAATCAGCAAATGGCAAAATTTAACAAAAAAGAATTGGCATCTTCATATATAGCACCATTGGACAATCCCAACTATGCAATAGACTTGTCATGCAGTGAAGGTCATCAACCGTATCCAAGAGGTATATGTTCCAAGTGTCAACCACCACCAATCACATTGCAATTGCAAAAATTTAGAATGATTGATCATTTGGAATATGCCAATCACTCAATATTGAATGATTTTATCAACGTGTGGCGGGTATCAGGAGTGCAACGATTTGGTTACTTGTATGGGAGATATGAAAAGTTTGAAAAAGTGCCCATGGGTATCAAAGCAGTAGTTGAAGCTATCGTTGAACCACCGCAACTGGATGAACTAGATGGGATCACGTTGCTGGATTGGCCCGATGAACAGTTGGTTGATGAAATTGCTGCTAAATTGGGCATATATAAAGTGGGCATTGTTTTCACAGATTTGACTGACCTGGGCCAAAAAGATGGTACCGTATTGTGCAAGAGACATAAGGATAGTTATTTTTTAACAAACTTGGAAATTCTCATGGCGGCAAAATTTCAAATTGCTAACCCAAACACCACAAAGTATAGCAACAATGGCCAATTTTCATCCAAGTTTGTCACTTGTGTCATTTCTGGTGGATTACAAGGTGAGATTGAACCAAGGTCGTATCAAGTTAGCACCAGCGGTGAAGCTTTGGTCAAGGCTGATTTGATTACCGGATCTACTCAACCATCACAAATTTATGTCAATGAGAGTAATGATGTTCGATATGTGCCTGATATTTCGTACCTGAAAATCAATGAGTATGGATTGGAAGTCAAGACAAATGCCAAGCCTACATTCCCCGGTGAATTCCTCTTGGTGTCATTAACTGATTCGTTCCCCATTGATCCACATCCAATGTTTTCGACAACGCCGGGTTACGTAATCGAGAACCGAGATTTTCTTGGTGATGTTAATCATGATTTCCAAAACTTGTCTACATTAGATAAGTATTTGAAAGCACATGGCTCGGATATATTTGATTTCCATTTGTTGATTTATATCGTCAAATTACGGATTTTAAGTCAAGATGAATGTGAATTGTTGATCAGGTACGTCAAGGATAGAGAAGAACAAGATTATTTGCAATTGATTGGTAGTGGAGGCTGGATGTCATTGTTGACAATTTTGGAACACAGCACTTAGATAGAGAGGGAGCATGGGGAGTAATGTATTTAGGGAAACTCGATTGCAGAGTGTCTAAGTAATAAAAGAGTCTTTGTACAAGGTTTTTAGGAGTTAACGATGTTGATGAAAGAGAGGGCATCCTTTCAACACAGCGCCCTAGTTTTAAAAATGAAAAAGAGATGCACAAAGAGATGAAATAATACCTGTATATGTATTCAAAAGCGTATACCACCAGGTAAAATTTAGCAACACTAAAACTAAATTTTAAGCCCACTATGGTTAATTTCTTAACCGATTCGCCTCAAGTTCCGACATTGTGCGATACTCTCTTCCATGAAGGCGATTGCCCAAAAAGAAACTCATCAAGACGCGCGGCGAGGAGTTATGTTTCCGTTCGTCTTGATGATGAGGATAAGAATTTTCAATGTCTTCTTCCTCTTGTTGAACACCTTCAGTCATATTTAAAGGACTTTTAAAATTAGTAACATTATTTCAATTATTAATATTTAAACAAAACTTGGAATGTATTGGAGCAAGCGTCAACGCTTGGTGTTAATTGAGTTGATGAAAGATCTCTTCCAATGCTTCATGAGGTAGACATATGAGGGAAAGCATGACCTGAGGGTAGACTTAATACCAATAAAGACTTTGTCCCGGACAAGTTGGTTCTTAAATGAACTTCGTTGTTCTCTAATAGTTTCCTCAATCTTGATTTGGCAGGCTGGCGCTGACTTTCGAAAATATTGGATGCAAAAAAAAATTGTACCACGACGGTGCTCGTGGATGTATAATGGTTGATACAAATTAGGGTGGTTCATATGAGAGGAGTGTTGTAACCGTTGTTGTGAATCATTTCGGATTGTTCTTTGACAGTAACTCCTGCTATATTCATTGTTGTTTCTTTGGATAAAGTCTCGGCTTTTTGAGTCCGCATGCACGTGCAAGTATTGAGATCCACTTTAAATACACGCTTTTATGTACTACCAATGTTTACATTACTAAAGGACGTTCTAGCTACAAGTTTGTGAAAAGCTGTACTCCCAATTCTTTCAAAGAAAGAAGGAATGACTGTAGGCGTAATTGCCTTAAGGTATGCTAAAGGAATAAGCATCACAACCTCAAGATGATCAACATTTGGTTCCATCCCATTCGATAGAATCTTGCCAAGAGTATGCATGTGTACTTTGGAACACAATCGAATTATATAGAATATTGTTCAGCAATACACTACCATAGAAATATTCTACGCTACCAAACATATATAAATCTCATCACACAAAAGAAAAGCCATTTTTGAGCAGCAGCAGAGAGCCTAGCTATTTGGAAAAACTTTTTCAAAAGAACGCCTACACATCTTTTTCCTCATACGTATATATAAACGCAATTTGTCTTTTCTTCATATTAGAGAAAGGAGGATTTTAGCATTTAATACAATTTCCCAATTCATCTAGTTGAGGTAATAAATAAGAAAGATGTCTGTTCCATTTGGTGTTGATTTAGGTAACAACAATACTGTTATTGCCTGTGCCAAAAATAGAGGTATTGATATTGTTGTTAATGAAGTATCTAATCGTTCTACTCCATCATTAGTTGGATTTGGACCTAAATCTAGATACTTGGGAGAAACCGCCAAAAATCAACAAACTTCAAATATCAAAAATACTGTTGAAAATTTGAAAAGAATTGTTGGATTACCACATAATCATCCAGATTTCAAGATTGAACAACAATATTTCACTGTTCCATTGGTTCAAAACAAGAAAGATCACGGGGTTGCTGCTAAAGTCAAATATATGGGTAAAGACCATGAATTTACCGCAACCCAATTATTAGCCATGTACTTGGACAAGATTAAGGATACCGCTGTAAAAGAAACCAAAGGTAACATTAATGACATTTGTTTATCAGTTCCTGGATGGTACACTGAAAAACAACGTCGTGCTGCTGCTGATGCATGCAAGATTGCTGGTTTAAACCCCGTTCGTATTGTTAACGAAATGACCGCCGCAGCTGTTGGTTATGGTGTTTTCAAAGCAGCCGATTTACCCGAAGATGAATACAAGAAAGTGGCATTTGTTGATGTTGGCCACAGTTCGTACCAAGTTTCAATTGCTGCTGTGAAGAGAGGTGAATTGAAGATTTTGGGAGCTGCTTACGATAAACATTTTGGAGGTAGAAATTTTGACTATGCCATTGCAGAACATTTTGCTGATGAATTCAAAAAGAAGTACAAGATTGATGTTAGGGAAAACCCAAAGGCTTATTATAGAGTGTTAACTGCCGCTGAGAAATTGAAAAAAGTTTTGAGTGCCAACACTCAAGCTCCATTCAATATTGAAAGTGTTATGAACGATGTTGATGTTTCGTCTTCTTTGACTAGAGAAGAGTTGGAAAACTTGGTCAAGCCATTGTTGGAAAAAATCCACGTTCCAATTCAATCTGCTTTGAAAGATGCCGGTTTAAAATCTGAGGATTTGGATTCAGTTGAAGTTATTGGTGGCTCCTCAAGAATTCCAGCAGTTAAAACCAAGATATCTGAAGTTTTCAATAAACCATTGTCCTTTACTTTGAACCAAGATGAAGCTATTGCCAAAGGCAATGCTTATATCTGTGCTTGCCATTCCCCAACTGTGAGGGTCAGGCCATTCAAGTTCGAAGATTATAACCAATATACTGTTTCATACTTCTGGGATAAGGAGGACAATGAAGACGAAGATCACTTGGAAGTTTTCCCCAAGGGAGGATTATTCCCAAGCACAAAAATGATCACTTTGTACAGAAAAGGACCATCATTTGAAGTTGAGGCTAAATATACCAAACCAAAGGAGTTGCCAAAGGGAACTGAACATTTCATTGCTAAATGGAAGATTGGTAATGTTGAGCCAAGCGCAGGGGAGTCATCAATTGCTGTCAAATTGAAATTGAGAAATGATCCATCCGGTTTCTACACCATCGAGTCCGCTCATACCGTTGAAGAGCAAATTGTTAAAGAATTGATTGAGCCAAAAGAAGGTGAGTCTAAAGGTAACGATGAAGAAGATGGAGAAGAAGAAGAAGCAACAGCTGAACCACAATACAAAGAGGTCAAGAAATTAGTTAAAAAGAATGACTGCTCAATTGAGGTTGAATGTGCTGCCTTGCCAGAAGCTCAATTACAGAAATTCATTGAAGAAGAAGGACAAATGCTTGCTGAAGATAAATTGGTTGCTGATACTGAGGAAAGAAAGAATCAATTAGAAGAGTATATCTACGAGTTGAGAGGTAAGTTGGGCGATCAATACAAGGATTTCGCCAAGAAGGAAGAAGTTGAGAAATTGACTGGATTATTACAAAAAGCTGAAGACTGGTTATATGAAGATGGATATGAATCAACCAAAGCCAAATATATTGCAAAATACGAAGAGTTGGCATCTATTGGAAATGTGATTAGAGGTAGATTTTTGGCCAAAGAACAAGAAAAAAAGGAACAATTTAGACAAAAACAAGAAGCAGCTCAAGCCCAAGCTATGGCTGAGAAGATGGCCAATGCCAGAAAGGATAACAAGAACGGTGACGACAAGAAGGATGCCGAAGGTGATACCAAGATGGACTGAATACAAGGCATTGTGAGGAAATTCAAACCGAAGGGGAAGAGTAAGGCTAAGAAGAAGTGAGAGGTTGCTATACCTTACTTAAGAAGAGCCGCGTACTTGGAAAGCTTTTTTATTTTTTTCCTGTTTATATTGTTATATATAGTGGAGATATAAATTGATACAGAAGGAAAAGCTATAGAGAACCAAGAGACTGTAGGTTGATACGAAATTGACAAATGTGGGTGCAATTGTGAGTATCAATGATGTAGTTCAATGTCGCGGGTTATACAATCATGACATTCGAAAATTTAACGACAACTTAAAAAAGTAGAAAGTAAAAAAAATTTAAAACTTAAAGCACATGCAGAGAGAGATAGAGAATATCTTCTCGGTACCCGTTATAACATCATCATCAGAATAGCAGCTACACCAAAACACATCATTTACCACAAACACACCCCACGTTCAGAAGGATTAGAACAGTCAAAAGAAACGGCTTGTGATTAGGCGACCTAAAGTAGCCTACAAAGACGCAGCACTGAATCGAATACTTGGACTTTACCCACGTTCTGGTAAGTCATCAATAGAGGGCCCACACAGAAACACAGAGACACACAAACACGTTAGTCCACTATATACATCACCATAACTTGCTAAAATCTTAACCATTATAATATCGAGACTCGAAGCATTTTCTTCGAGAACTTTTCCATGCCAAATACAAAATCAAAGCTTTCATTAGCTATACAACAAGCAGATAACTCTGCGGCCAAGCAAGATCATCACCTGGATTTATATCATAACCACCAGCAACATCAGTACCTGCAGCACCATCACCACCACAACTACATTCAGCAATCTATATCCTCACAGCATAGCTCTCACGAGGGACAGGAACATTATAATAATAATGACAGCACGCCAAAGAAACGACATCATTTTAGGACAAAAAGTGGTGGATCTACGCAAAGCGGTAACAGCAACCAAGGTAACGGACACAACGGTAACAATGTTGATATAACGATCAATGCTAATAACACATTTGCTGAGAGCCAAAATGGTCATAGTTTTAAACCAGTTCCCAGCCCTTCTTTACTACCTAATTTGATCCAACATAGTTCACCATATATATCAACGACGGCATCTTCTGTCAAACATTTCAAACCGGAATTATCTCCTTTGAAAACTACCTTTGATGAGGAGAAACGGCACTCGATAATCGAATCTCAATTGGAACTGCAATATGACGATGAGGGTGCTGTATGGGACGAGTTTAAACAACCACAAGGTAATGACGATGATGATGAATACGAACTCGAGGTTAAGTCGTCCAAGAGTCGTTCTCTTTTGCATCACCAGTACAATCAAAGTAAGGACCTTGATCAGAAGAAGAAGAGGAAAAAGGACTGGTCGCATAGTACACTTGGCGACCTGGAGGTAGAAAGCAAGGTGGATGAAGGACAAAAATATAGCTTACAAGAAAGGGAGTATCATTCTCTGGAAAAGTCCAAGAACGTCAAGACTGGTAACCGAGATGAGGATGACGTTGACGATAAAGTTGACGATGATGACGAGGAGGAGGACGAAGATGAGGAGGATGAAGAAGCGGCAGTAAACCCCGCCGAAGAAGAGGATCTAAAGGATTACGTTCCCGGAGGATATCACCCATGTTTCATTGGAGAAGAATACAAAAATGGGAAATATACCTTGGTGCGGAAGCTAGGTTGGGGTCACTTTTCAACAGTATGGCTTGCAAGAGACAATGACAAACAATGCCATGTGGCAGTTAAAGTTGTTCGCTCAGCGAAACATTATACCGAAACTGCCATTGATGAAATAAAACTATTGGATAAAGTGACAACATCCGATATTCAACATCCTGGACATCAGCATGTAATTCAACTATTGGATACCTTTACCCATAAAGGTCCCAATGGAATACATGTAGTGATGGTTTTCGAAGTATTGGGGGAGAACCTATTGGGCTTGATTCGTCGGTATAAACATAGAGGCATTCCCATTGTGTTTGTAAAACAAATTGCTAAACAGTTATTGTCTGCGTTGGATTTTTTGCATCGAAAATGCGGTGTAATTCATACAGATTTGAAACCCGAAAATGTCCTAATCGAAATTGGTGACGTTGAGCAAATTGTTCGTATGGTTGAACAGGAGAACAAAGAACGTAAATTGCAACGCAAGTTACTGAAATCATCAAAAACATCAACAGCAAATAGTTCATACGGCAACATCAAGGATTCAGAGCAATTGAACCATCGTGCCAAAAGCAAACCATCCACGTCAGTTGCATCACCAACAAATCAAATTGTATCTCCATCATTGGGTAGGTCAGGAAGAAGATCCCGCAGGCAAACATTGATTACTGGATCGCAGCCATTGCCGTCGCCATTAAGAGCGTTCAATAAATCATTCACAAACATATATGGATTCTCAACGACTACAAATACCCCCATCAAGAGTTTGTCTATAAACAACTCAACTGTCAACGCAACCACTACTGACTCACCTATTCCATTATCTAGCACTGCTGAACGGCACGATGAGGATCGTGACGATATTGATCATGATGGGACGTTAAACAATTCCTTGAGCTCAATGTCAATTTCAAATTCCAATAGTTATCAACCAGTTAATGTCAATCCCATGCAAATCCCCAATGATTCAAATTTTCGACTTGATGACTCATCCACAAATTTTGACGATGTGATTAATGAAGATGAATTGATATCAGTGAAAATTGCCGATTTAGGCAATGCTTGTTGGACAAACCATCATTTCACTGATGAAATCCAGACTCGTCAATATCGAGCACCTGAAGTGTTGCTTGGGTATCATTGGGGGTGTTCAAGTGATTTATGGTCATTTGCATCACTCATTTTTGAACTACTTACAGGCGACTACCTATTTGATCCAAGAGATGGGAAATCATATTCCAAAGATGATGACCATATTGCACAAATTATCGAATTGTTAGGCCCCTTCCCCAGAATGATGATTAAAGAAAGTTTCTATGGTCGTGATTTTTTCAATTCAAGATTTGAAATGCGACGCATCCTGAAGTTAAAACCGTGGGGATTAAAAGATGTTCTTGTTGAGAAGTACAAGTTCTCCATCAGTGATTCGATTGAGATTGCTGATTTCTTGTTGCCGATGTTGCAATTGCAACCCGAAGAAAGAGCTGATGCTGGGGGAATGATCAATCACCCTTGGTTGAGAGATGCATTGGCTTTGGAGAATGTTGTATTGGAAAGACCCGTTGGAGGGAGTGGCGAGGATATACCAGGGTGGTCAAAGGAGTTGCCTCCGCCTCAATCAAGTGGGCGAGGAGGTTCGAAGAATTCGTTGTCGGGTATACAGCAAAAGTTCGATACCCGTTAGAGAATGGTGGCTTCACATGTTTAGACAAGTTGAGTTCATTCAATGTATCTGTAGCATATGCAGTACTTGTTGTATCTTCTGCCAGTAGATGAATCGAAAAGGAGGGCATAAATTTAGAAGTTTCGCAATATATATATATATATTGGTAGTGCACCATGAACAAAGTATTCTTTTGTTGCCCAAACTTTCAGTCAATTAAAAAAATTAAAACTGAACTTTTACTGCCGACACTAATCTCTACCAGTCATTATCAACTTTTACACACCAACACTATAGGTAGCTTCAATTGACTCTTGCAATCCACGTCCCATATTCCCTGTATCCCATCGCAATGTTGCAAATTGAACAAAATAACTTGCTTATACAAAAAACCCTCACTGAGAGATTATTTCCTCAAACAGATTCATTAAAATCGTTAGACCGTATTATAACAGATTTTGACTTTACCACTTATCACATTAGTACTTTACCCGATGATAAATCCAAGTTACTCTTGTCATTAAATGTGAAATGTTGGAATGATTTAGTTTCATACAATGTCGAAGAGTATTTACAACTGAAGTACTCAATTTACAAAAACTTGACCATATTACCTTCAAACCAAGCTGAAACAGGCTATAATTATTCAGTTGTATTGGATACTGCATCATCTGCTGCTTCCGATGATGAAGACACCAAGTTGCGTTTGATTGATGATTTAAGTTTATTAAAGCGTAACGCTATGGCAGCGGCATTCCACAAAGCATTTGACCGATACGACGAATTACTGGCCAAACATAGTAATTCAAATACATACTCGGAAGAAATCCAACAAGAGTTGGCCAACGAGCCAGTGTTGGTGATCAAATATCGTGGTGTTGATGAAACGATATATTTGAAACCGTCATTTGACAGAGTAACGGTGATTTTTTCAACCATGTTTCAAGATGAGACCGATAAAGTGTTTGGTAAAGTGTTTTTGCAAGAGTTTGTTGATGCTAGGAAAAGGTCAGTTCAAACTGCACCTCAAGTGTTGTACAGTCAGCTGGAACCTCCATTGGATATTGCTCGGTACGTTCAGGGTGGTAAGCAGGACTCTGAAAACAAAGGGTACGTTACGTTTGTTTTGTTCCCAAGGCACTTGGTGAAAGGTGACAAACGTGAGAATTGTATTTCTCATATTGAAATGTTTAGGAGTTATTTCCATTACCATATCAAATGTTCAAAAGCATTTATGCACTCGAGAATGAGGTTTAGAGTCAAGGAATTCCTCAAAATCTTGAACAGAGCCAAGCCGGAGAATTTGGATGATGAAGGTAAAGTTATCGAAAACAGAAAGACAGCAAGTGGTAGAAGGTTTGATATTAAAGCTTGATCGTGTTTACACATGAACATCTTCGTCCATAGCCCACAGCTACTCAAAAGAACATTTTCATTTATAACCACATTTCTTCTATGTACAAGTTCTCCTTTGTTCTCTACTGTTTTGGTTTCTTGACACCATACTTACTCCTCGAAGTAGATCTATTGGCAACTCCCACCAAATCATAAGCACCACGTACCAAATGATACTTGACACCAGGAACATCTTGAACTCTACCGCCTCTAACCAACACGACATGATGTTCTTGTAAATTGTGTCCTTCACCAGGAATTAATGCACTAATAACCTTACCATTAGTCAAACGAACCCTACAACATTTTCTCAACGCGGAGTTAGGTTTCTTGGGCTTAAGAATCATTATACGCAATATAACCCCCTTTTTGAATGGATTGCCTTGCAAATCGGGAGATTTGGTATCGTTTCTTTTTGGCGGTTTGTAATGTTTAAAATGCTGGATCTGGTTTATTGATGAATATCGTAATTGTTGAAATGGGGACGCATTAAGGTTGCTTTTGAGGGATGCAGTTGTTGGACGTATACGTTGAATTGATTGAAGATATGACGATGCAGATGCTGCTTTTGACGCTAGTATGAATTGGGATTTGGCGATTGGTCTTATTAGTGAGCACAAATTAGCTCCTAGGCTAGAAAAGAACATTGTGACAATGGAACAATCTAAATGCTGCTCCAGTTAGTTAGGTATAGTTGGTATATACAGACAACTGGGACTACTTCACACTGAGTACCCTGAAAAATTTTCAACCAGTGAGAAAGCGGAAAAGAGGGACGACAAAAAAAAAAGAAGAAAACCAATCCACACTGAAATCAACTAGATAAACACACACACACCTTTAACCGACTTTCTCACTTAAGAGACATACACCACAACACTTTAGAAATGTTCAGGAACAACTTATTGAGATCATTCAGATTTGCTCACAGACCATTATTCACATCATCATCAACTAAACTTATAACCTCCAGATCCATTATGCCATCAGTTGCACAATTGCCACTCAAACAACAACAACAACAACAACAAGTTCACCTCAATCTTGTTCGTTCGTATGCTGGATTTCCATCTTTGACCAGAGATGTAGCCAAGGAAAGAATTGTGGAATTGTTAGAGGGTTTTGATAAAGTAGACACTGCGAAAGCTGGTGAAATTACCGAATCAGCTAGTTTCGTTCAAGACTTGGGGTTGGATTCATTGGACGTAGTTGAAGTTGTTATGGAATTGGAACATGAATTCAATATACAAATACCTGATAATGAGGCTGATTCGTTAAAAACTGTCGGTCAAGCTATCGATTATATTATGGCACAACCAGATGCGTGTTAGAGCCACAAAGGAAGTCCGCCTTACGGATGATGATTACCGCACCACACCTATGTGAAATAGTAGCTACACCTATTTGTCGGGGGCGCAAATGTAGCTTAGAATCTTAGGTGAATAGCTTTTATGTAGAAAATGAAATAAAAGTATTTATTTTGATTTCCTCGACATGCTCTAATGCTTTAACTACGATGCCCTTAGCACAAGATGATGCTAAGCAATTGTGTAGTAACATTTCTAGCGTATCAAAGAAGATCAAGAATGGTTGTAGTTTGGCAACATTCTATATGTCGAAATTCAATGTCGTAAATATTGTCTTGACGTCACAATTGCCAAATTTTTTCGCACCAATAAGAAGCAAGAAGAAAATAATATCAACGAAGAAACATCACCATTAGAGTTTTTTACAACAGTATTGAAGAACCATGGTTTCAGTATGTCTTTTTGCTGCATGACCCCTTCAAGGAATATATCGAAGGCAAATAGACTCGTGTATCAAAAATTGGGTCACATACTCATCAATCAGCTATACTAACCGTTTTTGAATATAGTACGTTAGAGGTCCAGCTTACAAAGCTCTTTCACATTTTGGAAAATTAAACCCACCATTGGTCAGGGCTTACATTCCTGATTTGATCTTTTGGGGTGGTGCTGCTGCTGGTGGAATTGCCGCATTTACTGAAGGTTGGCCATTATTTCAACAAACTTTTTACGACAAGATTCCGTACTTTGGTCAACACTGGATAAACAATCCTGATCCAGAAGATGTTCCAGTTTAAGGGATGCTATGGAATAACGTACATAGAGGATTGTGAAAGTTAGTGGTTTATTAATAATTTGCGAAATTAACTGACATGCCTATACATACAACCTTTATTTTAAGCAATGTACTCGATTGTATCTCTATTCCTTCTTCGAAGAAACTCATCAGTGATCAACTTTTCAATGACAGCTTTAAGATCAATTATCGAAACTGGCCGGCGTTTCTGTAAAATTTCGATACTTTGATTCAATAGATTTGTCATTTGCAAAGTCTTGGCTTGCTTCATAATTCGGACAATCACTGATTTGAATTCTTCAGTTCTATTCTTTTCGATAGCTTCAATAACCTCTTTATCAATCGACGTCCCTCTACTTGATGACAAATCCAAAGCTGTTTCTTTAACAATGGGTAACTTGATTGACTTGGACTTGTCCTTAAAGGCACGATTGAACTTGATCACGTTGCCCTCTTGTTTCAAAATCTTGTGTTTCCCGGTGGTCATTGTGTTCAAAACCGCTTGTAAAAGTGCTGGATCCATCTTGGTCTTTTGTGTTATCTCTTGCAAGGTAAACGTCTCAGCTTCATTGAATAATAGAATTACCATTGCTTGCAACATATTGGCAGTTATCGATTTCTCCCCATTGGCGAAATGTCCAGCAATAGTCAAATGATGCAACTTGTAATTAGACCAATCCAATCTTTTTCTGCCATTTCTATCATCTGCTTCGTGAAAAGCTTGACCAAAATTTTCCAACACAGTTGTAAATTCAGTAGGTAGTTGCACTGACGAATAGTCTTGACTAGGGATTTCTGGCCATACCGACTTTTCCAAAATTAATGGCTCAAATTCAAAATCGGGCACCTTTACCAATTTGGAGTACACGCTACTTGAAGACTTCAAGTCCTCAAACATACTTTCTAAACTGGAAGACGCATCGGTTTTTTTACCAAAATCCTTCAAAAGCTTTGCAAAGGCTTGCTCTTCTTTCAAATTGGATGTTTTACCCAAAAGCAATCTTCGCGAAGCATCCTTCTTGTAAACTGTCAAAAAATCATCCTGATTGGATAACTCTATGTAACAATTGCTCACTAGCTTCCACAAGGCTGACACGGACTTAACCAGAATAGTGAGTTTGGACTTGAAGTACAAATCGCAAAGTTTGCACAATTGCTGTATCATGTAGGTGTTATATTTTGATAGATTAACAACTCCATTAAAGCATGCATCTGGAAGGTACTTTAGCGAGATATTTTCATCATAATAGTACGTAACCTTTTCTTGGAGGCCCTTCAAAATAGGATCTATGTATAGTAAAGCATTAGGGTACATCAGTAAGTCAATTGCATTAGACTGATACATTTCGATAGCCTCTATGAATATCTTTGTACAATACTGCCTCCACACATACTTTATTTTCTCCTCTCCATTGATTGCTAACTGACCCTCGATGCCAAAGCACATCTTATTCAACATTTTCATTTCTTCTGGCGATTCAATCAATTGACCAAAATCATTTAAAACAAGGTCGTTAAAGTCCTCTTTAAACACCAACAGGAATATTAAACTTGTTGCTAAATGATCAACATAATCCTTTTCTTTACCACAACTCTTGTAAAGCGCAATCTCGTCGTCCAAAATCATAAATCTCTTCTTGAGTTCAATAGCATTTTGAAATTTTTCATCACAGAACCATCCTACATATTCACGATCAGGGAGTGTGTCAAATTGCAGAATCACTGTGGTTATTGGAAAAAGTTGTGACCATGTTTCAGATTTTGCTATCAAGCGTTCGGTCAATGCTGTTGTATCTTTGAACGCCGCCCGCGAGCGATTTACAATGTCCTTTTCCGTTGCTTCCCAATACTTTGCACGATAGTATAGTAGAGTAACGAAAATGTACAGTTCTACTACAACTGCCCCATAGTTGGTGGTTTTTGTCGTCTCCTGGATAACATCATCGTTCTTGATGTTACCTTGTTCGTCTCGTTTGACCGTAAAATATGTGTCTGCAAATTTAGATTCACCATAAGTGGCTATAGATTTTCGTGAGTGGTGTGGTTGTAGGTAATTCTTTTCAAGATATGCAAACACTTGACTCAATTTCATTACAATAGTATTCCAAATTTTCCAATCCTCAAGAACACGTTCGCAAACACTCAAAGCAAACAAATCGTCTTCGATATTGGGAGTATATTTCTTGTCCTCTCTGGGAAACTTGTGCCCTGAAAATGGTCTTTCGATCGTATCTTCAAAAAACGCGTCCAACTTCTCAAACAAGTAGTCAGCTAGTTTCTTTTGTTCCTCATGTTTGTATCGGCAAATGGCTTCAACTCGGCCGTAAAAAAACGATAAAGAATGACCTAATGGCTGATTCTTCAAAACCCGATCGATAACATCATATAATGATTGCTTGCTTATCTCTAATTGACGTTGTGTTGATTCCGATAGACCAACAATATTGGCGTCCTCGTCTTGAATAACTGGTGCTCTTTTCCTTTTCTTTGGTCGATGTTGCAACAAATGACTCGTTGTGACTTTTGATGGGTGATCACCACCAACTAGTGACGTGGATGAAGTTGAGGCCAAGCGAGCAGTATCTCCAGTTGAGGCGAATGAATTCACTGACGACGTCGATGACCCGAGGTCCAATATCTGGGGAATAGTCTTTGGCATTGGCTTTGGTTGAATAAAGAAGGGAGCGATCTTTTCACCAGAAAGTAGCGTCGCGGCAAAGAAATTTTAACCACCACAATTCTTATCATCTCTATAGAGCTATCGAAAGTTCCTGTTTCAGTTCCCACACCAACTCGCCATGTCCAACGAGAACCAAAAAGATCCACCAGCAACGAAGGTTACAGATCCGAAACAACTAACTACAATCTACAAGAAAAACGGAACTTTTGATGCTAAAAGAAAAGAGCTCCTATCCAATTTCAAACAATCAGAAACATGTCAAAACTTGCTCCTAAAACTACAAATCATGGTTGAATCCAAAGTGAAAGCAGATCCGCTGATTTTGATGAAAAATAAGGGTAAGACCGCGGCTTTGATCCAAGGTGAGATCGTCAATCAATCAAATAGCAAAGATAATGCAACCTCCACGATCCACCATGGCAGTAAAGAAGACACGGGGATTCTAAGTATAGTCGATAAGGATATACAAGAAAACATCATCGATTCTTCTCAGTTTCATGAGTCGTTGAAAGAGGAGTTGATGGATGTTCAACGTAAGTTGATGGGTATAAGTGATGACGAGTTTGAAACAATGAAGCAAGAACTACGTGTCAAAAAGGAGAAACAAGAACAAGAAGAGGCGATAAAAAGGCAAGTGAGATTGGAAAAGGACAAAAACGAGCTAGATTATAGGAACAATTTCAGGATCAAGGAGATGACTAACGGGAGAGTTCATGCAAATGCTGCTACTGCTCATCGTGTGCATAAAGTACCTCGAATTAACTTAAAGAGTAAAAATGCGAGTGGTGGTGATTCACCATCTGAAGCCAAAGTTGAGAAGAAAAAGGTAACAAAGATGATGTACTAGGAAAAGACAATGTTTAGCACGGAGATGTACCAATTAACCAAGTGTTTCTTCTATACAAATTAAAGAGCTTGTCAACTTCACTCTTCATCAACTTCGAAAATATCCGTGGCAATACCCATCAACTCTTCAACAACTTTACTCTTGAAACTTAAGTCTTGAGCACTAGTTGAATTATTGTTGAAAATAACTGGTCCCCAAATTATCGCCAATGACTTGGCATTCATTCTATTGCGTGATTCATTAGCTGCTATCTTGTTCAAATGGAAAATCAATGCTCTCAATGTGAAATAAGCACCATCAGGTAGACTAAACACCAAATGATGTAATTTTTTATGAATCAAATGTTCATCATTCAACTTGACCGTTTCTATAAATGATTGAGCCGCAGCCGATGTCACCAAAGGTTCAGGTAAATTAGCAAAATAATACTTGAGTAAAGAAGCAACACAAAATACCTCAGAGTCAATGACATTTGATTCATCGATATCTTTTCCAATTAGTAAATAGTTGGTGAAATTTGAATCAATCGATTCACGTAGTTTTTGTACTTGGTTAACATTGGAACTTGTTCGATAAATACCAACAAGATCAATCCCACAAGTTTCAATCACTTCAATGCATCTGCGCACAACCAAGGGCACATTGTCAACCCCAGCAAATTTGATTACATCCTCAATGGATACTCCAAATGTTGGTTGTTTGAATGAGGCACTTGAATTAAATGGTTTTGGCCCATTGAGATTAGGTGTTGAAGGTTGACTAGCCGGGTCTAGTGAAGAATATCCCAGTGGCGGATTGTTGCTATAAGATGAGTCGGACGAGTTGATGGCCGTAGCGGTGGCAGTACTGAGGGGCAAGTCGTTATTAAAAGTGTTGTTGCTTGGTTTCGGTGGTGCATATACCCCCGAATATGGAGCTGAAGTAGAAGAAGTGTCAGTCTTTGCATTGTAAGTAGTGGCACTGGTGTTCGTGCTGGTGCTATTGTTGTTGTTACTATTGTTGCTGTCATAAATGTTGGCTTTAGGTTTATCGTTATTCCATTGGTTTCCTGACACGGCGGCCTTTATGTTACTTGCACTGTTGGAAACGTTTCTATTTGTATTATTCAAAAACGGTTTACCAATGTCCTTAACTTTGACCAATGATGGGTGTATGTGGTATTCAATAGGAACAAAAGACTTGTTTGTAGTTTTAGATCCATGTTCAATCAAATACTTATACAAATCCCGTTCATTATCTATTGAGCTAGCCATTGACTTCATTGAAGATTTTGTTGATTGTAAGGGACTGATCAATACCCCTGAATTCATTATTAAAGTTTCATTATACGTTGCATATTTTTGTAGTTGTACATTTAAAGCAATATCCATTTCCAAAATCAAATTTTTCAATTTTTTGGCATTATTTGGACGATGCAAGACCAATATTTCGTCCTTGAGTTTTTTGCATGTGGCAACTTTGGACTTGTACTCTTGATCAGCAAGATCAACTTTTCTTTGTAAATCATCCTCTTGTTGTTCAACAGTTTTATTCTTTAAACTAAAAGATTTCTTTGATGGATCGGAGTTTTTAAGTCTTTCCAAGTCCTCACATAGGTGATTGTATCTAGTCTTGGCTTTGTCGGCTGCTGATATAGAATCAATACATTCCTTATCTTTGCGCCTATATTCCTCTTTGATTGTCTTTCTCGATCTGGTGATGGTATGGACCAATGAAGTTAATTCATCATACATTGTGTTTAATGCAGTCACATAACTTGATCCAACACCCGATAAGCTTTCATCAAATCCTATGATGCGGTCCATTTGTGTTTGTAGGGAATCATTCTTCAAGTTTTTGCTATTATTCTTCATACTGGTTCTAATGTGACTGGCAAATTTCTTCAATTGATTATAGTGATCGTCTTCAATTTGAGCCTTTTTTTTGATAAACTTGCTAAATTCCTCTGCTGATGATAAACTTTGTTTCAATCGTTCCAGAAGCACATCAAGGGCTGAATCGCTGTTGAGTATCGATTTGATCTTGTCGTCATTAAGAAGCTTCGGTGAGTCGTTTGTAGAAGTTTTGTTGGTAGAAGCATTACTAGTATTGAGGGCAGTACTACTACTAGTATTTAATGATGAATTAGATACGCTCAACTTTGGGATATTTGCGTTTGGTGCAAGATTCTGTGCAGCGTTTGCTTGCTCTTTTTTATCATCCATCGTTGCAGGTGCGCTTGGTAGTTTTAATGTTGGATTTGGTAGTGGCGTCTATTTGTGATACGTCTGATATATCTCGGTTTACTCTTTAGTAGTAGCAAGTAGTTGTTTGATTCTGTTGTTTGACTTTGAATAAACGAAACGAAAAATAACACGAAAAAAAACAAACAAACATAAAGTGTGTGTGTCTGTGTGTGTGTACTTTTTTCAAAATACAGTTGAATTACGTAACTGATTTAAAACACTGTATATGTTATTACTGTTAATGTACTACGTAGTTTTCTATACTTGAGAATGTTGACATACACGTATCTGAATGATGGCTGGTATTCCACCTTCTACAGCAAATTGAATTCGTTTACCATAATATACAAGTCTGCTTGAGCACATGTTGAAAGGGGGGCGCAGGAGCTATAAGTGAACAAGTTTTGCATTTTTTTTTTTTTGGTGTGATCATCAAATTAAGGGGAGAGAGAGAGTGTGTGTGGATGTGGATGTGTGTGTGTGTGTGTGTGTTTGGAAACAACAAAAGATCAACATATGACCAAGTGTCGCATTCTGGTATGTCAAACAGAGGTATCTATACCACTTTAGTTGTTTAAATGATGATACACTAAACTGTGAACGCAGGGATGTGTACCAATTGATACGTTACATCAACCCTGTCTACTTCTTTATGTGCTACCTCTAGCCACTTTTGGTTACTGCCGAGACCAATTGAGCAAATACGACGTTGCCAAGGACACTAGCGTAGAAGCTTCCCGTTGTTGAGTCAAGTTGGGTACAAGTTGAGATACTCTAAACAGGCATTTTTGTAGACGAGTCTAAAAGCTATTGATGTATGAGTATTATGAAGGTAGAGGCTGCAAAAGCAATTTTGCGTATGAAACTGTAAAGTATTTGCCACCAGATGCTTAGTACAATTGCTAATCATATGAGGAGGTGACAATCAATTGGCAATTCTGGACCATAACCCTTCAATAAAGCATTTGCCACAAGTTCTGTTGCCAATTTCCTAAACATAAAACACGCGAGTCCAGAAGACTGCATCTATATCAAGAATAACACGTCTATTGTATTGCACAGAGGGTTGTATGCATCTTATCTACATTATAAGTGAAGCATCATTTGCCCCACATTTCCCACCATCAAAGCTACCACCTCCTCTATCTTAAAGAGTGGAGAGTTGAATCGAGCAAAAAGAAAAAAATACAAAAAAGGAGAGCAAGAGATTTTACCCATTCCCACTTTAAGCCGAGCGGATTTATATCCGCTTTTCATTTTGGCGCATAAGTATGCACAACAATATGTATTGCACAAACAAAGAAAACAGCCAATAAAATAAACGACTATGCATTACCCACCCCCACTTTTGAAAAAAATTAAGCACAGGGTATAAGAGGCGACTAGTTGGCCCCCCTTCTGCTTATTTGTATTTCACTCTCACAAATTAACAAACACTCGTCACACAATGCCAACTCAATACGGTTACGGATACGTTAAAGGTGCCAAAGAGATTACCAAATTCACCGACTTGCCAATTCCAGAACCGGGTCCAAGCGAATTATTGTTGAAGATTGAAGCTGCTGGATTATGTCTTTCTGACCCTCATACCATAATTGGTGGTCCAATCGCACCCAAGCCACCAAAACCAATGCCAACTAAATTTGTCATGGGACACGAAATTGCTGGTAGTGTGTACAAGATTGGAAAAGAGTTGGCTGAGAAGCCACAATTTAAAGTTGGTTCACGTTTTGCTTTACAAATTAGTCAAGCTTGTGGTGCTTGTGCCTCTTGCAGAAGCGGTGATGATGGTAACTGTAGTGACAATAACCAAGCCTATGGGTTGAATGAAGATGGTGGGTTTCAGCAATATTTATTGATTAGAAACTTGAGAACACTTATACCAATTCCTGATAACGTTTCATATGCTGAAGCTGCTGTGTGTACTGATTCTGTCTTGACTCCATTCCATGCCATTAAAAAAGTTGGTCACAAAATTAAACCTCATTCTAAAGTACTTGTTCAAGGATGTGGTGGGTTGGGCCTCAATGCCATTCAAATTTTGAAACAATTCAAGTGTCACATTGTTGCCACTGATTTGAAATCCGATATTGGATCAGTTGCTAAAGAATATGGTGCTCATGAATTTTACACCAATTTGAATGATTCCAAACATGAGCCAGAATCATTTGATATTATTTTTGATTTTGTTGGTATGCAAGAAAGCGTTGATATTTCCAACAAGTATATCAAGAGAAGAGGTACATTATCTCAAATTGGATTAGGTAGGTATAAATTCAAGATGCCAAACTATACTTTTGCTTACAGAGAAGTTGAAGTTTTCTACAATTTTGGTGGAAGTTCGGCTGAAAATCTTGAATGTTTGAATTGGATTTCCAAAGGATGGATTAAACCAAATGTTCATTTTGTTGATTTTGATAAATTGCCTCAAGCAATGCAAGATTTGTCTAATAATAAAGTTAGAGGTAGAGTTGTTTTTAGACCAAATAAATTATAGGGTTAGGGAATGAAGAAGGATGGTTGTATAGTTTATGAAATATTGGTAATTATGACTAAACAGAATGAAAAGCTATTGTGTAAAGGTGTAAACTTTGAATTGGTGGGTTTTTCGCACCCAAGAGGAGTTTGAAAAAGTCTAAATTGTCCTTTTCCAGGTTCGCATTTTGGTGAAGAATAAAAAAAAAAATTATAGAAGATTGAAATCATAATCGTAGTCATATCCCACCAATTCACCACCCACCAATGGCTAAGAAAACTGGAGAAAACTCGAAAAAGGCAGCTGGAAATGCACGTAAAGCAGAACAGGCCAACAAAAAGAAACAAGAGCAACTAAGCCAATTAGAACAAGAAGAAGCAACAAAATGGGACGAAGGTTCGAAAAAGGGTAATAAAAAGAAGGAAGAAGAACAATTCAAAAAGGAGGAAGCAGCACGTAAGAAGCAAGAACGTGACTTGCTTCTAGCCGCTGAAGAAGCTAGCTTGCCTTCTAAGCCAATCAAGTCGAAACAACGTGGTGCTGATAAAGTTGCTGCTAAACGTACTGGTAAAATTGATGATTTCCTCGATTTCAATAAGGATACTCCAGAACTCAGTGCTTCAGGATTAGACAACGCATTAGCAGCATTGGCTTTAACTGGTAAGGACTCTGGTGTCTCAAATAAGGATATCGATCGTCATCCTGAAAGAAGAGTTAAAGCCGCTTATAATGCGTACGAAGAGCGAAGATTACCCGAGATTCGTAAGGAGAATCCCGGATTACGATTACAACAGATTAAGAATCTTGTGTTTAAAGAGTTTCAGAAACTGAGTGAAAATCCAATGAATCAAGAGACTAATGTTCAGTATAATGCTAGTAGGGGTGAGTTGGAGAGTAAGAAGAAAGAAGTTAGAGAGTCAAGAGAAAAGAAGTTCAATTAGGGAGCAAGACTTTGTTGGTCTTTTTTCAGGGCGTTGGGTGTGATGTGTGTGTAATAAAAAAACGACATATTAGTCAAGATGTTGCAAAGAAATAGTGTCTTTGTAGAAGACACATTTGATTTTAAGGCAAACAAGTGATGGGCAATCGTTGCTTTTACGATTTCTTCGTATAAAGATGATATAAACAAAATGCGCCTCCAAAAATTGCATTTTACTTGTAGCACCAAACTTGTCTCGAATATGGAAGCATCTGTACTTTGTTATTCCTCAGCCTCAGAGATAGACGTATGTTTTGGTCCGCTCTGTTCCGCGTATGCGAGATATTTTGTTGTTGTTGTTGTTTGGTTTTTGTGATATTAAGTCACGTGAGCCACAATTTCATTATTTGGTCAATTTTCTCGCGTTTTATGAAGTTATAAAACATCCATTTTTGCTCTGTTTATGAAAATGTAAGGATTGAATTAGAAAATTGTACTCCACTTCTAAAGCAAACTTCTTGGTGGGAGTACAAGGAGTACCCCAGAAATTGTTATCCTTAGAAAGAAGCAAGAAAGGAGAAGATGATAAGAGTACGAATATTCAAAACAACTTTTGTATTTGTAAACTAAATTCCTTTTTTTTTTTTTTTTTTTTTTTTTTCGTTTTTGTCGTTGTTGTCGTTGTTGTTGATGACTTTTCGTTCTTATGATCGATTGAAAAATTTATATATAAATATGAAGAGAGAAGAGACAAAACGGATATGGACGACAAATTATGAAAAGAGAGAAGAAAGAAGAAGAAGAGACACATACATTTTTTTGAACACACATACACGACTCGATTTTTACTTTTGCAGTCAAATTTCAAAAAACAAAAGCTATACAACAACAACAGACAACAACAACAGCGACGTTTATAGCAACTGGACAAAAGCATACACACAGTACTCAAACGGAGAGAGGGGTTTCATTAGTTATTTGCCTCTTATATGACACTCACAAACAATCCATCATTATGTCAAGATTAGATAGATTGGTTGTACTACTAGAGACTGGATCAACTTCATTTATTAGAAACACAGCTGCTGATCAATTATCAGATTTAGCGAAATCCCACCCAGAAGACATTTTAAACTTACTTGCTAGAGTATACCCGTTTCTTAAATCATCCAAGTGGGAAACAAGAATTGCAGCTGCACGAGCATTTGGTGGTATAGTCAATAATGCACCACTATGGGATCCAAACTCACAGGAACAGATTAAAGAAGAGAATGACACTGAAATTTTAGTTAAAAAGGAAGTTGAAGATAGCTTAACATTTGGATCGAAGGAATTTATCAAACAAGAAGCTCATGAAGAAGTCAAGATTAAAATCGAACAAGACTTGGAATTAAACAAGATTGATGACTCTATATCCAATTTGTTACTGTTTAGTAATTTTGATTTACATGAATTGATCAAGAGTGGGACCACTTTATTAGCATCCAAGTCAGACAACACTTTAAATTGTGATGAAGAAATTAGTGACGATGATCGAACTTTAATTGGAAGAATCAAACGACACCGAGCTAGTATTCTACCGAAACAGGAAACACCAGATGCAACAGAAACCGCAAATACCAATGATTCAATTAAAATTAAAACGGAACCACAGTCTGACCCATTGATCAAGCAAGAGCCATTTTATGGCGATGAGACAGTGTCTTCGGATACGCCTACTACAACCACCACCACCACCACTAGACCACCACTAGATACTCCATCAAAACCAGTTTCTAGTGCCAGGTTAAAAGCTATACAGAAAAGAAGAGCCAAGTTTAATGCCAAGTCGGGTGCCGCCAACAAGATGAAATCAGTCGACATTTCACAAAGTTCAATTTCAAGACAAATGGTTGAGAATGGGGATGTTATGGATATTGATTCTGATAACAATGGAGCTAATCACCCACAATATGACTTAACTTCGCAGCAAGGTGGAGAAAAGTTGGTTGTTGAAGCCAAAGTTGAAGAAGTTTCACCTTTACTTTCCTTGCATAATAAAGCAACGGGTCTAATCTGGCTCTTCCAAGGAGTTTACGAGTTGTTGTTGGCTGATTTGTTTGATGACAAATGGGAAATTAGACACGGAGCCGCATTGGGGTTAAGGGAATTGATTAGAATACATGGTAAAGGTGCAGGAAGAATAATGAATAAAACTAAACAAGAAAACGATCACAACAACGCTGCGACTTTGGAGGATTTGGCAGTGCGGTTATGCATCTTGTTTGTTCTTGATAGGTTTGGTGATTATGTTTCTGATACTGTGGTTGCCCCTGTTAGGGAATCAAGTGCCCAAACATTGGCCGCACTATTGATCCATTTGGATGATTTGACAGTTGTAAAGACATTTGACTGCTTATACACAATGGCATTACAAGAAGGACTACCACCACCTAAATGTTGGGAGGCTAAACATGGTGGAATGTTGGGAGTTCGTTATCTTGTTAGTGTGCGAACCGATGTGTTGCTAAGTAAACCAGATATGTTTGACCGAGTTTTGAATATGGTTCTCCATGGACTTCAAGAAAGTGACGATGATGTACAGTCAGTGGCAGCATTGACATTGACTCCAATTGCTTCTGAAGTTGTATCGACTCGAAAGACTGTAATTCAATCATTGTTGTCGGTGATTTGGGATTGTTTGATTAATTTGCGAGATGATTTGTCAGCTTCAATTGGTTCTGTTATGGACTTGTTGGCGAAATTGTGCAGTCACAGCGAAGTAATTGACATTATTCAACACGATGCAGCCAAAGACGACAGTTATTCATTTAAACACTTGGTACCCAGATTATACCCCTTTTTAAGACATTCAATAACAAATGTGAGAAAAGCTGTTTTACGCACCATGTTGGAGTTTTTATCCATAACTGAGGAAAATATTACCAAAACTTGGATTGATGCCAAAACCATTAGACTCATTTTTCAAAACTTGTTGGTTGAACAAAATTCCGATGTCTTGCTACTATCAATAAAAGTGTATAACAAATTGCTCCAAGAAATTGACAAGTACAATATGGATTTAGTTACCTTGTTTGTTTCACAATTGCCGGACTTGTTGAGTTTGACCATGACACCAATTGGAATAGCAAGACAAAATTACCAAATGGATACCAATTTGATCATGAGACCTCTGGGGCAAATGGTTGGTTCTTTGGATGATGAAGATTGTCGTCGTGGTAAGAAACGCAATAGACTGCAAACAATGCAAACTCAAGAGTCGAAACCAGTTGAAACAAATGGTATACCTATTGAGGATTTGAAAATCAACATTGATGCGCCGGTATATAAGGGTGATGTTGTGTTGATTGGGCTTGAAAAGATGATTGCTACGCGATGTGCTGGTGCTAGTGCTTTTGGCAAGACTCTTGCTTTAATCAAAGATCGAGCCACTTTGAAAAAAGCTCTTGAACATTTGTCATCGTACTTCAATTCACCATTTGAGACATCAAGACTACTAGGTGCACTAATTGTTGAAGAATTTGCAACATCACTAAAGCAGCAACAACAGCATCATACACCGGATGAAGAAACCATTGCGATATTTTCTGATACGTTAATGTCAACACTTCAAAATCCAAACTCACTCCCATATTTTCGCGAATTAATACCGTCACTCAAGGCGGTAAGAACTTCATGTTTGCAATTATTCGATTGCTTTGTCTCCACAGCTAGGTTATCTCCATCGAAAATACCTCAAATACCTATCCTTGTTCAAGGTGAGACTGATGCCGGTCCAAATGCATTTACCCTAGAAAGTGCCGAAAAGATTACTGGTGGTGTGTATGACAAGTTGAAAAAGAACTTATCCAGTAGTCATCGTTTAGCGGCGAACCGCGTCTTGGAAGATGCCAAGCATAGAGTCACACTCGCTGTTAATGAGTGTAGGAGTTTGATTAATTCGAAAAATACTGCCCTATTGGCATCTTATGCCGGTGCGGCATTGGCGTTATCGGGCATTCCCAAAAAATTGAATCCAATCATTAAATCATTAATGGAGAGCATTAAATCAGAGGAATCGTTAGTGTTGCAGAGGAAATCAGTATTTTCAATAGCTAGTTTGATTTCTCAATTGAATGACTCGGGCAAGAGAAATGTTGCTGATAAGATTATCAAAAATTTATGTGCCTTTTTATGTGTTGATACAGCAGAGGTTCCTGAGTTTCATCACAATGTTGGATTCAAGACGAATATCTTGTCCTTGAGGAAAGAGGAAGGCATCAGT
Organism: Lodderomyces parapsilosis; assembly: GCF_000182765.1. Taxonomy (NCBI): domain Eukaryota; kingdom Fungi; phylum Ascomycota; class Pichiomycetes; order Serinales; family Debaryomycetaceae; genus Lodderomyces; species Lodderomyces parapsilosis. The sequence continues at coordinate 867,731 of NW_023503278.1, forward strand.
GATTATGCCGATGCAGCAGCACACGAAAGAGCAGTTCAAGAAGCAAGAATCAAACGTCGTGGTGCTTTGTTGCTGCTTGAGGAAATTATTCTGATATACAAGGAGAACCTATTTACCAAAGTGCCTAAATTGAAGGAACTAATGGTGGGACCATTAAAGGAGTTGGCCACGACTAACAGTGATGAAATAATCAAGGATGAGTTCAAAGGACAAAGCATTATTGATGCTTTGGGTATATTAAAGGCATTACTTCCCAAGATTGATCAATCATTGCACCTGGAAATTACCGATCATTTAGATCTTTTGTTACCAGGATTGAAATCAGAATATTCTGTATTTCGTTATTCAACTGCCAAATGTTTTGCCACAATTTGTTCAGTGGCGCCAACAAAAGCATTTACATTTTTGGTCAAGTCCATTTTACCAATGTTGAAAAATGCTGGTAGCATCATTGAACGACAAGGAGCCATTGAAACTATTTATCACATTTCGGCGGTGATGGGTGCTAGTATTTTGCCATATGTGATGTTTTTGATTGTACCTGTATTAGGAAGAATGAGTGATTCTGATCATGATGTACGAGTTTTGGCCACTACTACTTTTGCATCAATCATCAAGTTGGTGCCATTGGAGGCTGGTATTCCTGATCCGGAAGATATGCCACTGGAATTGTTGGAAGGTAGAGAACGAGAACGTGACTTTATCTCACAAATGATGGATCCATCAAAGATTAAACCATTTGATTTACCAGTGTCGATTAAAGCAACTTTGCGAAAGTATCAACAAGAAGGTGTGAATTGGTTGGCGTTTTTGAACAAGTATCATTTGCACGGTATTTTGTGTGATGATATGGGATTGGGTAAAACGTTGCAAACCATTTGTATAATCTCCTCTGATCATCATATCAGAGCAGAAAAGTACGCCGAAACAGGTACTGCTGAGTACAGGAGATTGCCATCGTTGGTGATTTGTCCTCCATCCTTGACTGGACACTGGGAGCAAGAAATTAATCAATACGCTCCATTTATGAAAGTGTTGGTATATGCGGGTAATCCTAGTACAAGAACACCATTGAGAAGCCAACTACCTCATGCAGATGTTGTTGTAACATCATATGATGTTTCTCGAAATGATGTTGAGTATTTGAGTTCGTTGGATTACAATTATTGTGTATTGGATGAAGGTCACATCATCAAAAATGCAAATTCCAAACTCTCGAAATCAGTAAAACAAATTCGTGCTGAGCACAGATTGATTTTGTCGGGAACCCCTATTCAAAACAATGTGTTGGAATTATGGTCATTATTTGATTTTTTAATGCCAGGGTTTTTGGGTACGGAAAAGGTTTTCCATGAGAAATTTGCCAAGCCTATTGCCGCTAGTAGAAATAGCAAAACTTCCTCCAAGGAACAAGAAGCTGGTGCATTGGCACTTGAATCCTTGCACAAACAAGTTTTGCCATTTATGTTGCGTCGTCTTAAAGAAGATGTGCTTTCGGATTTACCACCAAAGATTATCCAAGATTATTATTGTGAATTGAGTGACTTGCAAAAGAAGTTGTACCGTGATTTTGCCAAGAATGAAAAAGAAAGTATCAAAAATGATGTGTCCTCGACTGAAAAGGAGGGTAAGACGCATGTTTTCCAAGCATTACAATACATGAGAAAATTGTGTAATCACCCGGCATTGGTTGTATCACCAAACCATCCCAAATATGATGAAGTTGAGCTGTTCCTTGCTTCGAGGCATTCGCAATTGAGGAATATAGAGCATTCGCCAAAACTACAATCATTGAGAACGTTGCTACTTGAATGTGGTATTGGAACTCAAGATTCTGATTATGGCAAACTGAGTCAAAAGAAGTCCAATGATGCACTCATGCCCCTTGAAGGAGTCATATCTGAACATCGTGCTTTAATATTTTGTCAGTTGAAAGATATGTTGGATATCGTTGAGAATGACTTGTTGAAGAAATATCTTCCATCAGTCACTTATATGAGATTGGACGGAAGTACCGATCCAAGAAACCGGCAAGCCATTGTGCGCAAGTTTAATGACGATCCCTCGATTGATGTGTTGCTTTTAACAACTAAAGTTGGTGGATTAGGATTAAATTTAACTGGTGCTGATACAGTTATCTTTGTTGAGCATGATTGGAATCCAATGAGTGATTTACAAGCAATGGATAGAGCTCATAGATTGGGACAAAAGAAAGTTGTCAATGTATATCGTTTGATTACCAAGGATACCCTTGAAGAAAAGATTATGGGATTGCAAAAATTCAAAATGAACATTGCTTCAACCATTGTCAATCAGCAAAATGCAGGATTACAGTCAATGGATACTAATCAATTGTTGGACTTGTTTGATGTTGAAGATGGTGGAGTTAAAATGGAAGAAGGTGGTGGTAATGCAAACGATAATGGAGCAGCAAGTGGTAATGGAAATGGAGCTGGTGCCAATCTTGGAAACGGAGGCAATAATGTTACGGAAGAACTTACTGGTGGTTTGACTGGTAAAGCGGCTGGTGCAGTTGGAGAATTGGGTGAGTTGTGGGATGAACAACAGTATGAAGATGAATATAATCTCGACAATTTCATCAAAACCTTGAAATGATGATTTTTGAGTTCAAAGAAGGATTTTTGAGGATGTATATATATTTATGGAGGACCCTTTTAATGAATGCCTTGTGCATGTTATCAGAGATGTTGGTTTGTAGTGGGGTTTTTAGTTATCTCGTGAGCTCTATTTGATAGCTCACTACGCTACCTGATCTGAGATGGTCATTGACAAGAGGATGAGCTATAGAGACATTTCCCGTGATTGCTCCACCACCAATCTCCGTCACTAGTTGTTTCATTCGTGTATCATGTTAACTCTATTGAACCTCCTTTAATACACATCTGAAACGAAATGCTTACTAAGGAAGCAGCACACCAGTAGAGTATGGCTGGGTTCTGAAATTCATACTTTTGCAGTACAAAACTAATTTTTTTTTCCCTCTTCTGGCATCGAAAGAACCCTTTGGGTCTTACACAAGTCACACACTTATATCACTACACCAACAAACCGTTGCAAGATCATTGGGGACATCCATTAATACATAACTACTACCGCTCGCTGTATCCAACTAAATCGTATAATTGCACATAATATAGCTTTTCTTTTGCTAGTGCAACTTTTCCACCCTTTTGAGCAATCACACGATGTCCCTATCTTCCAAGGAACAAGACAGATTAAGGAGCCTCGAGAAAGATGCCGAAGAGGCGTACAAGTACATGGCTTCTGACGAACAATCATCGACTTTCAAAAATGAAGAACTAATATACGAGCTTGATGCAGCTGTACCGCAGCCACAAACAACCACATCCAAAAAATTTACAAGATCAGAGATTAAAGAAACAAAACCGTGGGTTCATTTTGTTGCTGGAGGAATCGGTGGTACCGTTGGTGCTGTCGTTACATGTCCACTTGATGTCGTGAAAACCAGACTACAATCAGATGTCTATCACAATGTTTACAATACATCAGTGAAATCAGGTAATCCTATAAAGCAAGCTTTTCAACATTTATCAGAGACTGGGGGTGCGTTGAGGGGGATGTATGTGAATGAGGGAGTAAGGTCATTGTTTAAAGGTTTGGGTCCTAATTTAGTTGGAGTAATACCAGCAAGATCAATAAATTTCTTCACATATGGAGCCACTAAGGATTTCTTGATACGAAATTTTGCAACCACCACCAATACCGAACAAACTTGGATGCATTTAGTTTCCGGTATCAATGCAGGTTTTGTAACTTCAACAGCAACGAATCCCATATGGTTGATCAAGACTAGATTGCAGTTGGATAAATCAAAGCTGAAAATATATAAAAATTCATGGGATTGTTTAAAAAATGTTGTTAAAAATGAAGGATTCTTCAGCTTATATCGAGGCTTAAGTGCATCGTACCTAGGTGGAATTGAAAGTACTATACAATGGGTGCTCTATGAACAAATGAGAATGTTTATAAATAAACGATCATTAAAAATTCATGGCACTAACCCTACAAACAAAACAACTAAAGACCATGTTATGGAATGGTCAGCTAGATCAGGAGCTGCAGGACTCGCCAAGTTTTTGGCCAGTTTAATTACGTATCCTCATGAAGTTGTGAGAACAAGGTTGAGACAAGCACCATTAGAAAGTACTGGTAAGCCAAAGTATACCGGATTGATTCAATGCTTTAAGTTGGTGTTCAAGGAGGAAGGGTTTGCTAGTATGTATGGTGGTTTGACACCCCACTTGCTTAGAACAGTACCCAATTCAATCATTATGTTTGGAACTTGGGAATTGGTTGTGAGATTGTTGTCGTGATAAGGGAAAGTGAAAAAAAGTTTTGAGGCAGGGGGCTGTATGGGGGGGATGCACACGTAACCGTTTACTTGCTTAACATGTATGTATTTATTAAAAGCATTGCTTGTATATAGAATAAATTTGATAGAATCACTTGTACCGTATCTTTTTCAAATTTGGTTCATTTGTTGAATCGAAGCCTTTATCCAGTTCCAGCTCGTCCGAAACATGATCTTGATCGGAATTTGATAGTTGCAGTAGTTGTTCAAGATAAGTATCATTTGACAGAGAAGTTTCAGTTTCCAATGACGTTTTCTTTATATCTTCTTGCCCTGACATCTTTGACCTTGCCGTATTTTGAATGAGCTTGTAAAATTTCGGTGGGTTTCCATCGGGCAATTTCACATTCAATTTTGCAATTAGTGGATCTGGCTCGTAATGTGTCCTATCTCGAAGTGGTATTGTCAAATTCTTTAATTCACCAGCTACGCTTTCATCAAGATTGGCTATGTTGGGCACTTTTCCTAAGGGGTTCAACTCCGGATTAAAATAGATTGATTTACTTGCCCATAACTTATTCTTCAACCTTAACGCATGTCTTTCTTGTTTCCCTTTCTCCTCTAGAAACTTCTTAATTTTGACCTTATGTAGGCCGTGTTTTTCAATGAACGTCCAGTCCTCTTGCAATGATTTCAAATGATCCTCATCTCTATCAGATCCTGATTCTTTGGACTCTAAATTCTTAATCTTATTATACAATTTTATTGGATCAATGTTCTTGAGCTTTTCTAACTTGTGTTGATGCTTCTGTCGCTGTTGTACTCTAGATTGTTGCTTTCTTTCATTTTGTTTAAACTCTTGTGCTAGACTCCAGTTACCACGTATCATCTTTGTTTGATCAAAGATGCTAGTCATTCTGAAAACACCAAAAAATAAAGTTGAAGAAATAGATAAAACCAAACATTATATCACGTCGATTCTTTCTCAAAATGAATCACACACCGGTGCCGTCAACTCCAACAGCTCCAGTGCAACTGGACTTTAGTCAAATACCATTAGATGCTCTTGAATCCATTCGCAATAGACTCAATCAGATTCATGTTTCGCTACGAAAATTATCGGATCAGATAAATGCTCATAATAGACACCCAACTAAGATCAAACTACCCACATTTACTCATTTCCAAAACCAGTTTCAAGTGCTTATTACTCAGTTGACATCAATTGCCAACATATTGTACAACAATGAGGAGCTTCTTTTGAGAACAAACGTTTATCCTACAATCAATTTCCCAACAAGTCAACACGAAGGTTTGTTGACTACGCTATTGAGGAAAAAAGCTCTTCCTGAAGTAGACGAATGGATCAATTCGTCAATAACGACAATTGAAAAATTACAGGAAAAGGGACCGGTTGATTTTGAAAAAGAAGATGAATATGTAGCTTGGAGTCTAATGAAATTGCAAGAGCTACGTGAGGAGTTTCAATTTTATGGTTTCCATACAATTGAGGAGCTGAAGTATATGGAGACTTCAGAAGGAAAAGCGGAGGCCAAGTTGAAAAAAGAAGAGGAAAATGCTAGAGAGGCAGCGGAAAGTAAAATCACTCGTGGTGGTAAAAAGGGTTTACATCCAAATCAAGTTATGAAGTTCTTGTGTCAAGGTCAGCTTTAAAAGAAGAAACAAGAAACAAGCGCGTGTCTCATTGAAAATCTCTCTCTCTATCTATATATAATTAAACTATTGAAACCCCGTTTAGCTTTCGATATTATAATATGCGTCGTAAAAGTACAAGATTGAAAATACAAAAAATGCAATAGCACCTCCCAAGGTGACATTTCTCATTGAAATCTTTTTAGCCAAAAGTTTCCCTCCGAGGCAGGCAGTAGCAGTGCATAGCCCGTGTCCTATAATTGCTCCAAATATAACATACCAATATTCAGATCCAGCGGCCATGGCAATGGTTGCTATTTGAGATCTATCTCCCCATTCTCCCAAAAATGTCATGACAAACACTTGGATCCAAACGGGAGTGAATATGAACGATGCTAAATTTTGTATTTGATGGCCCATGTCGCTGAGCTTGGACTTTTTTCCATTTGAATTGGAATGGGTACCTGCACCACCTTCAATATCATTCAATTGTGAATTGATCTTGCTTGAAGCTATTTCTTCCTCTACCTCAGCTAATTCTTCCTCTACCCCCAAGTCTTTTGACATACTCAACCCTTCCCTAAGTAATTTGGCTCCAAATACTACAAACAAAACCGCTGCCAAGAACTGCGTAACACGTTGAGAGATCAATGTAGGTAATGCATGGCCAACGATACCTGACAAAACAGTCATCACCACCAATGACGAAAATGCGGCTGTAAACACAATAACTCTTGAGTTTCGCATAGCCATCAAAGCAGCTATAAGAAAAGTCTTGTCTCCAATCTCGGAGACAACAATCATTGATATAGACATGATGAATGCATCGTAATTTTGTGCTTCAGCAGGTGCTTCTCCTGAATTTGTGCCCACAACTGCAGAATCTGAACTCTGATATGGATTCAATGGTTGTTTTAAATGGTCAGGTGTAGGATGATTGTCTTCATCCTCCAACGGAGCGACACTCAATTTGTTATTTGATTTGTCATGGCCAGTGCTTGGGTCATTGTTTGACACTACTGCAGCACCAAGGGCATAGTCTTCATTGGCCACAGCAGCTAAAGCAGTTGCAAAAATGTATACAAGTGGTAAAGCAAATTTTTGGTATCTCATTTTCGTAATCTTCGGAGTTTTAAATCTTGTGCCGTTCGCCAAAGAAAAGAACGCGTGTTGTGACTGGTTTCGATATGGAAAGGTTGATGAAAAGGCTGGTGATCTGAATTCGGAATGAGCCACTAGGTAGGTACTAATAACCTGTTACAAAGTTTCTAGTATGTCAAGGTACAGTAAACTTGTAAAAGCCCTAGTGATTTACGATATGCAAAAAGTAGGCGTTGCTAAAAAAAAAAAATCTTTGATCTATGTGCTGTTCTCGCTCTTCTTAAGACGGGCAACAATTTCAATGAAAATCTTATTACGGTCCGTTTTTGTGGCAGAATCTACCAACGCAGGAACATTCCATTCATTGAACACAATACATCAGTATACAGATACTACCTCCATGGAAAAAATGGTATTTAGACACAACTGTATACTATTGACTAAATATAAATAGAATACGTTCACAAGACGTATCAATGACCATGTGGTATAGGGTTATCCACAACAACTCCATCCTTTACTTTACCTCCATCAACCCATCCACCATATTGAACTGGTCCTAAATCGGCATGCTTCTTTTGGTATTCGTTTATTCTATCAACCATTACGGGCCTGAATGATTTGATCAAACCTTGAACTGGCCAAGCGGCAGCATCACCAAGCGCACATATAGTGTGGCCCTCAATTTCTTTAGTTAATTCAAAAATCATATCGATTTCCCTCTCAGTTGCCTGCCCTGTTTGAAACCTGTCCATCATTCTTTGTAACCAAGTTGTTCCTTCACGACATGGAGTACATTGTCCACAGGATTCATGTTTGTAGAAATGGGCAAATCTTTGAATAGCTCTTATTATATCTGTTTGCTTATTCATAACAATGACAGCCGCAGTACCCAAACCTGATCCTACATCTCTTAATGCATCATAATCCATCAAAACAGTATCACAGGTTTCTTTTGGCATGATTGGAACCGAGGATCCACCAGGAACAACACCCAACAAATTATCCCAACCACCCTTGATACCACCACAGTGCTTTTCTAGTAACTCTTTCAATGGTATGGACATTTCTTCCTCTACGGTGCAGGGGTCATTGACATGACCCGATATACAAAACAACTTTGTACCAGAATTTCTTTCACGGCCTAATGCATCAAACCAAGCCCCTCCTCTTCTCAAGATGGTTGGTGCAACTGACACAGTTTCAACATTGGCAACAGTTGTAGGTCTCCCAAATAACCCGACACCAGCTGGGAAAGGTGGCTTCAATCTTGGTTTACCTGCTTTACCTTCTATTGATTCAATCAATGCAGTCTCTTCACCACAGACATAAGCACCCATACCTCTATGAACATATATGTCAAAATCATATCCTGATCCGCATGCGTTTTTACCTATTAATCCGGCCTTGTAAGCTTCATTTATAGCATTTTGTAGTATAACTGTTTCGTTATAAAATTCTCCTCTGATATAAATATAAGCAGCAGTGGCATTCATTGCTCTACCTGCCAACAAGCAACCCTCTACTAACTTATGAGGATCTTTTCTAATGATTTCTCTGTCTTTACATGTACCGGGCTCACCTTCATCAGCATTGACAACCAAATACCTAGGTCCAACATTCTTTTCCCATCCAGGTGGGTTCATAAACGACCACTTTAATCCAGAGGGAAAACCGGCACCCCCTCTTCCTCTTAATCCAGACTTTTTCATTTCGTCAATGATCCACTTATCACCTTTCAAGATGATTTCTTTTGTCTTGTACCAATCTCCCATCTTTTGTGCTGATTTCAAATCATGTCCATAGTTTCCATAAAGGTTTTGAAAAATACGGTCTTGATCCTTTAATCCCCCGTGGTGTCTATTTGGGTTTGCAGCTGGGTCTGCGGTTGTGGCCAATCCACGAATTGAAGCCAACTGGCGTGGCCTTATTTTGAAGTTGCGAAGCATGTGGCCTGTATATGTGTACTCTATGATTTGAATATAGAATCAGGTAGTGGCACAGATCTCAACTATCGATACTTTGAATTATGATATACAAATGTCGAAATTTCTAGATTGTATCAAAACAATTTTGAATTCCTAGCAATGTGTTTTGTAAAAGAAAGAAAAAATTGCGTACAAATATGCTTAACCAAATCGCTACCCTTTAGTAAAAGGGATTTCTTCGCATTCTATTGGGTGAATTGCAAAAGGAAAGCAAAAAAAAATATAATAAATCCGCTAAATACAAAATTGGTAGCATTTTGCACAGCTAATACGTTTGATCCGTACAAAGCTTTGCCATTTCTATGATTGCATCACGTACACAAACGAAACCACCCAAGTTCTGATGTTCACGCAAGTTGCCGACCGCCATTGCTGGTAACTTACTGACTCTTCTGCAACTCAATTTATTGGACTATAATTGGTTAGTAAATGAAGCGTCAATCACAAAGTGCCATCATGCATACATACATAACAAAAATTAGCAATTTGTTGCAACAGTGATGCTACTTCCAGCTCCTTAATATCCCCTTTCTTGAGCACGGCTTTTTCGAGGCTCAACTTGAGGATTTTTTCTATCTCGGTGACATTGGGATTCCCAAATTTGAAGACACGAACTGCCCTATCAACTACAGCTGAATCCATACTACTTAGCATATTCGTTGTTGCAATGATTATCAAGTTTGGAAATACCTTCAAACGATCCAAGTAAGTGATGAGAATGTTGACAATTCTCAAGCCGTCGGAAACTTCGTTATTGCCAACCAGTTTTTCCCTGCTTGTGGCAATCGTTTCCAATTCATCCACTAGTAGGAACACATAAGACGATGGATGGCGGAGTAGTAATTGCTCAACCGATGATAGTAGTGACAGGAGTTTTTTTGGGGACTCACCAAAGTACTTTGAAAAAATTTCACCAGTGGAAAACTCTAAAATGATGGCGGGAACATAGGCATCGATTTTTTGCTTGGATATTGCAAGTTTTTGAAAAACTGATTTTGCAAGCGATGTTTTACCCGTTCCGGGCATTCCTTCAAGTACAAGAAAGTTTCCCAATTCGAGATGAAAACTCGCTGAGTTTAACATGGTCTTGCAGCAGTTCAAAATCAGTTGTTTGAGATTTGCACCCAAAATGATTGTTTCCCAGCTTTGCACGAGCTCCACATGTGGAAGCTTGAATACTTTGAAAGCTAAAGTTGCAGATGATTTTATCTCCTCAATCATGGCATCTACCTCCTCGTATACTTTTAAAGTGGGGTTGTCTTTAATCAACATTTTGCGTCCAAGGTCAGCTTCAGTGATGCCTATAAACGAGGCTTCTTCGAATTGTTGAGTCATGTCATCGACACTTAAATCCGAGTGCAATTGCGTTGAAGCACACTTGTTTTCAATCTGAGTTGGAATTGAGTAAAAGATGAACTGAAACTTGGTGGAATTCTCGATGGTTATAGTTTCTGACATTGTTCTTTTCCTACGCATTTCTTCAATTAGTTTGCTCGCCGGTGAGTTTGGTGTCAACATCTTTTGAGTTGTAGCAAATAAGGAAGTAACTGCAAATTTTGACTTAAGGATATGCTCTACCTCTAGGGTAAGTGGAACATGTTTGTGTGGGACGACACCGTGCTCTATGAACCGATTTGTGGGAATCAACGTATCTATGCAACCGCTCACTACGGCTTGCAGTATGGGGATTGACACTTCATTGCAACGGGTTTGAAAATATAGCAGGGCAAATCTTTCTGAAGAAATCATTGCACAGTCTGTTCCGTCTCCAAATAGCAAAGATCTACTTACCTTTTTTGAGTTCAACTCTAATGCTTTATCAATTTGAATTTGTTGGTTGCAATTACGTAAGTAGTTCGTCAAATGGCCCTGCAACATATTCGGCAAAGTTGCATCGCTCAGTGAGGCGGACCCTGCTTGGTTGCTTGTTGTTTCATTTGCATAGCATGTTAGTGCCATCCATGGTGCAAGGCAACATTCAAAAATTAGTGTTGTCATTTACTTAGCGAAAGAGGATTGTAAAAAAGTGGTTGCCGATTATTCTTGCAGTATTTCTTTAAAGTCAAAAACCATGAAACACTTTCTTTAAATGCATGACAAATTAAATATGCTCTTTCATTCAGTGAATCGCTCTACTGTGTTTCATTCGTTTACCTTCTACCCATTTTTTGGAGCTTAACCTTCGAGCCGCATCATGGCTAATACAAAAAATCATACAACTCTAGTTGACCAAATGCACGTTTTAATTTTGGGAATTCATAGTAATCAAAGATGTTCAAAATCTCAACAGTATTACTAGTGGCAGCGATTACGATAAATTACTATCTTGCACTAAGATACAATCTGCAGAGCCAGCTACCGAAAGAGACCACCTACAACTACAATCCACTTGCAAAAGGTCAACCAAAGTTGGCCACCAATTCATATCTACGAAAGCATTTCCCACCACGAAATTTGGAGCAAATTGGTAAAGAAAATGCTACAATGATAATGCTTGTTCGCAATGGGGAGCTTGAAGGAGCACTTTCAGCAATGCGTTCACTTGAGGATAGGTTTAACAGAGAGTACAAGTACCCTTGGGTCTTTATGAACGATGAACCATTTGATGAAGAATTTGTTGAGAAAACAAGCTTAATGGCCAGCGGTGAGACTTATTACGAATTAGTACCCGCAGAGCATTGGCAACCACCACCATACATAAACAAAACCAGGTTGGATGAGAACTTAAACACATCAACAAATGTGCTTTACGGGTTTCTGAGGTCGTATAGAAATATGTGCCATTTCTATTCCGGATTCTTTTACAAGCAAGAACGGCTATTGAATTATGAATGGTACTTTAGAGTTGACCCCGATGTTGAATACATGTGTGATTTTCAATACGATCCGTTCCAGCTACTTCGTGAAAACAATAAAATATATGGGTTTGTCATCGCCATTACAGAGTTTGAAAATACCGTTCCAACCCTTTGGGAAAATGTCGAAGCGTTTATGGAGAAACACCCCAACTTGCTCCATCCAAATAATGCTCTTGACTTTTTGACAACTCACGAAACTACAATCACCCACTTTATGACATTCACTGAGTCAACATCAAGGTATAATTTGTGTCACTTTTGGTCAAACTTTGAAATTGGTAACCTCAACTTCTTTCGTAGTGAAGCATATGAGACCTATTTCAAACATTTGAGTGAAGCTGGGGGATTTCATTATGAAAGATGGGGTGATGCTCCGGTGCACTCAATTGGTGTTTGTCTCCTAGCTGACAAGAGCCAGATTCACCATTTCGAAGACATTGGTTACTACCACGCGCCATTCTTAGCTTGTCCTCATTCAGAAGATATTATTGCCTCTAAAAGATGCATCTGTAAACCAAGAGATGCGAATCATGAAATGAATCGTACAATTGATGTTAATGCTCATAGTTGTTTATCGCGATGGTGGAAGTATGGTGCAGGAAAGTCCTTTTTAAACGAGGTCGACTGTCATCGTTGGTAAGGTCAAATAGAAATGATTTATCTATTGTATATGATTAGAACAAGAGAGTTTCAATTATCTTCTTCTGTGTTCCTGTGTATAAAACGTTTTTTTCTGTCCAATGACAATGTTGAAATTTTGTATTATTATGTACTGGGCGTAAAGACTGAAGGATGTCGCACCAAAAGAAGCAAAGAAAATTTATTTATTAGACCCGCTTTATTCATTCACATCTTTGAAGGACATACAAACTTAGTTGAACATGGCAGGTCCACCACATCCACACGCATATATGGGCTGGTGGGGAGCTTTAGGATCCCCCAAGCAAAAGTACATCACTCAATACACCATCTCACCTTACGCCGCTAAGCCATTGAAAGGTGCTGCTTACAATGCTGTCTTCAACACATTCAGAAGAGTCAAGAACCAATTCTTGTACGTTGCAATCCCAGCCGCTATTGTATATACCATCTTTGATAAGGCAGAAAGCTACAATGAGTACTTGTACACCAAAGAAGGAAGAGAGGAATTGGAGAGAGTTAACGTATAGACGTGGCATACAAATGAATGAATTGATTAAAAGCTGTTTGACAGCAGACTATTTTGTAGAAAATCACGCCTATTTAGATCTCTTATACACTTTATTCAAGAATGCGGTCAAGACGTCCTTTTTCAAGCCTCTTGACTCATCAATTTGATCAATTTGTTGTCTTAATTTTTGAACAATTGATTCTTCGTATTCATGGTAAATTTTTTCAATACCCATGTCTTTGAACAATTGTTTACACTTGGCTTCTGACTCGTCATCTTTCATTCCGTAATTGTTGTCTAACAAGTTTCTTTGTTCTGGAGTTGCATGTAATAACGCTTGATTTACAACCCAAGAACATTTATTGTCCTTAATATCGGTTCCAATCTTTCCAATCTGTTCGGGAGTTCCGAAACAGTCCAAATAGTCATCCTGAATTTGAAAGTACTCACCAAGAGGAATCAAAACATCCTTAACTTGTTTCAAATCCTTTTCATCGTTAATTCCTGACATGTACATGGCCAAGGCAACAGGCAAGTAAAAAGAATAGTATGCTGTCTTAAAGATGACAATGAATGAATGTTTTTCCAAGGAAAACTTACTCAAATCGACATGGTCCTCGTCAGCAGTTACCAAATCCAACAATTGGCCTAATTCGGTTTGGAAAGTTACTTCATGAAATAAATCTAACAAATCCACGTAATACGAATCCTTACGAAAATGTCTTCTCAAAATTTCGTAAATGGCACCTTCTAACATAAATGAGTCGTTAATGGCTATGATTCCCACGCCTTCATTCAAGTACCAACATAGTTGTCCTCTTCGAGTTTCGGACTGATCCATCATATCATCAGCAACCAAAAAATAAGCTTGTAATAACTCAATTGCCCATCCCAAAATAGCAACCTTTCTGTAGGTTTCATCATCTAATTTGTCGGCTGTGGTGTTGTTCAAAATCGCATATGTGTCAACTACTGATAATCCACGGTTCAATTTTCCTCCAGGAGTATTGTAATTTAAATTGTTTTGAAACCAAGTGATGGCCTCTTTAGGCATTTTATAGGAAACAAGAATGCCTGTTAATTCATCGACAATCTCTTTGAAAACATTCAAAAATCTATCTTTCGCTGCTTCTTTAGACATGATTTAGGGGGTATGCAGAGTTGTTGTAAGTTTGATCGAATCGATGAAAAAATTAAAAACTTGAACGATGCGAGTTTAACAGAAGTTTTTGCAAAGAGCTAATACAATGGTCGTTTAATGAAGTCAGAGAAGTGCGTTACAAGGAGGAAATAAAATTAACTTGACAATTGGTATTTACATCACCCACTCATATTGGCGAGTCTGTATCATGACTACCTTCTCGAACGTTTACTCTTACCAGGTCTAGAAGACTTTCCTTTCATTTTTTTACTTGAGAATCCAGAAATATCTGCAGACGATGCAGCATCATTCTTTCTTGACCCACTCTTTTTACCACCTTGTCCATACTTGGCGTTTTTGGCCATCCTCTTTCCATTCACTTTTCTCCTTTTGTTGTCACCGCCACTGCCGGGGCCCGAATAGTCATCTTTTGTGGCTTCTTCCAAGGCTATTTGGAAGTCATCATCATTACTAATCTCATTGGTTCCTCTCTTCTTTTTCAAGCTCTTGATCTTCTCCAACGTTTCTTTCCTTTGTTTGGCTCTCTGCTGCAAGGTTTCATGCTGCACTTGCTTACCAAACTTCTTTAATTGTCTTTGCTTCTTTGCATCTTCTGAAGCTTTCTTATTAGCGGCTTCGCTCAACAATTTTGTCTTTAATCTATCCATATGCTCATCACTCTTGACCATTTCGGCAAAATAATCAACTGGACGTGAGAAGGGGACCTTGAGTTTAAGCAAGGTGGCTCTGGCTTGTTTGACAGCATCCAATCCTTGTTTGTAAAATGCCAACTCTCTTTCCGTGTCATCATATATATCCTTGATTTGAGACTCAGCGTTTTCTGCGCTAGTAACGGATTGATGCTCGGTGAAAGCATGTTTCTCCCATGGAAGCTGAATACGGGCCAACGACTCTCTTAATGCTGCCATGTTGTTTATCGTGAGTTTCGTATGTGGTACAATGTCAGCATCTGAGTCATATTCTACGTCAGATAAGGGTACATCATCTTGAGCTTCTTCCTCTTGAATGACCTCGTCGTCGTCTTCTTCCTCGTCATCTTCGTCATCTTCGTCATCTTCGTCATCTTCGTCATCCTCGTCATCCTCAATTCCATTGATATCGCTCTCACTTTCACTTGCAGCTAATTTTTCCAAGTCTAGTTCCTCATCTTCTTCAGCGTCATTCTCTTCTTCCTCATCGTCTGAAGCACCCTCTTCCTCCTTCAACTGGGCTTTCAACTTTTGCAATTTTCGAAGCCCTTTTTTCGACAATGAGCTGCTTTGATACTCGTCGGACCCATCGTCAATCTTTTTTAAAATAGGCTTGGGCACAACCGCTGGTGTGATCTTATCATCTTCAACCTTTGGTTCAACAACGTTCAGCTTTTTGTGCTTGCTTGCTGACTTTACTGGCTCCTCTTTATTCTGGGACTTGTGATGCTTGAGTTGTTGCTTCAATGTGCTCCTACCCATGTTTTTGTCTTTAATCGATATTGAATGCCAATGGTTGAAAGGGTTGTTTCTGAGCGATGCCATTAAAGAAAATTTAATTTTGGAGCGATGAGAATGCTTGCGCGCTACCTGTTGTCAATCGATCGGGAGACAACAGATATGGTGGAGCTGTCAAAGCCTACAGTTGTACCTTGTTCGGTTGTCACAAATTCCAGAGATTGTTGATATACTTCTCCTGAGGATAAGTTGTTGATGGAACATTGAAAATTCATAGCCAGAAGTATGGATATCAGTCAATCACCGCACACACTTTCTGCTTACACAACTACATTGCGCTCCTTCCAAATGGAACTCATCCCGAACTCATCCAAACGATACAAGTTTCTCGTTACCATTGTATTAAATGTACAAACTTTACCTAGTTATATTTCATTCTTCACCCTCTATTGAACACAAGGCTTCATCTCAAAATTTAAGCTGAAGCAGTCAATCTTCTTTGAGAAGCCAATCTTCCTCTTTGTCTGGCATTTAATCTGACAACCTTCTTATCGGTGGCTTTTTCAACAACTTCATCTTCTTCAGTCAAGGTCAATTCAATGTGGGAAGGACTAGATTGATAAGCGTTTATTCTACCGTGTGCTCTGTATGTTCTTCTTCTTTGTTTTGGAGCTTGGTTGACTTGAATGTGAGAGATGGTCAATTTTTCAGTGTCTAATCCCTTAGCTTCAGCGTTGGCTTGAGCGTTTCTCAACAAGTCCTTGATGAAGTTAACGGATTTGGCTGGCCATCTAGCTTTAGTAACACCAAATTCCTTACCTTGACCAGTTCTACCAATAGAGTGGTTGAATCTTCTGAATGGAATAGCTCTTTGGTGGTCCAAGACTTGGTCCAAGTATTGTTGAGCTCTGGTCAATTTCCAACCGTTGATGGCTTGTGCAGTTTCTCTGGTGTTCTTGAATGAAACTCTCAAATAAGATCCACGAGCAGATGCTGATTTAGCTGGGTTGGATGGGGTGGCAGCGTAACGAACCATTGTTGATGTGCTTGATAAATCGTAAACTGGAACTACTATTGGGTCTGAAAATTTTGGAGCTCTTTTTTTTATTTTTTCCTCCTTTTCCACGTTCGCTCTGCTGTTTGTGTGTATTGTGCTTGGTTTACTATGTAAGTGGTAGCTCTGTGCAAACAAGTTGTGTAGGGTTGTAGCCCTCGAACAAAAGTTCTTTTTTTATCGCCTAATCAAAACATAGAGTGAGTCAGATGCATACTACGCAAACAAACAACTACCAGAGTTTGCATGTTATGTCTGAACCGGCTCACCTGTGTTCGAGACAGTGTCTGGTCTATGTAAGAGGCATCGTCTGTCCATGCAAGAATGCTTTTGAAGCGATCATTTGCAGGTGAAGTTCTCCAGACTGAAAAGGCAGTAATGTACATACCTAAGTATCCAAACGTTTAGGTTCACAGATGACCCGGATTGGTACAATTAGAAATTAAACGAGAACAAGAGTGTTCTCTGCTTTAAATCAATTTGTGAAGACTTTGTACTTCCTTCACCCGATCGAAAAGATGTAACACAAAATGAAGATACATTACTCTAAAGAATCAATTAAAAGGATGATACCCTGCGTACATTCGAATGTGCACTTTTGTTCTATGCTCTTTCAACGTAGACTTGGAAAGAAGCCCACGAGTGTTCTATCTGTTAACAATCGCGCGTGCGTTGTTCTTTCGCATGATCATAGCCTCAAACAGCTACGATATCAAGAATAACCAACCATCTTCTTATTACAATAAATTTTGCACCCAAATTCAAACAAAAAGTAACTAAATTCAAACCAAGAAAAGTTTGACACTAATGTATAAGCACCAAACGACCGTGTTGATACATCTTGACAGTGAACCTATAACTGCATGGATTTTCAATGTTTCGAGGTTTTGCAATAAACAATGGTAGCAAGAAAATGAACGGAAAGAAAATTGGGATGGCTCGAATCAGTTTTAAGCAACAAGTAGCAAAACTCATGACCTTGAACGCAAAGTGATGTAGCAGATGGGCCAAACCCTTTGTAATTCTATCTCATAAACTGACTCAACGTTGTTAGAAGAAGTCCCCCCGTGTGTCCCACAAAAGAGTTTAGACACTGACTATACACAAGCTTGTAACTTACAGCTAAACACATCAGTAACATAGGGAAAACCTTTCGTATCATTAAGGATGGGCTTGCCACAACTGCAAACATCGAAACGCTTTCGATGGTGTCTTTTCCTAGTTTTTGCGTGTACTCATGCACAATAATTTCAAAACCACAACGACAGAGACAAAAAGAACGAAAAACTGAAAACAAAAGCGAGGTTCAAGTATTTGTATTTTGAATACAGAAATCCATCATCCTGCTTCAAATACATCCGGCTGGAGATTTTTGAAAGCACTGGTTTATACTTGACAAGTACGGTCTATTTGGCACGATTCTTACTATTATATTGCCAAACATTTACCCGGACTGAGAGTTCAGTATATTTTCAACTCGTTTAGACACAATATTGAAGTGAACCAACATCAACGCGGCCATTAGTTTGAATAAAAAACCTATTTTTGAATTGAATAGGAAGACATTTATACAGATAAAGCATCGAGGACTGCAAGGGGCATATTATTGTTAGGTGACGGATTAATCCATACCGCAAATTAAAATTCAAGCACCACATCAGGCGAAATATAACCATCTAGGAGATACTACCAAGCAAACAGGCTCTTAATCTGCACACATTTGCACAATGAGCTCAGTATCCAATGAAGAGAAAGTGAAACAGGCGGAGGAAACCAACGAAGAAGGACAGGAAACAGAGTCAAATAATGTGCCTGCTCAAACAATCACCGATGAGGAGGAATATCGGGATCAAGATCAATTAGAGGAGCCACAGCCATTAACTTCCGAGCGTTTGGATCAAAAGCAAGTGGAAGAGATGCAACATTTGCGATCGAATAGTACTGAGAATGCACCTCCAGATCTAGAGCTGGAATCATTGACTCACTTGAATGCAGAAGATGTTAGCAGTAGGGGTAAGCATGACAACATTCCTGAAAATCCAATACACACTGCTGCAGATGATGTGCACAAGGACACTCCGCCTGGCAACGATACGCCTGAACTTGAAGCCAACAACAATGTATCGGGAAATACAGAGATTGAGAAGGAGGAAGAGCAAGCTAAACGTGATGCGAGAGAAAATCCTGAAATCTCTGCAGTCGAAAAGCAGGACAATGTGGACAATTTGAACCACTCAAAAGATCAGATGCTAGAAGCAGATGCCGTTGTGGATAGAAAACTACCTACCATACCAGTGGAACAAACTCCGCAAAATGAGCCCTTTGAAGATAAAACACACTTTATAGAGGCAGTGTCGAATGAAAGTAACCATACTAACCTGACCAATGACAATGGGGACGGCCAAGATCAAGAAGCAGTCGCACACAATCCTCAACAAAGTTTGTCCGAACATCCTCAGAACACAAATGAGAATGCTATTGATCATTCTGATATAGAGCAAAAGACTGAGGCGACTGATCACTTAGAAGCACCAATTGCAGAAGAAGGAGAGATCAACCCCTCCTTGGCGAATACTTCTACTGGTGGTGATGATGATCAAAACAAGGGCAAACAAGCCGAAAATGACATTCCAACAGAGAATGCAATGGACATAGACCATAAAAATGAATTCGCATCAGCTGAGGGAATGAAAGAGTATGACCAAGAAGAGTTGAACCAAGAACTTGGCGAGGATGAGAACTTGAAATACACTCAGGCTGATGATCCTTCATTTGATGCAGACTTTAATGCCGACGAGGGTGTGGATGAGAATGACAACTTTGATAGCTCCTTTTTAATGGGGGATGCCAATGACGCGTCAAATGAGGAAGATTTTGAAATGCAAGACGTGCTGACGAATGCGAGCAACCCTGTGAAACAAGAACCATCAAGCACTTTGGAGGAGAATGATAGTGTAGCCGAGAAGCAGTTGCCTGCATCAACACTTGACCACAATTCGCCATTTACAAATCCACCGGCACCTAATGAGCCATTTCCTCCTGAGCCAGTAGTCAAATCGAAAACTACATCCTTAGCGGGCGATGAAGAAGAACAAGAACAAGAACAAGTTATAGAAGAAGAACTTGATGACGTGGAGAAGCCAACACCAAAAGTCAAACAAACCCACCTAATAGTCATTCCGTCTTATGCTAGTTGGTTCAACATGAAAAAGATTCACAAAATTGAAAAGGAGTCATTACCTGAATTCTTTGATTCCACCCATCCTTCGAAATCGCCCAAATTGTATGCCAATTACAGGAATTTCATGATCAACTCATATAGGCTCAACCCGAATGAGTTTTTGACGTTAACATCATGTCGTAGAAATTTAGTGGGAGATGTAGGGACTTTGATGAGAGTGCATCGATTTTTGAACAAATGGGGGTTGATAAATTACCAAGTCAAGCCACAATTCAAACCTGGGTACGCAATCGAGAAACTACCAAATGGGCTGCTGGTTGATTTACCTTATACAGGAGATTTCCATGTAAAGTTTGATACGCCAAGAGGTCTTTTCCCATTTGATACATCGAGGATACCACCTGAAAGAGTTGACGTGGATAAATTAAAGAGTCTTTTGCAAATTGATGCACCATCGCATGCAAGCATTGAAAAGAATGGGGTCAATAGAAAACGCCCTTTGGACGAAGTAGATGATAAGACATCGATCAAGTCAGTAACGAAAAAGCAGAATGATGGGTGGAGCCAAGAAGATGTTAGCAAATTAGTGGATGCTGTGAAGACCTACAAGAATGATTGGTACCAAATCGCAGCAGCTGTGGGAAAAGACAAAACTCCACAACAATGCGTTCTTAAATTCTTGAAATTACCTCTTGAAGACAAATTCAACCCCATTAAAGATGGCAATAAAAGTGACATTGAACTTTTGAGATTTGCTTCAAATTATCCCATCAATTCCATCGACAATCCCGTGTTGGCAAACTTGGTATTTATGACCAGATTAGTTGACAGAGAGGTCGCGAAAGCCGCAAGCGAAGCTGCTATAAAGGCGATGGATGCTACAATTAGACAAAAGGTTATTGATGTTTATGGAGACAAAAAGGATCAGGTTGAAGAAGATAAGGGTAATACTGATCCTAGTGCAGATGATCCAGGACTTAAGCAAGATAGATACAAGGATGAAAACAAATCATCGGAACAGAACGGACATAAGGAGGAGCAAACTGGAGAAGGAGAAGCCATCGCAACCACTTTCGGCATAGTGGGGGCACGCAGTCACGTTTTTGCTAGCTATGAGGAACGAGAGATGCACAAAGTTAGTGCCAGTATAATTAACCACGAGCTTTCAAAGGTGGAGACTAAATTGGCTAAGATCGAAGAATTAGAAAAGATTTACGAACGTGAGAGACAAAATTTAGCAAGGCAGCAAGAGGAAAATTTCGTTGATAGATTAGCATTGACCAAATCCACCATCGACGTGATTGGAAAGCTTGAGGATGCTGCTCTGTATTTGGAATCCAAAGGGTCCGGAGAACAAAGCGCTTTTGATAAGGAAAAATTCAAGAATCTCATTTCGGAAGCTAGGAGCATGATGTATAAACCAACAAAACAACTGATAGAGGAAGTCGATACACTGAACGATGACAAACCGGACTTTAGGAAGAATGAGTCAGAGGAGCTTGGAGCAGATGATTATAAGCCTTTGTCATTAACATCGCCCCAACATTTTACAGTTTGGGCACCTTGAAAGATGTGACCATTGTGTGTGTCATCGTGGTCCAATTACGGATCTATCTTATCTATTGAATAGAGTGATTTTTCATCATCGTAAAGCAACGTATACTTCAATTGTATTATATCATTCAAGAAACCAAATGTTGGTTATAGAAGCTCTCTCTGACTGTATAGTACCCAAGACCTTCTTGACCCCCACCCTCTTTGTAACGAGGGATTCGTGCACTTTGGATCAAATTTTACGCAGAGCAAAAAGTTAAAAAAAAAATAACGGCGTGAAAACAAGAAAAGCGTGGAAATGTCAGAATAAAGAAAAACAGACCCTAGGTTTATTCGATATTCCAACATATCGTGAATTAGATCAGCAATCACTATTTACCATTTACTTGAAACTATCTTTAACTCAATTCAAAGTACGTTCAAGCAATAGGCTACCTAATATACTAACTTACTGATTAGAATTCCTGGGGCAGCGAGGGACACGATTTTCTTTCATTTGGATTAAGAACCGAACGTGACCTCTATTGGAAAAGAAACAGCGAGTACGGCGACATGGATCAAGGTGAGAATTTGAATCCTGAACAAGGAGAGGCTACAAAAGATACGGTTTTGCAAAAGGGTCCTATCGGTTCTATCAATTCAGAAGATTTATCAACATTTAATTCTACAGAAATGAGCACAATTGGCGCACACGATCAACCACATATAGTCGACACTGAGAGCCCACAAATTATCCAGCAATTGAATGCCAGTGAAACGTTCGAGGCAAAAGAGGAAACAGTTAATAAGGGACAAGTTGAAAGTAATGAAACGACGAAAGCGTCAGAAGTAATGCAACTAGAGAATACAGCGACTACATCGGATGCAGATACTGTTTATGAATCCACCACGACCGGAGCAAGTGAGGGAAAAATTGAAGATCTCGGAGATGTCGTCCTAGAGCCCCTGAAATTGAGTCAGATAACCACAGCTGAAGAGCAACTAGAGTATGATGAAGAGGAGGAGGAAGAGCAGAAGGAGGATGAATATGGACTTGACAAGACTTTACAAGGAGAAGCGGTTAACAACACTGTCAGGAACCAGCTAGAGAGTGGCTCAAATTTGACTAGTACGAAAAATGCGGAAGGTGTGAACGAAATTGACTTCAAAATTCATGAAACGGTTGACAATGTGAGTGATGCCAAAAGTGATAAAGCAAATAACCAAGGGACAAAAGGGGGAACAAATACAGAAAATGACTCCACTTCTCTGACAACTATCGAACATAATGGAGAAGATGCTCAAAAGAGCAAAGCTGTCGACACTGAAGCAGTTGCAACGAATGATGGTAGTGACACACAAAGTGGCATCAATGACCAAGACAATAAAAACCAGGCGATTACCTCTGAGCTGGTGGAGGGAATCGAAAAGATCGAAGTTGTCACGGCTAATGGCGAAAAGGAGGAAATCGATTTGGACGCGAAAGGTCCCAATCCAGAGGAGGACAACCAATATACCGCTTTGAAATCCAATCCCAAGGAGCATTTTGACGAAGGAATGGATGACATAAATACATTGGTTGAAGATTTGCCTAATTTCAAGGGAGGAATGGATAACAAGATCCCGATATACTTGACTCACAAGAATGCCATGTTTCTTCTTTTCCGTACGGATAGCCAAGACGGACCTAGTGCCATATTTGAGGATGAAAAGAGTGAAGATATCACCCTTGATGAGTTTTTTGCTATATTGCGTACAATTTCTGAATTTCACTTTGAGTTGGATGAAGAGATTATACTATCAATTCCTCAATTTGGTGGAATTGCCTTGACTGAAGACAATGTGTATTGTAAAGATCTTCAACTTTCAGACTTTTTGGACGTTTATTACAAGTTGTGTGACTGTACAACTGCAAAGGAAAAAGTACCGAAACAATTGGATTTTAAACTATCAACTCAACCCCGTTTTATAATGAAATACAACAGCTTAGTGGATACAATAAAGCAAAATGGTGGATTTGATAACATATCACATGTGGATTACATTGACAATGAAACTGATGGATCAAGAAAGAAAAGAAAGCTATGAGTTTGAAAAATTAAAAAAAAAACTTTGATGGATTTATGCAAAACCTATATAGCTTGAACCAAATAAAAACAACCCCCAGTTCAGAACACCTCCTTCACTAAAGAACCAATTCTCGCTCTTTTAATTTTAAGTAGAGCTCTGTGTCTATATATTTTTGCACAGTGGGTTCACCAGTCAATCCCTTTCTCTTTCTGGTCTTGAGTAAGAAATCACGAGACAAGGATTCCATGGGAACAGGTTCCAACGTAGGCAAGGGGCATGTATCATCAAATGGGTCACCCGAAACAATCTCCCAATGCAGAAACACTAATGACATGGACACTTTGTTTTGCGCATGTAATTTTATATCAGACAGCATACCGAAACTATCAATAACAGGAACAAAGCCTTCAATTCGATATAATGGTGTGCCCTCAACTGGCTCTTCTTTGTAATGACGCCCTCTTCTGAGTTTTAAAGCCTCTTTGACAATGCGAATGGCTTTGTAGGGACATATGGCTTCAACGTGATATATTGGTTCCATGACCCTTGGTTTTGCTGTAAGTAATCCAGTGTGACAAGCGCGACGCATCAACGGGATGATTTGAGCCGCATTCAAAAAGGGCTCTGAATTCTGTCCAAAATGAACTTCAAGAATTTTAAACTTGACATTTCTGATAGGTTCGTTGAAAAGTGGGCCCTCGTTAACACTCCATTTAAATCCAGACACGATCAATGGCTTCAAATTGATTAGCATTTCTTTGTCGGTTTCTTCATCTAAGGTATCATCTAGCAAAATGTCAGGCCCAATTAAGTCATCAGGTCCAAACGACCAAACAGATCTGGCTGCCAAAGCGTCCCATCCGAATTTCGACTTGAGAAAGGATGACATCTCCTTTTTGCTAAGATGAATATCCATCAAACCGTTTTCGATTTCATAACTTAATTTTGCGTCATTCACAGGCTCGGCAATAACGGATATGGAAACCTTACCTTCGGGGGTAGTCACAGGAATTTGTGTAAATGATTGGGCTATACATGTTTCAGAAAAGATCGTCATTGGGTCACTGACTCTAATTTGTAAATCATTGTTGAAGAAAAGTCTCAAATCATGCAATACACAATCCAAATAGAATTCACCAGGAGCAATAATGGCACATTCTCCACTTTCCTCCACTTGAAAAACCGACGACAAGTATGACTTGGAGATCTTGTTCAACCCTTCAAGCAAGAGCGGCCTTTGAGTAGGATTCATTGGCTCAACTACCACCTTCATTACTGACGCGATTGAATAGTTGGGGATTTTGAAAATCGGATCTTTCAAATTGTCTTGTGATATGATTGTGGCACCTTTTGTTATACTCGAATCAACATCTGGAATCAAAACAATGGTATTTGAAATACTTTCTACTGGCACTTTGTACCTACCCCCGGGTAAGTAAAGCTGCTTTATTACAACTTCAACCTCACTGGACTCTTCATCCTCTTCATTTTGGACACAAATCTTAACAGCATCTCCTACAGATAACAGCCCTGAAAAGACACGCGCTAAGGCCAAAAATGATCCACCATCGGCAGATTCAATGAGTTTGCTAATTTTACCTAGCATTGGTGAGTTTTTTGGTGAAGCCTGAGGCGGGTTTATTGATTGCTCGATGGAATCAACAAGTCCCGTGTCACGTTTGAATACAGCTTGGAATACTGATTTTAAAAGTACCTTTATATCCTTTTTGTAGATTGATTTAGGTATGGATACACCAAAATTGTCCCATAATACTTTGTTCAATTCTTTATGAGGGGGCTCGGTGGTTAAGGCGTAAATAGCAATCTGATAAATCACCTCCAATACAAATGTAACAAACGTTCGCGTATATCTGCCTCCATTTGAGTCAGTTGTTATTTCATTATTGTCGTAGTTGAAGTAGTAGTCACCCCATAATTTATCAGCAAATTCCACCGGCTGGCTATCTGATTGCTGATTCTGCAGGTACAAGTTTGCGAAGCTATCCAACGTGAAGTTGACGCCAAAATCGGATGAGGCGAATATGACATTATTTGAAGTGGGGGTTAACTTTTGAAACATAGTATAATTTCGCATACTCTTTTGAGCAACGTATTGATTTACGTCATCAATAATGTTGAATAGTTTCAAGTATGCATCTTTTGGTGGTACTCTCAACTCCAAGATAAGTCTGTCGATCTTATTCAACACAAGAACCAAGGGCAAGTTTCGCAGTATGATTTCTTTGAGTACCAATTTATCCTTGTAAGTGAAACCCATTACCACATCCAATACCAAAACAGCACCGTCACATACTTCAAGCCCTGCCATAACCTCATCGTTAAAGTCTACATGGCCAGGAGTATCGATCAAACTCAATACAATCGACCGGCCCTTACTATTCGGAAGCATTAGTGTGATAGGAGAAGATTTTATTGAAGCTTCTCGATCTTTTTCTAATACGTGATTATCCAAGTATCTTAGCGGGTGTAAATACGTGGAATTTTTGTTTTTGCTGAGATTAGTGGCATGGGCTCTTTGGACAAGTTGGTCAACCAATGTCGTTTTCCCTGATTGGAAATTCCCTACAATGCAAAAATTTCGTATTCTTTCTGGAACCTCGTTGATTGTGTTTATCAAAAACTCTCTCGAATAGGTTAATTGAGGCAAGTTTTCTTCGTCGATGACCATTTTCATCTTCTTTTCGACATTTGGTGCAATCACAGGAGCATCATCTGCAAAATTGGTTGGGTTGACATAAATAATCTCTGCGTCATTAGTAGGGATATTCGTATTCGCCAATGCAGTTTCATGGGATTCTTTATCATCACTCTCAATGCGCACCAACTCTTGAGTTTCTTGCTTTGAGACATCCTCTTGTTGGCTTTCAGAGTCAGAGTCAGAGTCGGATTCGACCGACTCTCCAATCAAGTTACCGAACTCGTCATAGATCTCTTCCTCGTCACTCATTTAGTATGGAATATGGTAATGTGTGGTGTAAAAAAGATAGATGCTGCCAATTTTCTTTTTCGCGCGTAAAGATCTCATCTTTGGTTCTTTGAAAATTGCATTGACAAGGACCCGAAAGTTACAGCACTAGAGACACTATTATTTTCTACTACTGTACTACATGCTTTTGTACCGTTATATAAATGGCCCTTCGCATTTACTCTAATTAGAAACAGTATATAATACATTTTGTTGGTTTTACCTATTACTTGCAAAGCACGGAGAATGCTTTGTTGTCATTATGACAAAGTTTGATACTTTCTCAATTCCGTCAACAAACTTTGCAACTGAACATCGGACACTTTGTTCTGTAAGCTCGGTATCAAACTTTTTGCCTCTTCAGCATCCTCACATTCTAACGTTCCCAATTGTGCAATTTCAAAAGGATGCAAGTACTCCTTGCAATGCTCATTGAAATCATTGAGTAACTTCTCAACCGTTTCACAACTCAGTCTGTTCTTGAATCTTGCAAAATTGGTTAAATAGTTTAATGTCTTGTGTATAACTTCGTTCAGGTTGGGTCCTGCTAATTCCATATTAGAAATCTCGTCCTCTTTGGTATTGTTCAAATCCTCATCCTCATCCTCATCTGAATCCATTGGTTCGTCAGAGCCCAATTGAGACAGTTGATTGGCACGACTTTTTGGTTTTTGATTTCTCTTTCGTTCTTTCAATGCTGCTCTGATTAACAACCTGGTTTCGGATAAATTGAGCGCTATCAACTGTTGCTCTTCCCCAGTATTTGTTATCTGAGTTAGTTGAAATTCTGGTCCTAATTTCAACACCGCAGCATTCTCTTCATCGTCAATATTTTGTGTAGCAACTTTCCTCCTTCTTACTCCTAAAGCACTAGTACTAACGTTCATTTGTTATGTGAAAGATATGCAGAATGTGCCGTAAGCGGTGCTCTTTTTTTCTTGTTTTTTGAATGATGTAGGTTGTCTAGCTGTGTTGTTTCGTTCTCTAGTTCAGCGATTGCTGTTTATGATTCTGATTGAGCTTTAAGTTAATAAGTCAATCCTCTTGCAAAATGTTAAATGATGCTTGTTTAAATCCTTTTGTATTAATGCTGCACAGTATATACAAGCATAAGTATATAAACGTATTGATGATTAAAAGTTGGTTGTCGATTTGGTATCTCCAATAATGGGCAACAAGGAACTATCGATTAGAAGGCACCTTTTCGTTGAAAGTTCACGATTTTCATTCTTTGGTATTTTTTTTTTTTTCTCTCTTCAATTTTTCTTCTTTTCTTCATCGATTTCTGAAACCTCGCACACGACCATATACCAACCAAAACCTTTCAAAAAAAGCCCCATCCTACACATTTAAACAGCTGGCATCTCGATAGATCTCACATCTTGAACAAATGGATGCTTCAAAGCTTCCTGTGGTGTTAGCCTTTCCAAAGGATTAAGATTAAGTACCTTTGTCAAAAAATCAACTAACAATAATCGCTCTTGACATTCCCTTTCAACCATCAGACTTGTCATCTTTTTACTTGGTAGCTTGTAATTCAAGATGATATCCTTTAAAAGTTTCTGCTTAAAGTAGTTTTTGTTCGGCTGCTCCTTCTTGTGTGCATGACTTGACCCACTTTCCATTTTAGCAACTTCTAAATCATGGGTATATTCTTCAAACGTTTTTATCACATAAGTGGGTTTCCCATCGGGGGTTTCACTAGGTATCTTCTTGAAAAAATTTGATGAATTGCGTCCCACTTCAATCATGTGCCTTGGAGGAGGTCCCAACATATCAACAATCTTCCAAATTTGATTGTATTCAGAAGTACCTGGAAACATGGGTAAGCCGAGAAAAAACTCACCTACAATGCAACCCAACGACCACATATCAATAGATTCGGTATATGGCAAGCCAAGAATCACTTCTGGTGATCGATAAAATCTCGACTGTATATATGTATAGATGGTCTGCCTTGTGAAACATGCTGATCCAAAATCAATCACTTTGATATTAGGTTTATCTGGCTGACAAAGCAAAATATTCTCCGGTTTCAAATCGCAATGAATCATTTGAAAGTTTTTCAATTGCGCCATTGCGTCTAGCAACTGCTTGGTAAGAAGCTTCACCAACTTCATACTCAATCCTTGAAATTGGTTCTGCTTTATTAACTCGTAAAGGTTCGAAGCTAAAAGCTCAAATACCAAACATAAATGCTCCTTGTGCATAAACGTATCCAAGAGCCTAATAAAACTCTTTCCATCGCTATTGTTGTTCAAAAACTCTAGTAAACGTACCTCTGTCAATGACTGATTCATGTAGGCTGGCTTTGATTTAATCACTTTGACAGCGCATACAGTTTGATTAATCAAGTTTTGACATTTCACAACCTGCCCAAATGTGCCTGATCCTAGTAAATCAAGAACCATGTATTTTCTCCCCTCTTCGCTGCCTAGGATATCATTGACATAAAGAATATAGTCACTTTCTTCGTTATCGTACCCATTATTGAATTTTGGATCCAGAGGTTTAGTCAAGACTCTCTTTGGATTTGTTGATTTGGAATACTGGAATTTTCTTGGCTGACAGATGCTATAAGATTCGGTCAAATAAACAGATAATGCATTGAGGGGTGATATGTGGATAGAATTGACTGAACACCGTCTGTATTTGGGTTGTTGATGAACCTTGGGAGTAAGTTCCGACTTGTTGCGAATTTTCCTTGCTTTGGGTGCGGGTTTTCTAAATTTGGAAGCCTTTTGATGCTGAAGTGCTTGTTGGTATTGTTGATATTGGACAATTGAGCCTGACCGTCTTGCAGGTGAGGCGTAATATTGACCACTCTTGCTATCGTAAGCTTGTATTGGTTGCTGATAGTAATGGTTAGGCATGACAGCAACCGATGATCTTCGGTTGGCAACGCTGCTTGCTCCAGGCATGACATTAGAAGCCATATTGGGATGAATGAATTGCGAAAGCCCTGGCGCTACACCTTGAACCACAGAAGCATCACCATTACCACCAAAAAGGTTTCCTCCTTGTGTCATCATTGCCGTTCTGTTTTGTTGGTTATACCCATACGGATTACTGTATGTTCCATCCACCGCCGCTGACATTCGACGATCATTTGGATTATTGAGTGTGACTTCTGGATTGGAAAAGTACTGGGTAAATGGATTGTCTGCACGAGTAGGAGGATGTATATAAGGGGAAACCTGGGGGTTGGTGGCATTGGAATTTTCATTCTCATAAGTTGTCAGAAGCTGATTTGTAAAGGACAATCTCTTGTTCAAAGGGGGAGGCTGATGCTGTTGTAATAATGGTATAGTATGAGACTTGGTGGGGGACTGTGACATTACAGATGACGATGCAGTTGGAGATGACGCAGCTGATGACAGATGATTCATCGAAAACCATGGATTGCGAAACCCCGGGGCTTGATTTGATTTGTATGCTTGCTGCGGTAGGTACACTTGATCTTGTGGGAGTACATCATTCCTTCCATTGAGTGGGTATTGTGGTTGTTGTTGTTGTTGCTGTTGTTGTTGCTGTTGCTGTTGCTGTTGTTGCTGTTGTTGCTGTTGTTGTTGGTGATGGTTGGGCGGTGGTAAATGCCAGTTACCACCTATCGAATTATGCCTAA
The DNA here is from genome assembly GCF_000182765.1 of Lodderomyces parapsilosis. NCBI lineage: Eukaryota > Fungi > Ascomycota > Pichiomycetes > Serinales > Debaryomycetaceae > Lodderomyces > Lodderomyces parapsilosis. The sequence goes on from NW_023503278.1 coordinate 897,852, forward strand.
AGTTGTAATTATTATACGACATTAAGTTCTAACTATTGAATACTCGTTTATTTCAATACAATGCTGGCGGTTGAATTGTAATTTGTTTCCCTATCTGCCTGTTTGATGCCGGTGTTGAAAGTGTAAATTATCTTGATGCAATAATGTATTCTAATTTTTACTCTCCAAAATTTAATTTTTGCGATAATGAGTGGGAAAAGGAAAGGGTTGTGGTACTCAAAAAAAAAAAAATGTGTTGGTTGAAACTGTGTGTAATCCTCTCACTGACAAAGGGAAGGACGAGTGGGTAATACTGATTCCAAGTCTGTAGACCCTTTTTCAAGAAATAGTATATATATTGAGTATTCTTTGCTACTTGCTTATGATTGCCATTTGACCAAAATGTTTTATTGTAATATAGCAAATTTTTTTAGGGAGGGGAAGGGAGATTGAAGATGTGTGTGTATATATGTGTGTGTGTGTGTGTGTGTGTGTGTTAGCGAGAGAGAGGGGTGAGTGAGGAAGGAAGGAGGTATATACATATAAGTATATATATTTCTAATTGAATCACAAAAACCCAAACTGAGCACAAAGTGAAGCACACAATACAGTTGTAGAGACAAAGAGGAGGAGGAGGAAACAGGAGGTAGAAAGAAAGAAAGAAAGAAAGAAGGGGTCACTCAACATACATGAAACGCATAATATTCTTACAACCTTTCCCTTGTCGAATACCTCTGAAAAATGGTTGGTGTTCAGTATGGCTAGCTCTACGATATAGTGCACACCTTTTATGTACCTGGAAGGTTCTACCTCCTTCCTGGGGTTGGTTGCATATTCCATTCATACATTTATGTAATGAGGTTTCATTTATCACAACTGTCGTTTTCCCATCATGTCATCTACAGGTTCCAAACTTGTCTATGACCAACCGTATTGTAAATTTACATCATATATACAAGTTTCCTACACACCAACTTAGTTTACTTCTAAGCGGCAAGTTTGGCAGGCTCTTCTGGATATACTGGAGCCATAGTAGGTTGTGCTTGTAATCTTTGCATCATCATTCCCACACCTTCAAAGACACCTAAAAGACAAGCACAAGTGATTGCAGAATTTCTCGTATGTTTCCACCCACCTCTGATGGCCAAGGCACCACCAGTAAAGAAACCAGCTATAACTGCATTCCATGCATCTTCTCTCTTACGTACAGCTTTAACTGTACAGTCAAATGTTGAAAATAAACCACCCCAAACACCGAAATTACCTCCCACTACTGGTGCCCTGGCCTTAATTGCTGAAAGTGCACCATATCCTCTTTCTCCATGTGGAGAGTTTCTAAACCCTTTTATACCATGCCATACGCAACCACCAATAACACCCATAGCAAAAGCACCACCGAAATCATTGAGAATAACGATTGGACATGGATCTCTAGCGTGATCTGCAGACATTTTTTTATTTAAACTTGTGTGACTTGTGTCGTTGAATAAAAAGTAAATGGGAGTATATTGTAAATGACAAAATGTAACTAACGAGAAACGATTCTTCAGGTCCTGCTGATAGTGATTTTTTGTATTGGTGTTTACTCAGTGGCTAACTAACTTACCCACTGAAATTTTTTTTTTTTTTGCTCAATGTTCTCTTGATGATTTTCGAATCTTGTGTGCAGGTCATGCATCTGGGAAGAGGTTGCAAAAATTGGCACTACAGTAGATGGACAAAGTTCAATCATCAAAAAACCTCTATAAGAAACTGTCTAAGTCATCGTATATACAAAAGCCAAACCAATCACTGAGTGTAGAATTCTAAGCCCTCTTAGCCACCTGTTCTCTTGACTCATCCCGCGCTTCAAACAACACTTCGTTGTCGCTTTCAGTTGAAATTTCATTCGATTCTTCCTCATTGGAGTTGTTTGAGGTTATAAACTTTGGTAAGTTCTTACTACCGAGTCTGCTGGATGTGTTTTTGGAGCTCCCCTCTAGAAGATGATATGTTTTCTTCCTATGTACGGCTGGAGGAGGCGTATAATTGCTCTCAAAATCCTTCAGAAAATCGCCCTCAATATTGCTGACTTCTTCTTCTCCACTATCTTCTTCCTCATCTTCATCACCAACAACAAAGTTTTCCAAATTCTTTCTTCCATGAGCCTCTAAATTATTTAATTCAAAATAGTCCGTTTCAATCTCTGGCCCAGTAAAAGAACTTGAGCCCCAAGTTACATAACCTAGAGTAGCAAATCCCAAAAATAGAACCAATACGACACTTGCGTAATTCATCTTGCGCCAGGTCAAGTTCTTGATAACTGGTGGCACACAAAGAATGAAGATGGAAAGCACGATCCAAATCACCGACACTCCATTGACAAACCAGCCGAATATTCTCAACCTGAATGCTGCTCCTTTAATCTTTTGTCTCTTGTTCAACATAAGCAAGAATATTGGTATGCCATTAGCAACTGCCAACGACACCACAGCAGCACCCATGAAAGCATTGAAGGCTGATCTCGAGATTAATGACAAAAGCGACAATACTGCACATACAATCATTGACAAAAATAACGCATTTCGTGGAATCGTATACTCTTCAACTGAATTAACTTCAGTCCATAAATGCGCCATTGGTAGACCTCCATCACGTGCAAGAGCAAACGTGCTTCTGGATGCAGTAGTGAGTGAACCAATACTTTGGAATATAACGGTTCCAATCATCAAACAGGCCATGAGAAAACTTATAAGGTACGACTCCGTTGAGAGCTTGAATATGATTTCGATGGGCATGATATTGCTATCCCCATCTAATAACAATTCAAGCTCAGGTAATATCGTTAACAAAGGAATGATAAAAATAATACCTGTCAAACATGCCATCAATATGGCACTGATGACTCCCTTGGGCATATTTCTTTCCGGATTTTTGACTTCATCAGTAATGGAAAATAACATTCCATACCCAGTTAAGGTGAATGATGAGCTTTGCAAGCCAACGATGAAAGCTAGTGGATCTGGCCAGCCTGAACGAGAATTATCAAATCGGGTCAATATCTCTTTTATAGAGTTGGTCCTTTTGGCATAGAATATGAGCAATACATCGATTGCCAACACTGTATATATCGTCCACAATATACATGCTTTGTTGATCTTTTCCAAATGTTTGGAGAATTTGAAGTTGATAAACCCAACAAATGCCAAGATGATGAAAAACACCCCCAAGACCAAAAACTTGTCTTCCTTGTATACAAAGTCTTTCAATCCAAATATCGATAAGATAAACTGCGATCCAGAAAACATTATACTAATTGCATATGTCCAGTTTCCAATAAGTAGTAGCCACCCCGTGATCCATGAGCTGATAAGTGAATACTTTTCGTTACTTAAAAGTGCACTAAAGTGATAAACACCTCCAGCAGTGGGATACTTTGATATGATTTCACTCAAACTTAGCACCACAAATAAAGACATCAAACTGACAACAATCCAGCCATATAGCACTGTTACATTAGCTCCATCCATTAAAGAGATCCATAGCGTTGAAGATAACCCAAACGGAACCCCCATCACTGAAAATCCCAAACCAATAACCGATGTCACTGTTAGCTTTCTCTCAAGACCTTGTTTATACTTGAAATGCTCAATTTGTTCAATTTCATTGTCAGCCAAAAGTTCCGAATCCATCAAGGACTCTATAAACCTCACAGGACGAGAGGCTTGAATATCATGGAAGAGGTGGGATGCATATGATGGTGGTGTTGAAGTGTCTGGTAATGATGTTGTCGTCGTCTCGGAAGTGTTTTCTTGAGATGAGTTACAGTTCCTTGGTATACCCAATGCCGTCGAAGTAGGTAGTATCTCCATCATATGACTCCCTTGTGTTCCCTCTTCTAATGAATGTTGTTGTTTAAGATGTGACGTCTAAAAGCCATAATCCATCTAAAAGAGGAAAATGCGTGCGGCTCGAAAATAAGAAAAAAAAAAAAAGAACAAAAGAGAGACAGAATGCCGATCTAGGATTGTCTCGGTTGTAAGTTGATGGATTCTGTTTGAAGTCAGAGAGTGCTTGTGCCAAAACTTCTTAACACTCAACATAAGTGGGGGTGAAAATTTTTACAGGGAACCTTAATATGACCCCTCTTTAAGAATTGTTAGAGGAATCATCCTAAATACTACGTTAATGTACATTAAGATGGTGTTATTGTAATCAGACTAGTGCGACCTAAGATCCTGTCTACAAAATAATGATATTTCCATCATAAATGACTGGCTTAGCCTGATATTCTGAGTGAATACCTAAACTAAACACTTGCTTTACTAGAAACCGTGTCACTTCCAAAAATAATTTGTACAAATAGAGACCTTATATGATCAATGGCATGACGGGATTCGGTGCAAAGAGTCATAATCAACAGGGAGAAGGAATCTACATGGAAGAAGGTATATGAAAGGCAAAGAAACGTCCAACTCAAATAACGAAAAATAAACAAACTAGAAACTATTGCAGTTTACTCATAGATATCATCACGGAAACCCGAATCGGCAAGTTCATTCGTAACCTGAGGTGCTATGAGAAACTCCAAAGCCCTCATTTCTTTAGGATACGCACATGATTCAAAGACCATTTTCCTTTCCGCATATAACACATACAATTTATAAAGATATTCCAAGTATGGTTTAGTGCCCCAACCTCTCCTTTTCAAGTCTTAAAAACCAACATGAATCCAAATGGTAATGTAACGTAAAATTCATAAAGATTCTTTTCACACTTTTTCAACATTTTGAAGGTCTTTATGGTTTTAGCAACTGACGTCTCCTCATGCAAAAGATTCAATTTTGAGCCTATAATGTGTTCCGTAGCTGGTGTTATATTAAACTCATACCGTCTAATGTAGTAGTCGTGTAATATATTGACAATGACTGGCTTGCAACGTTTTTTCATGAGTGAACAAATTGTTGTTGATAGGGATTGGTGCTTGTTGAAAGTAGTGGATAATGGCGGCGCTGATACTCTCAATTTGGGTCTCCATATCAATCGATGAATAAGCGATGTTGAGTACCTTCTGGGAGTAGTCCGTAATGTACAATTCTGGGAATAGATCGAATGCCACTTTGTAATAACCTTTATATACTGCCTTACTCAACTCTTGGAGTAACAGAACATCTTCGTAGTGTTAGACTAGCAATGCTGATACCTCAGACTCAAAGTCGTTGAAAATTTTCAGTGGCATGTTCGATAGTCAAAAGACGTAAGTTATGTAAAGCTATATGGAGCGTAGAAACTAAATTGAGGGGTTGATATCTAGGGGTAGATGCACGTGATTAGCGAGCCTTGTGTAAGACACAATAAACAAAAGTAAAGGAACTCCACAAATCAACCACGGTTTATACTGATATATCTATACACTCTACACCAACTACTTAGTCTCCACGTAATGCTCTGACAACTGCTGGCCTTCGCATCATATATTTTGTCCACTTGTAAACCTCTGGAAACTCTACTTTGAGATTAATTCCAATTCTATCAACAACATTATTCCAAGGAACAAACGACAAATCCGCAACTGTTGCTCTATCGCCAACTAACCAGACAGGGTAGTCAAAATATCTCGATTGCGATAATGGTGTGGTCCCCGCACTATAAGCAGCAGCATTCTCCACATCTAAATCCATAATTAACGCCTCTCGCCTTTCGGCCAAAGCCATCTCCACAACCCCATAAACTCGCCTAACTTCGTCAGTGTATCTTTCCACTGCACTTGGGACTGGGCTAGAATGGAAGTACCTAAAGTGCAAGGCTTGCCCTATCATAGGTGCGTGTCCACTTGTTTGAAAAAATAACCAAGAATTTATCTGACTTTGCTCGACAAGGTTATCACTCCATAAACTGCATTCATTATTCTCCTTCATGTACTTGGTAACGAGATATAGGATAATCGCACCCGATTCCCATATAGATACATTTTCGTTGTAATGGTCAATCAATGCAGGCACCCTAGCGTTGGGATTTATGGTTACAAATTCAGGAGCACGCTGTTCGCCGTTGTTAAAGTCTAGAAAAATGGTATTGAATGGCAAGTTCAACTCGGACAAAATGATGGCAACCTTGAACCCATTAGGCGCCGATCTGTGGGAAAACAAGGTGTATCCTTCATGTGGTTGATTTTGGAAAAACTGGCTTATTCTTGACTGCTGTTGCTGTTGTTCTTCCTTGGATGAGGAACTATTCTGCATTTGTTGCAACAAGTTCTGGTTCAATTCGTTTTGCTGTTGATCACTTAGCGAAACAGACTTGAGCCCTGCCGAAAGGTTTGACACTGTGTGCGTGTTTTGATTATTACTATTGTTATTGTTATTCATTGTGTTGAATGTCTGACTACGACAAAATATTTGATTGTGAAAAGGTAATGGAAATTAGCCGCAGAAAGAATGGTATGGCGATAATGCACCAATAATGTAGATCCAATAGATTAAAATTATCGCCACTGGTTACACAAGCACTATCCTGAACGTGGGTTTTGATGTCGCCAATAAAGTAAACAATGTATGTACGGGAACCTCTATGTTCGAAGCTTTTGTCAAATATAAAAATTTCGAGCGTTTTTTTCTTTTCTCATTCTTCTCTCACTCTACGAAACAATCGTACAAAGAGGAGGTATTTTTTAAGCTGAACTCAATCCAACGGATCAGCAACGTGGTTCACTCCATTTTGCTTACATGGAGGTATGTGTGGGATAGGGGGAGGGTGGTTCATGTCGGAACAGTAGTCTTTCCTATCTACTCTAGTTCAAGTTTAACGTGTTTTCCTAGGGTCAATTGCTCTAGGCGTGTATCTTGTCACACACACACACAAAGAATAACAAATTTGTTACGCAGAGCCACATCAACTGGCGGCGAAACTGTGGCGATCTCTAAATCCCTGACGTAACACCAGTCTCTGTAAGAGTGTCAACACCATCCCACTATTTACGTTATTCAAAACGCCTACTTTCCCCACTGCTAAGTAGATTATAATAAGCGCTGGATTTTTTTTGTTCTTTTTGGCCAAAATTACCTCATTACTAATCTCCCAATTCAAAAGATAACGCTAAAGCTTCCTTTTTGAAGCTCAATTCATCCCAACATCATTACTTATGATCCTTCCACCCCCACACATTGCCGTCCTTGTATTAGATACTCCAATTCAAGGGATTACCGAAAAATATGGAGACTTTGGTGACAACACAATTGATTTAATCAAAAACACGGGCACAACATCGTTCAATTTTGTAAAGTACCAATTGAATACCGAGGACCCAGAGCAGCTAGAAAAAGTTTATGAGGAGTTATACTCGGCAGTCCACAACCACTTGATAGAAGGATTTGCCCTAACTGGTTCACGTAGCGATGCTTTCAGTACCCTTCCGTGGTTGGTTAAATTCAAATCGGTTTTGAAAAATACCATTCTAAAACTTGACAAGCCAGTTGTTGGCTTGTGTTTTGGTCACCAAGTAATTGCATCGGTTTTGGGCTGCAAGGTTGATCGAAGCAATGATGGATGGGAAGTTGGCATCACCACGATATCCATCAATGATGATATTTATAAACTAAAGGATTCACCATTCACTGAACTTAGTCAAACGGAGAATATAGATGATGCTGGGCAAGACTATGATGCCGCTGTATTGTTTGATCACTTGAACTTGGTTGAATCGCATCGAGATGTTGTGTTGGGAGGACTACCTACAGATTTTATTAATTTTGGCTCAACCAGTAAATGCTCTATTCAAGGAATGGTGAGCATAGACAATGGCGATGGCAACAAAAGAAACTGCAGAGTCATTACCTTTCAGGGGCATCCAGAATTTACAACCGATTTGGCTTTGGATTTATTGAAATACAAATTTGATGCTGGCTTGTTGAATGAAAAGGAGTACGAAAAAGCAAAGTACCACACTTCAAGTTTAAACAACCAAGGTAACTTGATAGGGAAAGTCATCAACAAGTTTCTTTTCAATGAGGCACACACAAAAGAAGAAGCGTGATTAGCAGTGTACAACCGAGCACTGGTGCATAGTTTTTGTACACACTACACATACCTCTTAAACATAGATAAAATAAGTGTATACCGAATTTGGCATTAATAAAAAAAACAAGAATTCGGGTTTTGTATGTTTCTATATAATCTAGTGGTCCTCCAAAAACCTCTCATTCGGAGAAACAATTGTAAAACCATTTAATTTCCCCCTTGATCCAAATCTGTTGAACCCAAAAGATGGGCCACTGGACGAGCTTGGTTGGGCATCCCTATTGGTGAGTCTGTCATTGACACCTTTCAAGTTTTGACATTTCAGTTCCAATGCCTTGATCTTGTCATTGAGAAGCTTTGTATCCTGGTTATTTTGAGAGGTAAGTTTTCCTATAACCTCCCTCAATTCATCTCGTTGACTCTCTAGTATTTTGATTTCCTCCTTCTGGGCATAATTCTGATTCATTAAATCCTCATTTTCGGCTTCAAGAATTTGTATCTTTTCAATTAAATTGCTATCCATGGCATTGATGTCAACTTGGCCTTGTGACTCCAATTCAGATATCCTATTCTGAAGTTGATTAACGAGATCATTTTTAGATACCAATTGATTGTAAATCTCCGTTTTTTCATATTCCAACTTCAACGGACTTGGAGATTGACCTAGTTCTTGAAGCAATGCATGCTCTTCGCTAATAAACCTGAGTCTCTTTTCTTTGTTTAGCTTTTCTTGCAAGTCTGCGATAACTTGGGTTTTGTCTATTATGACAGATTCCAAATTCTCTGGCTCTCCACCAGGTGAGTGAGAGTAAACCGTCTGGTTTTTGAGTCTTGTTTCCAACGCCAACTCTCGTTTAATGGAAGAAGCTAGCTCCCTTGTTATTAACTCTAATTCATTGAGCAATTCCGTATTACAATTCATGATGTGCAACTCCTCCTTACTAAACGGCAAAGGCTTGCTAGAAATCGATCGTTCAGCAACTGATGAGCCTATTGTGTTGGAGGATGGCGTTCTCTGGTGAGACTTAATCTCTCTGTCAGGTTCGATAGTGCTTGACCTTTTTGACCTCGATAATCGCTTCAAAAAATTCTTTCCCGAAAAAGAAGATCTTTTCTCCTTTTTGGTTGATGAGCTTGATTGTGAAGCTGACGAAAATGTACGAGGGATTGAGTTCAGCGATACGCTGCCTGATTTATTAATCGACGGTTGCTCAAAATCATCATCAAATGGTTTCAGTTTGCTTTGTCCTTGAGGTTGTTCTCTATTATCTGGTACTGGACTATATCTTCTTCTGTTTTCGATTTCAGACACATCCTGGATAGGTTCAGTAATGTTGGAGTAATTGTCAAATTTACCATCATAGTGACCATCTACCAAATGTGAAACTTGGGATGTTGGAGCAGTCGGTGGGGTAGTTGCACCATCCTCCTGTCTATTTGTTCCATGAAATTCACTCTCACTATCAAAGTTTTTGCCCTTTGGTGAATTGCTGGCCTCGTAAAACGAACTGGGGGATTCAGTTCTTGTTTGAACTAGATGCGGACTAAAGGATTGTGTATTTTCTGAAGAAGCTGACCTAAAGTTGCTGAAAACTGTATTGGCCACAATGCTGTGAAGTGATGGATGGTCCAGCGGCTTTCTGAGATCCAGCGGTTTTCTGAAGTCCAGTGTGGTTGAATGGGAATCTGACAAGTGCACAACACTATTGTTACCGGACGCCGAATCCTTTTCTACAGTGGTGACATCAGCATGTAATGCCTTCTCTCCAGGAGGGGTCTCAGAGCTGACTTCTGAATCTTTGGATGCAAACGGCTTCAAATTATCTTGCAGAGAAGTTGACTGCGGTTCTTTACCTTCGTATACTTTGTTGTGCTCGCCGTCATTGAATAGGTTCAACTTACGTACCCTCATGGAATTGTTCTTTTTCAAGGTCGATTTTCGTGACAACCCGACTCCCCTGCTCTCCTCTTCCCCGAACTTGTATATCACATCTTCCTCGTCAGCAGGATTCAGATTGTCTTCCTCTTCTTCAAGGACCTCGCCAAGTGCTTCAGATGAGTTCTGTTGGGTAGAGATGTGGCCACTCGAATTAAACGTGGCTTGCCCTTGTTGGGTATTTAGGTAATGCACATTGCCATTTGAGGGCTGTTGATCAGTAGGGTTAATTTGTGTCGGAGGATGTTGCTGCGACTGTTGAAGATATGGTTGGCTCTGTTGTTGTCTTTGTTGTGCTTGTGGCATGTATCGTGCATTCTGGTCAATGTAGGGCCTTGGTTGCAGTTCGTTGGGAACATAGTTCTGCTCCATTTGATTGCTTGCATCTGAATTACCATACCTACCAGCCGGTTGATATTGTCCATCGCTTCTCATGCCTTGCTCTAGAAAAAGCTGGGATTGCGATTGTGGGAGCATTTGATTTCTAAATGGGGCAGTTTGTGGCATTTGCTGTTGAGGATTCGATGTAACCAAATTTCTACTTCTAAGAGGCTGGCCTTGAAATCCTTGGGGTGTGCCCATTAAAGGTCTCGATCCTCCCAATGACTTGGTTCTAGGGTAATTTTGGCCATAACCTGGCATTCCGCCGCCCATTAATGACATTGAGCGAGCCCCTTGGTCGACTTGTTGTGGATACTGAACTGGATATTGCTGCTGCTGCCTCATTGCAAATTGTTGCTGTGGCATCATAGGATTACCTCTTTGCGATGTCATCGACATGGAACGAGGGTCAGCCGCCCCCATTTGCTGCTGCTGCTGCTGCTGTTGTTGTTGTTTTTGTTGTTGTTGAGTAAACTGATATCGCTGGTCGGGCATCATTGTATAGCTCGTAGCCATAGAGTTTGTTCTCATACCATCATACATTGGATTGAACCCCGCAGCCATGGAATTGGCACGAGGGCCCTCTTGCATTGGATTACCTCCAGCTGCCAATGAATTGGCTCTTGCACCACTAAGTAGAGCCATCTTTTTCTGTTGATTCATATGTTTCCTGTATTGGACATTGTTAAGCTTGCCATTAGGGTTTATTGGGGCCTGCCTTCCAAAAGTCCCCAAAGTAGGAATGATAGGGGCCGTGTCCAAATTGCTATTAGAATTGTATATTCCTCCTTCATTTCGTATATGTTTTATATCATCAAACGATAGATTTGCGCTGCCTGTTAAGTCACCAATATCAGCACCTGCATCGTCATTGAACTCCTCGACCTTGTGATGTATGTTTTTCAAGAATGACATGGTTTAGTGAGTGAGATGAACCTGTGGGCTATTAAGGTGGGCTATACTTTTAGGTTTATGAAAATACCAGAATCTAACACACCCAGAAGAAAAAAGGAAAAATATGTTTTGGTGAGGATGGAGAGTCTATATGCAGTATTAAAACACCTCCGTCGGCTCAACATTGGGACAAAAGTCGGACTTAATTTCTAAACAAGAGGTTGCTTATAAAACAAGAGTAAAAGAAGCGGGTGTGGAGAGTAACATGAAACAGCAGCACCTAGTATAATAAATAATCTTGCATTTTGGCAACTATGTAGTCTAGTTGCTATTCTCTTGAATTAGAGCGACAATAGGGTAACGCATCTTGAAAAAGACTATCCAATCGTCAACAATCTTCAACTGCTTTTCTGTCAAGTCTGACAAGTCCCAAGTGTCAGGAAGTCGTCCATCTTCTTCTTTCAACTGCAACTTGTTTAAACCCAAGAGTCTCCCGACATCTTTCCCAACCAATTTGTTGTAAGCCTTGCCGGGTCCATAACTTTTTGTGTTTGCTGTAACGTCGTATACGTAGCCCTTGATGGCTACATATAGTTTGGCGTCATCGGTTCCATTGAATTTCAGAAGCTGTTTTCTGGATAAAATGGGTAGTGAGTCAAGGTCAATTTTCTCATTATCAAGAAAGATCTCAGTAGGCTCTTTGTTCTTATCTCCAAACATGATGCTTTTACTGCTTTCGGTTTGTTTCTTTGAATGTCGTTGTTGGCCACGCCCGTATTAAAGATTTGGATACACGATTGATTTGATGAAGCTTTTTTGTCAGGATTGAAAGTGGGGAGGGGGAGGACATGAAGAGTTTACGAAGGTAGCGCTTGCTTGGTTATTCAAGGATTTACCCAAGACATGAAGTGAACGCAAGTTTACAAGGTTGTAGAACTAGTAAGTCACTATTAAAGCAATACAATGCAAGTACTATTTACATATATTGCTTGGTAAATAGAATGAGAAAAGTTTGGAATCCTTTTACTGTTCGAAGTAATCAGGCTTTAACTGTTCACACAAAAATATCACTTTCACAGATGAGAAAACTGACAAATTTGTAACCACCTTTTTACACCAATAAGACGAAATACTATGATATGGTAAGTATATTGCAACTGTTACGAAAAGAACATCCATTTACTAACTATGTCCTAGACTGATGACTCTCTGAAATACCCACCTGACATTCAAAAATTGTTTCAACCGAAGCCACCTATAGTACACATTCCACCAACAGATTATCCACCCGAAAAACGCTCGACATTATCCATATCCCCAGTATCTAATTACAAAAGCTTTATTAAAAAGTACGTGGATAATGAATTACCCCAACGAGAGTCTCGTGTTCAAAAAACAGCAATGTCAAAGCACAGGCAAAAGCTTCTATTGGCCAACGATAGAAGGAAAAAGCAAAGTGATTCCTTCAATCGTCAAATGCGAGATTGGAATGATCCCGAATTGCTTGCCAAGAATGAAAATGAAGTCATGAAGGATCCTTACAAAACTGTATTCATAGCGCGGTTAGACTATACTTTGACAGAACTCGATATATCGCAATATTTTCGAAAATATGGTGTTATTGATTCGATTCTGATAATTCGCGACCATAATGGGAGAAGCAGAGGGTACGGCTTCATTGTTTTTGAGCGAGAAGCTGATGCACAAGCATGCATTTCCGAGTTGTCTCGAACTGGAGTGAAAATGAAAGAGAGAACCATTTTGGTAGATGTCGAAAGAAGCAGAGTATGGCGAAATTGGAAGCCAAGAAGATTGGGTGGTGGGTTAGGTGGTAGGGACTACGTTAAGGAGGGGAGAGTAGCCTCTGCTGCCGCAAGTGGAAGGCGAATACACATTGCTAATAGCTCGACGCTGCATTATAAATCAGATAACTCCCATAAGCTGGGCTCTCATCCTCATTATAACGTTACCACCCACACTCGTCCAATAGCGATGCCACCGCCAGCAAAATACGAGCCCATCAGTGCGCCAAAACCATATAGTTACACTTCTGGTCAAACCTCATCAGGAAGGTCCATTAGAAGCATTAGAGGAGGGGAATAAAAACTTTGGGTTTTTTTTGGAATTGTTTATGTGTAGATCTTTCAAGGTAAATGTATCGTGCTTAGTTTAATAGTTGAATACGGTGGCACCGAAATTTCATGATTATATAATGCGATCCAATTGCCGTTTCTCTTGGGGAGGTCTACGTCGCATACAGTTCGGCATTCCAAATCGCGCTTGCTCCAGCGAAAACATCAATGCAACTTAAATCTTTTTCTTTTTTCGATTTCTTTGCTTCTATAAACAAACTCGTCTTTATCAACCATCCATACATCACAACATGCCAGGGGAGAGTCCAGCAAAGAGAAAGATTGAAACTGAAGAATCTTCCAGTCTAAAACGCACGAAGCTGATTGGGCATGAGGATCTCAAAACGACAATTATTAACGAAGTCAAAGAGGTCTTTGAAGATCGCATTGCTCGATTGGAATCACGAGTCAAGTTTTTGGAGGATGAATTGGATTTGAAGGATAATGACTCTAGCACTGCCGATCTGGGAAATTCTAACGAAGCTGAATTCACGTACACTGAAGATGATAACAAATCTGCCAAAAAGAACTCGCCTCCCCCACTACCCCCTAGAGCTACATTCGGAGAAACGCCTTTTCGATTCAGCTCTACCAATGGTAATAGCGGAACTAGTGACACCAAGATCGAAGCTAACTCCGTTAAATCCAGCGCGAAACCCGTATTCGGGGCCACCACATCATTCGGAAACATGAACAAAAAGCAAAATTTGGGCATTCAAAATTCTGCGAAAACGATTACGCCGGCAGCAGCAACATCATCATTCGGCACTTTTGGGTCGAAGTCACGTTTTGGGAATGCGTTTCAAGAATCATTGAAACAAAAGTCGTTTTTGGATAATTCCAATAATGCTCCTGATGATGATGGTGGTCCTAGAGCAGATAGCAAGGACGAATCACAAACAAGCACTACAACTCAACAGTTTAAACAAGTTGATTTGAACCCTGTTGAGCAGACCACAGGCGAGGAAGACGAAACTTCGTTATTCAACTGCAACGCGAAGTTATTTGAGCTACAGTTTGCAAACATGGCAGAAGGCTGGAAAGAAAGAGGTGCGGGTCCATTGCATTTGAACCAATCAGTTCACGACCCAAGCCAAGTTAGGATAGTTATGAGATCTCATGGATTGTTGAAGGTGATTTTGAACTACAAAATACTAAAAACAACCGAAGTTCTAGAGGGCTTAGAAGCAAGCTTGGCCCCAGGGAAATATCTTCGATTCAATTCAGTTTCAGAAGGGAAGCCAATACAGTACTTGTTGAAATTTGCTAGCCAACAAGTAAGGGACGATTTGATCAAGAATATCGATGAATTAAAGTCAAAGATGTAGCTTACTTAATAAACGCGATGCTTACAACGGTTGAACCATTTATACCACCGAATTGGAAACTCGGGTACGTAATCTGATCCCATTTTCTCAATTCGGTACCAGATGTGATCACTTTGACAAGCTCTTCTTCCGTGAAATTACAGGAAGTGATTAGAAGGACAGAGCCTCTTTTCATCATCTTTGAGACTTGGCTTGCGTATATGTCCATTCCTCTCTTTCCATTGATGAGATTTTGATTTAAAGCAATTGCATCTAAAGTGCCTTTGTCCAATAGTACGTCGAAGTTATTGTCTAGAAGTGGTGTATTGCCCAATAAGTCAACTTGATCAAACTTGAATGAAGTTGTTGGGAACTTCTTCTCTGCGATGTCTTTGGCAAATCTAATCGATTCTGCTGAATAATCTATTCCATGAAAAGTAAATGATTTGTTGAAATCTTTCAACTCTTGCAGCAATTTGAAAAGTAGATGTCCATTCCCTGTTCCCAAATCAAGGAACAGAGTGGCGTCCCCTAACTCACCGTCCTCTAGTTTTTCTGCTACAAATTGTATCATTTTGGACTCTGCATCAGAGTCATCGAACCAACATTCACCAGTGTCATCACTGTTGCTTTGAAAATTTTCCAATTCCTTTTTATAGAATTCGTTCCAGCTATGAAAGTTAGTAGTTATCCCGAAGTCATTGACTTATTCAACATACTACTCCTGAGTACCTAACTTCGACGAGTTCAATTTAATCTCTTCTGTCATCTGCAATTGCAATGAGGGAAAAATCATCAACACATATTTTTGCATTGCGCGTCTTGTTTTTAAAATTATTCAACAACGCATATTTCCAAATCAACAATGACCGAAGAAGCGGAGCAGACAGACAGGTTACAAGAGGCGTCTACATCATCATTGATAGGGGAAGACACCGAGAACAATTACCGTATATGGAAGAAGAATGCACCATACGTTTATGACTACTTGTCAACCACTTCGCTACTATGGCCATCTTTAACGGTGCAATTCTTTCCCGATATCACGCATTCTGAAGGCGAAGTTGCTGACGACTACATTCTTCAAAGGCTACTTCATGGAACTTTCACATTGGGTCAGTCGGCTGTCGATTCGATATCGATTTTACAAGTTCCCACATACACAGGTCTCAATAAACATATACAAATTGACAAACTAGATTACAATCAAGAGAAAGAAGAGTTCGAAGTGAACGCTCCCTCGCTTCCTAAACAGAAAGTTTTGCAAAAGATCAACCAATTTGGCGATGTAAACAAGTTAAGTTACATGCCCCAAAACCCCAATGTTATCGCCAGTGCCAATAATTTTGGGGATATGTTAATATTTGAAAGGACCAAGCACAAAAGTTTCCAAAAACTGATTATAGACGATATTGAAGCAAACAAACCACAGCTTAAATTGACTGCAAAGGCAGAGGTTTTTGCTATGGACTGGAATAAGAATCGAGAAGGGTACTTGATTTCGGGTGATATAAAGGGAAACATTAGTTTATATGACTTGAGAGATTATTCGAAATCCCAAGGTTTGAGCAATTCAAAGTCATGGAAGAGCAGCAGCGATGTCAATGATATTGAATGGTTCCCTACTCACGATTCATTGTTTGGATTCGTTGAGGAATCAGGAGATATGTCCATTCGCGATATAAGAGGAGATATCATACACAAACAGCTCCCTTCTCCGATCAATTCAATAGCAATGAGCCCTCACATATCGACAATATTTGCAACAGGAGATTCAAAGGGATTAATCAATGTTTGGGATTTGCGTAATCTTGATGAGCCCGTGAAAAATTTCACACCTCATTCAAAGTCAATAACCCAATTGAAATGGAACCCCAAACACACTCAGGTACTCGCGTCCTCGTCAACAGACTGCCTGGTAAAACTCCACAATGTTTCCAAAGAGGAGCCCACGGTATTTCAACATCTCGGTCATATGTTGGGTGTTAATGATTTTGATTGGTCCTACGCTGATGAGTGGATGATTGCTAGTGTAGCGGATGACAACTCTCTACACATATGGAAACCGACGCAACTGGTTCAAGATACGATCTAATTCAATACTTTCTCTTTTTTTGTTTAAATGTATAAACTATTTAGATTTGTTGAACAATTTTTCAACATCAGCAACAGCCTCCGCCAAAACCTTTTCTTGGAACTTTGGATTTTCAATTTCCTTATTGACTTTTTCGATGACCGAGTTGGCCAATTGTTCTTGTTCAATTTGCCTTTGTTGTTGTTCGAATCTAACCCATGAATCCAATACGTTTCTAGCTTCTGATGCTACTTCCAATTTTTGTTTCAATACAAATGACTCGGCTTCATATTTGGCTGTTTCCTTAGACAAGTTGAACAAATCTTTGGTTTGTGAAACAACGTCTTTCAATTCACCAACAGATTGAATTCTGTTTTCAACGGCTTGGATATGTTTGTTTCTGGCTCCATTTAACAAGTCGTTGACCTTTTTGATTTCTCCGTCAGCCCATTCAGTGTACAATGGGGCAATAAATTTAACAACCATGGCTGAAAAGATTGTGAATGTCAATACCAAGATAGATTCATCGTGTATGATAATCAAACCATTAGACAATCCATAGATAGCTGCAGCTGCAGAAGTGGCTAAAATACCAGTTTTTGACAACAAATTGGTACCTGGTAATGCGTCAACAATGGATTGAGCTTTTTGTTTTGGGTCTGCTGGAGTTGAAAGGTATCTCAAACCAATTCTGGATATATATAGTTAGTAAATGCAAGTCCTAAAAGATTGAAATCACCAAAAGAAAGAACATACGGAGCTTGACGAAATGCCATTCCCATTGAAGGGCGGACAGTTCTCAATGCAAGTCTGTTGATCATCGACATTTTGAATATGTATCTGTAATAAACCTGAAAACTTTTGCTCTGTCGAACTACAAGTTCGGTTTTTCTTTTTTTTTTTCCAACACTTTCTCACTGTTTAGGAAGAAAGTGCGTGTAGTCGAAAATCCGAGACGAGAAAGTTATTTGATTGGAAGATGGTAGACTTCCTTATTGGGTAATTTACAACATGAAGCAGGTATTGCATCTTAGCTTAATCAATTCAACCAGCTCATCAGAACATCAATTATAATGTCAAAGACTACACACAACTACTCAACCTTTTCCCGTATTATTCTATCAAGAACCTCACTTGTTCTTAGGTTTGCTTCCTGGTAGTATCTAGCTAGGTCATCTTTTATGTCTTTGGTGAGTGAATTTTTCTCTGATTCTAGTGGAACTACCGGAAATTGTATTAGCAAAGATGGTGTAGTCTCTTCCGGTCGAATTATTGATTCACAAGAGGTATTTTTCAATGTATCTGATTCAGTGTACAATGTGATCTGGTCACTGGTTTTTTGTGAGTAATTGGCAGCTTCACCCTTTTTGGATCTATTCTTTCTGAGAGAGACCAATCTTTCCTTTCGATCCATCTCCGTCATGGATTCAGCTCCCTTCTTGAAAGTGGAAGAAAAGGGTACGGTGGGTTAGTTCAGTTGCCATCATCTCTTCTTTGTTTTGTCGCAAAAACTCAACTCACGCACTAAAAAAAACTTGCCTGATTGAGTTCACAGACTTTCCAATTGCAACCAAATCAACATGTCGTTCTTGAACAATTTGAACGCATTTCTTGATTCAGAGGATAGTAATGAAGGTAATTAAAACGTAAAAGATAATGGTGCTATGAATCCCATACTAATTAGCTTTCGATTTTGTGAATGAGCCTGCGGCTAGATATGATACCGTGTTTGTCCCTTCATCATCACCCCCTCCTCAGGATGCAAAGAGAATCCATTTGGTACCCCAAGATTCGAGTCTGTTCAAATACAATGGAGATGTCAATGTTGATATATTTCCTGCTCCATCACTGTCAATCAATAAAAGTAACGATTGGGTCAATGGCAATCATGACTATTCACGTGTCTCCAACTCGCGTTTAAGTTCGGGATTCTCGCCAGGGGTGGCTAGGTTACTGGTTAGTGCTTTGCCGCAGCAGCAGCGTTGCGTATTTCCGTTTCACGAATTTAACGAAATGCAATCCAAATGTTTCAAAATTGTGTATGGGACTGCGAATAATTGCGTGCTTAGTTCTCCCACTGGCTCAGGTAAAACGGTTGTGTTTGAATTGGCAATTTTGCGTGCCAATGAAACATTGTACGATTTCAAGGTACTTTATCTAGCTCCAACAAAAGCATTGTGCAGCGAACGAAAAGACGACTGGTCTAAGAAATTTGCCCCCCTCGGTATAACAGTGGGTATGTTGACTGGTGACACATCGTATAAGGAGGCAGAGAGTGTGCGTAACTCAAATATCATTATTTCTACTCCGGAAAAGTGGGACATGATCACTAGGAAATGGAACGACTACAAAAAATTGTTTAGCTTGATTAAGTTACTTCTCGTTGATGAAGTACATGTACTCAAAGAGCCACGGGGTGCTACTTTAGAAGTAGTGATAACACGAATGAAGAGAATATGCGTCGGTTTAAGGATTTTGGCTATATCTGCAACTGTCGCAAATGCTCACGACATTTCGACATGGCTCGATGCCGAGACTTTAACATTCGGAGAAGAATATCGTGCTGTCAAGTTGCAAAAAATTGTCTATGGTTACAGGCCGAGTAATGAAAATGATTTTTCGTTTGATAATCAATTGAACTCAAAGTTGGTTGAAATTATAAGTAAGCACTCGTTGGGGAAGCCAGTTTTGATATTTTGTGCAACAAGAAATAGTTGTCAATTCACCGCGAAGTTTCTAGCAGAAAAGGTGATTGCTAAGGGTTCAATTTTAAAGTTGAAAGATAGAGAGTTGGCTAATTTGGTCAAAACTGGTGTTGGTTATCACCACGCTGGGTTGATCTATGCTGATCGTAAACAAATTGAAACTGCTTTTTTGAGTGGCGATTTGAAATATCTATGTTGTACATCGACGCTTGCAGTCGGAATAAATCTACCTGCATACTTGGTTGTTGTAAAAGGAACAAAATGTTGGTGTGAGAGTACGTTTCAGGAGTATTCAGAAACTGACATCTTGCAAATGATCGGGAGAGCGGGGAGACCTCAATTTGAAGAAGAGGGAGTAGCGATCATTATGACGACTAGCAAGTTAAAATCAAAATATGAAAGGATAATTATGGGCACTGAAAAAATCGAAAGCTCTTTGCACATGAACTTTCCCGAAAACCTTTTGGCAGAAATTGCCGTTGGTAATATTAACTCAATTGATGATGCTCTCAGCTGGTTGAAAACCACTTACTTTTATGTTCGCTTCCTAATTAACCCCCTGTATTATGATATTCCAAAACCAACGACCACGGAAGAAAACTTACTTAAGTTTTGTATGAACAAAACAGAGGAGTTGAATCAAGAGGATCTTATTCGTGATTTCAAATGTACCAAGTTTGGACTTTCCATGACCATGCATTACATCAAACTCGATACTATGAAAGCTATCTTGCATGCAAATGAAAAGCTCACTATTTTCGAAGTGTTTGAAATTTTTGCCCAAGCTACTGAGTTTTGTGATGTCAAGATTAAACATCAGGAAAAAAGGTTGTACAAAGAGTTGAACAAATCTCCCTTGATGCGATATCCATCAGAGTCGAAGGTGACTACTATTATCCAGTATGAACTAGGTGGGCTAGAATTCCCAAATTATAATGGTGCTCAAAAGTTGCAATCAAGCTTCTTGGGTGACAAATTTTTTGTGTTTAAACACGTTTCACGGATACTCAAGGCAATGATGGATGTTTTCGTTGAGAAAAAAGATGCAAAGTCATTGATAAACCTGGGGTACGTAATGCGTTCTATTACTGCAAAGGGGTGGGAAGGCTCCCCCAATGAGCTTAAACAACTAGATACAATTGGTATCCAAAGCATCAAAAAATTGATAAACCATAATGTACTCACATTGATGGATGCTAAGGCATTGTCACAGACTCAACTTGAGCTGTTTTTAGGTCTCAAAGTTGGAGCTGGTGCAAAGTTGAAAAGGGTATTGTCTTTAATACCTAAAATTGATGTTGAAGCGCATTTGATTGGATCAGAAGTGCAAATAAATATAAGAATTGAGCCTATCACGAAAAATTTCAAAAACGAAACTTTGTATTTGCAAGTGATAAGTTCGAGTGGTGGTAAACTTGTTGACTTTAGAAGAACTGTTTTGAAAAACTATGTCGATGGTGGATTTTCAATTACATATGGTGGTCAACCCGTTGAAGTTGAGGCCAGTATTATGTGCGGAGTTCTTGGAAAAGCTAATGCTGGAGGAGTTAAAGAGCCCGTTTTGGACATAGATCCCAATTTTGAGTTCTCGTCATCATCTACGTCTTTGAGCGATATATTTGCTATCGGAAAGGATAAAGCGAATCCTGATCAGATCAAAAAAGTAGGTGGAGCAAAAACTGATGATAACGAGGTAGAGAATTCGGGCACTTCTTGGCTGCCCAGCTCATCCAGTAAAGCCGTTGCCGTGAATCCTAAAAAAGATGTAAATCAAAGTCGTTCCAAAAAGAGAGTGAAAAGGAAAAGATCAATCTTCGATGTGCATTCCGGTGATTCTGATGATGCAGAAGCAAACAATGTTTTGGAAAGGAAAAAGATAAAATACAGCTTGCAAGAGATGCCGGAGTTGACCAATTGTCCGTCGCCTGAAAGAGTTGAGTCGAAGAAAGAGAATATTGCCATGCTTCATCCTGAAATGAAAGCAGAAATTAAAATGAGTGAAATAAGGGGCCAGAAAGGAGTGGTTGTTGCGGAATGTGACGTCAAGAAACTTGCTGCAAAATACAACTTCTCTAATTTGCCGGAAGACTCAAAAGAGGTTGCAGAGCGTGATCTTGAGGATCCTCCAAGGGATGAGCACGATCCTATGAAAGAGCCAATCTCACTTGACAAACCACGTTTTAGTACCATTTCCACTGATTCAATTGTGCAGTTTTGTAAAAGTGACTCCCAAAGCAGTGAAGTCAATGAGAACGTCTTAAAAGAGTTTCAAGGGCTCTTTGGGAGTGACGTTCTTGTTGAGTGAAAGGTTGTTGTAATCTAGATTTTGGTATTCTCTATGTGTTACCTAAATATTTCAAAGCTATTTCCTCTACAAATTCATCACTGATTGCCATATGCGCCGCCTCTATGAAATGAAAATCAATTTTACCCAACTCGTGAAGACGTTTGATCCCAATGTAATCTTCAACATACAAATTGGTTTTATCGAATGGTATGGTTTGTTTCCAATTGGTATCAATGTCACAAAACATTGCACTTTCTTTGGGAACGACGGTGGTATCTTCAGTGAAAGTGACCAATGCCAACTTGTTAAGCTTGGTCAAATTCGTAAAATATGATGCATTTTTCTCATTTCTTTCATTATTTATATCGGCCAAGTAGAATGAATGCTTCAAATACTTTTCATATTCAAAGGGGTCTCTAAAATATTGAGCAGGTAGTACTTTCCTCTGTACATTATCATTCCACACTTGTTTCTTCAAAAGCTCGTTTCTTCTTTTACAAATCCAATCTCTTGGATCTTTACATAATGGCATTTCCATTACACCCATATGCGGGCTGCCAAAAGTAATCAAGTTATGAAATGACAAATGTGGACATCTTTCAATCAAACCACGCAATAAAACACCTCCTTGTGAAAATCCTATTGCATCAATACCTTCGGCACTTGCCAATTGTTTAATACTCTTTAACTGATCGCATACTTGATCCACCTGTTTGTTTGCGTCTCCAAATAACAGCTTCTGTTGATCTCCTGAAGGATCCTCGTCTATGTATATTGAATGGAAAAAGATGCCTGGATATAAGCCACTAATTAAATCATTGACACTATGAATTCCAGACCCGTTATAATTGTCACCAAGACCATGCCAAAGCACCACTGGTCGATATATTTCAGGCGGTGGGATATTATTGAAACCAGTCAAGAACACTTGAAAGTTGAAAAGTGATGATATATGCATTGATCTGGGGTAAGTGTGTCCTGTTATGATTGGAGTTGCGATTCTCACAAAGTTAAAAAAAAAAAAAAAAAAAATCAATCAAAGCCACAGTTCGTATTACAGGACCACAAAATTGAACAAGTCCGTATGTTTCTTTTTATTGGTGACTTACTGCACATTATCATCTAATCGATAAGCTCTTTCTTCACATCCATTCATCTTCCGTGAGCATTAGGAAATTGCAAAAAGAAATGCTTCTAGTGAGGTTCGAACTCACGATCTTCTGATGACTCATGTCGTTAGCAATATGAGACAAATGTTCTAACCAACTAAACTACAGAAGCTTGTCACCACTATGCTAAAAGGTGAATTTGAGGATGAGTTGGGAATATGGACTTTCTTGTTACATGATCTTGATTACGTGTTTCTTGAGATTAAATTTAAAGCATTGATACTTGGTCAAATTTAGCCAACCCCCTATCACGGCGGTTCAGCAACTCCCATAGTCGCCCACTAGTTGATCAGACGATAGAATTTACAACAAGCAAATAAACACCTGATGTTCAGCAATGGAACTCCGTTATTACTAAAAGGAGCTAAAAGGTAAAGTAGGAAGGATTGTTAGTGTTTATCATCCAGACTAATGAAGCTCTATAGAGTTACCGATTATGGATTACTAACTAGAGTAGGAAATAACGAACGAACGTCTGTATATACCAGCTAGCAGTTTATCCTAAAGAAGGAATTGGAGATTGGGTTTGGTTGGCTTTTCACTGGAGTGACAAGAAAGACCGGAATTGTGCTCTTTGATTTACTTAAGGGATATCTAAATACAAAAAGGATTTGGAATTTCTCTTGGAATGCAACTGAGAATTGTGTAGTCTTTAGTTTTAGATAAGTTTAGCTAGATACCTACAATACACCTTCAGTCGGTAGGACCTAATTGTTGTATTACTCAAACACGATTTAAAAGTTTCCTCTGCATTAACAGTTAGCATCACCACTTACCGTAGATAATTATTTGTCACCTTACACTCACTCATTTGGGTATACAACAAGTTGGTTGTTTTTAAAAACAATATACGGCAAAAATTTTTATCACGTTTTTGCATTATACATACCCTTCACAAGCGATCTGAACATGATACAGAGGCTCAAATGTGGCGCTTACATGTCAGCAGTGAATTGGCGAGCTAGGCTTGCGTAGGAATCAACCCATGTAGAGATTGCAACACTATACCCTGTTTACATTGTATCTCTGAGCCTTTGGGTCAACCGAGTTGTCTCTAATTGAGCTTTGACCATTTGGTCAATGCTCATTTCCTTTAGTTTCCTGCTCATAATTAACACGTCATCCGTTATTTCCCAATTGAGCGATTCTTGACCTGCAAAGACCGCGGCAACGTCCTCAATTCCAAACATGCCCCTTATGGATGATATGGGTATCCTGTTGATCCCAGAGCTTTCAAAGAGATGCTTCAATGCCACAAATGTATTCTGATTCTTGATATTCGTCTTGATTTCATTGGAAATTCGATTTGGAATTCTCTTATCGTTGCACAAATCCTCTATGTTCTTTGCCAACAATGCATAAAGCGACTGTTCCTCCACAAATTCCTCATCTATATTAATGTTATTGTATACCTGACCAAATAATTTGGCTTGCGTTTTTACAGCTTCGGTTGGATTTTCAGTGAGGATATTAACCAAGTTGAAAAAGGTATACTTGTAGTAGGAAAGCAATGTTTCCAAAGATAATTGTTTCGTATTTCCTGGCCCTAGTGGCTTCTCTGCTTGATACAAATCGAGTGCTGGGATTAGTAATTGTGACCTCTTTACCGTGTACAAGGACTTACTGAATTGGGCTAGCAAAACAATATTTGATTCGTCTTTAGTTTCGAGAAGTTTGTCTCTAATCATCAAGATTAGTTCTTCATTGGGGTTGGATTCATCCTGCTCTACTTGATTGAGCATATCGAGAATAGCATCATGTGGTAATGACATGGTGATATTTGTTGAGTAGTATGTATGTGTTATCGGATACAAAGTTTTCTCTGGTGCGCTGAAAGCCTATTTTCATTATTTTAAGGAAAGTCATGTTTGGAGATAAAATCTCATACAAAGTGGAAAGTGTGTATTCGCCACAATGCATCGCTAAAGTTAGCAATTGGGCTCAATTGTAGATGGTAGGAGCTCTCCATGAATTGCTGGTATTCACTTTTACAATGGTCCAGTGGTTCGGAGAAAAATTTATTAAGTATGTTTGCACTGTAAATCCGAGGCAAGTCATTCTATTTCTATAAAACTTGTTTCCTTTAATCTTCTATCTAGTGGGGAATGGCAATTTCACATGACACCTCGAAACAATCTCCAAATAATCAGGCTCACTCTCAGCAGTTATATACCCATGTCTAATTAAAAAATCGACAATCACTAATCCACAATTTGGCTTAAAAGCTCGGTTTTCCACATGTTTCAATACTTCATCTATATCCATGAGTTTGAAATCTTCAGCTTCGCCATCTTGTGGGCTGATCAAATGAGCTTCGTCTTCTTTGATGATTATATCACAGATATATTCCACTTCGGGTTCTGCTCGTCCGTCATCGGTCAAGTAGATGTAAGTAAGAACACCAGTGTTTTTAATATTCTTTCGAACAAAGTCTTCCTCAAGACCTGCTTCTTCAAAGCATTCTTTTATAATTGTTGTTTCCAATCCATGAGGGTATCCTATACCACCGGCAACTGTATTGTCCAACATACCAGGGAAGGTTGATTTATTTTTGGATCTTCTGGGGATGTATAGTTTCAATTTACCATTTGAAGATAGTTCAGGTGGCACATATCCGTTTATATGAACACCGTATGTCACTACTCCAAAAAGTACAGAAAATGCTCTTTCCATATATGCGTATGGGGTCTTTGAAGGATTGTAAACAACATACAATTCATTTCTCCATCCTTTATTGAGAATCTCATCCAATTCGGGTAAAACTCTCCACCGATTGGCAACCTCAGCAAACATTTCGTTTCTTTTTTTAAGTGTGTCGAATTGGGAGTCGATTGCAATTGTTTTGGTTTCATGATTAGTGACGAACGTTGGTTCTGATTGAAGTAATTCGACAACGTTGGGATCAATGTATCCAAGCGCAGTACGGCCCTCATGGTCTAAAAAAGTATAAAACGCATCTGTTTTCTTGAATGAGTCAACTTCTTCAATCACACTCAAAAACGACGACATCGTACTTGCAAAGTGGTACAACTCAGCTGTTTGGGTAAGGGTCCAATTTTTGGTGAGGCCTTTCGAGAAAGAAAAAAAGAAAAAGATAATTTAATTTAATTTAATTTTCCCTTTGTGTATGCATATCGGGCTAATCTTGAGTCATCTTCAGTTAATGAGTATGTAGAAAAAAAGAATTAATCAAGCATTTACAGTTCAAGGCAAGGAAATATTACCATCTATCAATAACTTGCCACCCCCAAGTGATGCTGGGATCATCAAAGTCTCTCGTACGAGCATTGGAAGCTGTGTTTGCCAACAAGGGGCTGCCCAAATCAGTAGATACCGACTTAACTACCACGATTGAGGAGTACCTCGCCAAACACAATAACTACACTGCAATAAAGCAAAGTAGTTACAATATACACGAGGAGCTTTACCGACTATATAATGGACACATCAAGTCATCACATAAGTTGGATTTGGAAAACAAATTTCTCACTGTATTGACTAAAGTGTGTGATGTGTTTGGTGAAAATGAACTCCACTTATGGATTCTGACATATTTGAAGTCAGCAATTGATAGCGCTGGTTATGATTTGGCGTTTGTGGAAAACTCGAGAACATTTATTGACAAGGTGTTGGTGAGTTATTCAGAAACGAAATGTGAAATTCTTACCAATTTGCATGCAAGAGCTTCATCTTCATTAGCGCAACAGCTACTAGATATTTACATGAGAGAAGATACTTTGATAGCTACAATGAAGTTGAATGTCACAGACGAGCAAAGAGAAAGTCAAGCATATCATGAAAGAATACGATTTATTCGGTCCAATTGTACAAAATTGTTGCTAGAGTATGGGCTAAAACACACTGATTCGTATTGCCATTTGCTAAACAAGTACATTCAACACGTCAAGTTTCGGCATGAAGCGATTGTATTACTAGGGTACTTGGTTGGTGCAGATGTCAAAAGCGGTGCCCGTATTGTTGACAGTGACCTCTTCAAAAGTTTGCTCAAATGTCTCCTCTATGACTTGGACCCTGCAATAGTGCATTGCGCATTGAATGACTTATTCATTTTGATACCAAAATCCGCTGATAATTTGGGCAACTATTTGTCGGATATTTTGTTGGTGTATGTGCGGATACTAACTTGGAACCAAATAACGGTACCGAGGAACATTAATACCTTCGCATCCGAGTCAAGTTTAGATCTCCGATCCTGGAAAATTGCGTTGCCCTATGCAATGGAGTCAGGTAATGACGTAAGGTTCAATTTTCAATACTTGTGCACCTTTATTTATGGGTTGTTTTATTTCAATTTTGGCGCCTTTATTCGGGATCCTCTCGATTACTTAGCTAAACACGTACCATCAGATTTTTCATCAGAACGGTTAAAACAATGGAGCTTAGAGGTGCCTGATAAGACATCTCCGATTTTGAGAGCAGCGACAATCACAAAGCAGATACTAGGGGGGTTTCTTGTTCATCCCAAGTACTGCATGGAAAATGATGAAGTAAAAGAATTGAAAAGTTCAACCAGTTGGCTACCTGACACAGCTTCTCTGGAAGAAATTGCTGTGGCGTGTTTAAGCTTGAATCCAGGTATATTCATAAAGGAAAACGAGGCAACTACGCCCGTTCAAAGCTCTTATGCTGCCTCGATTGGAGGAGGTACACTATCTCAATCATCTTCGTTGGCTGGTCCAATGTATTTTCAAGCAAATGGCCCAACAAAGCAAATTATGAAGTCGAGTGCCTTACAAGATAGAAAAGTGTCAATTGTTCCAACACATTTAGTTTTGGACAACAACGAAACTCAAGGGACAGAAGAGGTGAAGTTTAAAGAATTTGGGTTCACTAATCGTGACCTGCTGCAGGTCTTTGATACATCTGGGATCACCTGTCCATCCTCACCTAAACAAGATCAACGTGATCTCGTCAGCGATTTGTTATACGACCATGAACGACTTTTCACCACAGTGAAACATGACAAATTATACCATCACAACAACTTTACAGGCAGAACTGGTTCCATTGATCCCATAACTTCTGTCGCTGATCATACCAATGAAAAATTGAAACAAGAAACTCGATTAGGTCGCCCAATGTCTTTATCAGCGACAAATTTGGAACCCCCAAGCGTGTTTGAATATGGTAATACATTGCCCAAGAGTGTTGCTGCTGCTGGAGCAAAAGATGATGCAAGTACATTGCATAACCCGAGCAATGATCCTTCTCAAACCAGCTTAAATAAATTGAATGGCGATGGATCAATTATTGACTTTTATCAACGAGAATTACTTTTGTTCAAAAATGAATTGGAATTTTCCAGTTATTTGAAACATTTGAACAAATTTCATTACTTGAAGATGAAAGAGGGAAGGAATCAAGGAGAAGATACTCTGTATGATGATTTGATATCACGTGATGAGGCAGATGAATTTACCAAGGTAATGAACGCTATCAAGCAGGAAAGGAGTGAGAAGCAATGTGAGTTTGATTGTCAATTTGATTTGCTAACTACTAAAA
Source organism: Lodderomyces parapsilosis (assembly GCF_000182765.1). Lineage (NCBI taxonomy): Eukaryota > Fungi > Ascomycota > Pichiomycetes > Serinales > Debaryomycetaceae > Lodderomyces > Lodderomyces parapsilosis. Next base: position 926,234 of record NW_023503278.1, read on the forward strand.
TTGAACAACTCGAGTCTGTAAAACGCGAGCTCAATGAAAAGCTATTGGAACTACAACAATCAACAAAGACTAATCACAAGGAATATGATGAGTTGGTCAAGATCGTAATTCCAAACAAGGATTATGAGATTGAGCAATTAAAGTTGAAGCTAAAATTGACTGAACTAGCTGGGCAAGAACTCAAAGAAAATCAATCTCAGCAGCCAATTATCCCTGATCTTACTGAAGATACTACAATTCAAAAATCTTTGGAAGATCAAATTTACAATATCAAGGTGGAGAATCAAATACTAACCCAACAATTGGCCCAATTAACCCAAGAAAACAAAGATTTGCAACTTCGATATAATTCAACGATGTCACAATACGAAACCAAATTGGCAAAAACTAAACTTTCACTTTCAGAAACATTGACATCGTTAACTTCACCGTACGACAAGAAAATCACTGAATTACAAGCTGTCATTCACAAGTATCAAGCTCTATTGGAAGAGCGAACGCGCAATCAAATGGCATCAACATCATCATCATTATCATTATCAACAACAAGTGGAAGTGTGCCCATCCCCATAATACAGAGACAAAATAGTTCAAGTAGTTCTGGTAACTACTCATTTGGTCAGGATTCTAATCACAATATGAACACTATACCATCACGTTCAGTGGCACCAATACAACATATGGTTAGAAATGGTAGTAAGAACAGCGCCAAGAGTAGTAAAGGATTGGGTAGTATTAGTGATGGTGATGGTTTACCATTGATGAAAGGTCGTGGGGGGTTACAAAAGAAAACGAGAAAGTTCATGTAAGGAGTAACGGGGGCATAAGATAAGGTGGGAAACGTACACTGTTCATGGTTACTCCTTTTTGAATTGTTCTAGACCCACTAAGGTATTTTCTTTTTGGATGCAAAATTACTTTATTATATTTAGCGGCAATTAGCCGCGTGGACTTCTTTTTTGAAAAATTATTTCTTTTTCCTTAGTTCATTGTGTGTTGTTTTTCTTTCTTTTTGCTTTGAATTATTAAAAAGAGAAAAGCGCCTTTTCTTTTATTTTTTTGGTTTTCAAGTAGGTAGCATTAAGCGAAGATTCTCTACTATTAATTTTTTCGCAGCCGATCACAATGGTGTGTATTCGTTGTCAAACGTAAATTTTAAAGGAATAGTCACGATCATCTACGGAAGACAGTATTGATGGGTAAGCTCTGAACAACGACCAATTAAGCGTGTAGTTTTGGTTTCTAAGCTTGGGTCAGGTATCAATTGCCAGACGTCGCAGCTTGTCAAGAACGAAACCAACCGAAGACGAAGCCAGTGACAAAACTCTCGAATTCCTGCTAGCTTAAGACAAGAGCAAGTTTGTATGGATGTTTATTGAAGAGAAGTTGGTGATAAATGAACGATAATAATACCAACCTAACTCATGTAAAGGGGGTGGCCCTTTGTTGTTGTTGATAAATGAAGCCTTTCTAGAGGGAAAGTGATGATTTTGTATAGAGCAATTCGGTAAAGCAGGTATCAACCTACAGAGATGTACACAAACAAAAATAGTATGTTCTACCAGTTGACAATCAGGGCACGTCATGATCAAAAACATGGGCTACTTCCTAAAAGAATAGTTAGCGGTTAAGACATTGAATAAAGTGTGTCATTCACACCGGGGGAATTATTTTGGTTTTGTGTTAATGTTCGGTATAATTTGAATGTCTAGAATGCCACACCCCAGAATTGAAGAAATCATTTTTCATCTTTTCTTTTTCTTTTGTTACATTTTTCAAAATTGTGGCTGAAAATTCCGTAACAACAGGGAAATATCTAATGTAAGTTGACGGAATTATTAGCGTAAATGGTTTCCCATCAATGAAAAGAGAAAGGTCATTTAGTAAAACATTATTGAGTTTAGTATATGTTTTCGTTTATAGAAAAAGTTATAAAAGGAATGACTAAAGTTGAAATTGTTCGGAGTTCAATCTCCGGAGTATGTTTGTTTTTATTTTTTTTTTTGTCGGTGTGCTTTTCTTCTTTTTCAAATTGGCAAATTTGCATAGACGGCGTTAAATGGTTATTCGCTTGATGCCCCACAAAGGAATGGACATTGTCAATGCCATTTCTTTTGTTATAAAGCGTCCATCCACAGTGTTTACCCTTTTTTTTCATTTTAGTGAAAGACAAATAAAGCCAGCTCAGCAGTGTGGCATTTATTGTAAGGGCACCCTCAACTCCGAAGCTCCGGAACAAATACCAAGAAATTATTAGGACGAAATATCTGCAACATCAAAAACATTAGAGAAACAATACCATGCAAAGACTAAATTGCCAGTTTTGCTATAAGAAGATGTTGAGTTTGAGTTTGGATTTTTGGGATGTAGGAAAGCCAACCCCCACCAACCACCACCTTTACTCTTCTTTCTGTATCTCTTTTTCACTCCATACCCCTCCTCTTACATTTAGCTTGGCTAAAAGGCATTTTCTATGTAAACCAAAATTCACAAAAATGCAACAACGACAACAACAATGATGATGAACCAAAGCTTTTAAACAAAAGCAGTGCTTTGTTTGGCATGTTGCAGAATTGAAAAAAAAAAACATAGTGCAGCTATTCTTTTTTTTTGGATCTTTGCGTGACAATTTGTCTCTCCACAATTCGTCATTTGAAACTCTATACGCCGTTCTTTGAGTTCAGCCATAGAGAGAAAAATACAATTATTTGATTACGGCCGTAGCTAAAGCTTTGTAGCCACAGTTTTTTTAAGTAGCTGTGTTCTTAGTCTGTAGGGGCCATTTGGCACCAATAACAAAAAGCGAGAAAAGTAAATGCTCGCTTGACGATACCCGAATTGGTTTCAATGCACAATGACCAAAACTCATACATTGCAAACACAGATTCAGACACAGAACAAAAGAAAGTACAGACAGACAAATGGACAGACAGAAAAAAAAATCAAAAATCTCCGAAGGTCAAACCAATTACTTTGCAACCAAATGAAAGTAGCACACACACATACACACACACCAATCTACAAGCCAGTCGTTTTGCTCCTAGCATACCTCGACAATAAGCAGCAGAGCCACCACTACTAAGGTTATTTGCCACTACATGACTTTACATATTGACACATTGACTGTGCGCTGGCAGCAGACCACATTTTGAGTGATTCCATACATACAGACACTTGCAGGCTATTTGCCAACCCTTGTTACAAAACCATAAACTCAATCTCGCTTCTTGACAGTGTGGCTACATCATCTACCATAAGGTTTTCAATACTTGATTATCTCGGTGGTTCTGGGTAGCCTATGAACACATATGGTGACATCGACTCTTTTACAACCAAATACCTACTACTCCCCACTCACAGAGCATTTTTGACACACGAAACTTGAAAGAGAAGAGGGAAAAAAAAAAGAAATTGAAGAAACTTTATTGAAACGTTTTTTGTGCAATTAGACACTACATTAATACATTATTACACACTCCACAGTATTATGTACACTACCCCTCCCTTTTATTTAAACATTAAACAGAAAAATGCCACATACACAGACACACAGACACACCACATTAGGCTTTTTTTTTTGTATAAACGCCTAAAAACTTCCAACAACTGCCTACTGTTCCCCCGCCAATAAAAACTACAAAACTCAACTATAAATAGTGAAAAATATTTCCCCGGATTTTCAGTTGCAAAATTTCAACATTTCTGAAGCATCTACTCCGACAACACATTCTGCAATCTCATACAAAATGACTAGTCTCGAACAAGGTGTTGCTAACCTTAACATCTACAAATCAAACTCCACTTCCAACAACTCATCAGCAGTGAGCCTAAAACACGACTACATTGATAGCCCATTTAGTGGAAAAAAGGACCAATTTGATCAAGTTTTGGATGCTCTTGATTCTACTGGGTTTATTCCTGAATCCTTGTTGGAATCCGAAGCCAAATGGTTTTATGAATCTTTGGGCATTGATGATGTTTTTTTCGCCAGACTGACGCCTGAAGAAATTGCTGGTCATATTCATGCCTTGTACTCGTGTAAAGTTCAAGCTTATGCCAATGCTGGTGAACAACCATTGATTTCTTACAAAAGAGAAGCTGAAGATCATGCTGTGTTTTTTGACACAGTTGATGCTTTGGATTATGCTAGAAACCCATTTGAAAGTTTAATTGATGACAAGTACATCGACCCTAGTGATGCTGCAAACAAGAGTTATCGTGCTGAATATTTTGCTGCTCCATTGAATTATCAAACTGACCCAATTTTGAATGGTATCTATGCTCAAAATAAGAATCTCGGTGAACAAATTGTTAGATTGGTTTTTGTTTACAAGAATCAATTCAAAAATGAAAAAGTTGCCACTGATGAATTGGACTTGGACAAGATTGGTGATGAGACTTTTTTGAAAATTGCATCACAAAATACTAAATCCTTGTATGAAAGCATCAACAAGGAAGTCATCAAGTCAACTGGTCCAATCATCAAACATTTCCAAATTGAAAATTCTGATGAGTATCGTGTAATTATTGGTTATAGACAAAGCACAGCAGCAAGATACAATTCAGCATTGAGTGACTTGGCCAATTATTACAAATTGCAAACTACTAGAAAATATGTGGAACAATTTGCGAATGGAGTTACGATCACATCAATGTATGTCACTTCAAGACTGAGATCAGCAGTTGACTTGTCGATCTATCAAGTGATTAAAGAAGCTTCTTTGTTGTACTGTATTCCTCACAATTTTTTCCACACCAGATTCATTCAAGGTGATTTGTCATTACAAGAATCAATTTATGCTCAATCTGGAGTTATTTTCGTAACTCACTTCTTGAATCGTTTAGGACCAGAGTACAAAAAATTATCTTCATTATTGGATCCTTCGAAATCAACTGAACATGCAGAAGTGTTGAGCAGTTTGAAAAAGAGATTGAGGTCAGAGACGTACACTCAAGACTACATCAAGGAAGTGTTCGACGTCAGAAGCGAAATTGTTCGTAAATTGTATCGTCAATTTGCTGATGTTCATTACATTAGATCCTCAATGGAAAAGACTTTATCTTATCAAAGATTATCGCAAATACAACCAGTTGGCTCCGAAGAAGAATTTGAACAATTGCTTAGTAGAGAATGTTCTCAAAATGAACATCATGCCATTGTCTTGAGAGCTTTGTATACTTTCAACAAGTCAATCTTGAAGACAAATTTTTACACTTCAACAAAGGTTGCCTTGTCATTCAGATTAGACCCTTCATTCTTACCAGAAACTGAATATCCTGAACGTCCATATGGTATGTTTTTCGTTGTTGGTTCTGATTTCAGAGGTTTCCACATTAGATTCAGAGATATTGCCAGAGGTGGTATTAGAATTGTGAGGTCAAGAAATTTGGATGCTTATAATGTTAATGCCAGAAATCTTTTTGATGAAAACTATAATTTGGCAAACACACAACAACGCAAGAATAAAGATATTCCTGAAGGTGGATCCAAAGGTGTTATTTTGTTGGATTCAGGTTCAGCACAAGATCGCGCCCAAGCAAGTTTTGAAAAGTATATTGATGCTTTAATTGATTTACTTTTGAAGCAGCATATTCCTGGTGTGAAGGACAATTATGTCGACTTGTATAACAAGCCCGAAATTTTGTTTTTGGGACCTGATGAAGGGACTGCAGGATATGTTGATTGGGCCACTTTACATGCCAGAGAAAGAGGTGCACCATGGTGGAAGTCATTCTTGACTGGTAAATCAGAAGCAATTGGTGGTATTCCTCATGATGAATATGGAATGACTACATTGTCAGTTAGAGCTTATGTCAACAAGATTTATGAAAAATTGAATATCGACAACTCCAAGATTCGCAAGTTTCAAACCGGTGGACCCGATGGTGATTTGGGTTCCAATGAGATTTTGTTATCAAGAGACGAAATCTACGTTGGAATTGTTGATGGATCGGGTGTTATTGCCGACCCTAATGGTTTGGATAAACAAGAATTGATTCGTTTAGCTAAATCCAGAAAGATGATTGATCATTATGACCGTTCCAAGTTGTCACCGCAAGGTTATATTGTTCTTGTTGATGATTTCGATGTAACCTTGCCTAGCGGACAAGTTGTTACCAGTGGAGTTGCTTTTAGAAACACTTTCCATTTGAAGTTGAAGGAACAATTTGGAACCAATGGAGTTGATCTTTTTGTTCCATGTGGTGGTAGACCAGCTGCTATTGATACCAACAATGTTCATGAATTGATTGACGAAAAGACAGGTAAATCGATTATCCCTTACTTTGTTGAAGGAGCTAATTTATTCATTACTCAATCAGCTAAATTGGTTTTGGAAAAAGCAGGCACAATTATTTTTAAGGATGCATCTACAAACAAAGGTGGTGTTACGTCTTCTTCATTAGAAGTTTTGGCAGCTTTGGCTTTTGATGATAAAGGATTCTTGGAGAATATGTGTGTTGATACAAAAACTGGTGAAAAGCCACAATTTTATCAAAAATATGTCAAAGATGTTCAGAACAAGATTGTTGCCAATGCCAATTCCGAATTTGAAGCATTGTGGAAATTGAAGGCTGAAACTGGTATACCATTCACCATCTTGTCTGACAAGTTATCGCTTGCTATTAACAAATTGGGTGATGAATTAGCCAACTCAAAAGAACTCTGGGACGATGATGTTGATTTCAGAAACGCTGTGTTGTTAGACTCATTGCCTCCATTGCTTTTATCCACTGTTGGTATTGAAAATGTGTTAGCCAGAGTTCCACAAGCTTATTTGAAGGCTATTTTTGCAACTTATTTGGCATCACACTTTGTTTACTCAAGAGGCATTGATTCAAATCCAGCTAAATTCTTGGAATTTATTAGTAATCTCAGAAAAGGATTTGTGCAAAAGGGATTGTTAAAGTATTAAGTGGTGAAGATGTTTGCAAAAGACAGTGTCAAAAAGAAGAGGAGATGAATTTGTATATTAATTTAGTTGAATAGATGCTTTAATTGAAAGGAAAAAAAGTACGCCTATTTACATGATGATCCTTATACTCCGTGACTAGCACATTGGTACTCCATTGACCCTGTTCTACTGTTGCGATAAAGCGCAAAGTAAATTGACTCAGTTCCTGTTGTCTCTTCATCTGGTCTATTATGATACAACACCACTGCATCTTTTCCCATTTGTTCAGTTCTTCTTTTGTTGACTATCGTACTCCATTTGAGCAATGATCGAATCACGAGCTTTAACCTCGTCATTTATTCTCGTTGTAACATAATCACCAATTACAGCCATAACAATGGTAGAAAATCCGACATAATAACGAGCTTTCACTGGTAAGCTCATCCATTTCTGGTACAAGCCCATGACTATTGTGGAGGGTGAAGATGTTGACGGGGGTTACTCAATTCCTCTCCAGATTTCAGTGCAATGTATTTTGTTCTTTTTTTTTTTTCTCTTTCTTGATTTGACTCCCACTATCTACTCTTTTCTTCGAAATGGTTGCAACTAATTCTATATTAGCAAAAATAGTTACGGGGCTACCGCCATGCTGTTTAAGAATTCATCCTAATGACACTAGCAGGATTTATATCGGGACATACAAGTTGGAGGAAAAGAGTGGAATCAAACATGGATCACTAGATGTGTACAGATATGATGCCCAGGATTCATCGTTGGCATTGTTGACGTCAGTTCCTACAAAATCAGCTATACTTGACATAAAATTCAATCCTCAAGATTCTTCTCAATTGTTATCAGCTCATTCAAATGGTCAGCTAATAATATGGAAAGTCGGTCAAGATAATGACGAGATCACTATTGTCAATGAAGTTACGATAGATGACGATGAGTCGAATTGCATTACATCAGTATTCTATAATCCGAACAATTCAAACCAAGTACTAGTCACATTGACAAGTGGATACCTGGGCATACATGACTTGATCTCACACACAACAACAGTTCTTGAAGCTCAACATAGTTTGGAATGTTGGACTGGTTCGTTTGGAGAATTGGGTCAATTGCAACACGTCGTATACACCGGTGGCGATGACTCTCAATTGATTGCTCATGATCTACGAGCATCTCAACCAATATGGACATTGTCACGTGGACACAATGCTGGCATAGTTAGTATCTTGTCACCATCGAAGCAATGGAGCTCGACAAGTGGCAACTTACTCTGGACTGGATCTTATGATGATCATTTACGGGTATGGGATTTACGATGTATTGATGAAACAAATCCGAGGTTGATTGAGGGGTATATTCCAAAGAAATTGCACGAAGAGAATCTCAATGGTGGTGTTTGGAGGTTGATTCCAAGTCACGTTGCAAATGATAATCGAGTTTTGAGTTGCTGTATGTACGATGGTGCAAGAATCATAAATACTAGAGGTGCTGACTTTTCAGTAGATAGATATTTCAAAGGAGATCATGAAAGTATGTGCTATGGTGGTGATTGGTCATTTGATGGGAACTACGTTGCAACTTGTTCATTTTATGATAAAGTTGTTCACCTATGGTCGCCTGACACAATAAATGAATAGAGATAGATAACAAATGGCTTACAACTATAATGGAAAAATGAATGGTTTTACATTGCGAATACCTCATACTCTCAATCATATAAACTCAAGTCTAAAGGGATTGACGAACCTCTTCCACTGGGATACAACTTCTTTGCGCCTTCATATCGCCTAGGGTTAGGTAATGCGTTGGCATTGACAAATTTAAACCTCTTGTCATCAATAACGACTTTCTGTCCTGAAGATGAACTGTTGCTGTGTCCATTTATAGTATAAGCCAGTGCTGATATCTTCCTCAATGATGAACCAGCGTGCTGTTTGGAGTCAAGTTCATAGTTGTTCTGCTGCTGCTGTGACGAGGACGTCCTGCTCCTCGAAACCGTCGAAGATGACGACGGAGAGGATCCTGAAGGCGGCGGTGGAGGTGGTGCAGCTTTCTTAAGTTTTGGCATTGCGGGTGCTGATGACGTAGGTGGTGGTGGTGGCAGCAGTGGAGGACCTCCTGTTGGTAGCGGTGGAGCTCGCAGCGGGGAAGTCTGACTGTTGTTAGTGTCATCATGTGAAGATGAATCATTTGACACTGGTGGAATCAATGGTTTTACTTTTTGGGAAACAGGTGGGGTTTTTGGTGTTGGTGGAATCGAAGATTGTTGGGATGGCGCTGGTGGGGTTGGTATTTGAGTTGGTTTCCTCTGCAGTGGCAACATTCCTGGAATAGGAGGGACACTAGAGTTTGGTATGGGTGGGGCAGATGGCGCGGATTTTTTGGATTTCCCCACGAAATTGCTTTGTGACCCATTTCCAATTTCTTTCGTCAGCGACGATGTTTCTGTAGAGAACTCTGGTTGGGTAGTGTGTGACTTCAGGCTACCATCTACCACAAATGAATCGTCTCTTTTTGCATTAATTTCAGCCAAAAAGGGTAAAGCACCCCCAGCTGGAGGCGCAGGTGCAGGTGCGGATGATGAAAACGCTGACTTTGTAGAGCTCTTCGAAGTGGGCGTCTTTGGTGTTAAGGATGGAGGAGGTGGTGCAGGTGGTGCAGGGACAGCGGATGGCACCGGGGGAGCTTTCGGTGCAGAGCTTTGTGGTAACGGTGGTGCCTTTGGTGCAGAGCTTTGTGGTAACGGTGGTGCCTTTGGTGCAGAGCTTTGTGGCAACGGTGGTGCCTTTGGTGCAGAGCTTTGTGGCAACGGTGGTGCCTTTGGTGCAGAGCTTTGTGGCAACGGTGGTGCCTTTGGTGCAGAGCTTTGTGGCAACGGTGGTGCTTTAGGGGCAGAGCTTTGTGGCAACGGTGGTGCTTTAGGGGCAGCAGCATTTGGTAGACGAGGTGGCGCGCTTGGTGTTCCTAGTTTGCTCAGTGTGTTGCCCGAGGCTGATGGTGCCTTATCAATCACGTTCTTATCATCCCTTCTTGCATTGATTTCACTTAAGAAAGGCAAGCCTCCCGCCGGTAATGGAGGAGCTGTAGGAGCGGCTGAGTTTGATGAGGCTGACGATGTCGGTGATGCCATAGATGGTGGCGCTGGTGGCGCTGGTGGCGCTGGTGGTGCTGGCGGTGCTGGGGGCATAGAATTTGATGGTGCCGTTTTCTTTGAAGGCTTCGAGTTTGTAGGAATTGGTGGAGCTGTTGTGGGAAGTGGTGGAGGTCCTGAAGGTAATGGGGGAGGCTTGGAAGCTGATTCAATTGAGTTTGTCGAGCTAATGGAGCTGTTTTTCACATGACTGGGTTTCTTTGGTCGAGTAGGAGGAACCTTAGGGGCCGGTGGTACGCTCGTGGAGATTGGTGGTGCTGTCAGTGTCGGTGGATTGTTTCTTGGGATTGGTGGCGCTGCAGACCCTGCTTGTTTTGAAGGTCTGACCGAGGGAGGAACTGGTGTCTTGGTTGGTATTTTTGGAGCTGATTGAGGCGTGATTCCTGCTCTATTATCGACATGCTTCAATTTTGGCATTCCCCCGGCAAATATATCACCCAATTGAGGTGCACCTGTTGGAATGGATGGAGGTGGAGCAGATACAGCATTTCCCTGTGCCAGCAGCGATGGTGCACTTGTAGTGATGGACAGTTTCCCATCAATCATTGGCTTTGATTTATCAACCGTCACTGCTTTTTTCAACTTTGCTCCCTTTCTAATATCACCGAGCAAGGCATCCCTTCCAGGTTGCATAGCAGCAGCAGCAGGGGGTGGTGCTGAGGCTGGCGTACTTAAATTTGGTGCTCCCGGAGGAGGTGGCGGGGGTGGTGGTGGTGGGCCTGCCATGTTTACTAATTGTTGTTGGTGTATTCGTTGTTCTGTGCTGTGGTGAATTGAAAGAAATATTTAAAGTCCAGTTTTCAGATTTTTGTGTCATGGTGTCTTTTCAGCAGTACACGACAAATTAAAGTTTTTGCAAGGAGAGTGTAACTATCGATATTATTCTTAGCTTCTGTAATTCTATAAATGTTTTATTTGACGCCCCACGACAAGTTGTCGTACCCGAAAAGCCAAGGACCAACTGTGTGTCGAAATACAATCATGAAAAGACCGAGGGCAAACTGAATAGCCAAAATAAGCAAACACAATTTGTCCTCCCTCATTGGGCCAAACCAAACTAAACTCAAATTTATGATTGTCATATTTGAAAATCGTATAATTCTACCCAGTGTGGGATCTCTTTCAAGCTTGATGAATTTGACTGCTTCTAGAATGGTCAAAATGGTGGCGCTTCTTGCGGTCGGTTTCTCTAGCTCTCCGAAGCTGGGGTACATAAGTCCATCATCGGCATTAAACCTAGGCAAGCGATGTCTCGGACAAGGAATGATATGGAATAATTGTGGGACTGAGTAGATAAAATTGATAACTTGAGGAATTAAAAATAACATCAAAGTTTTTGAAAAGTGTCCCAATATTCCCACAATGGCAAACACCATACCACTAAAATAGCAGTATGTGTCACCAACGAAAACTCGAGCAGGGAACCAATTGTATTGTAAAAGAGCTATTGATACGCCCACAAATGGGACAATGAAAATGACTGAAAATAAGTGTGAATCGTTTGCTGCCTGTGAGGTGTTGCTAGAAAATAAATAACAAAAGTCATTGATCAAGAATATCAATGCAAGAACAATCGACTGACCCACTTCCAAACCATTGACACCTGCCAAAATGTTGATTGAGTTTGGTGAAAAAATGGACACCGCAGACATGTACACGTAATAAAAAATTCCCAAATCTACCAATTTAGGGACTTGATCGGGTACAACATAATCTGTTTGAAGTGTTTGGAATGATAATCCGGTGATGTTGGTGACCAAGTGATTTGCAAATTTTATGAAACTGTTGACAAAACTTAGAACACGCGGACCACCAGGAAAGTCTGTTACAAACGAGGGAACCACGATCGATGTAACGCTAAAATCGACATAATACACTATCAACAATGGCAAAGATGCAACTGCCGGTAGAAAGAACTTGTGCCTCCAACGTATGTCGAATAAGTCGTCCAATAATCCTAATAATGTTGTACTCTGTAAACACAATATGGCACTTAGATACTCTGCAAGCTTATTGTGTGGAAATAATTTGTTGTCCTTGATCGACTCATATTGGGTTCTGTAGTTTTCTGTCATGACTTCGTCATTCGCCAAAGAACCAAATGAAACAAGGTATTTGAAAAACACAAAAGGGATCAATCCAAACATGAGGAAAAGATAAGTGGTTGCGGCAACCAATCCCATTGTTTCAGGTATTTCTGCTACAGGTGGGCGTTTTGACAAGTCTCTGCCTTTGAGACCAATTTTCACAAAGCTTGGACCAACTCTCGGTATCACCAGGTCCGTTACCACATATCCAATCACGGCAAAAGCTATCAGTGTACGCACAGGGCTGTTTGGAGCTATTGCCATAATCGCGCCCACTAAGAGCGACAACTTAATCCATCTTGAGGGCATTCGTGATTAGGGGAAAGTTGACATCAACATAAGAATTGGAAAAAAAAGGTCAAAATGTACACAAAGAAATTTGAGTTCAAAAAAAGGAAAGCGAATCCACCCCAAAAAAGTGCACGCTTCACGAAATTTCAATGCAGCCATTCGTTACAGGACATGAAGAGTTAATTCATGATATAAAATATGATTTCTATGGCAAACATATAGCAACAGCGTCATCCGATCAACACATAAAAGTATTTGACTTTGATGCAGCTACAACTTCGTGGATTTTGAACGATCTGTGGAGAGCTCATGACTCACTGATATTGAGGATTTCATGGGCCCATCCCGAGTTCTCGAGCTCCAAAATATTGGCTTCTTGCTCTTACGATAGGACGGTGAAAGTTTGGGAGGAGCAGCCGATGGAGCTACATGGATCTGGTAGAAGGTGGACAAGGTTAGCGACACTAGCCATAGAGTCATATGGCCCAATATATGACGTCAAATTTGCTCCTAATCATTTGGGTTTGAAATTGGGGTGCATTGGAAGTGATGGAATTTTCAGGGTCTATGAATCATTGGAGCCCAATGACTTGACTAATTGGGCACTCACAACAGAGATACCGATACTTAGTCAGCTGCTCCCAGCAAAAAGCTTGCAGAGTAGTTTTGCCATTGAATGGTGTCCGTCAAAATTCACCAAAACTGAGAAATTCATTGTGGTTGCATTGGATCAAGGTTTTATTTATACAAACGCACCCAAGGATACAGAATCAGGAGAGGATGGTGGACATCAAGAAAAGTATGTGAAAGTTTGTGACTTACCGGAACACAATGGTCTAATAAGATCAGTGAGCTGGGCCCCATCCATGGGAAGGAGCTATCATTTGATTGCCACTGGATGTAAAGATGGTTATGTGAGGATTTTTAAAGCTACAGAGACTTCAAATGGTGACTTCAATATTGAAACTCTAGCAAAGATGAATGATCATCAATGTGAAGTTTGGCGCGTTAATTGGAATATGACAGGCACTATATTGTCATCTGCTGGTGACGATGGGAAATTGAGACTATGGAAATGTAATTATTTAAGTGAGTGGAAGTGTATGAGTGTCATCAACACAAGCAATAGGTCAGACAGTAGGAGTATAGAGCACGAAATTAGCAAATCTAGGTAGAAGTTTTTTGCTTCTTCTTTTCTTTGTCCAATTGGTTCCACAATTCCTCGTCTTCTTCCACTTCAGCTTCTCTCTTGCGTTTCACCTCTTCCTCTTCTTCATCTTCATCGTCCAATACTATTAACGAGCTAACCTCGACTCCGAGGTAAACCCTTGCTAACAATTCGCGACTTTCGACATCAAAAACTCGAAGATACCTATCTAATCCAGCAACAGCAACAACATTTTCAAGAACCTCAACTGCGTACGATGCACCAGTATTTCCACCAGTATATTTACCTAGCAATTTTGGCACTGCTTTCACTATCTCGCCTGCTGTAGCTGAGTTGGTTTTGAAGGCCTTTTCGTCAATCAATGTCAAGGAATACTTGGCAATCAAGCTATTGGGCCCGGTAATTATAACCTCTTTTTGGCCCTCGTCAGAAAATGTTAATGTCAAAATTGGATCTTGTGAAACTTGATAGTTCTTCATTGGTTTTCGCCCGTGAGTTGAATCGTAAATTCTCAAGTGTCCGTAGTGTGTTGATGTCAACACTTTATAATTATTTTTCGAGTCATTCTTGAAAAACAAAATGTTGGTAATCCAAATGGGAATCCTCAAGTCTAAATGATCATTTTTGACATTCTTGGCTGCAAAGACAACTTTCGGGTTGAAATGTTTTTTGTAATCTTTTTTAAATACTGAGCTGTTGATCTTTTCATCATGCAATTCAAGTACTTTCAAATCTACTTCTTTACCCCCATAAGCGATAATATTTTCATGTTCGGGATTAACTGCAAATGCTTCGATGGGACTTTCATTAGGCAACTCTATTTCAAATGGCTCGAATTTAAAATCACCCACGTAAATCAAGAAAGTTCTACCCGAGGTGTATGGTATTAAAATGCTATCCAATTTTTCAAGCTTGAATAACCCTATCGGCTTGTCGCTGGCTGCGATGGGGACCTTGTAATCATGCAAATGTTTAAACAACTCAGCTTTTGTATCCAATTCGTCTTTTTCATCCTCTGCTAAAGTTTTCTCGGCACTTGGGTCCTCTTCATAGTCGTATACCGATACAGTTCCATCAATTCTAGAAGCAATAAAGTATCGGTAATTGTAATTAATCAAGTGCTTTATTCTTGAGCTATAGTTGAATTTTGGTATTGTGAAACAATTTTCAATGGATTTAGGTTGGGGAGCAACTTGTTTGGATGTATCCGTACCTCTATTACACTCAACTAACTTCCCCGAAGCTGTATCATCGGCCGCCACCAAAATTTTCATTTCCAAAGCGTTTGTTGAAAAGTAGCTCTTACTTGCTATGTGATGATGATGGCTTCTCGAAAAATAACCGAAGATGCTGCGATTGCGCTACCGGGTTAAGACACTTTGCAACGATGAAACATGAGAGCAATAATTTAGTTCTAAATATGAGCTGAAAAGTTGAGAACTTTCTCTACTGTATGTCGCAGCGTGCTCTTTAGTGCGGTTTTAAGATGGTGGATGCTTAATGAGCGAGCGCTTTAATCGGTACGTACACTTGGGTATGTTATGAAAATGATACATCCACTTGCTTCATCAATGAATTCAACTCCCCTAGCTCTGCTTGGTTGTGCATGGAGCTTTCTTATTTTCCGATAATGTCGATGCATTATATTAACGAATTATCATCAATATATTTTGCATGAAAACTACGTAAACAAATCAGTAGAAGATTTCTTGTACGATGAAATCCAATTGAGTTAGCTCAATCAATCGAAAAGTTACCTGAAACAGGCTGATTTGTGTCGCTAATAAATTAGCAAACCATTTGGTTAATCAGAAGGGATGCAAGCTTGAGCTTTCTTTAATATTATCTTCAATTGAGCGGCTTACACATAATCGTTTCCAACGAATCAGTAAAACCTACTTAATTTCTTGCGCAGAAACAGGTCCCTTGGCCCAGTTGGTTAAGGCGTGGTGCTAATAACGCCAAGATCAGCAGTTCGATCCTGCTAGGGACCACTCTTTTTTTCTGCCTTGTTTTTTTTTTTAATTATCAGATTCCTCTACAGGCGCAACAGCGTATCCAGAGACATGTTGCCCTACAAATTGACCTTATACGTATAGTCACAGCGGATTAAAACGCTCCCTTATTCTATTTTCTGGCATGGCGCATTCATACTTGTCAACATGTCAAAATGTGCGTGGAAACTATTGTTTTCTTTCGCCGCGCTTGATTATATAAAGTCACTCAAAGAAGAATAAAGTTTAAGAGTTTCTTACATCACACCTCAAGAACGCCCCCTTTGCGTATACGATTGATGAGTTGGCAGCAATAGACCAGAACAATTACCCCACAGTTGACTTCAAGGTGCAATGGATTGGACTTCAGAAAAGCAAGTCCAGTTGGAGGACTACATCAACACATATCTTGATCAATTGAAAGATATCTCAAAGTTCTACACCAATATTGACTGGGAGAGGGTCACCAAGACAACGAACTGCAAGAACGTTGAATTTTTAAATTTGAAAATTGACGAGTTGTTTGACCTTAAAGTCTTTAGTCAAGATTTGAATCCCCCTCAATTGGTATCACTTTGGGGTACGAAGGAATCGTCATTATATACAGATGTGTCACGAATGATCGACTCCATAGGTCTATTGCCCTTTAAAGAGGTAACACAAGAGACCAATGCAAATGCTGAAAGCGAGCAACCTCGGGCAGAGATTGGCCCGAATCAGAAAGCCCATGATATGCCGAGATTGACCAAAAATCAGAGACGACTATCTTTAGATTTGATGCAACCCCGACCAAACCCAGATTTCACAGGCAAAGATGGCCAATTGGTCACGCCTGCAGCTACGAGCATAACAAACTTGAGCGTGACCACTAGATCCAAACCAGTCCTAGAACACCATTCCAGCGGCCAACTGGCTTCAACAACAAGACCTGAATTAAAAACCAGACCTACATCACTAGTTGGCGAGCAATTGCCTAAATATATCCGTGAGCAATTGCGACAGGCACAACCCGCTCAAATAGTGTCACCAAAGACGGCTACCAGGAAACATCTTCCGAACAAACTACCCACTATTGAAGACACACGAGAAGTTTCGCGGAAATCTTCTAGGCTACAAAACCTAGTAACTGCTTCACAATCCCTACACGCGCATTCCCAAAATTTCAATTCAACTACGAATACGTCTGACGTGGAGCGCCATTTACGATATGATTCAGATGATGACGATAGAGAATATATACTGCCGGGCCTGTTGGCAAAGTATTATGGTGTCCAATTGGAGGACGGAAGTGATGTTGATTATGACGATGAAGAAGAAGAAGAAGAAGATGATGATGATGATGAGGAAGAAGATGTAGATTTTGTCAATGTTGGAGGAAGTGTATCTAATGATGATGATGAAAATGATTATCTATTCAAAGTCTAAATTGGTTCACACAAATGGAGTAGATTTCATAAATGAAATGGTGTACTCGTACATCCACAAAGACAAAGCACTGGTAGGGGCTGTTTTCAAAATGCTGATTCCATACCCTTTGTATAGACCTAATACACCCTCTTTCTTGATTATTTCAACAAAAAGTTTCATTGCATTAATAGGCTTGGTCCCGTGAACAACAGCATAAACTTGACACCTCTTTCTCAACGTGTCTAATGGAAACGTTATACCTTTGGAGGTTACGCCAGCAATGAACCCACAAATCCCCTCGATGAATGGTATACTTTTGTACTCCTGAGAAAATGATCTTGCTAGTTCGTATGACCAAAACATAAGTCCAGTAGTAGATGCAACTGAGATTATTGCAGGTTTGATACCTGCAAACATACCGCTCACTCCTTCGTTTTTAAGAATTTGTTTGATTGTACCACTCATTGAATCAAGATCTCTTTTTTTGTTTGCCACTAGCCGTGTGCGAAGCAAGTCAAACGGATAAGTGGCTAGCGTGCTTGTTAAACCTGCGCCAGCACCAACCACCATCGAATGTATGGATGGTGACAAGTTGATTCGAAAATGTTGCTCAAATTGAGAAAGATTGGTACTCAATATGGAGTACGATGCAAATTGAACACCACCATACAAGATGTATAAGATTTCCGCCGGCACATTACCTTTCCACAATGCAATGACACCCTCATTTTTGAGTAAGCCTTTAACCACTGTGGCAATGGACTGTCTGTAATAAAAACTTCGCGTTTCTAACTGTAGTCGTATCTTGATGGTGTCTAGAGGAGCAGTGATTGCTCTTGATACCCCACCTGCAATTGATCCCGCAAACAACGCCTCATATGGTGATACATTAGATCCTTTCTTCAAGTGGTCCTCTCGTTGCTCACTACCCATTCATCAATATCTTGTACTCGATAGCAATGCAGAAAAAGGCTGCATAATATTGTTTTTTTTTTTTAGTATTTTTTCTCACTATGTGTGCACTCTCGGAGTTTTGGTCCAGACCAGATTAACTAGCGATGAGATGAGGGACATTGCACATTACCTTGTGGATTAATGAGCTAGTGGGTAGAAACGTGATCGTGTTCAAAATCAATCGATACGTCACGCATGAAACAGCTGTGGTGCTCAGATGAATGGGTTGATGCATCTTGCTTTCTAAAAGAGTAGCTAAACGCCACCTTCTCTAAGCTGTGACAAAATTCACTGTAGAGGCCAGATCGAATACCTGTTGACGTTGCTTCCAAAAGCGTCGTTCTAGGTTATGCAAAGCTCATGTGTAGTTGGAGCTAAAACTCAATTTGGAAATAATAAACTCCGCTACGCGAACATATAAAAAGATTTTTGAACAACGCGTCTAACTCTTTAGACGTCTCATTCCTCATCCAACTGAAGCTGTCGACAACCATGGACATAATCAAACACAAACACATACCGAAACATGAATTTCATCGGTTGATATCAAATGTGAAATACATTGACAGTACACTTTCGCTACATTTCATCAACCACGTCACTAACCCCCTGGCACAAGAGATTCTCCAACACGCATCAAATTTGGCGCAATGGAAAATCAACATTAACAATTTGGAGAACATACTAGCGATTTCACCATTATACAAGATATATAGAAACCAACATGGAACGTATATGTCGTTTCCGGATATTAAGGGAAAAGATCGAGTTGGTGAATTTACCCAATCGGTGAATAAATGGATCTCAATGCATCAAGATGACAAATCACTTGCCATGATAAACTTGCGTGATGTATGGATACGAACCACATCACCAAGAAAAGTCACAAAGATGTATTCATCACCGTCGCTTACTACATCAGCATCGCCATCGCCATCGCCCTCGCCATCACCTACGAAACTGAGGACTAGATTCGCGGACTTGAAGAATTCTCGATCGAAATTCACGTTCAAGGAAAAGAATGCCGCTGAGGAAAGTAACAAACATCAAGGAATGTCTTTACTTGAAAGGATCAAAATGAAGGAGAAATTGAACAATTCAGCAGGAGCAATAACCAAGGAACAGAAACGCGAACAATACCTTGCTGCCAAGATGGATCAAATTTACAATGTTATACATCAATTGTATCTCGAGGGTATAAACTCAAGTAGTAGTAACAATACCAAAGGGGTATCACTTTCATTCACGAAAATAGTTCAAATTGTACGTGATACTTGTGATGAAGATCAAATGGATCAAGATGACATTCGTCGTATTGTACAGTTGATCAATGATAGATTGACCAATTTTGCAATTTACGAAAAGGCGGGCATCACAGTAATACGAGTATCGCATTTGAATCGTGTTGAAGATTTGGTTACACTTGGTGGTACTAGTGTCATAAATTGAAAAATCTTAGATATTTATTAATATAATGTAAAATTTGAAAGACCTCTATATAATAGCAACAGCAACAGCAACAGCAACAGCAGTAACAGTAGCAGTAGCAGTAGCAGTAGCATCTACTCTACTTCAATCTTTTCCTCCACTATCTCGACTGCTTCAATCTTTGGAGTCGATTCCAAATCCTCATCCCTCAATGCTATATCAGCAGCTTGTGAATTCATAAAGAAATGCTTCAACACAGTTTCAATAGCCCAAGTAGCAACCAAATCAACAATGATTGATCCAGTCAACTTGACCTTGAAATCAGTTGACATGGGAACAAACTGCATAGCTTCATTAATCTCAGGAATGAATTCAGTCGATCCAGCAAATGTCAAACCAGCAACTCCCAACAATCCATAATACATACCTTTGTTATCAGCAAGACTCTCTCTAAATGGTAACCCAATATAATTGACAGCAAAAGTAGAAACCAGCTGGGCCAATTGTAATAAAAACATACCGGTATTCAACAATGATGGAGTGAATTTCTTTTCCAAATCAACTGAAGGTTCTTTTGGTTCAACAATGTAAATTTCACGCGTGATGTAAACTAAAGTGACAATGTGGATGAAAAATTGTCCCAAAATGGATCCCATGATGTAAATGTTGAATATACCATCTTGTGGCCTTTCTTTGGATAATTTTTCCAATGGTTTACCACGTGAAATGGACAAGAAACAAACAGATAACAAGATACCGGAAACGGTTGCTTGTCCATCACCAAATTTCATTCCAGCCAAGTACAACACTGAAAGTGAATAAGACGAAATCAAACAATTCAAAGCCAATATTTTGTACATTTGAATCGTGGAAACCAAAGCACAACGTCCTTGACGAATAATGTGAGTAACAGTACTAACATTGGATAATTTTGAGGTGAAGGGAGCGGCAACTGATGCATCACCCAATTTCAAAGTTGGTGCTTCATCTTCAGCTTCAGCATCGTTTAATGCACCAAGGATAGTATCGGCAAATTTACCACCATCGGCGGGGACTGGAGATTGACCTGGTTGTGGTACCTTGACTGGCTGTTTCATTGCCATGGCAACAGCTTGCTTCATATCTTCAGTAATGGCAACACCCTTCTTTTCCATTGCCTCTAAATACTTGGGGTTGTTTTGACCTGGTGGATACAAATGAGCAATGATGGGAGGCACATTGGGAGCTGGTTTACCCCAGTTGGCAAATAATTGAACTTGTTTGTCATACACTTTCTTTGTAGCTTCGATTTTTCTATTTTCAATAATCTTGTTCATACCTTCTTCAGTACCATTCAAAAGAGCAACACCAATGTTGGCTTGTTTCAATGCACCAACATCATTAGTACCATCACCACACATCAATGTATTGTAACCAGCATCTTTCAACGTAGTCAAGATAAATTCCTTTTGCGTTGGTGAGACTCTAGCGTAAATCCAAGTTCTCTTTAGCAAAGCAAGCAATTGTTGGTGTCCACTCAACAAATTCAATGCATATCCCGTCAAACAAATATCGTATTGTTTCAATTGGTGAAAATCAATCTTGTCAGTAGATCTAACTGGAATCACAACTGTTTCTTTAACATTTCTCCAAACCAAATCAGCTTCATCGGCATCATGATGTTCTTCAGGAACGTCCAAAATCAACACATCTTTAGTGGTGATGGCAACTTCTTTAGCTACGTGACATGCAGTTAAAGCATTATCACCAGTAATCATAATTGAACGATGAGATGATTCATTCAACATCTTGATAGTGTCAATTGCATCAGCTTTCAATGGACAGTGGAAAATGATAAACCCAGCAAAATGCAACTTCGATTCAATTTCTTCACGCTTAACTTTATTGACATTGACATTGGTGTCCAAATACTTGTATGCCAACGCCAAAACACGCGAACCCGATCTCGTAAAAGATTTATAGATTTCTTCATAATGATGAGGCGCATCAATAATCATTTTACGAATGGTTTCTGGTGCACCTTTAGCAGCAACAAAATTTTTACCTGGAAGTGAATTGATTGACGAAATGGTTGATGATCTTTTAAGAGCACTTGAAAATTGGAAACGACGCAAAATTTTGATTTTCTCTGTTTTCTTACCAACTTCTCTTTCAACTGTATCGTTAGCTCCAACAGTCCAGTGAGCTGCACTTAACGTCGCTTGTTCCATCGGGTCACCAACAACATCACCATCATCCAACTTCACCAAAGCATGAGCTGATCCCAAAACATATGAAGTTGTTGTTGGTGCATCAGCAACCTTGTATAAATGATGAATATCATCATCTTTAAAACCAGCCAAACCTTCAAATACCAAATCCTCATCCGTTAAAGTACCAGTCTTGTCAAAACAACAAACATCAATTCTACCGGCCAATGGGATTCTGAACGGTTCAGTGCAATAAATGTAAAATTTTTGCAACTTTGACAATGATGAGTTTACAGCCATTGTCAACTCCATTGGCAATTCAGGTGGCACAACCGAAGTGATGACAATGATACAATCCAAAATCAATTTTGATTGAACTCTACCCATGCGTGTACCTTCAGTCCACACGTACCATGAGGCAATAATGGCGAAAATCAACAAAAACAAAATAAACAAAAAAGCCTCCTTGTTTCCCACTGAAACACGTTCACTGGAAAAAATCATTGTACGAACAAGTGAGCCTTGCGATGTTTCAAATCCAGTTTTGGTGACTACGGCAAGAGATCCATGATCTGGAGCTGGTGCAACAATGGAGTTTTCAGGTTTTGTCACTTGCAAAGCCAGGGTACCACCATGCAAAATTGAGTTCTTGTCAAATCCTTCAGGTTGCAAATTATCTTCACTTGGTCTTAACTTGATTGACTCCTTTAACAATGGAGTAGATTCTCCTGACAACATGGCTTCATTCACAATTGCCGATCCATCAACCAATAGCAAATCACAGGGTAATGCACTATCCTCACTGGTTCTTGTGATCGACACCAAGTCACCAGGTAACAACTCTGTTGTAGAAAGTTTCAGCCATTTATTATCACGATGGACAAAGATATCATAAGGTTTGATCCCCATACTTTGAAACTCGGCCATGGTTGTTCTTCTTTGAAACACAGTTGTCATTTCGAATGAAACCAACATAAACAATGAGAAAAGTGAATAGTACCACTGCTCATCCATACACCAAAGTGCAACACAGAAAATTTGGAAAACGAAAAAAGGTGCCACGGCATGTTCTTTAAACAATTCCAAGAATGTAGGAATTGGAATATCAAACTTATTTAATCCATAGTTTCTGTACTGTTTTTGCAAATCTCCACTTAAACCTTTTGTAGTTTGATACACTTGCAACTTTGGTAATGAATCAAATTCAAACTCTGGTGGAGAAAATCTCTTCAATTCTGGATGATACAAGTACCTTCTCTTTTGATACAAGAAACTAGTTTGTTTTTCTCCATCATGGAAAGTTTCACGAGTAATAGGACTGATTTCACCTATACCAGAATTTGGCGCTGGGGTAATTTTGATATATGTTGCATCTTCAATCTTGTCAACTTTGCTATAGTTAAATTGGGCACTGATGTCAATATTCCAATGAGGCATCAACCAAAAAAGCAAATTGAGTGATACTATAGCTATAGTATACACAAAAGTCCATTCTCTACCCACGAAATAAGTATCATAATGATTCCAATACAATTGAAAAAAGATTGGATATATGATTGTAAATGGCCAAACATAAGGTCTTAAATGTATCGATCTGGATACCAATAGTTCCGCATCCTTAATCCCAGGACTCGATACTATTTTTGACATTTGCTATCGATGTGTATGTATTGGAGGTTGTTGGAGAAACAGTTGCAAGTTGAAAATTTTTGATAATGATTTTCAGATTTTGCCCGTTTGCCGTTGCAGAGATGTGAGACAACAAATTTTCGTTTTTCTGTTCGATAGTTTGTGTGTCGCATGGATACCATCTGCGACACTTGCCAGAGTAAGAAACTGCTTACAAAGACATTACCAACCAAGAGATAAGAAATATGAAGCCTACTTCTAGGAATACTAGCAAAAGTAAGATCCTCGCAGAGTCCTGTTTGTAAATGTGTTTGCCGATATAGTTTTAATTGCAGCTGAAAAACTTTGGTACTTCCGCACGTGGATGTTGTAGAAACAAACGAAAATGTACCAAGAAGCCCAACTTGCTGGGTCTGGACATTGTATCTAGTAAACTGCTTCGTATAAACGTGGTCTGGATTCCAGTATGATAAGACTGATAGATAAATTTCCGTTGTATCAAGCACAAAAATGGAATAGGACGCTTTGGATTCAACGAGATGGCCACATAAACCATCTCGATTGGTGTACATCGAGCACAGCCTCCAGTATAGTTTGGCGATTTTGGAAACAACGAGTTTCAAAAGAAAAAGACGTGGATCTTGCATTGACATGGAACCAATTATTTTTTGGGCCTTGGGCGTGTCTTAGGCGCGTCTTAGGCGCTTGTTGCATACATATTATAACCATGCATGTTTGGTCCTATTTCTTTTAAAAAAGTTAAACACCTCGAAGATGTTGCGAAAAAGGAGAGACACGGTTGGAGTCGTAGAATCAAGGTACTTTAGTGAAGTTTTGGGAATGGCTTGCGCACTCATGTGATTCTAGTTATTAAATGACTTCATTCCTAAGTGTGAAATGAAAATGCAGGGAAACACATATTAAAGTTTCGGATCAGGAGGATAGAGTTTGTGTCCGCCAAGGTGTAAAAAGTGGTATTTAAAAAAAAGGGGGGGGGAGGAAAAGAGGGCTCGAAAGGGGCTAGATCGGATGCATGTCTTACTTTCCCCACTGCGCCATGCATATTACCCTCTAGAGTGGTATATGTGTGTTTTCCGTACTTCATGCTGTCCTCGTGATGTTTGTGTATATCTGATACCAAATGACTTTGTATTGTGAACAGTTTTTGCTTTTGTTCGATGGTGGTCACAAAAAATAAACTGTCCCCGAGTAATTAATAGAAGGTCATAGAAGGGCAAAGCAAAATATGACAATAAAAACGACAAGAAGAAGTCTTGCGAGCAACATAATACCGCTGTTTACTTGTAATAGACCCATTTAGTACTACATAAAGATAGTTATACGATTTGATGTTAGATGTGTTTGTATAGTTTACAATTTGAGATCCGGAGACATCGTAATTTTATCTCCGGGAGAAGAAGAAGTAAGAAAAAAAAAAAAGCCGTGCAGTTTGCATACAGGCAGAAGGATTGTGCGAGGTTGTTGTCTACAACCACACTACAAAAAATACCCTTGTGTAATACGTCATACATGACAAATCAACAAAATCAACAGCCAGCCATAACTGAAAAGAAACAATGGAAGAAAGAGAGTTGTCAATAGTGAAGGTAGAAAAAAGAGAAAAGAGAGGCTTCAAACTCTTTGATGTTTTATCATAAGAGCATAGTTATAGTCTCCCGATTAGGTTAAATTGTAAACAAATGAATTATGTTTTGTGTTTTTCAATTTGTCCAAAAGCAGCTTCAAACAAATTAGCAAAAAAAAAAAAACACAACCACAAAGCAAACAACAACACAACTTTCTTCAAAAGCAACTCTCCTTTGTGAGATTAATTTTGAGTGACTCTTTCTCTGTTCTTCTACTTTCTCACAAGGAGGCAAAAGTAAAGTTGTGATGGGCAGAATGTGGGGCAAGTAGTCATCCTAGATAAATGCTTCTTTCCCTAAAGGTCAGTCAATAATGCGGGTAGAGGACTTGCTTGCATTTCCACTCGAAAACTAGTCACGTTGCTACTTTTTTTGCTTATACTGCCTGAAAAACTAGCTTTTGTGTGATTTGTAATTTTATCCTCGACTTTAATAAAACTGGAAAGCACTCCATTGTCTTTCACCACACTCACTCCAATACATAGCATAGTCGAGTTACGAATACGGGCTATTTTTCTTGTTGTGACTACCACTATCCGTTACATATCTTCTTTCAAATGCAGTCATTCTAACTTTTGCGTGGGATGACGTGAACTACTTCTACTGGTTTTTCAATCAAAATGTATGTGACCAAACGCGCTCAGAAGCAACAGTGAGCCATTTTTTTCCGACCGAGCGTCAACCACCAGTCGCAGCAACTGGCTTCGTCCACAGTTTTTCTCAATTGTTGCCTCGGTATCAAACTCCAAGCCAATCAGTAAAGTAAATTGGGAAGATATGGAGTGTGACTTTGTGTGAACTGTGCGTGTGCTGTACGTAGTAACAATAATAATAATAATAACAATATTAACTATTGTTGTAATATATTTGTTACTCTTTGCTAGTGTTTTGTGTAGTCTTGGTGTGAAATTTGAATTTGTAAACTAAATTTTTTTTTTTTTTTTTTTTTTAAAAAAAAAAGAAGAAGAATTGAAGTTTGCTGTGGGTGTGACTAACTAATTAATTAATTAATTAATTAACTAACTAACTAACTAACTAACTAACTAACTAACTGATTGATTGACTGATTGACTGACTGACTGACTGACTGACTTTAAATCGTCAAAAATCAATTTACCAAAAATAAAAAAAAAAAAAAAACAAAAAAAAAAAAATAAATGAATCTTAATTGAGAAGAAACATTCAATTTCAATTTCAATTTCAATTTCACTTTTCTACTTTTCCACTTTTCTACTTTTCTACTTTTACAACTTTCTTTTCATTTTACTTCACCAAAAACTTCTTTCGTTTTACTCTATTATTCAAACAAAGTCCAAATATGCACAGAACTTATTCCTTAAGATCTAGTAGAGCACCTACTGCTTCTCAATTACAAGCACCACCACCACCACCATCATCCACCAAAAGCAAATTTTTTGGAAAGGGTTCCATCAGCCACTCTTTTAGAAAACAAGCTGCTGGTGCTCTTGGTCCAGAATTGGCCAGAAAATTGGCCATTTTGATCAAGATGGAGAAGAATTTGATGAGATCTACTGAAATCACTTCAAGAGAAAGAAAAGATGTTGCTAAACAATTGTCGCTTTGGGGTGAAGGTAATGATGATGATGTTTCTGATATTACTGATAAATTGGGTGTCTTGATTTATGAAATTGGTGAATTGGAGGATCAATTTATCGATAGATATGATCAATATAGAATTACTTTGAAGAGTATTAGAGATATTGAAGGATCAGTTGAACCATCAAGACAAAGAAAACAAAAGATTACTGATCAAATTGCTTATTTGAAGTACAAGGATCCTCAATCTCCCAAGATTAATGTATTGGAACAAGAATTGGTTAGAGCTGAAGCTGAATCTTTAGTTGCCGAGGCTCAATTGAGTAATATTACTAGAGAAAAATTGAAGACTGCTTACAACTATCAATTTGATTCAATTAGAGAACATGCTGAAAAAATTGCTTTGATTGCTGGTTACGGTAAAGCCCTTTTGGAATTGTTGGATGAAAGTCCAGTTACTCCGGGTGAAACTAGACCAGCTTATGATGGATATGAAGCTTCTAAACAAATTATCATTGATGCTGAAAATGCTTTGGCTTCATGGACTTTTGATTCTGCTGTTGTCCGTCCTACTTTATCTTTAGCTGCTCATGATGATGAAGGTGCTTATCATGATGACGAATTGGCCAACGAAACTGAAAATTTGAGAATTGCTGAACAAGACTTTGACCAAGGTGAAGCTGCCATTGCCGACCATGCTTAGGGGAGGGAGAGATACAGAAAGAAAGAGAGAAAGAGAATGCGTGTGTGAGTGAGTGACGGAGAGAAATCTCATTTGATTAGAAGGAGAAAGAAATGGAGGGAGACCATGCGTGTTAAGCTTAATCTATTTTGTAATTGCATATGCATCCATAATTAAGTTGTTGTTATTGTTGTATTTTGTTTGAAGTTTTGTAATTTTTTTTGAATCTAACTAAAGCCTGTTTTGAATTTTTGAAGGTGTTTTTGGTCGTAGGTATTTACTCTTCTATTGCGATTGGGGACACACGTGTGAGCTTAAGTTGCCATTGTCTAGTTCCGTTTGTGTTCAAGATCATTTCAATTGTTGATCAAGAAAACCTTACATTAGGTTATCTATGACGATTTTGTTGCAAAATTGTCTAAAAGTTTCAGTATGCAAAAGAAAGAAAAAAAGGAAAAAGTAAAGGTGTGTTTGTTACAGCTTTTACTTTGTTGTAAAAAGGCATTCAAAAAAAAAAAAAAAAAAAAAAAAAAGAACCCCGTTGAACAATCTTATAGCAGCGAGGTTTTGATGGTGGGTATCTTCTTCAATCGCATTGCTGTAAAGTGTTTGTATCTCCAAAGGACGGCATCTGGTTATTTTGTCAGTTTTTTTCCCCCTTTCGCCGAGATTCACGAGACTACAAGAGACTACAAGAAACTACCAACTCTCAATTTGAAGAGTGAGACATTGATTCCATTCTGTTCTTCTGTTACAATTGCTACTCTTTGTAAGAGTTGTAGTCAAGATGTGATAGACAATGAGATATAGGTTGAGGAGAAAAGTTTGAGTGTAAGGTGTGTAGTGTATGTGTAGTGTGTGTGTAGTGTATGTGTAGTGTGTGTGTAGTGTATGTGTAGTGTGTGTGGGTGGGTTTCGTCACAAAAAACGCGAAATTTTCTGTAATCTTCTGCAATCAAAAAGAAGACGTAATCGATGCCATGAATGTAGAGTATGCAAGCCTAAAGTAAATCAATAGAGCTGATCATAGTCCAGTACACGAAGCCACATTATTACTGGAGGCTGCTGTGGCAAATCCTTGGTGTGGTTGACAAACCAACCGGTGCTTCCAGTACAGTTCAAGGAAAACGCGAAATCTTGAAAGAGTACACAAAAACAAGAGTTTAAAAATAAAAACTGAATTCCGAGGAAAGCGAGGCAGTGTCATAACTTTGATAACTTATCACATGACCTTTTGAACGATGTTACATTTGTGAATAATGAGTTAGAGGCGAAGAGAAATAGCCTTTAGTATGTTCTGTGTGTTTATGGTATACATTGGTATATAATATGTCCACTTTGAAATTGTTTCCGTCTTTGTGGTTAGGTTGCTCTTTCTGTCTGTTTCATCTTGAACAAAAAAAAAAAGCATAAACAAACGTAAACAAAACAAAACAAAACATCAAACCATCAAAGATAGAGAAAACCTTTATTTCTTTTACAATCAAAGGAGAAAGGATAATCATCACTCTAGTGGACACCAATTTACTGCACTTTGCTAACAAGAGGAAACACATTACCATTTATAAACATATCCCAAAATTCAAATCGATCACGGCCCTCCACCCTCCCCCATTGCTCGCCAGCACAATCATAATCACATACATAGCAAAACAGACTTTACTAGCCACCTACACGTTTGAGTTGCGGTAGAGCAAAACTGTGCCATACACTTGCTTGACTCTAATTCAACCGTCACCATCGCGCTAACTCCAACCGGGCTCTCAAAGTCACCAAAGTGGATCCAATTTTTTTGCTCCATTTTTTTTTTTGTTTTTATTATTTTGCTTCACGCTTGTTAACCTTTTGCTAGATCACATACCACATTGACTACGTCACAATGTCACATGAATTTCTACGTTCATCGCCTGCTAGAGATGATTCATTTGACTCTAAACCGAATAGAACTTCTTCTATTGTAAAGACACCGGCAACAAATAAAGTAACATCCACACCATTCAAAAAATCGTTGATGCAATCAGCAAAAAAAGCTCATGCATTACATTCACAACAACAGCAACAAGCCCCTTCGTTGTCGATACCTCCATCGGCATCGAAATTAACGAATCAATTAACAAATTTAACTGGTTGGACACCACTAATTTCAAAGACTTATTCAAATGAACAAATCATATCATTCAACTCTACGCCAAACAAGCTATTTATATCATCATCACTACTGCAAGCACAAATACAACCACAACTACTACACCCACAACAACCAACGCAACTGCAACTGCAGGCACCGCAAAGTGCCAATACATCAACAAACTTTGTTCCAACTTACAACATTAATGACTATGAGTATCAAAATTTTGGTTTGACACCATTTATTAACCACAATTTCAATTTCAATTTAATGAGTAGTGGTGGTGGCGTTAATACCATAAACCCAATGAATAATATAACACCATTCAATGAGAAGATCTTCCAACAGAATTGTGATTTCTTTATCGATTCTCCACTACGAACGACCAAAGACAATGTTGATGGTTGCAACACGAGTTTAAATTTTGAAAATTTCAGTATAACACCTTCCAAATTCAGCTTGAATACAGTTGCCAGTAATAGAAAGATTTTGCAAGATCCACTAAAGAGTGCCACAAAGAGAAATATCAATATGGTCGATACCCCACCAAGAGTTCCTCACAAATTGAGTATCATAACCAGAGCTGAAAACGCAGGCGATGCTAAGGAAGTGATTAGGAAACAAGTTTGCCAGCCGGATGACGACAAAGACACTGAAGATGAACAGGATAATGAAGAAGAGGAAGATGATGTCAAGCCTGAAATGAAGTCTCCAACAGTTGTTAGTCGAATCAAAAAACAATCTAATCAAGAAGATAAAAATATTCAAGGTGAGGCAAAGGATCTTGAAACACCTCAAACACCATGCAAAAAGGAATCTAAAGATATGCTGATTGAATCTGAACAAGATTTCAACACTCCAGCTAATAAACAGACTAGACCCGAATCGCCTTCAACAATACTTGTGACGTCGACCGAAAGGCTTTCAAATTTGAGCCTCGATGATGCTTTTGACTCTAAAAAGCTTACCAAGCACAATGAAGAAGAGGAAGAAGAGGAAGATGAGGAGGAAGATTTGGGAGAAGATAAAGATGAAGATGATAAGGAAAATCAACCACCACCAAGCCCGACACCAGCAAAAGTGTCAAATCAACCGAAAATGGGAATATTTACTGAAGTCAAATCTAAAAAAGTTGTGACTAAGGGACACAGCCGTAGTAGATCTTCCTTTCACCCCACTACAACAACCACTTCCTTCAAATCAGGATATACCTTGACAACGACTTCTTCGGGAGATTTGGCAAGCACGGCCAAGAGCAAAGACCCTAAAAAAGTCAAGGCTGAGAATAGGGCAAGAATGCAAGCAGGAATGAATAAATTTCAAATCGTTTTAACTGATGTGAATTCAATATCGGGGAGAAAGAAAAAGTTACACAACAACAACAACAACAACAACAACAACCACAACAATGGCAAGAAGGATGAAAAAAGTAAACCACAAATCAAAGTAGAGCAAACTCAGCCAACTTTGATACCACTACAACCACCCTCGTTGCATCCTCAGCTGTCGACATTAATGGAGAATCACAATGTAACAATGTCTTCGACAAAGGAGAATAATCACAACAATAGTAGTATCTTGTCACACAATAGCATGAATTCAAGTCACCTCAACTTAACCACCGATCATTCATCATTTGAAATTGGCGGTCATGGCAGTGGTGGGTTTTCATCTACACCGAATTCGAAAATGTTGCTAGACAAGATTTTTGAAAAGCCTTCACCCAATCATTCAGGGTTGTTTTATCCTCCTCAGCAACATGGACCGCAACCACCACCACAACATCAGCCATCACATATTCTGCAACAACTGGGGACACATGTAAAGTATCCACAGTCAATTCCTATGCCACCGCCACCACCGCCACACCAACCTCCTGGTCAATTTGAGACCAGTGGTGTGGACTCAACTGGAAAAATGCCACCACCAGTTTCACAGCATCCACCACCAACATCCAGCCAGAGAGGAGCCATGGGAGCTGCGGGAGCTGCGGGCGCAATAGGAGCCACGGGTGGCCCATTCGTCCAGTACCCGGTAATGACAATGATGTCAACACCACAACACTCGCATATTTACAACGTAGGTGATTTGGTGCCAAACAATGGACCACAACAGCCAACAAATTCACAAGCACCAATGTCAGTTTCATCAGCGTCATCCGCGACAAATGTCATGCAGATCCCCTCGCCGTGGAACATTACATTTGGAACGCCGCTGGGATTTTCTACATTTTTTGCGAATTTGCCAGCGGGCCAGTCTGCAAGTACAACCAACATGGGCAATGATATGGGAGTAGGTGCTACTAATAGGTCGTCTTCTAGTGCAAGTAATACCGCTGCCGCTTTAGCCGCTGTTGCTGCAGGAACATCTACAGTTGGAGGATCGGGTGGGGTAAAAGACAATTACAGCTAACATAATGACATTTTAGCGGTTAATACTCATTTACATTTGTTTTCGCAATAAATAAACGTTGATTCGAGACGCATAACTACTGCCAAGTGTAGCCTCTTTGAAATAAACTAACTACTCTTTCCCCGAATCGGGACCCCTATTTACAAATTTGGCGGCAACAATAACGCACCAATAACTCCAGGTCGCTCAGTACTCAACAAGTCATAAATCTGACCGGCATTTGTCGAATCGCTAATTTCCAATTGAATGCCCAAGTCACTAAACCAATTTCTATTGGAACTATTCAACAATCGACTAGTTTTACCGAGTCCAATAACAACTAATTCCGGTTTTGGATGGATCTTGGAAAATATCTGTAGGATGGAGTCATGAAATGTAATAATGTGGTTGTTAATGGAGAAATTAACCTGTTTACTTTTGCTGTTGTTGTTGTTGTTGTTGTTGTTGCTATTAGTTAATTTCACCTCAAACGTCTCTGACCCTAACAAACACAACCCAATTAAATCACCATTCGAATCCGGTGACAGGATAAAATAGTTATTAGATAAATGAAATCCATTCAGCTTGATACTTTCGATATAATTTGTTGGCTTGGTTGAATACATCAAAATGTCATTTTGCGTTAAAATGTCAGCTGGGTTCGATGATACTTGGGATTTTGCCAGTGGCTTTAGCAACTGTTCCGGGTTGGAGCTGACTTTGCCTCGTAATGATTTCGAAGTGGAGTTCCCGCCGCCAAAGAGGTTGTGGGTTTTAGAGGACGTATGGAGTAGTTGGTGTTGGTGATGACGAGTGACGTACATTGCTACTTGATTGATACCGGGCCTGAGTGTGGACTTGAAAAGCAGATTCAGCCTTTGACCGCGCAGTAGTACACTATAACCACGTATGAGTGATGAAGACATGATGGATGCTGATGTAGTACTAAAATTGATAGTAAGCAAAGGATTTAGTGCAGTTACTTTTTTTTTTTATATAAGTGCAGCTAATGCGAAGTTGTTAGCTACAAAGTGGGACGCAATTATCGTTCTTGAAAATCGTCTTGCATATCTATTCCTCTATATCTCTATAAAAGCTTTCTCAATGTTTACTAGTTTGCCATGTCATTGTTTAGCTTCTTTCGCTCTGACTTTATCTTTTCACCAACAGCAAGTTTACACCTTTCATAAACGTCTAGACGTAAAATCTCCCTACTCTCGACATCTTCGGACAAGGTAATAGAATCAGAAGCTGAAACTGAACTTGTGTCGTTGCCCCTATTTGCATTTGTCGACTGAAATTGAGGCGGATTAGTTACCGGGTTGTACAATTCTTCAAGTCGTAATTTCAGCACGGACGGCTTTTTGCGAAGTGCAGGTTGGGCATGGACGTCTCTTCTTGCTAATTTCGTGGGAGACGACTTTGATCTTGAGGTCGTTTTCGTTGGTGATGACGTTTGGGATGAATCATGGAGTGACAATTTTGAAGCTGAATGACTGAGCAGATTTGTAGTGGTTGTCGCAACGACAACCGGATGCATTTTCGTATACTCATGATAAATTCTCATCACTTGTACATGTGTAGCCAACAATGTGAGATAGTTTCGTATGATCTTCAACTTCTGCTTTTGATCTATGGTAAACTTTGTAGTCAAAGGTTTGCCAATGACTTTGTTTGTCGCAGTAAGAGCGATATTGTACCGCTTCAAAAACGGCACTTTATGTTCAATGTAAATGTTTGATCCACTAAGTATACTTGCAATTGATTCAGTTGTATGAGGTTGTGAAATGGAAAACAATGTGAACTTGAACAATTTTGTGTTCCGTTCTTTGTAATCTAGAAAAGGTGGGAGGAAATCATCATCAACATCAACTGCGCTGACGGCATCCGTTGACAGGTTACGTGTTGGACTTCGGGGTCGTGACAAGTTTGTAGGTAAGTCATCAATAAAGCACATTGAGCGGAACTTGTTCTTGATAAAATCAACCAAAACACGATATTCATCATCGAGTAACATCTCCTTAAATCTTATCACGTTGTAAGTCTTGTCAAGTTTGGCAAATGTGGGGTCACTGCGGTCACCGACTAGCGAATCAGTATATGTCAATTCACCATTCTTTAAAAGAGGCAACAATTTGTTGATTCGTAGTCTTTTGAATAGATACAAGAGTGATTTCACTTGTAAATTGATTGAGTCGATCGATGGATCAAATGTCGGTATGCTCGTTGAGTCTAGTGCTATAAATGCGTTGAAAAGACCCATTCTCTTGTCATGTGCATAGCAAAGGGCTCCAATATCCTCACTTCGTTATCAGCCTCTCTTGCACTCTCTCTCGCTGTGGTATGTAACTAAACAGGGCGATGTCTCCAGGTGTGGTTGAAGTCGAAGGTATTTATGTCTTTGTTTACATCGTTTCCAAAAGCGGACTCAAAGTTACACAAAATCAGCAGCTTCTAATTGGTAGCTTTACACGACTAACCCTTATAAAGAAATGGGATTATCGCTGACAATTTCCAACGCTCAAATCCCAATAGATCAAGACCCAAATTCGCAACAAAATATGTCCACACAATCTGGTATAACGGTGTCGGAAGAGCTTTCCAATGAGGTCAAAAATGATACTAATACAATAGTAATCAAGATCTCACCAGATTCAACTCAATTGATACCAGATTCATCCTTTTCGCAACCCAGTTCAACCTCCCTTTCGTCTATATTTGAGCAAGTTCATTCATACATGTCTAAACAATTCCCACAACCGGCATACATTATTATTCCCTACAAATCTACCAAGGTTTTCATATCTTTTATTCCCGATTCGGCTCCAATAAAGCAAAAAATGTTGTATGCGTCAACCAAAAACGCTTTGTTATCGAGCTTGGGTTCGTCGAGTTTTGCTTATAAATTAGCTTGGACAGAATTGGATGAATTAGATGCAGAGCATTTAGAAAAAGTGATCAGTGAAGATGGGAAAAGTGGTCCTTTAACTGAAGATGAAAAGATCTTGCAGAGTTTAAATAACAAGACTCATATGCAAGGACACGAATATGGGTTTAAAAAGGAGCTAGCTAGTATGTCTTCTCCATCACCAACTGCTTCTGATATATTGTATAAATTCGATGATGAGTTGGAAACCGAATTCAAAAACTTGACTCGGAATGCAAATGATCAACGGTTATTGGTATTCAATATTGATCTAAATGACGAGTCAATAAAATTGACAAAAAAAGATATTGACGTTGAAGTGACCAGTTTGATTAATAAACTACAAAGTAACTCACCTTCTGGTCCCACTTATTCCATCTACAATTACGCTCCAAATAGGTACACATTTATTTACAGTTGCCCCTCAGGTTCTTCAGTCAAGGATAGGATGATTTATGCCGCTTCGAAAAACGCTTTGATAAACCATTTAAAGACATACCTTAATGACGATATCGTGTTGGATAAGAATTTGGAGGTTGGTGATTTGGACGAGTTGGAGTTGAGTGAGTTGGATGTTACTGAAGACGATACCCCAGGGTCAGGATCTGTTACCCCCGCATCAACCTCATCGTCGGCTTCAGCTAACAAACCATCTGGTGGACTAAAATTCAGCAAACCAAAAGGACCACGTAGAAGATAATCGTCGATGACAGCAAAGTGATACTCACACAAATAAAATCTAATCAGCAAAAATTCTCCTTGTGCACTTTTATTCACAATCTCTATTCACTCTATATACTCATTTACAACTTTTCTCAATTTTTCTTCATTTTTGAAATACTCATCCACGTCATCAACTGCGTTGATGATATGCGCGTAAATGTTTCGAGATATACGCTTATTAATTGCAATGAATTCTTCCTCATTTGTAATGTAACCCCCTTCACTTGGGCCCGGTTTGTACTTGGGCTTCAACCTGCCTTGTACAATTTTCTGAATCACTTGCTTCTCCTTCAAAGTCAACTCACGCCGTTGAATGTACTCGTTATCATCACTCGAGTAGTTGGTTGACTCCATAGGACTATTAGTTATTGATGCGGCTGATTCGGATGCCGATGAAGATGGGATCATATTTGAGGGCGCCAGTGTTAGTGGTCCTGCTGATGACAATGACGAAGACGTTAGGGCCAGGGAATTGTGTTGCCGTTTTGGGTGTTTTAATTGACCAATTAGATTTGATATTCGACTTTCATGTACGGACAAATTTCCTAATGTTGCTGCCACTGATTGTTGGGGAGATATCGAGGGCTGTTCTAATGGCTGTACAAGCTCAGCCGCTCTTTTTCTCCTTCGCCTGCGCTTATTTCCATCTTGAGCTGCTGAGGACGAGGTGACAACCATGCTCACATCACCATCACCTTGCTTGCGAGCTTGTTCAAACATATTCCATGAACTCACTTCTTCCTCACTCAATCGCAGTCTCATTTTTTGTTCTCTTCGCAAAATTACACCACCATTGATCACGTTACTGGCTCTCGGTACTTCATCATGATGCATCCGCATGCTGCTAAACGCAGGCATCGGTTCATCATTGTATAAAAAGCTATCATCGATTTCATCATTTTCATTCCGTATAACTAATCTCCTGGAAGTTGGTGGTTGTCGTCTTGTCATTCCAGAAAATAGAGCTCTCCGTACTGGTCGCATAGGCAAGATTGTTTCTTGGTGGCAGTCACACAT
This sequence comes from Lodderomyces parapsilosis, assembly GCF_000182765.1. Classification (NCBI taxonomy): domain Eukaryota; kingdom Fungi; phylum Ascomycota; class Pichiomycetes; order Serinales; family Debaryomycetaceae; genus Lodderomyces; species Lodderomyces parapsilosis. Next base: position 962,507 of record NW_023503278.1, read on the forward strand.
GGGACAATACCAGCTGAAATAGTCGTCGGTTTCCGCATCACTGATCCCGAGACAATTGATATGAAAGTTGGACGCACATTGCTGACATAATAATAGCGGTGAATTACGTCTCGTTACCGCGCAAAGACAACAAAACCCTGCATCGGAAGCATAAGGGCTGGTATCTTCCACATCGTTACGGTGCTCATTCGAGCCGATTATAAATTGCGACGGGATTTGGTTAATCGCGGGGTTGGGTAGTAGTTTATCCTGAATCTGGATCGTTTTTGCAATCACGCCTGGTTTGGACATGAGCAGAATGTTTATTTGATGAAAGTTGTTTCTGCATGTGGGACAACTGTTAGATTTAGATGCCCAAATCTCAATACAATCCTGGTGATAGAATTTATTGGCACAACATGGTATATTTCCGATATGGTGATCTGGTAGCATATGCTCCAAGCAAATCATGCATTCATCCCAGTGAGACTCACTCATTATTTGGAAAGAATGTGTGGACTGTATCTTTTGTTGTATGGGTATGGATGGTTCTTGTTAAGTTTCTAGTATCGTGTAAGATTCGGTTGTTATATGGTGAAGGGTTGCAAAAAGAGCCTGAAATTGAGAGAAAAAGAAAAGTAAAAATTGGTCTTTTAGTTTCATTCTTTTGAAGATTTTGAAAACCAGGGCGAAAATAATGAGAAGAACGAGTACACGTGACCCCATCAGTACGCCATCAATACGCCCCCGAAGTTCATCTTTACAAAATACTTTCAGTACTATAAAACAGGCCTACTCCAACCAACCCCACTATAGCTGCACACATAAATGTCACGCCATCAATATGATCTTGTACAATGTATGAAACAACCAGGCAAACGCATTGGCCAAGTATGCACAAACTGCGACGGTAGATGCCCCATTTGCGACTCATTTGTCAAACCAACAGCTAAAGTCTACATTTGTCATGATTGCTCCCAAGGGGATTTGATAAATAAATGTATACTATGTGGTAACAGTTTAGGGTTAAACAATGAAAACGGCACCGAAGCGTATTATTGTTTAGAGTGTTGTCGATTGGAGAAGCATCGAGAAGGATGCCCTCGGGTGGTTAACGTTGGAAGCAACAAGACCGATTACATATTCCTGCAAAGAAAAGATACAAGTAAGTCGTTGGAGAATATATAAATGATATTTCGAAGTCAACATGTTACGTATATAAATAAAGTGCTGATTATGGCTCTATTTAGTCTTCTTTGCCTCTTTCACGTTCAACGCATTTCTCAACTCTTGCCTCCAGTGCTGCTGAAAGCTTTCTCGGTTGTTTTCAATACTGTTCAATTGTCGTTTCTTCCGCATGCCATTGACTTCATCCATCGTTTTTCTTTTAATATTAGTAGTTGACATCAAATCACTACTTACATTGTCAACCTCTGTTACAGGTCTTAGATGAAAGGTTTGTAGTTCCTGACTCAGTCGTATCAATATGTTTGAGTCACCTTGCTGTAATGGTGTACGTCCTGATATTATGTACAGATTACTATCAAGCGCATCGTCTCCACCAATAGAAGACGATTGTTCCAAAGGTGAAGTCAACGGAAAGTCAGGGCAATACGTTGAATCGACTCCCCCTTCATTCATTATTTCGTCTTCCCCATCGTCTGATTCTTCTTCATATTGATGTATATTCATATCAAGCATTGTAGTTTGAAAATGTAGCGCTTGTGAGGGTTCTTCTGCTCTAGAGGGCATGGATCCAATTCTTAAAACAGGATTAGCTGCTATGTGATGCTGTAATGTACCAGTTTGCGGATGTTGCAGTAAATGTCGAGTGTTTTCACCGGGCGCAGTAAAGGTGGTGATGTTGGAATTGAATTGATTTGCTAACTCTAGGCGTAGCAACTGCTCAACGTTTGCTCTTTCTTCTGGACTTATGTTTTCAGCAATATATGGCAAATGCTCCACAGGCTCATAACCGATAGAAACCATGATAATGCAAGCGATAAGTAGCTATTGGTTCTGAGAAATTGAAAATATTAGACGTAAACTACTATGTATGGACTTTCGTTGTGTGGTATATCAATCACTGTGTGCACTCGTATTGGGAAAAGAAATGCAGATTCGTATTTGGGGTAATATTCTATTCGTGGGGATATAGTTATTTCTTTTACTTTGGGTCATTGGACGCCCTGAAACGAGAAATTTAATTTCTTTAATTTTATTATTTTTTTCGCAATCAGTAGATTTGACTTTGTGGTCTCTTGACGGATTATCTGGAATAGGAATTAATTCCGGTACCGGTCAAAACCCAAACATTTCTTTGTATGGCACCTGAAACAACGGGGATTGAAATTTACTGCCGTTCATTTGGAAGGCAGAGAATTCTCACACCTACGCTTGAAGTAATAAACAGGTAGATTCAAACAATTAGTAAAGTTTTCTCTACACTGCCTGTTTACTTTATCTTTTCAGGATCACTACTGTATATGTACAAAGATGGGCAAGCATTCACACTGACTCGGATGCTGAAACCTTTACCAACTATTGAACTGGATTCCCAGTACAACTTATAGACAAACGGCTGTTGGGCTAGTGCTCCTCACAGAGTGATTCACGTCGCGTTGCAATCGTAGACTAATTTAATTAGTCCATCAACGAAATAGCATATCACCCATTACTGCGCTGCCTCTACAACTTCCTTTTTCCGAAAAAGGTTATTTTTGCATTAAACTAATGACGTGACTATATGATTGACCCACTAATTTAACACGATTATTTGTCCAAAACATCAGCATCGTATTTGGTCTTGAACCATTGGATGGTGTCTTCTTTGTTGGTTTTGTGACTATTTCCGATGGTTGATCTAACTCTCTTTCTTCTGGTAACTCTAGCACCGGCTCTTCCCATGACGACATAAAAGTCCATACCGTAAATACCAATAGATGGGTCATACTTGATACCCAAATCAATGTGTTCGTCAATACCGAAACCAAAGTTACCGGTGGCGGAAAAGTTTCTGTTTCTCAATTGATATTCCTTAACTTTCAATCCTCTTTCCAAGATTTCTTCAGCTTTTGGTCCTCTAACAGTAACGTGGACAGCAATCTTTTCATTTCTTCTGATACCGAAAGTTCTAACGGTGTATCTGGCTTTAGATTGAACTGGAGTTTGACCAGACAATTGTTCCAAAACCTTTGAGGCTCTGGTTAATCTATCACCGGATTCACCAACACAAATGTTCAAGACTAATTTCTCGATACGCAACTCACGCATAGGATTTTGGGCTTTGCTAGACTATTAGGGAGAAAATGTTAGTATTCATCAATGAAGGAAATGAGGTGATCGAGACAGAGGAGTAAAAGAATGCTACCTCGTAGTAACACTTTGATGTGGATAGTTCATGGTGCAACTTGCACCTCAATGATTGTTCTCTCCATCTTTGAGCTTGATTAATTTCATAAACGCTACTGCTTCTCCAAGACGGTCTGCACGTATCGATCCTCTAAGGGTACTAGAAACATACCATCTTTGGCTATTATTAATATGTGGCTTTGTTGGATATACCTCTGGTTCAAGCTCAAATAAATTTTCACTCAGACACTTTTGTTCTGCTGGATGAGAGTGCTATGTTTTTTTTTTTCTTTTTTTTGTGTGCAACCTCTAGGTAGCGCCAGAGAGAGAAGAGGAAAGTTTATTGCCCTCGAGAGGTCATGTGATAGGCTGTGACACATTTTTTCTGGAACAAAGTTTAGTTTATCACGTGAATCTATTCAGTAAAACCAATGACTATGACAATGGCAGTGAAGCTTATCCATCAACATTCACAAACGATTTCTCTTTCTCTTTAACTTCCCAAAACAAATCACCCACATTGTAATTACCATGATAGGTCCATCCTTCTTCATTTACGTGATACAAGTTGATTGATCCACCGGAGTATGCATCTCTATGGGTAGCTGCCAAGATACTTCTTTTACCCAAATACAATGCTTCATCTACTGTCAAGTCCCATTTATACTCCGAATCCAACACACCGTAGGCGAATGTTTGACCTGAACCGACACAGAATAAATCACCTTTCAAACGTGTTCCATCCGAATCGACATAATATATAGTTGGTCCTTCTTTCTTTGTATGACCACAGACCATTGTTCCCATACTCAATCCCATTCCTTTGTAAGAGTAGACTAAGTTACTCAATATCTTTGATGCAGCAGCAACAGATATTCTTTCTTTTTCTCTCAATTCGTGTAATCTACATTGCGTACCTAACCATGTCTCCCAAAATTGACAATCGGCCGCACCACCAGCCATTGTACCTAGTAACTGAGGATTGATTCTGATGACCTTATTGACAGTTTGCGATGCTATCCAATTACCAGCAGTAGCACGAGAATCAACAGCAACAATGATACCTCCTTGAAAACGAAATGCCAAGGTAGTAGTACCATGTGCTATCTTTATCTTACAGTCCGGGTTTTGGGAATCATCAGTATGGGCTCTCAAGAAGTCTGTTGGTTGTGAAATTGGTGGAACGGCGATAGATGGAGCCAAGTTGAGTTGTTGGTGTGATGTGCGTGACGTATTAATTGAACTTATTTCATTCAATACATCATTATTCTGCGAATTGGTATATCTTTGAGCTATTGAATTCATGCTGGGGTAATTGATAGATGGGATGTCGTTCTTAATACTAAATGTTGCTCGTTGATGTTTGCCACTAAATTAGATTGGCTCTGTTTTTTTCTGAACTTCAATGTCGCAAAAATATTAAAGCGCGCCACTGGAGATTACACGTGAATTTCTCAATTTCTCAATTTCCACTTTTACTTCTTTCCAGCACACCGTGGATGTTAATATGCTGTATAGAGATGTCTCCAAAGTACGCCGAAACCTATCTATGACATTACTGTTACATAGTACGTAAATAATTACACCTTCTACTGACTACTGAATCTTTGCAGCCTTAGCGGGTTGCTCGTTGTCATAGCCTTCAGCATCCGCTTCCCTTTTAATCCCTGATTGAAAAGTTGGTTTGTTTGATAAAAACGTTGGAGGTCGAGAAAGACCACTTCCCACTCCCGGTGGCTTACCATAAGCCTGGGGTCTCGTATATGAGCCCGGTCTTCCCAAATTTGGTGGCTTTCCAAACAGAGGACGTGATAATGGCGGGTCTGAAGTTGATTTCATGGAGGGACGAGGTGACGGCAGCGTCGTCTGTGATTTTGGTCCATTGACAACTTTAAGCGGCAAGGTTGAATTTGGTGCTGGTGTCAGTTGCGACGAGTCATGCGCCACTTGAGAAGGGGAGTTTGTACGAAAAAGTTGTTCCAGAGGTTCATGTGAGTGCTGGAGATGCAAATCTTGAGATGTAATTTCCGATTTTGGATGAGGACTGGTTATCAGGCTCAGATTTTCAAAACCCTTATTGATCGGCTGCGAGGCAGCTGGTATTGGACTGTTTCTTGACGGCGTGCTCACAGCCAATGTCAGACCACCAGTTCCACTGTCATGCTCTTTGATGGATTTTGTCAAAGCAATGTCCAAAATTTTGCTCACTTGTTGTGGAGCTTTTTCTACCAAAAAATTCAATGCGTTGTCGCCACACCCGGCTTTAGCACCAATGCTGTTTACTTGGGCTATCGTTGTGGCTAACGCTTTCGTTATAAGCTGTGTCGCTGTTATTTTGTCATAAGCAACATTCCGTGACTTGTACAAGGTAAATAATTCAGCACGCAAATAATCTAACGACTTTTGGGTTTTTGAATCATTTGTTGGTGGTACTGATGACTGAGAGTTTGTGACTGGAACAACCTGTTTCGAAGGAGTCGCAACATGTACACCTCCTTGTTGTGCTCCCTTATTGTACTGCGCTGTAGGTACAGATGTCGGCAAAGGAGGTTGAAAATTTCTGCTCATGTACAATTGATTGCTGAGATCCTGTTGTCCCATCCTTTGATTTTGGCGAATCTCTTGCTGTCGAAGAATTTCCGCCTTCATCATTGCATCCATAAATTCTTTGTGCTTAGCTTTGATGCTATCCCTTTCAGTCTTGTAAGCCTCATCCATAGTATAGAGCCATTCATGTTCCCTTTTTGAAATTCGTTTGAATATTTTCGTGTTTTTAATACAATGGGCTATGGATGCCTGCCAGCCTTCTTGACAATACTTGAAATATGGATAAACTTCCTTTATTGCATCGATGGTTTCATTTATAGTCAATCCATTACTAGCTGCAGATGTATTCAAAACATTTGTGGCCATCGTTGTAAATGTAAGATTGGGTTTCAATCTATATTGCTCTGGTATCTCGTCAATTGAATAAACGCGTTTCGGGGTTTTCCGAGGTATGATTTTCTTAGCCTTTGGTTTAGGGAACTGAGATGGTTGTTCCAGTGTTTTTGGATAGTAGTATGATGCAATATGTAATTTTTCATCAACCGCAATCACACGTGGGGGAGGTTGTGTTCGTATAGCACCCGGATTCGATGTTACTGGGAAAATAGGTGCTTCCAATTTGGGAGGTATAGCATGTGGCATTGCCGGGTTTGCTAAAAATGGCAATGATCTGTCTGTTGATCCGAACCTGTTGTATAATTGCGAAGATATGGCTGGCCGAATTGATGCAGGCTTGCCCATTAAAGGGGTCGAACGCAAAGGTCCAACATTTTTCACAAATGATGACCTGCGTTGAGAAATGTTATCCCTCTTCTGTTTCTTGGTTTCCTCTAGGCTCTTTCTTAAATCATCCTTCTCCAAGATTAAACTTTCATTACCGCTTTGGGTTGCTAATTCAGCAATCTCTCGATTTAGCTGATTGATGCTAGCATCGATGTCCGAGATCTCCTTCTCCATCTTTGCATCTAGTTCGATGCCTTTAACCAAATCAAACTCGTCATCATCATCGTCCGCGATGGCAGATTCATTCATACGAGCAAGATTGATCACACTGTCACCAAGACCCATCTCATTGTCCTCGTTCAAAAGACTTTGAATTTGTGCATCTAGCAAATCCGATTCTTCCTCATTGATATTTTCAATCGATGTTACTCCTAAATCTTTCAATAGCTCATTGAGTTCGTCATTTGCTGCCGCTGACTTCCTTCTTGCATTTGATAGCTTCCTAATTCTCAATAATGAATCTCGCCTACTCATTGATTTTTTACGCAAAGACAGCTTATTATCATGATTGTTTTCAATATTGTACAGTTTCTTGAGTAACTCCTTTTGTATTGGAGTTTTTGAAAACAAATTGGATTTTAAGTTGATAGCATCACTGGGATTAAACTGTTTCGGCTTATTTTGCTGATCCAATGCCTCGGGTGGAGGCGCAGGTAGCATAAATTTGAAGGATATATCACCAATTTGAATCTTGACTCCATCTGTGAGTGGAATTGTGACGCCCTTTTCGACAAATGTTTCGTCTACAAAAGCCCCATTTTTTCCCAAAACCGATATCTCAAACCTTTGAGTGCCAAAGTTGTAAAAAATTTTGGCATGCCTTCTTGAAATCGCTTTTCTTTCGGATAAGTGCACATCCACGTCTTGTTGGATCAAATCGTCATTTGACTTTCTACCTAGCACGACCTGTAAAGTTTGAACGTAAAATACGTTGTTTTCAAAATCTAGCCTTGCATACGCTGAGACTCGCGAATGCGATGCCAGTTCGTCGACATCTTGATCTTGTTGCATCGTGACTCGCTTTGATTTCTCTGTCTTATTAATCGACTTGATGGTAGGATCATGCGTAGGGGTTGAGTTTATCTCTTGTGTCGATGATCCAGCTTCTGCAGCCTTTGGGCTATTTGTAAGTTGTAAAAGTGGGGTTTGAGCGCTGCTTGCAGTTTTGGAGCTTCCTACAACAGGTTCATTCAAACTGGATTCTTGAGACCCTTTGTTTTTCTCATGTTCATCTGGTTGTTGTTGTTGTTGTGGGTTGGAGGTTGTGAGCAACATGTTTAACTCCTCATCGAGTACTAGCCCTGCATCCACCTCGGGTCTGGGTGATTTTTGAGACTGGATGTGATTTTGGTTCGGTAGTTCGTGATCAGACCTTTCGATGTGAGTCAACTGTAGTTGGTTCTCGGAATGTGTTATATCGGAACCTTTCGAATCCTGTATACCGCTCATTACACCTTCTAGATTGAGCTTGTCCTTTGAATCCCTATTTCTTGTAGCAAACACCCTATAAGTAAGAAATGATGCGTTTAATAAAACCTTCGCAGACTTGATAGTCTTAATCTTGTGCACCAAGAGTGTGACGTTCACGAGATGAGCTTTTGTTATGGCTTCATCAAATTGAAATTTTTGTACTGTAGAATCGATTTTCTCGTTTAAACGTTGGTGCGCACAAAGGAAAAACCAGAAAAATTGGGAGAATCGATAGCTGCAAATATAACCACAAACACCACAAACTGAGTTTTATATAGAGAGGACACTACATAAAACCTACAATGGGCCTTTACACTAATTACATTTTGAGTATACTCTTTGTGTTGTGCTCAGCTCAAAAACACTTCAACCCACAACCATCACAAGAGTTCCGTGAATATGATTTGCTTGACACAGAATATCACCACAAAGACACATCGTCCAGGTATGATTTGCGGTCAAAAGTTTATGGTGTTAACTTAGGTGGGTGGCTTGTTACAGAGCCATGGATTACACCTTCATTGTTTGAGAAAGTAGAGGAGTTGTATGGCGAACTTCCCGTCGATGAGTATCACTTGTGTTCCACACTTGGAATCAAAGCCAAAACATATTTGAGTTATCATTGGGACACTTTTTACACCGAAGATGATTTTGCCAAAATTGCTGACTTGGGGCTAAATTTAGTTAGAATTCCTATAGGTTATTGGGCTTTTGGGTTGTTACCAGATGACATATACGTACAAGGACAAGAGAGATATCTTGATTTGGCAATCAATTGGGCAAACAAACACAATTTGAGCGTCCAAGTTGGTATCCACGGTCTCCCAGGAAGTCAAAACGGATTTGATAATTCTGGTTTTAGAACAGATAGCCCACAATGGCTCAACACAATTGAGAATACCAACTTGACTTATAAAGTGGTGGATTACGTGTTGGACAAGTATGGAAATATGACAGGTGTTCACAGTATCCAGGTTGTCAATGAGCCAATGGGCTGGTTATTGAATAAGACAAAACTTTTGGACTTTTATCGCTTTGCAGTATCATCATTCAAAGAAAAACAGCTCAGTGCAAAGCTTGTTCTTCATGATGCCTTTTACAGCATTGAGTCGTGGAACAATTTCGGTGGAGATTTTATTTTGGATCACCATTTATACGAGTGCTTTACCGATTGGCAAATCAACTACAATTTTGATGAACATCTAGATAATGTCAGGAGACAAAGCAAAAGATTGAGAAGCTCAGTTCACCCAAGTATCGTTGGAGAGTTTTCGGGTGCCTTAGATGACTGTACGAAGTTTTTAAACGGAATAGGTAGAGGTTCACGATGGGAAGGGACCTACCTATCCAATCACAAAGGATGCTGTGACGGTAAAGACGACCCAGAAAACATCATTAACAAAGACGAGATAATGCTATTCTTGAGGCAGCAGTTTTATGGATTTGAAGAGAATAGTCTTGGTTGGATATTCTGGTGTTGGAAAACTGAGGGATCAATTGTTTGGGATATGCAGCGATTGGCGGAAAACAATATGCTTCCGATGCCTTTAAAAAAGCCACCAATAAATTTAGAAACTGAAAATAAGAATACAATGGAAGTGGTTCACAATGAGAGCTTAGCAGAACCGCCAACCCAAATTTCCAACAAATTTATTGCAGTGGAAGCGAAGTCCTCCAATTTACGATTTTCGACAAGATTTTTATCAGTATGGGTAATTTTGCAAAAATTTTGGTACTAAAAGTAAATATGTTGATGTGTAATTGCTTTATGAAATCCATACCCAAGCTATAGTAATAGTTTTGCTCTCCAGAATGAACTTATATAATATGAGCCAACTATACGTCCCTATTGTCAGATGTAAATCACATAAACGATGGTTTTCGCAATTTTGGTTGCAAATTAATCTTCTATTCCTTTCCCATCCCAATCAAATGCGTGGAGCAAAAAAAGAAAAAAAAAAAAAATACTACTGGCCATCATCTCAGCCAATAGTGAATACTCATACTTTCATTCGACATAATGGTATGTGTGCGCTGGTGTGAGCCACGGGACCATTTTCCCAACTGAGCTTCTTTCACAAGAATGCGTGTTACTAACAATAGTGCTAGGTTAAAATCAAAAAGAAATCATCATTGAGAGACAAATCACAACGTAAGTCGCAACTTGCCAGTAAGATTTCTGAACTCAAAGGGTCACAACAACATATTGGATACGAGTATCATGAAAACACATTACTCAAGATAGCTAAAACTACAAAGAAACAAAAACAACAGGACAAGAGTGACCAGTTTATCAACAAGTTGGTGAACAAAGTGACATTCAATACGAGTGGAGGGATTAGCAAATCTTCCTTGCGTAGACAAAAGAGGAAGGAAAAGGAACAATTGAAGCCCAAAATGGATGAATTATTGCTGACTCTACCAGTTGGAGAAGAAACAGGGTCCAAGCTGACGAAGTTAGTTAGGTCATCAATTGAAGAGTTTGTTGATACCAAAAAGACAAATTTGAACAAACCCAATCCAACAAAGATCACGGGACACAGGAAGATCATGATAGAGGAGCACAAGAATTTTGGTAATGTGTTGAAGAATCCCGAATTCAAAAAGTCTCCCTTTGATGCGTTGAAAAATGCAATTAGACAGAATATGAGTTAGAATGCGACGGCAATTTTGGTGGAATTGTGTTTACAGGAAAGGATTTGTGGGCAACGGTGGACTATTGTATGTCAATTCAACAAGTTGCCAGTGCCAGTGCCAGTGCCAGTGCCAGTGCCAGCGCCAGTACATACAGCATTTCGTTCCGAGGAAAGGTGGCCAGAAAGTGATTTGGCGAATTGGATTTTGAACAAATAGGGCTCATCCGCTATCGAGTTCACAATAATTAGCCTCCTGTCCAGCAAGACATTATATAATGATTATGGCTATCGTTTTCCGAGGTGGATAAATTATACATTCGTTGTATTACTTCCAAGTAGTTGCTAAAAATACAAGCCCAAAATCAAACTAAATATACAGAGTCAATTTTATTAGAACACAACATATTCGATTGTGATAATTCATCGTCAAAAGATGGAATTACAACGATCAATCCGTCTCCGTCTCTCTTTCTCACTTCATTGTATTGTCTCATAAAACAAAAGTTAGTCGCGTAAAAAAATGAATATGAAAATGTAAACAAAAACAAAAGTAACCAACAACAATAAAACATACGAATAGTTCGAGCAAATAAAAAAAGACAGAAGACAAAAACAAATTACAAAACAGCACAAGTAAAAAGACAAAACAACCAGTCAACATTCTTTCAACCCCATTTGTGAGTTCATTGTTCAATTTTAGTCGATCTTGCATTTTTCTAGGATTCAGGGTGTCCTATAGTAACCATTTGTTGTTGTTTTATTTTTTTTCTTTGTGGAAATATAAACAAGGGGAGAAAAGAAAAGTTCAAAACCATCAACTAAAACTCACTTCAGTTGAATTTCAAAATTTACATTTAGCATCACGAACCAATTACCATCAAAGAGATGGAAAAAGAGGTTTCTGTATCAGCTCAATCGGATGATCCATGGGTGGATACCAGTAGCTCATCAATGAAGCGAAAAGAAGAGCAACTTGGGAATACATCAAACAACATTCAGTCAACCAAATTGCGAGCGGCACATTCTCCCAAATCAAAAGAAAAGGACAAAATAAAGGAAAGTCCCGTCTCCCAGCAAAAGCTACCCGAGCCAGATGTCGAAAGTTTAGAAACAGAGCCGAATTTTATTTCAAAGTCATTATCTGATACAGGCATTTATCAACAACATATGGCCCCCGAATACCAATACAATAAACACAATGAATCTATATTTGATGACGAAAAGTTGTTTCCGTGTTTGCCAACCGACAATTCTGAAACTAGTTTGGTAAAATTTGACGAACAAAACCCAGAGCTTATAAACCACGCCACCCTTCATGCATTGATTGTTCAAATGACATCCCCCGAGGTTATCGACTACAACCTTATAAGTGATTTCTTCCTCACTTATAGGCTCTTCACCAATAGTAACGAAATTATGGGCTTATTAACAACGAGACTAATTTGGTCACTACAATACATCAACTCAGGAACTGAATCTAATACCAAGCTCGGGAAACTAGTCTTGCTCCGAACGTTTGTGGTGTTACGGCATTGGATAATCAATTATTTTATTGATGATTTCGACAACAATCACCAACTATGCGACCAATTCTCACTGACACTTAATGGGATAATAAAGGAGTCGAACTTGATTTGCAAAACCAATTTCAAGCTGACTGGGGACTACATATATGTGACGAAAATCCTAAAAGAATTAAAAATGCACTGGCTCTCATTATTGAACAAATTTTGGCTCCTTGGAGTTGACATTAATATCATTATGACGGAGAGTACTTTATCGACGTATAATATTCCGTTAACCAATGATCTCAAGAGCTCCAACCGACTTTCAAAATCGAATACAGAAATGTCAATACACACAAACCCTTCGTATCGTCGGTCTGCCATGCTTTCATTATACGATCTGAAGATCCATCACAAGATGCTTATATTTGATGATGATTCAAGCCAAGAAGAAAATCCACAATTTTCCATAAATAACCTTTTACTACACCACCAGTCATCTCGATCATCGATAAATAACAAAATTCATGAAATGCAGAAACATAAAAGAATGATGAGGTCCCCCATTTTTGGCTCCTCATTTGAAATCTCGGCAAAATCATCACCCTTTATAGCACCAGACTTAACTCAAACCCCACGCACACCTTCAAGTAACCCACACCCACTGAGAAATAAGAAGGTTTTGGCTCAAACAACTAGGCACAATCGAATGGAAATAAAAGATTCATCTTTGGATTTGAAAAAAACAAAGGATCCAAATGTGAACCTGACAACACCCACCAAAAGCCGAAAAACAAAGGCAGATCCTTATAAGGAAATCGGGTTTTCAACAAATGGTAATGTCAAGCTCCCAACATCAAAAATTCATTCGATCCTTCCCCCAACACCTGTCAAGAAAATGGATTGCAAAATTGTCAAGGAGAATATACTCCAAACACAAACAGACAATTCACAGTTTCTACCCCCAGCTTTTGATGGGGATCACCATGACGAGTTCTCGAGGAAAAAATCAATCAGAAAATTGATGGATGGCTGGAAAAGATCACTTTCGGCACATTCTCGCACTTCTGATGTCGAAATAAAACCATCGCTGGCACTTCAAAGAGAGCAATCAACTTCAAATGCCTCAGTTAACAATCTTGGAGATTTAATATGTGATGCTATGCATGTAGTGGATGAGCGGAATATTGGAAACAGAGTTGATGTGTTGAGCGCTAGAATCGTTGACGAATTAGAATATTTGATACAGTACTACATGGACTCGAACTCAAACAGCATCATTCACGAAGTTGACGGGTGTTTTATTGACGAGGATGGAGATAGATTTGTGGATGTCCCAGAGGAGGCAAGTCGTCAAGAGGTAGACTTGCAACCCATTGAAGTGTCGAATGACAACGATGATGACGACGATGTTGACATCAATGACTTATCAGAATTGAACATTATAAAGATTGACAACTTGATCAATGAAAAGGAAGATGGGCCGGTCCAAACTATCAAGGTGCAAAGAAATATTTCGGAAAATATACTTGACGAACTTAATATTTCAGGAGAGTCGTTCCAAAAGGCAGCAAGTATCAATTGGAATGACGATGATGCCGTTGATTTAAATGCATCTGCAGAAAGGGAAACCCTTTTGCTGCATGATGAATTTGATGAATTTTGTATCACCAATGGATCAAAGGCAAAAGATGATCAAGTGTATGAAGCAGCAAACTTTAATTTCCCGCAATCCGCTCAATCTTTTGAGACTTCCACTATATCCACCCCTAGCAATATTACCCTGTACGATGCTGAAGTAGCTGAATTGGGAATCGCCATGAGTCCGCCACCAGTCAAACCAAAAAGAGTGAGCTACATTGAAGGTGCACACTCTAGCCTTGTTTACAACCCAAGAATCTCGAGAATATCTCGTAACTCTATTGGCTCTGGCATCAAAAGAGAGTCGATGGCGTCTTATCTCAGTTATGACTCCGCATTCTCAATCACTAATGATAGCAACTCGTGCAAGGGGAATCATACCTATAACACCGGTCTTCGCAAAAAAACTGGATTCAACAACCTTAGGGCCGATGTTGAGGAAATTGAAAATCGCTTAGGCCCTTCCATCAACTTGAGGTCATCACAAATGTCGCGTCAAACTTCAAAAAGCTCACGTAAAAGTATTAGATTCAGCGTTTTACGTGCACTCACAGAGTTACCCTTTAACGAAGTTGATATCAATTCTGAAAAGAACAATCAATCACGTTATTCCTCAGCTGATATGGCCAATAGTTCCATTTTCTCTGTCGCTATTCGAAGCAGACGGGAATCAAACAGAGCTGAGCATACACAGAATACGGCAGTTACTGGCTCGTCGGGAGGCTCTATCGTGATACCGGGAATCAGCTCCTACGCATTGAAAGAATTGGCCGCCATTCCCGATGAGTCAATGAGGTCTACTGAGGACCCAATTGAGTACGCATTCAACAAATTGGAGGGGAAAAATGTCCCTGTGTTTACGCCAAAGAGAAATGATGAAGATAATGACAGTGACTTCCAAGTGGAAGATACCGAGGACATACTTCGTCAGATCAATGATGCAAGGTCCGAAGATGCCATCGGGTCAACTTTCGATATTAGTAATGTTACCCCATTAACGCCAATCAGGAAGCGTACCACTTTCAAGACAGATAGTTCCGTCAACCATTCAACTTCGACACCAGAAAGAAGCATCGCAATGGATGTGTTTGATTTTCAACAGCCAGGAAAAATTAATGATTTAGAGGTAATGGAACACCCTTCACCAAAAATTATCCTTGACAACTATTCTCCCTCAAGTGATCTTTTGTCGGTGAGGTACATCATGGATACCAATGCACATATTTCATTTGTGTTGTCCTTTGATTCAAAGTCATTGGCCGACCACTTTACCGTAATTGAAAAGGACATGTTGCAGGAAGTGGATTGGAAGGATTTGATTGAGTTGAAGTGGAACAAGAAATTGACACCCGTCAATAGTTGGCTAGAGATAATAGTCAACGATGACTATTACATGAAAAACAAAGGAGTCAATTTGGTTATTGCCAGGTTCAATCTCATGGTAAATTGGATTATATCAGAGATTCTTCTCACTCAAAGCCAAGTTGAACGCATCAATATAATTTCTCGGTTTATCCATATTGCTCAACATTGTTTAACTTTGCAAAATTATGGAACTTTAATGCAAGTAATTTTGGCATTGACGTCACAAAAGGTGCAAGGTTTCAAAAGCACATGGCGTAACTTACCTCCCGGTGATATATTGACTTTGAAAACCTTGGAAGAATTGGCATCACCGTTGAAAAACTTTTTGAATGTTAGGTTATCTATTAATCATGCTACGCCTTCAAAAGGATGTATTCCATTTGTGGGGTTATATTTATCAGATTTAACTTTTAATGCCGAAAGACCAACTTTTGTCAACAAGGATAACATTACCAAGGATGCACCTGAGTTGATTAATTTTTCAAAATTTAGAACTTCGGTACATATAGTCAAGTCATTGTCACAATGCATTGAGTGGTCGAGTAACTACCAGATTGAAATCCAACCGGACTTATTGTCAAAGTGTCTATACATCAAGTCGTTGGATGAAGAGGAGATGAACTATTGTATTCTGTTTACATATGACTAATTCTTAATAACTACAAATTTAATTCATAACGTAAAAGCACACACCATTCTTAATAGATTATTTTAATAATACACAATAATATGATTAGAAATATACCGATATCAAAAACTCTTTCAATTAGTTCATACTTTATACACTTACACACTTACACAGACTCTTATATCTTAGTTTTGCAACAAGCATCATCGCCTTCACCCTCAACCAAGATACTCTTGTTGAAAGAGTTGTTAGCTTGAGGAATGTCCAAAGCTGGATTTCTGTCAAAGAAATTGAATGGGGCTAATTGAATATTGTGAGTCTCAACTGGCATAACTGGGAAATCTTCCACTCTTGGAATATGAGTGAATCCCAAAGTGGCCCAAACAACACAATCTTCATTTCTAACGTTGTCAACACCATTGGCCCAAACACCAACACCAGTATCCTTTTGAGATTGGTTGGTGAATTCACCAGCAGCATACAATTCATGGTCGCGGTATTTAGTGACCCAAACCTGTTGAGTTGCATATGTAGCTCTTTTGGTGTTGAAGGAATCCTTATCGGCCAACAACATTTGCCTTGCTGGCATATTGATCTTGTAACCAACTGGAGTTTTGGAAACTGGGTTGATGATGTTTTCATTGATGATCTTGTAAGTTCTGTTTGTAAATGGTGATTGATCAACATAACCAGCTTTCTCAACAAAGTGACGGTCGGTAACGAATCCAATGCCAAACGGATTCAAGTCCTTGTCCTTTGGCAATTTCTTGGTGTCGTCAAAAACAACAGTGTTTTTGTGACCATCGACTGCAGGGTCAATTCTAAATGACAAAATGTGTTGATGGTAAGCAGCCATACAATTTGGTGCAACAATGGTACCCCATGGAACCTTGACATTTTCATCAATTGGCATGGTGGACAAGATACCAGTGGCTCTGGTTTCAATATCAATGGAACCATCACTGACAAATTTCAAGTTGATAATGTACTCGTAGTTGGCAACTGTAGCAATGGTTTGCACAATAAAGATTCTCTTTCTAGCAACAACAGCATTCAATGTTCTGTAGTTGACGTGCTTGTATAATAAACCATCATCTTGTTCGTGCATACAAACAGTGTTTGGAATAGTGATTGGCTCACCATTGGCATGAATACTATGACCATCCATGTACTTGATAACTCCCAAACAGTCACATCCCAAGTTCAATCTGTTACCATAAGAACCAAATCCACAATCACCTAAATCAAAAGCTTGTTTTCTGTGGTATGGCTTTCTTGGATCACCGTATGGGACAGTCATTTCAGACAAGGAAATTCTGTAAAACACTTGTCTGCCTTTGAACCAACCATCATAAACGGCAAAACCTTCTCTACAAGTTGGAGCAACTCTAAACTCCCAACCTTGCCATTTAACTTTACCATCTTTAACAGTGAAAGAAGGTCCCTCTGGTTGAGAAATCAACAATGGTTTGACATCTCTAGCTACTGTTTCACCATTCAAGTCTGGATGATACTCCCTACATGGAACTTCTTGCCATGGTCCAGTCGGGGTAGTTGTCTCATCAAATCCACCTGGCAAGTAATCCATCCTGATAAATTTCTTGGTGAAAGCTTCAAACACTGGAGAAAATTTCAATGGCAAGGAATAGTGGTTGGATTCACTATGTCCATTACCAGCCAAAACATACATGAAACATTGAATCAATGGTCTCTTTTCATTTGGGTCATCAGTAGCATAAATCCATGGATCGTTTCTAATAGTGTAACCTTTTGGCAATTTCAACTTTTCAACCTCTGCCAACACGGCGGGGTGCTTGTTGCAATATTCTTCAAGTTCCATCATATCATCTGGCAAGTTTGGACCAACTACACCTTTTGGTTGTTTCACCTTGGTGATGACGTGACCGGCAGTAACATTGACCAAGGCTTTGTGGAAATCAAACGTGTTGGTATAATAGTAACAATACAAAACTCTTGGAATCTTTGGAGTTGGTAATCCTTCTCTTTCAGCAGTGATGTAATCGATCATTGATTTTTTGGGCGGATCACATCTGTCGATTTGAACAAAATGGACATTAGCTGAAGCTGGATAAGCATCCTTGACCAACTTTGCAGCTAATCTGATCTCGTAGTCTTTGGCTTGAGTGAATGGATGAAGTGACATTCTTGGAAACTAAAGTTTGACTTATGGAGTTGAGGAAAATTTTAATGAAACTGAAAGAATGGTAAAAGACATTTCAATCCATTTAAATAGTGATGAATGTGTGTCTACTGGAGGGGACCGTGTTATTACTAGATAAACGCCATAGTTGAAAAATTTCAATGTTGCACAAAGAAAATATTAGTTCCGACGAAAGCGATTTAAACTACCTTCTTAATACGGACAATGCGCTAATTACACCAAGAGTAGTAACTATACACACACGTTCTTTTGCATATTACAGTGTACAAGAAAATAATTTTACCAGATCGTTGTGGTTGCAGTTTCGGGTCCACGTTACAGCGTTTGGCCAAAATGTTTTAAGTTTTCCGCTTGGGAAAACGTGGATGCTGTGGTTTAACAGACGCATGAACTGAGGTTACATTGGGTTGAGGTCGTAGCAGCTATGATTGTGGGGGGGCAACCACCCGTTGGTCTACAACAACATGACCCACATAGATTAGTCTCCCTGAACCTCTTGGACCAGCCTCTCTTCAACCGAATAGAGCCTGAAATTCGCGTGCTTAAGAATTGCGTGTGGCACTACCATGTTAGGAAATGTAAAACGCAATGCACACTCCCCTTTTAGTAATTTAGCATATTCCGTTTGCGCACACGCGTAGACACTATCTTTTGTGGTGGTTTCAGATAATAGCACACATGGCGACGTCTGCGAGGTGGATAAAGGGCATGCAACCCCGTCCAATTTGATGTGCTACCTGCTATACAGATAGCTAATTTACAGATTTGTTGAGACAATAACGATATGAGTGGCTTTGTGAAGGAGGAGGGGAGGAGAGATAATTCAACCGTTGACGATTTATCTTCAAACTTTATTTGCAAACTTCTGATTCTTGCATTATTTCTTCTGGCACATGAAGGGTAGGATTCGTTAGTCAAATGTGAAATGCATTCCCTGCCCCACTTTGATGAATTGATGCAACATTGAAAGAAAAGCAATATATGTGGATAGTGCATTTGGCGTGCATGGCCATCATTTGTATGCAAGATTTCCATAGGTTTTGAAAACATGAAAGAGGGGGCCCAAGACACTTTGAATGAAAATGAGTCCATAATTAGTCATTGAGATACTCTTAGACGGCAACTACTTGAAGTTAAAACTGTACTTACGCTTAGTTGTTGAAGACCGTTTAGCTATCCTTAGCGGTTGAACAGGCGGCATTTTGACATTTTTTGAGGTGGCACTGGTTGAAGTATGGATAAAAGAACTTATCAAAAATAACAAGTGTCCAAACCCATTTGAGAAGAGACGGACAAATGACACTTAATTCAGATGTCAATGTTGTAAATTGGAGAAATGAGGGGAAGAAAAAGTGACTTCTTTATTTGGTCTTTTTTGAGAAGTTCAAGGCTGTATTGAATATGGGAACCATACAAATAAAGATAAGCTTGATTGGAATAACGACAAACATAGTGTCTAATACAGTCCAATCAAATATGAGTTATGTGTTACACGGTGAGAATACATGCGACAAAGTGCCTACAGGACTTTTCACCTATTCCAGTTCACAGAGATCTGGAGGGACCCAAATTTAGTTGCCTCTTGTGTAGTTGGAAGTAACAAATGTGACACACAAGCAGTGGCGAAAAATCAATTACATGAGGTGCCACTATGGGTTGACCAAGCAATAAAGATACGTAAAAACATTGCAGAGTTTGCAGTGCGGTTCAGTGACGGTGATTCATGGCATATACATATGAAGATGGTTCAAAACTCCGCATTTGAGGACTACCCTGAGGCAATATTGTATTTATACTGATATGAAGTGTTCACAAGGCTATTACAGTAATAATGAGCTTGATGGGCTGCTGGCTGTGACAAAAAGAATTGAATCGTAGTGGATAAATAGGAGAAGGTGGTTGTGGTAAATATGTTGCTTCCATAGTGACAATAATATATGACCTGTATTACGTTTTATGACAAACAGGTTTACTCTATGATACAAGTGGACTAGATTCCCTCCACATCCGTAATGAGGTCTGCATACACCACCACCAACATACTGTCTCACAACTTTCTACTTGTTCCTCTTCTCCTCCAAACTCCACACGCCACACTCCACACTCCGCACCCCCTTCCCCCCTTTAGACGCAAAAAAAAAAAAAATTTTGTTGGGAAAAAAGAATAAATGTAATCACGTGAAAAGCTGCTACCAAATCGACGGAATGATTCTGTGGGCTGATGAACTTACATCAGATGATTCACAAACCAATTTCAAATGAGCTACAATAAAAGGAGAAGCTATTTCACTCTCCACATCTCCTTTTAAATAACTACTTTATATCTATCAAATTTACACTCAGAACCCAGAACTCTAGCTCACCATTCCCATTTGTCTGCAAAAATTCAGTTTTCAAAGCTTAAACACACCAACGCCAAACGTTCACAGAAAGAAAAAAAAAGAAATTAAAACAAAATTGTCTCAACAAAAATTTTTGGCAATATCATTTCTTAGCAAACCTCATTATACAAAAGTATATTATTTGTATATATATATATATATAGCCACCAAAAGGAGGTTCCAAAAGACACTGTGAAGATATAAAACATTTGACATATCCACAATTTACATCAAGATATAAATCACCTTTTGATATTTACTTTTGTGTGTGATACAGATAACAGAACCACACATAGTTTTTACAATTGAGATATACACGCCAGGCACTTTTATCATATACATATATATTCCCAACCAAATCAATTATGATGAGCAGAAAAGCACAAAGAAACCCCACATTATACTTGGCAGCTCTAATAGCAACGTCAGCAGTGGCCATATCTTACAAAGTGTACGACTCATATATTAAATCGTCATCATCATCATCATCGTCATCATCACAACAAGAGTCCAAAGGTAAGACGTCGTTATCAACTACTAAATCGTTCACCATATCTAAAAAGTACCTCAACAAGTCAATTGCAATCACACTTTCATCATCATTCCTATCGTCACAATTGCCGCTTAATGACATACTTACTACACAAGAGAATATGATTTTCATTATTCCACCAAATTTGAATGAAGATGACTTGAATTTGAAAATACCACCAAATTTTAAGCTATTAAAGTGTTCGAATGTACAAGGGTATTTACAAATATTGAAAAATCTAAAACCAGATTGTTTATTATTGTGCAGTGATGATTTAGGTATCAATTATAGCAACTTATCGCTGGATTTGCGTAATTTCATTAGAACAATCATCAATGTTGAACAAGATGAGGATTTGTTGGTACAGGTTAGACCAGTTTTTAGTTAGTCAAGGGCAGGAAAGAATCAGGGAGAGAGTAATTTCATATCGCGTTCTCATTCCTCTTTCGAATTTATAGTTCCCATCACATAGCAAGCATTAGTATAATAATACATATATACACACATGTCTATCGCATTGAAACAATTGTGTCTTTGTAAAGTGGTCAAGTCTTGTATCGGCAATTATTTTTTTCCGTCTTATTCTAGATCCGCTCTTACAATTTAGTGGAACCGAAAGTTAATCGAACTCCGACATTGACGTGACAAGTACTAATGAAGTTTATTTTTTACAATTGTACTGAATGGGCAAGATTATGAACCAGGTATCAAAGCTGAGTGTACTTTGCTAGACAACCATGCTTCTAAGTTTAGTAGCTGGAGAGATATCAATTGAATACAAACACTGAAAATCCTATATTGGCATTCTACAATAACAGACGTCTCTTCAAAATAAATAATTGTTATTAAAATGCAAGCCCGTTTACAAATCATAAACAAATTAGAATAAACATGTATTAACAAAATTAGTAGATGGAGAAGACGATAGTTCGTTATTATTAATTAAAGAAAAAAGGGAATCAGATTAAAAAGCATTGGCCTTATTCTGCTCTAAGCTTGGCTAGTCTTTTCCTTTCCTCTCCAACGGTCTTCCAAATCTGGCAATGGAAGTGCCTTAACCACAAGATAACTGTTTTGTGGATTAGCAATACCAGCATAAGCATTATACCAAGCAGCAAATGCACTCAATAAACCAAAAACACCACCAGCTTTAGTGACACCTTCTCTTGCAGAAATTGATCCAATACCCAATAACAAAAATGTAAGCGTCAAAAAGAAGAAGATGGAAAAGAATGCTAATGTAGACTTGAGGGTCATAATCATCATGAAAAATGTAAAAATAGCCCAAGCAAGAAGGAAAAGACCAACAGCAAACTCAAGTTCTTGAGCGTGTCCATCATAAGCAGCAATAATACCAAATGCAGGAACTTGAATTGAAGCCCAAGACATCCAGAATCCACCATATGAACACAATGCAACGCCACCAAAAGTGTTTCCCAAAATAAGTTCAAAGAAACCAGCAAGCAATTGAGCAGCACCACCGTAGAAATAAGCCAACCCAACAAGAATATTTGGAATGTGAACACCTCTAGCACCACAATTGATTAAACTAAGGACAAATGTGGTCAATGCAAAACCACTTAAACCCAACGGAGCCGGATTTGCATATTCAGTCTTTTGTGGTGGAGCCAAACCTGGGTTCATCATACCACCAAAGGCTTGAGCCAAATCGGAACGCAAGTACCTTTCATTACCGAAATAAATGTAATCCCCTTCAGAACGAACTTCACCCCAGTGTGGTCCATACACATCTTTGTTTGGGTTGTGAGATGCATCTTGTTGACCTTCACTGTATGGAGTAATTTCATCTTGATTGCCAACATTGGCAGTAGCTGGTTGTTCAGTAGACATCGTAGATAGCTTTAGTGATCAGTTATGATATGAGATTTCTGTTGTAATTGTAGTAGCAATAGCAGTTGTAATTGTAGTTGTATGAATTAATAAGCAAACTCAATAGCAATAATTTGATATTTGGTTGTTACTCTGGTATAAGGATATTCTGTGAGTTAACGTAAGATAATTTTTTTGATAACCAAGAGGGTAGAGTAATGAGATATAGGAAAAAAAAGGGAAACAGAGTTGTATTATATATGTACTTTATTGAAATTTAAGGAAACCCGCACATCGTGTGATTCTGTGTGAACTTGTTACTGTTTGATGTACTTCTTCTTTTTTATGGAGAAGAAAAAAATTTTAGAGTATTACTACAATGGTACAAAATGGAGATCTTCTTGTGATACAAATTGACGCTAAACTCTTAAAATCTTATTGTTCTTTTTCTTATTAAATGTGGTGGTGCTCTTTGGTAACTAAATTAAAGTTCTCATAGTATGATTAAAGGTTCGTTGTGGTGGTGTTTCAAAGCTTACACAAAACGTAGACTCCGGTGTGTTCTTCTTTGACAAGAAGACGAGGATTGAAGCAAAACATGGTTTCAGCGTTTAATATTGGCCAGCGCTTCCTTTTTCTTTTTTTTTTTTTGTTTACTGTACATGGGCGCTTATTCATGTAGCAGCTATTTACACGAATGTACAGGAGCTTTAGTTCCGTCTTGTTACATTTACAAGTTAAACTTTTACCTTTTTAAGTAGCATGCAGAACTCAGACTGTAAATTACATTACCTTTTGTGATGTAATAACAAGCATTTTCTTCAAGTGTTGTTTATGTTTGTATCACTTTCGGGTTGGGCAGTTGGTTTTTTAATGCGGGTTGTTTGAGTGGTAGCAGTTTTAAACTTCTTGTACCGGGTTTCAAGCTTTTCTCATATTATGCCGGTCGTTCCCTATGGCCAGCTCTCTCCTTTGACGAGTCGAAGTGACTGGAAACTCCGAGAACAAAAAAAATACCCTGTTTTATTCTTTCGTTTCTTGTCCTCAAAGGTAACTTTGTGCTCGTAAGAAAACTTACATTGAATGTTCCTCCCTCGGCATTACAACTGTGAGTAAAAAGTCCAACATCCAACTCGTCCTCTCTGCATGACTGTTCACGACTGACCAAGCTCGTCACATGTCCGTATAACATCAATGTTTATTTTTCATGAGTAGAGATCCCAACTAAGCGTTTTCGTTTCCCAATTTGTGGTGGTGGTGGTGTTCTAAAAAATGCAAAAGCGGGTGATGGTGTGGTCTAGTCTATTACACTCTTTGTGTCTTGTTGTTGTGCAAGTGTGTCATTCACTCAACAAAAAAATAA
This sequence comes from Lodderomyces parapsilosis, assembly GCF_000182765.1. Classification (NCBI taxonomy): domain Eukaryota; kingdom Fungi; phylum Ascomycota; class Pichiomycetes; order Serinales; family Debaryomycetaceae; genus Lodderomyces; species Lodderomyces parapsilosis. The sequence continues at coordinate 986,700 of NW_023503278.1, forward strand.
CAAAAAAAGAATTCTTATTTCGACTACTATGACACTTATGTAATATATTATGTAATAAAGACTGTATATACAGTCATCACCGAACAATTGAAACCTGATCTGATTGATTTGGAGATTGTGTATCTGGAAGTATGGTGTGGTGTGGTGTGTCTCTGTACAACAAACGGTTGAGCCCCACACACACAACAGTTGGATAAATTGTTTGCATTTCATAGGAAACACAGTCTCGAAGTTCCCAAAGCATTTGGGACAACAAATGTCTAGACCAGATTCAGTAGACCATTGCAACGACTAATACTTCGCGACAATCATTTACTGTTAATCGTACGACCCACCACTATCTATACAACTCACGGGGTTTTTTCTCACATGAATGCTCGCAAAATGCGTAGTTTAAATTGTGGTGCAACTGCTTTGTGACTCTCATCCTGCATTGGCGAAGTAATAGCCATTCATTTCTCTAAGTATGGCTACACATGGAAGGGAAAAGAATAGAAAGAACGCACGGTACCTCCGTGCTATGTGCCTATGAAAGGTAAACGTACTCCTCAATGCGGTATATCTACACTATGTTTTGTAAAGGTGCTTGTATGGTAAAAGACCCCCTCCGGAAGTGTGGAAGATTTTTGAGTGGTACTAATTGTAGCACAAAATTCAATCAAAACTCCGAACAAAAACGTTTGTTAAGAAAAAAAAGATGAATCGCCCACCCCCACGAATCGGTGAAATCGGTTGATGCCGACGGCAAAAGAATGAACAATCCCACAACGAGTAGCAGTGGAGCCCACACCGTCGTGTAGATATTTTCGGCATTAGCACAAACAAAACTAAACTAAAACTAAACATCCGTTTGTTTTTGGTTGGTATGCACATATTGAATTACCAAACATAGACAATTTTTTATTTTTTTCATTTCCATTCTTAACGCACAAATTATATTTTGGATTTTGTAAGGTGATTTTTAACCAAACAACTAAAACAGCCTTTTACTACCAGCACAAATATAGTGAGAAAAGAAACATCAGACTATTGCATTGCATAAAACATGACTCTTTTACTAAATAATTGATTGATCTTAATTGGGACTAAAGATAAACAAAAGAATGAGAGATGAATAATGAGTTGTTGGCCCGTTATAGAGTTTACCACGAATTAGTGACGACGGTGACAATAATGACTTCATAATTCAAAGTGCTAATGAGGTGCGTAGAAAACAAGCCCACGAAACATATGTCGCTCATGTAAGCATCTACAAACGTTACACTACTCAAGAGAAATATGGCTCCAACATGTGTCGACGAAACGGATAGCAGTTTGAAAGACATATACCACGCCATAAAATCTGTTTATTGTTCCAATTTTCGTAGAATTAAATTTCTTCAATACAAAATATAACCTTTTGCGCTTCTCAAAACTCATTTCCAAAAACCCAAAAATGCAGAAGGAGTCACTATAACACCACACGCTGTTTCGGAAATATACCGAAAAAGTCTGTGTAAAAATTGACCTCTATGTCACGCCTTATAACCGACATCAGGCGAAATAACCCACCCGCCTACTTTTAAAAAGGCCCTCCCCCCTTACATGCCACATTTAACCAAAAACGAAACCGACAGCTGGTTGAGACATGTACGACGCCATGGTACAATGAATGGCTACTAATTCAAGCCTATCCCTTTACAACTGAGCTTAATAATCAACAAGTTTGGTGACTATGGGTAATTTCCTCATCGTGCTGTGTTCCATTTCCTATTAGCAAAGCTGGGATGATGATTATGGGTCTTTTTTAACATTCAAAACGAGATGTAGAGCATTTAGATAGGAAAAAGCTTAATCACAACCTTTTCGGGAGTTGTAGGGGTCTTGATAGCCTCCTACGAGGAGAGAATTGTTGCTCGAAGTTCTAGCATATGATTGCGTTGAAATGTGCAGAAAAATGCACTTTTTTGTTGAAATATACTCATCCGTCAGGCTTACTCTCGTACCAGGCAATATTTGTCATAGTTGCTCAAGAGTGTCAGATTCAGGAAAAGTAATTAAGTGTGGAGATAGGCGTCAAGAAACGGAGCTAACCGCGTCCCGAGCCACAGTTGCTGCAATACAAAACAAAAATCTTACTAATCAATTGCAAACTGAAGCTTTTTTTAAGTTCAACAAAATACGCCCTCGTCTTTCACAAGTATAACAAACTCATCAGTAACTTACTAATTTATCCCATAGCATCAATTGCAAAATGACAGTATTTGTCTCAGGTGCAACAGGCTTCATTGCTCAGCACGTAGTTAAGGAACTCTTGAGACAAGGTTTTCAAGTGATTGGTTCAGTTAGAACAAAAACAAAGGGTGACTATTTGTCGAAGTTAATCAGTTCAAAGAGTTTTTCTTACGTGGTGGTACCTGATATCGCGTCAAAAGGTGCCTTTGATCAGGTTTTACAAGACAACGAAAATATTGAGAGTTTTATTCACACAGCAAGTCCAGTTGATTTCGAAGTTAGTGATATACAAACTGGTCTTTTGGATCCAGCAATAGAGGGAACCAAAAACGTGTTGGAAGCAATTGACAAGTTTGGCAGCAATGTAAAGAGCATCGTTGTTACGTCGTCAACATCGGCTGTTCGTGATTCAAGCGGCAACAGACCTTCGAATAGTACATTAGAAGAATCCGCTTGGAATGAAATCACCATTGAGCAAGGCTTGAAAAGCACGAGGTTGGGTTATGCTGCAGCCAAAACTTTTGCTGAGAAGGAAGTTTGGAAGTTTGCTAATGCACACACGGGTTTCAATGTGACAACCGTCAATCCAACTTTTGTATTTGGCCCTCAAGCGTACGAGGTAAAACATAAAGAGAAGCTAAATGAGTCAGCAGAGATCATCAACAAAGTTTTGAACTTGAGTCCAGATGACGCTATCCCTAGACTTACCGGATTATACATTGATGTCAGAGATGTGGCAAAAGCTCATGTTGCTGCTGTTAACCACCCAAATCAGTTCAATGGGCAAAGGTTGTTACTCATTGACTCGGCATGGACCAATGAACTTCTTGCTGTTATTATTAACAAACATTTTCCAAATGCTGACATTCCAAAAGGAAGTATTGAGAAAAGTGATGAAGAATTGAAGAAAGCAAATCTGAAATGGGACAATGCCAAAACTAAAAAGCTTTTGGGTTTTGAGTTTATTCCACTTGAAAAATCGGTAGTTGACGCAGTTAAACAACTTCTCGATGCCAAGTAAAGTAGAGCATATCCTTTTATTAGACGGATTTTACACAAAGGTTTGGCAAACTAGTATTCCATAGTCGTATATTAAGTTTCACTATTTCGATTCATCCTTGTCATCGTTGTCATTGTTGGGCTCAGTCTCCTGCCTCTTATTTTAGTATCACTTGTGGTTTCCCCAGTGAGCAGCGTACGCCTCTTTAGCACCGATTTGAAAGTTATCTCCTTTAGAGAATGCATGGAATGCATCTTTAGCGTCTTCCTGAGCAATTTTACCAGACTTGTACAACTCTTCTCCTTGTTTAAGTAATGAATCTATTGTGAAATTGATGTGAGATGGTTTGGGAAGAAGAGTCTAGAAAATTTGCGAAAATGATGACTTCAAGGGGTAATAGTGCTTTATATTCGATAAAAGAGGGGGAATACAAGGCTATAAAATTTTGGAATTTCGGCACAAGCAGTACTTGAAATGCAGCCCAATGCAACCACTCCCTACCAGCTTCAGTCATCATTGCCCTCAATATAATAACCTTCTGTTCATTATATACTATATAATTGTATCTACTTCTTCTTTAAAGTTTCAACTTTTTCAATATTTCAATAGTTTGTTCATAACCCTCAATCTCAGCAGTGACTTTTTCCAAACGTTGATTGGCACTTTGAATAGCCTCTGGTTTGGTCTTTTCGGTGAATTTACTGATAGCTTCGTCATTCTTCTTCTTTGTTTCTCTTGCTGAGTCTAATCTTTTTGTGACTTTAGCAATTTCAGCATCCAAATCAACTTGTCCCTTGACCAAAACGTGAACAGTACAGTCAGGGCCAATTGCTTGTAATGCACACCCTGAGGGAACCTCCTGTGCTGTTTTGACAACAGAGATTTTCTCCACACCTTTAATGAGGGAAACAATTGAATCTTGTTGATCAGAAGCAATCTTATAAATCTTTTCATTAGCCGACTCAACAAAGACCTGACCATTCTTCAAAATATTGTATTGAGACAACAATGATCTGGCACCTTTGGTGATATCAATGACCAAGTCGTACGCATTGAGCGCATCATCATTGTCATATTCTTTGTTGTAAGTTGGATACTTAGCCTTGACAATGGTTTCAGTCTTGTCTCCTTCACGTCTTGGTAATCTTTGCCACATTTCCTCAGTGACGAATGGCATAAATGGGTGAATCAACCTCAATGCACCATCTATACTGGTGTACAAAGTATCTTGAGCTGATTTCTTTTGCTCTGGTGTACCATCTTGGATCAAAGCTTTTGAGTTTTCAATGTAAACATCACACAAGTCGTACCAAAAATTATAAATGTGATTTGTCGCATCACCAAAATTACGCGCCTCCAATGCTTCATTAGTGTTTTTAGCTGCGGTTGTCAATTTATGCAATATCCATTTTTCAACAAGTGATTCGTTACCTGTTAGTGAAGCTGACATAGGAGGCACATAATCACTGCCCAATTTACCCAAAACAAACTTGGTGGCTTGATAAATCTTGTTACAGAACTTACGGTAACCTTCAACTCTCAAAATGTCCAAATTGATGTCTCTACCACCAGTTGAGTATGCACATAAAGCAAATCTCAATGCATCAGTACCACATTCAGGAATACCATTTGGATAAGATAATTTTTGACCCTCAGTAGCTTTCTTTAATTCCCTAGGGTCCAAATTACCAATGAGTAATTTGTCGTGTAACCCCTGTAATGGAATACCTGTAATCACATCCAATGGATCAACAACATTTCCCAAGGACTTTGACATTTTACGACCTTGTGCATCTCTAACCAAAGAGTGACAGAAAACTTCCTTAAAAGGAACTTTCCCAGTCATTTTCAATGACAACAAAATCATCCTTGAAACCCAAAAGAACAAAATGTCCCATCCAGTTTCCAACATTGACATTGGGCTAAACAATTCCATATCTTTGGTCTTGTGTGGCCATCCTAAAGTAGAAATTGGCCACAAACCGGATGAAAACCAAGTATCCAAAACATCTTCATCTTGTGAAAGAGTGAATTTCTTGCCGCCAAATTTAGCAGTAGCTTTCTTCAAAGCTTCTTCTTGGGTTCTACCAGAAATCCAGTAATCATTGTCCAATCTGTCATGTTCTTCACCTTCTATTTCAACGAAGTATACTGGGCATCTGTGACCCCACCATAACTGACGGGAAATACACCAATCTTGAATATTTTCCATCCAATGGAAATACTCGGCTTCAGATGTTTTTGGTGTAATTGTGATATCGCCATTCTTAACAGCAGCGATAGCTTCCTTGGCCATTTCCTGTTGGTTGACATACCATTGAGGTTTCAATAATGGTTCAATAACGTCCCCGGATCTCGAGCAAAGCGGGATTGTCATTTCGTTATCCTTTTGTTCAACAAACAAATCCTTCTTTTTCAACTCTTCAATAACCTTGGCTCTCGCGTCAAATCTCTTCATTCCCTTCCATTCCGGACCAGCATTTTCGTTGAGGTAACCATCATCGGTGTAAATGTTTATAAATTCCAAACCATTTCTCTTACCAGTGCTGTAATCGTTCTGATCATGCGCTGGGGTGATCTTGACAGCACCTGTACCGAACTCCATATCGACAGCTTCTGCATCAGTAATAATTGGTAATTTTCTATTAACAAATGGATGAACGACAAATTTTCCATGCAAATGTTTGTACCTTGGATCATTTGGATGTACTGCAACTGCAGTATCTCCAAAGATAGTTTCCGGTCTAGTAGTTGCAACTGTAATTTTCTCGTCTGAATTTTCAACAGGGTATGAAAATGAGGTCAATGTTCCAAACTCAATCTTTTTTTCATAACCAGGAACTGACAATAAGGTTTTGCCTGGAATGTTTTTGTTATCCACTTCTAAATTCGAAATTGCAGTGTTTAATTTAACAGACCAATTAACCAATCTAGAAGCTCTATAGATAGTTCCATCTTCGTGCATTCTAACAAATGCTTCAGTGACTGCTTCAGATAAATCTGGGTTTAATGTAAACCTTTCTCTTGTCCAATCGTATGATGCACCAAGTTTCTTGAATTGGTTCTTGATTCTCGCATGGTAATCCTCTTTCCATTCCCAAACTTTTTCAACAAACTTTTCACGGCCATAATCATGTCTAGTTTTCTTTTCTTTGGCCCAAATTTGCTTTTCAACAACTGATTGAGTTGCAATACCAGCATGGTCAAACCCTGGAATGAACAAAGTGGTCTTCCCTTGCATTCTGTTCCATCTGATCAAAGTATCTTGAATCGATACGGTCAATGCATGTCCTATGTGCAAAGCACCAGTGACATTTGGAGGAGGACAGGGAATCGAAAAGCATCCTTCCGGTTTTATTTCACCTGATTCAGTAAACTCTGGTTGAAAGTAACCTTGGTTTTCCCACCAAGCATACCACGAGCTTTCAACATTCTTTGGATTATATGCTTTAAAAGCAGGGTCGTCTAAAGAAGCTAATATTTTCTTTTCACCTGGTTGCGTATTGTCCACAAACTCGGGTACATGAGCTGTTTCCTTCTTTTCCTTCTTTGGTTTCTTCTCCTCAGGTTTGGTCTTGGATGATTCTGCTTGCTTGGCCTTCTTGGCATTAAATTTGGCCAATTTTTCAGCTTTCTTCCTTTCTTTCTCCAATTCCTTTGCAGTCTTTGGTTTCAGTTCTGAAGATTCAGCTACTTCAACCAAAGCTGCTTCAACTGGCTTTTCTTTAATAATGTCACTCATGTTTCTAAATTGTACTCCACGTTGCAAGTATAGTCTATTCCGTAATATTAATTTGTATAAATTGGGCCTTGAGAGGAGATGCACACGGCTTGGAAGCATATATATAGGAACCACACTCAAATCTGAAAATTTTTTTTTTTGTCTTTTTGTTGTTTTTCGTATTGACTCATTAAATTCCAAGCAAGCTATGCATTCTATAAAACTCTACTCCAACTTTCGTTTTTTCTCTGGATTCGACTCAAGTTTAGCTTTGCTCTTCATCAGTGTACCTAACCATCTACTCTCTGACTCATTTGGGGTTGTATTCTTCACCGGTTTCAGCAAAATAATACTATCAAAATCCTCATCCCAAAAATTCTCAACATTCGCAGCTACTTTTTGCTTATGTAGCCGCTCGGCCATTGCTTTTGACATTCTTGCATCGGTATTCTTGTTAATCTGTATTTGCCCTAATCTATTGCCTCCACCAGACCGGCTCATACCAAGACCAATCTCTTCACCAAAATCATCCATAATCGTGTCCTCTTGTTTACCAAATTCCATCTTGTTTTGCGCCTTGCGCAACTCCGACATTTGAAACCGTTCCTTCATTTTGCGGAACCTGCGGCCACCTCTCTTTTTCGACTTGATTTCAATGGGAGCCGGTAATGCCTTATTTGGTACCTGCTCTGGTGGTGCTAATAGCTTGTCAATCTTTGTCTCTATCTCGGACTTAAACTTCTCTCCTAACTTTCCATCAGGAGCGGATTTAGCTAGGTCAATTCTTGCTGCTAAAATCACTTTGCCACTAATAATTCGCATTACTGATCTTTGGATTTCTGGTGGGAGATACTTGACAAGATCGCTATGGTAGACGTAACCAGTTTGCCTTATATTTCTTGAGGCAGTTTTGGTGCTCGTCGCTAGATCTCTAATCCCTAAAGATGGGATATTACATGCTGGCGTCAATGCAAGTTGTTTCAAAGATCCCGTTGCAATTAATAATTGGGATGACGCGACTGGCCCAATGATTGCCGCAACATTAGGTGCAAATTTGGCAAGCTTGCTTGATATAAAATTTGACAATTGTTGTAGAATCTCATCCAACTTAAGGATTAACAAAGCACATGACACAATCTTGTTCCAATCCCCTTCCGACAACTTAAATCCACCCCGTGCTTGTTGTAATGCTGATATTACAAGAAGTAAACTTTTGTCGTTGGTCATGATTGTTTTCAACTCTGTTTCATAGTTTTTAATATTGACAAGATCTTGTTTGATTATCAAGACTATTCTTGCGTAGTCGACGTTGTTGGGTACTAAACTCTCTAACTCTGGAAACACCAACTTGTATTGCATCTTCAAGAGCATGGAAAATGCAAGAATTTCGTTGTTTATGATGGACGACAATTCGTTGATAGTCACAATAAACCTGTACTCTTCAGATTGGAATTCTGCATCGTTATCAATCTCGGCTAACAACTCCAAATAATCAGTCTTGCTGTCATCTAATGACTGTTCCTCGAATTTTGCCTTTAACATTGGTATCAAAGGGTAAACCTTAGATAGTCTCGAATACTCCGTTACGGACTCAATGTCTGGGTGTTCTAGTACAACTTGAAACGGACTCGTAGTTGCATTGAACGCAACCAAATCGGCCAACAGCTGCTGTAGGGAGTCCTCTTTTGAGCTCACAAGGGCATCGTCATCATCATCTGAACTATCCAAGTCTTCAAGCAATTGCTTCTCGTAATCAGCCATGGTTCCACTGAGATAAAGTTGAACAAAAAAAAAATAAAAAAGTTCAAAAATTCAGAGATGATGGAGATGAGTTTACTACATTTACAATCATGGAAGTAAATACATCGGTACTAAGCAATGCTGATGGATCAGCTGAACTAACCATGAATGGAACAAAATGCTTGGTATCAGTTTCAGGACCAATAGAGCCAAAAGTGCGTCAAGAACTACCCACGCAAGCGAGCCTAGAAATAATAGTACGTCCTTCCCTGGGACTTTCGACCACTAGGGAAAAACTACTCGAGGATAAATTGCGTTCTTTACTCCAGTCACTCATAATAAGGTACAAGTATCCTCGACAATTGATTCAAATTGTGATTCAGTTCTTGGTGGTTGATGAACAACCAGAATATACATGCAACGAATTGAACGCGGCAATAAACGGATGCTATTTTGCCTTGATTGATGCTGACATGGCATTGTACCTGAGCTTTGCATCGACAAGTGTTTGCATCAATCTGGGCAATTTAATTTATGACCCGACCGGAGATATCATTGCCACTAGCGATTCTCATCATGTGATTTGTTTCAGCATAGAAGAGGGTAAGGTTGGTAAGTTGTTACTTTTGGAAAGTGCGGGAGAGTTCACCGAGTCTCAATTGTTTGACTTGATTGCCAAAAGTGCGACCACGGTGGAGGTGTTACACAAGCAACAGCGGGAAGCTATTGAAACGAAGATAAAAAAAGATTACATATGGAGGGGGGAATGAAACTTAAAATGTCTTTCGATTACTATGCAAAAAAGAAAAAAGGCATCACCCTTCAGTATAAAGTGGCCAACGGATTCAATCTTGAATTGGCATCCACAGCACCACCTACATTCAATAAGTTGATTTCCCCTGCACCAAATTTATTATTTGGATTTGATTTGTGTTTGAATGTAAACCCAATAAAATTGTTTTGTCCAACTCTCTTTACATTACTCCTCTCCAATAGTTGTTCATTTTGCTCCTGTCTGGCAAAAACGTCCTTGTATTTCATCATCATTTCTTCATCCTCAAAGTCATCAAAATAACCAGCATCTTCCTCATTATCCAATTGAGGAGTGAATGGTGGTGTACGTTCTCTCAAGTTATTCCAGCTTTTGATATCCGCAAAATATGCCATTTGTTGAACTTGCTTGAAAGTACGCAATCTGTTGGATGGAGAGGCGATTAATTTGGTAATCAATGCCCAAGTACGATCACTGAAAACGTATCTTCCATCTTTTGTTTGAGGTCTGCGTAATGCCGTCTTCCAATTCTTCAAATTGTGATATGTTTCATCCTGTTTGGAACCGGAGAAAGGTGGGTACCCACACAAAGCTTCAAACAACATACACCCTAATGACCAGTAATCTATTGTGTAATCATAGCTCTTTCCTTCCAACACTTCTAATGCCATGTAGTCAGGTGAACCAACTATGGAGTTTGCCAAGTTGTGATGCCCTTGACTTTGCTTGAAAATCTTTTGTCTTTCCATCATCATCCTTGATGGCACTTGATATTCTTCCAAATCTTCCAAGTTTTTCAACCTTAATCTCATGGATTCAATTCTATCATTCGACACAGTACCCGCAGCTAATCCAAAATCAGTGAGCTTGATATGACCCTTTGAGTCAATCAAAAAGTTTTCTGGCTTCAAATCACGATGGGTAAATCCCAACTCATGAAGCGAATTGACAGCTGCAAACATTTCACTGATATAGAACCTAGCATGGGGTGGTATCAAATAACCAGTATTGTTCAACAATGTTCTAAAGTCCCCCCCAGGTACAAACTCCATAGCCAAAAACACTTTTTCTGGATCTTGAAATGCGTACAAAAGCTTCACTAACCATTCACTTCTAGTGTTTGTTAGAATGTCCCTCTCTGTTAAAACGTGCCTAGTCTCATCTAATTTCACAAGCAATTTCTTATTCAACACTTTTAACGCACAAATTTCACGGGTATCTTTCTTTCTAGCTAGAAACACTTGTCCATACCCACCTTGTCCAACTTGGGTGATCATTTCAAAGTCCTTGTGTTTGGGTTTCAATCTCCTCTTTCTTAAAAAAGCTCTTTCACGACCAATATAGCTTTTCCATTCTAATTGTTGTCTTTGAGGATCTTGATTGATATTTGGGTCAGTAAGAAGTTTGTTCTCCACCAATTGCGATCGTTCTCTTCTACTAATGACATAATCAAACATGTCACAATAATAATCCAAAAAGTACAATTGCGCAACTGAGGCCAACCTTTTTGTCTTTGGGTTATTAGCGCGTTTTTGGAACTCTTCATGTGTGAGCTTGAACCGTTGACTTGGTGGTGGTTGCAATTGATTGATATTATCTTGAAGAGTCCGTCTCCTGTTTTGGTTGTTGTTACTAGCTGCAAGAACATCGCGCTGGTGGACTGGCGTAGGAGTTGAAGGTTGCAGTGATTGGTAGGCCCCACCTTTGGAATAATGTGCTCCAGCGGCTGGAGAATTATGCAATATCGATTTTGTTGGCGAGTTCAACGGAGTTATATTCTCTTTGTTGATCTGTCCCCTAGTTGGACTGGAGTTGTATGTCCCGTAAACGGTTTTGTTCTGAGCAGGAGACCTATAGCTTGTATCGATGTCCATCATATTGCTTGATATTGAAACATTCTCCATTGATTGAGAAATGTCTCCCATATCGTGTGCTTGCTGATGCCTTGGCGACCTAGAGAAGAAGCTAGTCATCGTGTGACAACGATTGAAACGTCGGAGAAGTAACCTATTGTTTTGGATATGCCGTCGGGTTGAGAGACTGGCAATAAAAGTTGGAACACTTGTGGAAGAAAGTAGCTTGGTTTCGATACAAAAAATGCAAAAATAAAGTCGAAGAGCCTTGGTAAAATCCTTGATGGAGTGTTATCAATCAAAGTATGGAAATAGTGGAAAGCAAAGCAATATAAATCACAACATTCTTTCATTATAGAATTTGTAACTTCTTGATATATAGAAACTCATTTTTGGGTGCAGTTTTGTCCTACTTTTTTCTTTTTTTTTTGATCTGTTTAGTCTATGTTTACATTTTGCCCCAATTGGGAAATGAAAATTGATTCTTTATTTGAAATCTATTAACTCTCCCAATAAGGCACGAGCTTAGAACATCTGTTGATGCTGCAATCACTCAATAGCTGCTGGAATGGATGGTACAAAGATCTGACTCTGATGCAGGGTAGAAAATGTGCTCACTTATAGGTGGTTGAAAACAAACGCTACTGAATAGAGTAAAATCCTTCTGCAAACCTCAATGTGTGAAAGCTCCTTCACCATAGCCCAGAGGCAAATGAGATGTACACCTACTTGATTTGATATGGCCCACATATGACAGATGCAAACCGCGTCTACTATTTGCAATTTCATTGACCCTCGGCTTTTTTCCATGGATGAGATGGTCGGTGACACAAAAATACTCGTCAATTCCCAGATAAGGGACTCGGGCTAAGTTTCCTGGTGTATCTCCTTGGCTCATGTACTGTACAAATCATTCAGTGTGCACAACACCTCGACAACGAACTAAGGATGGCATGCCATTACCCATAGGATGGTTTATATCCGCCAATTACCAACTTTTATCGTTTCAAGTTCTATTTTTGTGTAAGGGACCAAATTTCAAGTTTTACGTCGAATTCTATTGTTTATTTGTTGGAGTATATAAAGATGGACAAATTTCAACAAAACTTCAGGTAATGTTTTCCCGTCCTCAATCAAATTACCAATACACCCAATTTCAAAATGGATTCATTACTTAAACAAGGAGAAGAGTTGTACAAGTCTGGTAAAATCACTCAGGAAGACGCTAAAGATGCATTCCAAGCATTCTCTAAAGGTGACAACTTCCAAGCCAGTGCTAAAGAAGCCTACTCTGCTTACCAGGAGAACCACAAAGGAGAAGCCAAAAAGAGCGAAAAGTCTGACTCTAAAGATGAGAAATCTGATTCTAAGTAAGTCGGTTCCAGTGAGATTCATAGTCGCATAATACACGTAAACTTCATTTTCCGTTGAATTGTGGCGTAGAATTCATGTAGGTAAGTAAGTAGGGCGAAAGCTCAAGGTCACATTCTATCATATATTCTATCATATAACCCACCATATTCCATTACATTGCAATTTAGTTTGCCTCAATAATTTGTTTCACTGTATCGACCATCGAATCCTCCAAACACCTGAGCTCGAAGCCCAAGAGAGCCTTAGTTTTTGAATTGTCCCACTTCATATCGCCCTCTTTAAATTGTTGTTTGTGCTTCTTCAACAGTCCTTTTGAAATTGCCATATCTGGAAATTTTGGATTGATGATGTGCGCAATCAACTCGTTGGAACATCCTGTATGAAGAAGCATTAATCTTCTACCATTAAACTCATCTGGTTTCTTGGCTGCGGCGTCATGAGCCTTTGCCACGTCACGAACATCAACAAAACGCCCAACATGGAGTGGAATTTTGTCTGTAGGTTTCAATTTCAATACGCGATTGACGATTTCGGCCGATTCATTGATTTTTGCTTTAATTTTAACCTCATATGCTTGTGGGTCGAATACAAAAGTTGGATTCACGGTGGTTACATTGAAATCCTTATGAGCTTCGGAAAACTTCCATACCTCCTTTTCTGCGTACGTGTTTGCAGCATCGTACCCCAATCTAGGTGAAACTAAACCTTGCTCTAAAGTGATTTTGTTCCCAACTCAGCTCTGTAATCCAGGCATCACGGTCTCTACCCCCACTAGAGTCACGCACGGCTGCAGTAAATGAAGTAACAACTATATTTTTTACATTGCCGCATTTTTCAATTGCCTGCAACGCTCTTTTTGTTTTCTCTATTACTGGCTGCAAAAGTTCATTTTGTATGTCCTTTGCTTTGAAATCAACTGGGCAAGCGGTGTGTATAAAGCAATTTATATCCCTGTTTTCTGACAAAAGTTGATCAAATGCACCTTCTGCCATAATATTGGGCACTATATCATGTTGTGAGTTAATCAAGCTTGATAGGTACACTCCTTTTGTTTTAGATCTAACGGTTCCAATGCCATTGATGTTTTCTTTCAACAATTCCTTGATCACATACTGTGCTATGTAGGCAGTAGCACCGATAACTATCACTTTCATCGTAAAGTCCTTATTTTCCCTCAAAAGCAATGATTTTGAGGGAATCGTTCATGTTTTAAATAATCTATACCAAGAAACCCTCATGATTATAATACCTGCCGGGTAAATAATTCAAATTTATGCACGCTCTAAATTTTGATTCGGAATCAACCCTTTCTGTGACAACACATTGGCAATCACAGCAATGGAAATAGCGAGGGGCATCTTTTCCATACTCGTAATGGACATTTTGCAGGGCCTAGCTCCAAGTTGCGGCTGTCGAAAGTTGAGGTGAAGCACATGTTTCTGGAAATGATCGAATCTTGCATGCACCTGCATTAACCCGTTTTTAAAGCCAATTTTTTGGGAAGCTGGTTTTGAACACTATTACTGCCCCACTAATATGGGGAAGCGGATAGGATAAGTAGCAGAAAAGTTGACCATTGGATTCCCATATGATCAATAGCGAGTGAGGGTCCCCCTTACTCAATTGTCATAAACAGGCCACTCAAAATATTGTGCTCATTTCATATATAACCTACATATTAATAGGAGTATTCTTGCAATACCTGCTTCAAAATAGTGGGGTACCATCTTTTCGCGACATCCTGATGGGATTTGATCCTGTTTCTAAACACAGCGTAGCCGATTGGCTCTTTTTCAACATCCGGCTTGAACTGAAATCCTACATCAACCGCCCAATCTTTAATCTTTTGATCTCTTTCCTCTTTCAATTTTATAATGTCTTCAGGAATATCCTTCACCGGAGTTTTGAAACAATCTAAATCAATGGTCTGGAAAAATGGAATTGAAATCCTAGTACCGCTTCCCGGTTTCGGAATCAATACCCGATGGATTGTGGCTTTACAGACACCTTGAGTTATCGCCTCCAATGTCTGTCCATTATTGACCACCAAGTGATTGGGGATGTTTGGAACCGTAATCCATTTTCCTTGAAAATTTTGCACTTGTAAGGAATTTTCATGGTCAGTAGCTTGGAAGATATAAGTGAGTAGATCCGAATCTCTGTGGGGACCAACACCTTGGCCAGTTAATGGAGTGTCATCTAATGCAACCGACTTTGTGCTTGCCAACGCAGACTCATCTGGATACGATATGAGTTTCATTTTGCACTGTTGGTTTGGCTTGAAGTAACCATCAAGGGCGTCACTATCTAAGCCAATGGATTCAGAAACAAGTTTTCTCACAACTGTACTCAACCTAGTCATTTTTGAGATATAATTCTCCACTGTGGGTCTAAAGTTTGGAATCTTACTGGCATCAGGCCAAAGGTTTGGTCCTTCGATGTTTTTGTAAATTGGTTCATCTTCTGATGGAGCTGGAAGTTCGGTAGCAAGGTCGATTTGTTCCCTCCAATCTGTATGGGATGCAGTAATCTCATTCGCCAAACGAGTATACCCTAAAAAGTGTCTTGAATTCGTCATTTCACAACCTAACTTCACCTCGTCGGGTAATGCGAAAAACTCCTCTGCCTGTTCTTTAATCTCAGCAAGATCTGCTTCAGTTGGACCAATTTCCTCGTAATGATTTAAGAGTAGAAAACCAACATTGATCATGGCATTTCTCAACTGAAAAAGAAATTGCGGCTTAGTTTCAGGGTTGAACGCTTGACGAAGATCAAGCACCGGTATTTCCTGGAATGACATGGCTGTGTTGTTGACTGGGGGTAAGAGAAGAATGGAAATGAAAAATTTGTCAAGCGTGCTTTATAAATCGTCTGATTTTCATCGTGAGCCACAGTTTTGTATATTATTTCTCTAATGGTGGGGGAATGAGTTTGTTTGGGCGCGATTTCATGATCTAACGTGACAGAGTTTTGTAACCAAAGAACAGGCTACTTTTTCTATTTGCTATCTACTATATTCGTACACTAATCTAAGAGTTGAGCTACTGTATCAACGACCGACTTTTCCAATCCAATAAACTTGTAATCCAATACACTTCTGGTAACACTTTGATCGTACCTATTCAGTCTTGGCGAATACTTCTTTGCATCTTCGGGATTACCTTTTGGCAAAATCTGATCCAATTCATCAAAATTAGACCTGATGATATCAACCACCTCTTGGTTGTTGTACCTTCCAGCAACAGCAAATAATCTTTTGTTTGCTGCATCTTCTTTAACGAAGGCCACGATATGAGCTTTGGCGCAATCTCTGACATCAACAAATAAACCCGCTTCTTGAGGAATCTTATCGCTTGGTTTCAACTTTAACAACTCATTGATCACCTGTGAAGAATAGTTAAGGCCATCTCTATCAAAATCAGGGAACGCTTGTGGTCCAAAAACAACGCCTGGCAAAATAGTTGTCACTGTGAACTTTGGGCTCTCATCTTTGACAAATTTCCACACGGTTTCCTCGGCAAACTTCTTGGAGCCTGCATATCCATCGCTGACTTCGTGCAAGGACTCTTCCCAAGTGACCGGATTCCAATTTTGCTCTGTAACCAGCTCTCCCTCTTTGAGAACGGTTCTACTTCCAGCGACAGCAGCTAAAGATGAAGTGACAACAACCTTTCTTATATTTTTCCCATGCTTTTGTATTGCTTTAAGTGCATTGGTTGTTCCATAAATCGCTGGGTCAAGGAGGTCCCTCTTTATATCTTCAACATCAAATTTGACTGGGGAGGCGGTGTGGATAAACACTTCAACCTCTGGGTGTAAATCCAATGCATTGTCAAACGCTCCATCCGCTGCAATGTCCTTCACCACTTCGTACTTGAAGTTCCCCACCGGTAACTGGGATCCTTTAATGTTGTTACTCAATGTCTCACCCTTTTCAGTGCTTCTAACGGATCCAATTACCTTGTAGTTGGCTTGTAGCAATTGCTTGACAATATTTTGGGCAATAAACCCCGTAGCTCCACTGACAAAGATTGACATATTGGTGGATTGAGTGTGGGGAATGGCAGGATTGATGCAAATTGAGGAACGGCTGGGTTTAAAATGGTGGGTTGCTATGATTATTCTGGAACCTTAGAAGTTTACATGCAGGAACAGAGCTTGCACCAAAGAGTGAAACGTGAAGAGTCTTTGCACGGTACTGCTCGAGGTTCCGCAACAAACTTCCACTGAAGGGAGTCAAGGAGTCTACTCTGATATTATCAACTGAAGTGCATTTCATTAAACTACTAATCCATTACTTACTAGCTTCTTTTGACTCGGACTTTTTGTCATCCTTGTGGTTCTCTTGATAGTCAGAGTATGCCTTTTTGGCATTGTCTTGGAAATTGCCACCTTTTGAAAAGTCTTGGTAAGCGTCCTTGCCGTCTTCTTGTGTGACTTTACCTGACTTGACGAAATCTTGTCCTTTTTTAATAAATGAATCCATTTTTATGTTTGCTGCAAGGGGAAAGAAAAATTGGCAAAGCGAAAATTGGAAAAGAGTACGGTTCTGTCAATATTTATACTTTTCGTCGACGACTTCTAACATCTCGTTAGAGGAATTGTGAGTCTTTGTGGAGCGGCGTAAAGCCTCTTCCACATTGTTATTGTTTTGGGTGTAAACAATGGCTTCACAAGGCGTGGGAATTTCATGTGAGAATGCTCATTACGTCATTGCTTCGAACATTGTCGCATTTCAAAATATCACACGACATCGCAGCTGTTTGAGTCTTGGAATCTCATATTGCGGTAGCGCTAAGTCACTTGATTTTGTTTATGTGGTTAGCTAAGAGTGATTCTACGCATCAAATCAAGTAAACTTAGCTCATGTGTAATGGGAACAAAATGGAAGACTCCGAGGAGGTACTTTGAAAAGGAGACATTTTGGTATGAAAATGAAGCAAAACAATTGTCACAAAAGACTCGAGAATGTTAAGAAATTCCAAATAGCAGGCAAGTCCATATATCTACAGACCACTTTGGTCCTAATTTACCAAACACGCTTCAATAGTAGCATCTTTTCTACACAACCAATACCAAACTTACCTTTATCTTTGGGTTTGCTTACGTAATTCCCGAGACCGCTCAACGGAAAAAACGAAAAAGAAAAATTTACAAAATGAAAAATCAAATCATTTTTGCGAAATTTTTCCACTTTTCAAGTTGATTCACTCTTCGCTTATCACACTGTGTGGGATCACAGATGCTAGCATCGTACAATGATCTATTAAAAAAATATCCCTATCGCACCAACATGGTGACTACCGGGCTCTTCTTTGGCCTCGGAGACATCATTGCTCAGTCGTTGTTTCCGCACACTATCACTACAACCAAAACAGACAAAGACGGGTATGAAGTTGAAGTTACGGAAATTAGTGAATACACTCCAGAAAGAACCATGAGAGCAATGATTTACGGCTCAATATTTTTTGCACCCATAAGTGTTTTATGGCACGGGAAAACGCTTCCCAAGATGAAAAACCCATTCATAAGCATGGTCAAGAGAAAGATGATGGAGACAAAGAGTAGAAAAAGGTTGCATTTTTATGACACTGTCTTTCGCTTGGGTGTTGATCAATTGCTTTTCCCAGCTTTTGTGTGGATTCCACTTTACAACACAGTCATGGTGATGCTAGCACAACATGAGGATCCATTTGGTGTGATTCGCAACAAGCTAGAGAATAACTGGTGGACGGTACTTCGAGCTAATTGGACGGTATGGCCAGGGTTTCAACTAGTGAATCTTTATTTCATCCCGGTACATTTGCGAATCGTTTGCGCAAATGTTTGGTCTACGGGGTGGAATACGTTCTTGAGCTTTGTACATAATACAAGGGGCCATGGAAAGGGAAGCGGAAAGAGACTAGAGGAATTGGTGGATATTGAAGATGATGATCAGGAAATCGTAATGGTATATGATTAGTCATACATGCGTAAACTGTAGCTAATGGGTGTATAAGTAATCTAAAATCCTCAGTATCTTGATGTTTGTTTCTGGCGTAGGTAGCGCGTTATCATTGAAAGGGATAAATTTCCAAGCAATCCAATGTACAATATACAAGTCATTGATCTCCTCCTTTAACTTAACTATGCGAACTTTTTTCAACAACTACAATCAGCTTCTCTTAAGGAGGCCTCTCATGACAAATATGATTAGTACTGGGTTTTTGCTAGGCGCAGGTGACTGCACAGCGCAGATGTTTTTTCCAGCCAACCCCGACCAACCATATGATTACTTGAGAACATTGCGAGCAATTATTTATGGAGGAGTCATATTCGCTCCAATAGGTGACAAGTGGTACAAGATACTCAATACCAAAATTGTGTGGCGAGGCAAAAATGAAAGGACAATGTCAACAATTCTTCGAGTTGCCGTGGATCAGTTGGTTTTTGCTCCATTCATTGGTATACCATTGTACTACGCTGCCATGACGGTGTTGGAAAACAGAAAACCATACTTGGAGCACATAATGGCAAAATTTGAGACAAGTTGGTGGATAACATTGAAAAGCAATTGGCTAGTTTGGCCAATATTTCAATGGTTCAACTTCTACTTGCTACCAGTCCAATACAGGTTACTAGCGGTTAATTTGATTAGTATTGGATGGAATACCTATCTAAGTTATGTTATGCATAATAAAGGGTGATGCCTCTATGCCATTGTAAGTTGAGTACATAGTTGTTGTACTATTTGAATCTAGAGTTGAATACAACCATATTACACCACCACCCACTGTTTGTGTATAGAATATCTTATGTGTTTCACAAAATAAAAGAAGACACTGACAGTGTACAGTCGCTTTTGTTCTTTTTTTTATTTTATTTTTTCTCACTCTCACCCAACTTCAGCGAATTTCATCAACAACACACACACTAAAACGTCGACAAAAGTTATAGGTGTGTTTAGAAAGACTATTCTATCTTATAAAGACACCACTACTACTACCCCAGTTACACAAACAGAGGGACTCTTCCCAATACCAATATCCAAAATGATGAAAGGATTCAAGAATAGATTAACTCGAAACAAGAGTCAATCTACAAACAAAAAAGGGGACAAGAAAGACAAGGACAAGAGTGAAAAGAGGTCCTCGTCTCCATCATCATCATCTTCTACATCGAATACAGCAGCATCACTGCAGAGCTCCAAGAACCTAATGACAAACTCAGCAACCTCGCTAAAGTCAAACTCTCCCAGTCCTTCTAGAAACAATAGCTCAAACAGTGCGGTGTCGATCAAGTCAACCAATAGCAATACAACTATGACGTCAGCCACCTCACCCCAGGGTCTGCCAACTACAGAATCGCCAAGGATTGTTGTTAATGATGATAATTCAAATGCTGTTTTTGGCTCACCATCACAACAATCGTCAAATAGTTCGGGTGTGTTTCCAAGCACTGTATCATTAGCTTCTGGACCAACATCAGCAGCTAATATGTCAGCAGCAAACACAGGAATCACTCCCACTACGATGCCTTCGATAGTTACGCCGAATCAAGGTGCTGGCAATGTATCTTTTAACTCGAATTCGCAACCCATAACACCCACACCCACTTCACCAAAAAGTCCATCTTTTGAATCTAGAGCCCACCACAGTCAACAAGGTGCACAATCACATTATCAGTTGAATCCAAATATATCATCACCTGGTAGGGACTCGTTTGATATTGATTTGATATCGGCACCAAAAAGACATTCGTCATCCAGATTTGAGCCAACGACATCCGAAAGATACCAAGAAATCAACAAACTACCAAATTTTGACGAGGTATTGCCAGAGGATCAAATTAATTTATTTATTCAAAAGATTGATCAGTGTAACATCATGTTTGATTTCAGCGACCCCACTTTTGATATTAGAGGTAAGGAGATTAAACGGATGACATTGCAAGAATTGATTGCTTTTATATCAAACAATCGATTTTCCTATACTGATGAAATGTACAAGCATGTTGTCAATATGTTTAAAAAGAACTTGTTTCGTCCTATTCCGCCCCCAGTCAATCCAATTGGCGATGTATACGACCCGGATGAAGATGAGCCAGTCAGTGAATTAGCATGGCCACACATGCAAGCAATCTATGAGTTTTTTTTGAGATTCATTGAGCTGCCTGATTTTCAACACCAAATTGCCAAGCAGTATATTGACCATGATTTTATTTTGAGAATACTAGAGTTGTTTGATTCAGAAGACCCAAGGGAGAGAGACTGTTTAAAGACTACATTGCATAGAATTTACGGAAAGTTTTTAAGTTTGAGAAGCTTTATTAGAAAGTCAATCAACAATGTGTTTTTGCAGTTTATTTATGAAACAGAGAGATTTAACGGTGTTGGTGAATTGTTGGAGATTATGGGCTCAATCATTAATGGATTTGCACTTCCATTAAAAGAGGAGCACAAGATTTTTTTGGTACGGGTTTTAATTCCTTTGCATAAAGTGAAATGTTTGTCATTGTACCACCCGCAGTTGGCGTACTGTATTGTCCAATTCTTGGAAAAGGATCCCACGTTGACTGAAGATGTGATTATGGGGTTGTTAAGATTTTGGCCCAAGATCAACAGTCCAAAGGAAGTTATGTTTTTAAACGAGATTGAAGATATTTTCGAAGTTATGGAACCTAATGAGTTTATCAAAATCCAGATCCCCTTATTTGCTCAGTTGTCGAAATGTATAAGTTCATCACATTATCAGGTTAGTGAAAAAGTTTTGTGTTATTGGTCAAATGAATATTTTCTAACGTTAATAACGGAAAATGCCGAAGTCGTGTTGCCGATCATTTTTGCATCTTTGTATGAGTTGACAAATGCAACACAACCTGGTATTGAGAATGGCATCATGCAACAAAAATTGGCCAATTTTCCCGATGCAACAGTGGATGCCAATGGCAACTTGATTGATGCAGGGCTAGTTTTGCAAGATTTGCAGCAAGGTATTATACCAAGTGCGAATGATCCAACTCACCCGCACCATAAAATATTCCAGGTCCATGCGTCGGTGAATAATAATGGACAAAATGGGGAAAACGACTTGTCAATGTCCATGAATGGCGAGGGGAACCATCAGCAACGTCATCCTCACACAGACCTTAATGGAAATGAGCTCTCAGATGAAGAATACTATGATCTGTTTAGCTCAATGCAAGCAGGAAACGCAGGAGGATCAAACTCTACCAATCAATTAAGTGATGAATTCAATCCTGGATTCGATGAAGAGACTAGTATGTTACTGCATAATTCAGCTACATCAACTTGGAATAGAAATATCCATTCACTTTCATATGGAGCATTAAAAGTATTTATGGATCACAACCCAGTATTGTATGATCACTGCACTATGTTATATCATCAATCCTTGAGTGAACAAAAGAGTCGCGAAGCTGCACGAAAAGAAGGTTGGGAAAAGATTGAAAAATACGTTAAGCAGCTCAAAGCTCAACAACAACCATCGCTGGAGCGTAGTGGAGTATTTTGAAATAAACGATAGTTTTTAGTCTAATGTACAATCTTTTTGTATGAGAGAGGAAAGCGCGATGAACACGAAAATGTTGAAAGCTTGCAAAAAAAAATTTTTCATCTCCTTCAAGCGTTTTCCTTAGCAATGTCTCTTCTGCTCTTTCTCCCATAGAGCAGTTATAAGTGGTACGTTTCGAAACGATATATATCCAAACAAGATGAAAAACCTTTTACCTCGATTTGCAAATGTTTGAATTTTGAATTTTTTTTTTTTCAAATTGGTGAAATGCATATAAAGAACCGCTACACTGAATTGGATAATGATATATTGATGAATGATTATTAACTTTTAAAGGAGTCCGATTGATAAACGCTGTGACTGTTTGAATCTTTTATCCGCTTATCATTTTTGTAGAGGCTGGGGAGACTTTTCAAAGTACATCGTATATAGTTCAAATGTTGTTCCGTAGGAGACTCCGAAGAGAAACAACTGAAGTGCATTCTGTGGAAGCTGATAAAGAGAAATGCCACAGCAAACGAAAAGTTTCTCACAAACAAAGCAAGCGTAGTATACGTTTGCATCATCGGTATATATCGCGTCTCTCATATTGCAGCCTTCTAGTTCGTGCAATTTGCCAAAATGGAATAGAAAACCCATTTGTCATCTCTTAATAATAATTGAGAAAAAAATGAAAAAAAAATTTCACTCATCGCTTGTTTCTTCTTCTTTTCTCTTTTGGCAAAGTCTGCCCCTTTCATACAGCTATATCGATTTCGTTACTGATATATCCTCATTACAATGACCTACGAAGCATCAAAAGCCACCTCCTACTTGAAAGAGTATCCAAAAAAGGATGGGTTATCAATCAAGGAGTTGATTGATTCAACCAATTTTGGTGGTTTAACTTATAATGACTTTTTAATCTTGCCTGGTTTGATTAACTTCCCAAGCTCCAACGTAAGCTTGGAAAGCAAGTTGACCAAGAAGATCACTTTAAAGACTCCATTCGTTTCAAGTCCCATGGATACTGTTACTGAGGAGAATATGGCTATTCATATGGCTTTGTTGGGTGGTATTGGTATTCTTCATCACAACTGTACCGCCGAAGAGCAAGCTGAGATGGTCAGAAAGGTTAAAAAGTATGAAAATGGGTTTATTAATGACCCAGTCGTTATTTCGCCAGATGTCACTGTTGGGGACGTCAAGAAAATGAAGCAAGTCATGGGATTCACCTCATTCCCAGTTACTGGTATGTATTTTTTTTTCCTCAACTTTTGTCATAACCTATTTACCCTGATGATCAACTATAAAAATTTAATAACTTTCGTTCTACCGAGTCACATCAAACGATGTTGGGGAGAAATTTATATTCAACTGACTAGTATACATATGACACTTAACAGGGAACCCAGTTACTAACAAATTTCAATCTAGAAAATGGTAAAATTGGAGGAAAATTGATGGGTATCATCACTTCTCGTGATGTTCAATTTCACGAAAACAACGACGATCCTGTCTCAAAGGTTATGACCACTGAATTAGTCACTGGAAAACAAGGTATTTCATTAACCGAAGGTAATGAAATTTTGAGGAAGTCCAAGAAGGGTAAATTACCAATTGTTGACTCAAATGGTAATTTGGTGTCATTGATTTCTTTGACAGATTTGCAAAAGAATCACGACTTCCCCAATGCCTCAAAATCTTTCCACTCGAAGCAGTTATTGTGTGGTGCCGCCATTGGAACCATGGAAGCAGACAAGGAAAGATTGGACAAGTTGGTTGAAGCTGGCTTGGATGTTGTTGTCATTGATTCTTCTAATGGTTCGTCGACTTTCCAAATTAATATGCTTAAATGGATCAAACAGAAGTACCCTGAACTTCAAGTTATTGCTGGTAATGTTGTCACTAGAGAGCAAGCTGCTTTGTTAATTGAAGCTGGCGCTGATGCTTTGAGAATCGGTATGGGTTCAGGCTCTATTTGTATCACTCAAGAAGTTATGGCGTGTGGTAGACCACAGGGTACTGCTGTTTATGGGGTCACTGAATTTGCCAACAAGTTTGGTGTTCCATGTATTGCCGATGGTGGTATTGGAAATATTGGTCATATTTCCAAAGCTTTGGCTTTGGGTGCTTCATGTGTTATGATGGGTGGTTTGTTGGCTGGTACTGCAGAAACTCCTGGTGACTACTTTTACAGAGATGGTCAAAGATTGAAAGCCTATAGAGGTATGGGATCGATTGATGCTATGCAACAAACCAGCACCAATGCCAATGCATCAACATCAAGATATTTTTCAGAGACTGATAAAGTTTTTGTTGCTCAGGGTGTTAGTGGATCAGTTATTGATAAGGGTTCCATAACCAAATTTGTTCCATACTTGTACAATGGGTTACAACACTCTTTACAAGATATCGGTATCCAATCAATCAGTGAATTGAGAGAAAAGGTTGATAGTGGTTCAGTTAGATTCGAATTTAGAACTGCTTCTGCACAATTCGAAGGTGGTGTTCATGGTTTACATTCTTATGAGAAGACTTTGCACAACTAGAGAGTTGTGGGTAATCTATAGTAGAAAAGTAAATAAACATGTACACGTACACATTGTATATATATTGTGTCGACTTAGCAGGAAAGCGTAGATGCGGCGACCAAATTTTGTATGTTTGTGTTTGTATTTCAATCGTCACAAGACCAAATATGACGTCAATAAGAGAACAAACAAACAACAGCCATCAAAAGGATTTTCCAAATGAGCCAACAAAAAATTTACACCATTTAAAAACAGTCACCCATAAGACAGACGTTATTTCTTGTTTAAAATCTTGATGTCCACTACTTTAGATGAAGACCTTACCAACAGCAGATTGGTTAGATACAACGATATCCAACCGGATGTGATGAAGTACTTGTACAATGTGATATCACCGCATTATCCCAACTTGTTTGCCAAATACTCAACAAAAACTCATTCTTTTGACGCTTTGAATATCATAGATCTACTACATGATGGCGAAGTACTATGCCGCTTGGGCCAGCTAGTTAAATTACCTTTAGGTACAAAGAACCCCACCACAAAATTCAAGTCATCGCAAATGGCATTCATTCAAATGGAGAACATTTCTTGGTTTCTACAACTTTGCGAGATGTTGAACTTGCCTCATGATGAGATTTTCCAAACTGTTGATTTGTATGAGGGGAAGGATCCGTATCAAGTTTGCGTCACGTTGATGTCATTTTCTCGTATAGTGAATGGCTTGGACCCCAATGTATTTGGAGAAGTTATAGGGCCAAAGAAGGTCAAAGTTAAGCCTGTTGTGCCGAATAAACCAAGAAGTTTAAAGGACTGATTCAGAGGATTTTGGTTGCGTTGGGAGGGTAAGATATACAGGAATCGCTGACATTGTAAATGGGGTCGTTTTCAACAGATGGGACGTTGGTGATGATTTAGGCCATAGGTGCAACAGTTGTATCAAAAACATCTTAGAATAACTTGGCAAGATTTATATATTGGAATCACTTTTCTTTGTTGTATCAATTGTATCAAAGAGTGAAAAACATTTCGGGGAATCACAATCAGCAGAAACGCCGTGCTCAGTACACGATAAGGTCGGACTCCTTTGAGATATGCTCATCGATGTCTATTTTAAGATATGATCAATATCGTGGTATTACAGGAAGCTTTATAGCTCCCATGTATATCTCGTATCTACATATGCACCGCTTATATGCAGGATTAATTCGTATTATGCTTTTTTCTTTCTGAGCTCATCTCTCTCTTTACTACAATTTTTTTTTTTTTATTTCTTTCAATGACTTCAAGAAGAAGTGACTATATCACATAATATACAACAAGAGATAATCATAGAGATACAATCTAAAAGGAAGGTAAACACAAGGAGGTTCACAACTACAAATTGAAGGACAGTTGATAACATTTTGCATTTTTTTTTCAGTCGCAATAAACAAAACTATTTATTTTCTAGCATTAATCCCTATAAACTCACCATGTCTGACGAAGTAATTTGGCAAGTGATTAATCACCAATTCTGTGCATTTAAACTTAAAACAGAGAAACAGAATTTTTGTCGAAATGAATACAACGTTAGTGGATTATGTTCGAGACAATCATGTCCCTTGGCCAATGCTCGATATGCCACTGTGAAAAACGTAGGGGGGAAATTATATCTATATATGAAAACAGCTGAAAGAGCTCATATGCCCAATAGATGGTGGGAGCGAATCAAGCTTTCCAAGAATTACAATAAGGCATTAGCGCAAATTGACCACCATTTGCAATATTGGCAAAAATTTTTACAACACAAGTGTAAGCAAAGATTAACAAGATTAACACAAGTGGCAATTACAGAAAGACGATTGGCATTGAATGAAGAAGAGAGACATTTGGTTGGTGTGAAACCCAAGTTGAAGAGAAGAGAACAAAATCGAGAGAGGAAAGCATTAGCTGCAGCCAAGATTGAAAAAGCTATTGAAAAGGAATTATTAGAGAGATTAAAGAGTGGTGCATATGGAGATAAACCATTGAATGTTGATGAAAATATTTGGAGAAAAGTATTGGGTAAAGTTGATGAAGTTGAACAAGAGGAAGAGTTTGACGACGATGAAGATGAAGAAATTGAACTTGAAAGCGAAGAGGAGGAAGACGAGGATGATATGGGAGAAGTCGAGTATGTTGAAGATTCAGGTGATGATGATTTGGTTGATATGGAAGATTTAGAGAAATGGTTGGATGATTCTTCTGATAATGCAAGTGCAAGTGAAAGTGAAGAAGAGAGTGAGGATGAAGAGGGGGATGAAGAAGCAGACGAAGAGGAAGCTAAAGAAGGAAGTTCGAAAAAGAGAAAGGCAGATGATACAAAGTCTAAGCAAAAGAAGAAGAGAAGACCTAGAGTTGAAATTGAGTATGAGGAAGAGGAACCAATACAAACTAATATAGCCGTATAACGAGAACAAAATACATTCATTTCTGGAAAAATGAGTGAGAAAATATTGTAGATTGTACATATGCGCAATGTGATTACTGTAGCTTTCTCAGCACGTGGAGAGTGGGGTGGGTGGTGGGAACTCGTTGTCTTATTTTGCTTATGACCAGTGCTTTGTGTGCTTTGGCACGTACGTTGTCACACAAATTTAACATTTTCAATGGATCTATCAGTCGAGACAACAGGTTACAGCAATTGTAGCTGCGTTTGAATCCCGGTTCTATATTCGTTAAAGGCTATCAATTTGATTTGCCATACAGTTGCCTTAACCATATCATGATGGACACGCTCAGAATGACAATACAGATTGTTTCGTTTGTTTCGCTCTGTGTAAAAAATGTATCAACCTTGAAAGCTTGCCCAACTATAAATAGATTTACGACCAATTTGTAGCCATCTTATTGTGTTCGAGCAGTGGAAAATAATTCCTCGCCATGTCCAACTATTCACAAAACCGTTTGCAGCAACGGCGTAGAACTTGGAAAAGAAACTTCGCCTAAGGCTCAGTTCGAAAGATTAGTCTCCAAGCTTATCGGCGGTCTTGTGTTGTTATTGATGCGCTTACATCTTGCTGACTAAGCGCCTATTGGAGATTATTTGCTGCTTTTAGTGCCATGTCAACTAGAAATTAGGGTTTCGGAGTTAAGCAATTTTTGCTGAGATCAATTTACCCAAGATGTATGTGTATATGCAAAAAAAATCAGCCTCTCCTTTGCATTGTGGCTGAATGAAGACCGTAAGCTATTGATTACTCCTATGGTTTGTACAATCAGTGCTAGCTGGAGACAAGAATAGGGGCTATGCTTGGAGCCGCATTATTTTCTTTAGTTTGTGGTCTATCTACTATCAGGGTGCCTCAATTTCCTGATAATTCTTGGCCATCATTGTTATTCTCTAGGGTGAATTGTAGTCGTATTACTGGACGAGCGATCTCCTGTGCTGGATTTATCTTATACTCGATATTTTGGTTTCCAAATTTAGACCTTTTTCATGTGAATAAACGCCTAATGCCGAATACGTACGGAGAAACTGAAAAAACAGAGGGTATCATTGGTGTAATGGTCACCAGCTTTGAAAGGGTGGGGTTGGGAAGTATCAATGTAAGCTGAATGCAATCACAGCCTCCAATTTGAGTCGATTTACTCAAATAGGTGGCCCATGTACTAAAAAAAAACCAATACAGCTCTTCTAACACTTTGCGGCTACTCTTTGAGACGGAAGTAACAAATGAGCGGAACCGAAAAATAAATGTTACACAAAATCTTAACCATCAAAATAGCTCAAGTTTTTTATTATTTTTTTTCCGTTTATTGACTAACTGTTATTGATATACGCCCTTTTCTACACATCTATTCACCTTTTCTTTTAGGGAGACTACTAGAACGGATGGTGATTTAGAATATATAAATATAACTAGAGGTCACCAAAGAAAAGGAAAAACAGGAGGCATTTTCAGCTGATTTCAATTCAAATACATCCCAAAAGCGATTATATCTAAGAAAATAAACTTTTAACTCATTTTGTTATTTTAGCAATTAATATTACTAGTAGTATGGACCAGTTGGCTTCAATCACTGCTTGGACTCCAAGTTCAACCAACACTCCAACAACTACTAGTTTGAAAAGTGTCGCAACCACAGCACAGTCGGCTTTAGAACTGAGTTTGTCAGCAGCATTACGTGATTTTAGTAGTTATGGAACCAAAATCAACAATGAACAATACGTGAGTGCATCCAGAGCTATTCGTGGAGCACAAGCTTCGTTATCAATCATTTCAGCTGAACATGTGTTAGCAACAGCCACTGCCGACAATATTAAAGCACAAGCTACTGAATTGATTTGGAATCTGACGCAAAACTTGGATGACTTGTGGTGGGATGAAAATGTTTATGATATTCGTCGTCTTACTCGTCCGGGAAACATTATCTTTTTGGTGGTTTTTGCCATCTCCTTCTTGTGGTATATTGTCATATTAGCCAAGTCAAGATACTGGTGGTTCAATGTCGCCTTCTTTTGTGGTGCAGCTTTGGAATTTTTGGGGTTCCTTGGCAGAGTTTTGTCTTTTAACGACATGACATATTTTCCTTACTATTTGTTGCAGTTGATTGTTTTGACTATAGCGCCAGCTTTCATCATGGGTGGAATATATTTCTTGCTAGGGCAATTGGTTATAATCCATGGCCGTCAATTTTCTGTGTTAAAGCCACTATGGTATGCCTATATATTCATTGCTTGTGATATCACATCATTGGTTATTCAAGCTATTGGTGGTGGAATTGCTAGTGTGCGAGCTGAAAATTATGAAAATGCTGATCCTGGTACATACACCATGATTGCTGGTATTGCTTTCCAGGTATTTTCCATGTCAATTTACATCATCTTTTGGACAATTTTTCTTTGGAAAATTTATTTCCCGAAAACTGACAAGTATCCTTCTCAATTGGCGTCAGAAAAGAGTGATCTTGTTGATCCACAACAAGTATTAAAACCAAGTGTGAAAAACTTTTTCAAGTTGCTCATCAACTCAAAGAAAACCGCAGAATACAAAAGGAATATTTTGGAGCCATATTACAACCCCAAGTATGCTGACATTAGGCTGAGAAAGATGTACGATTACTTTCCCTTGGCAGTTTCTTTAGCCATTATTGCCGTTTTTGTTCGTTGTATTTACAGAGTGGTTGAATTGGCACAAGGGTTCAGTGGTTACTTGATTACTCATGAAGTTTACATTATGTGTTTGGATGCTCTCATGTTGTTTATTGCTTTGTACATGTTTATTCCTTTCCACCCACACATTGTTTTCGGTGCTAGTAATATCATTAGGTTGGGCGATATTAAGGGAAACACTGATGAGAAAATAGAAGAGGAAGTATTATACCCTGTAGATGACGGGTATGACAGCAATGCCACGAGAAAGGGCACTGCTGTTGGAAGCCCATATGGGGAAACACAAGATCTCGAGAAGCATGGTAGTGAAACGTCTTACAAGGCTGATCTTGGGGATGCAAATCATCAAGCCTCTTATCCAATAGAGAGTGATTACACACCACAAGGCATTCATTCTGCTAACAACAGTCATATACCACGTGATTCATACCCATTAGAAAGCAGAGAGGAGTATCATGATGCCTATGGTACAAGACATAGGTAAATCTTTGGGCAGTGTGGTATTGATTGATAATTGCAAAATCGCATTTATTCTCTTTATAGACTAGGATCTGAATATACTCAGGGTATAGAATGGGTAACTGATTACAAAGTTGTAACTAAAAGTTTAACTTTAATTTTCAAATATAATTGTTGGTGTGTGCGTAGCAAAACACCAATGTCGACCAGCTATTCCATGACATTACGATCCTGCATAGTCCTCCTATGTGCTGGCGTTTGAACCAAATTCACTGAACTCAAATGAGTTGTTTTTACAAACTTGAAAGTGATTTTTAATCGTCTTAGCTACCAACACCTTTATGACGCTATTCATGGATTCATAAAAGAAGGAAGGGTGAAGCTATATCAATGGTTTTTAGTGAAAAGAATAGAATCATTCAGTTCGACTTCACTTTTTTTGCAATTTTTGGGGAACATTGCTGTGCCTCCTCGCCGCTGTTATCGTGCGATTCTGTTTGGCACTATTGTGCAGTAATTATGCTGATTTCAGTGTTTTCTTGGCGTTCTCATATTTGTATTTTTCTTTACGACTCTAACCACTGATGGTGGGGCAGCGCAAACTACATAAACTTATTCTATGTGATGCAATAATCCTTGAAAGAATCATAAAGTGCTCATATCATTTTGAGCTCCCAAACCTTTCCCGCGCAACATGTGTGGTCTATATATGCTAGCATAAAACATCTGAATCGTGTACCCCAAGTGGTTGAAAGATACGAAGATTACACAGAATCAACAATCCAATTCAATACAATAGGAGCAAAAGTGTGAGAAATCGAAAGCTACATCACATCGCAGCACAGCCTTTGGACACATCGTTTGTAACACAAACCGACTTTTTTGTTTTGTTCTTTGCATTTTTTCATTATTTTTTTTTCTTCGCCTAAAAATAAAATAAGTCCGATATTCCATATACATAAAACAAACAATAAAGGGAGATCGAATAATTCATTTTCAAACTGAATCTCTTTACTCAAGAAAGCAATCCACTTACGATTTCTCACCCAGATGGACCAGTCACCCTCAATAGCAGCATGGACTCCTACAACTACTGCCACATCAACTTCGTTGAAAAGTGTAGCCACTTCAGCGCACTCAGCACTTGAGCTGAGCTTGTCAAAAGCCCTTCATTCACTAACGGGCCACACAACAACAATGGAAAGAAACGACTATATACATGCCTCAAGAGCAGCTCGTGGTGCGCAGGCCTCTTTGTCGATCATTTCTGGCGAAAACATACTAGCGACCGCAACAGCAGAAAGTATCAAAGCACAAGCAACAGAGATGATTTGGAATCTGACGCAAAATTTAGAGGACTTAGCGTGGGAGGAAAACATGTATGGTATACGTCGTTTGACACGTCCGGGAAACATATTCTTTTTAGCTGCATTTTCGATAACATTCCTATGGTATACCCTAATATTTATAAAATCGAGATACTGGTGGTTCAACATTGCATTCTTTTGTGGAGCGTTATTGGAGTTTTTGGGGTTCCTTGGTAGGGTTTTGTCTTTCAATGACATGAGCTCTTTCCTGTACTATGTAATGCAAATGGTGACATTGACTATTGCACCTGCATTTACCATGGGTGGAATATATTTCTTATTGGGTCAATTGGTTATTATTCACGGTCGTCAGTTTTCATTTTTGAAGCCGTTATGGTATGCTTACATATTCATTGCTTGTGATATTTTGTCATTATTTATCCAAGCTGCAGGAGGTGGGGTTGCTAGTGCCGCTACCCTGGGTAACACCAGTCCCGACCCAGGCACCAACACTATGATTGCTGGTATTGCATTTCAGGCTTTTGCAATGTCTATTTATGTTTCACTATGGTTCGTGTTTATATGGAAAATATATTTTCCTAAAAAGGACACTCATGCACGCTATGCTATAGAAAAGGACAATCAACAACAAATGCTAAAGCCAGGATTGAAAAATTTCCTCAAACTATTCTTCAATACAAAAGCCTCTGCTGAGTACAAAAGAACTGTGTTGGAACCCTTTTACAATCCAAAATACAGTGATATTAGACAAAGACCGTTATACAATTACTTCCCCTTGGCAGTCACATGTGCCATAATTGCAATTTTCATTCGTTGCATTTACAGAGTTGTCGAATTGGCGCAAGGTTTTAGAGGATACTTGATTACACACGAGGTGTACATTATGTGCTTGGATGCTGCTATGTTGGTCATTGCGTTGTATGTGTTTATCCCTTTCCACCCATATATCGTATTTGGATCAAGTAATATCATTAGATTAGGTGATATCAAGGGGAATGCTGATGAAAAGTTGGAAGAAGATGAGACAGGATTGACCAAAATGGATAACAATACTTCAAAAAGCGAGAGTATTGAGCCAGTATTGATGGACAGTATTGAAAAATGAGGAAAGGGCTATACGGTGGCATCGACTTGATTGGCAGATTCACAAGAGTCATGAAGCATTTTTCAGAAAAGAACAAATAGCTCTCCTAGGGACGACAATATATATATGTTAAACATTCAACTTATTATGACCCGTCAATATAACTTTCTCGTGGTTATGGAGAGGAGTATGCTTTCATTAATGGGCCCACGATGACTGATCCTACTTGTAACAATTTTCTCAATCAAACATATGGTATCTGTTGACTACAATTTTTTGGTTGCAAATGGGTTTTATTTCTCTCTCGTAAAATGTGTTTTACGCCATTCAATCACTACTTGTTGCCACTTTTTTTGTAATTAAAACCTGCACGAGTCAATCGAAGCTTCAAACTCATTTGCTAATTAATAAAACACATAACACTTCATCACCATAGCTTCCATCTTGCTACATGAACAGATCTGCTAACTCGTTATTTTCAAATCCAAATGGCACACAAGTTAATAGTTATTTGCCGCCTCCTGATGCTTTGTCCGAACTGACCTTGTTGTCCGAACTACCTTACTACCCGTTTAATGAAGCTGATCCGATATTTCAGTTCACATGTGATGAGTTGATTGGTGATAGATTTCCCATATCAAAGTACCCTTTTGACGGATTCATCAACTTTCACTCATTGAAAATTTGCAGCTCAAATGCAAAGCAAATGTCAAAATACTTACAGCTAGCTATGGGGTTCAAAGAAGTAGCTTACAGGGGTTTAGAGAATGATTCAAGATTGGTTGCATCTCACGTTGTTCAGAATGGTTCTATCTTTTTGGAGATTGTAAACACCTTGGAAACAATAAAGGATGATAATGTGTTACGATTCCCCTATTTTGAAAAGGATCTTTCCCTTTTCCAAAAGTTTGATCACGACATGAGTAGTTATTTGGAAGAGTTTAAAATTACTACTGAGGATTTGGTGTTTGATTATGTTAACAACAGGATAGAGAGTTTGAGTACAAACCCATTAAAGTCGTTAAGGTTTGGTCGGCACATGTACAATACTATCATAAAGAGTGGAGGTTACAAAGCAGTCTCTCGGGAGATTGAAAAGATTATTGTTGATGCCATCAATGACTCGGAATTGATTTACAATGACATAATGGAGTGCACATTGATACAGAAGTTTTTGAAGAACCACGCTGAGGGAGTAATGGACATAGCATTCAATGTAAAAAGTGCGGATGCTATTTTCCAGAAAGCGATACAGGCAGGTGCTGGAATCATCCGATTACCACGCATACTTTCGGATGAAAATGGATCAGTTAAGTTGGCCACAGTTACAGTTCCCAACACTGACATACAGCACACCTTGATTGAGAATATAGACTATACGGGAACTTTCTTACCGAGGTACTCTGAATCAATCATGGGACTTGCTCAAGGTTACCAAGAGCAATTGGATGCGTTACCTGCTGTTCACTTCACTACAATTGATCATTGTGTAGAGAACTATTCGTGGAATCAGATGATTTCCCAAGCCAAAATCTACGCCAATATGTTTGGGTTTCATAAATACTGGTCAGTTGATGAAATGGATGTTTCCACTGGGTTTACTGCTTTAAGATCCATTGCGATGAGTTCGAGTAATGGTCAGATAAAAATGCCCATTAATGAGCCAGTCAAGTCTAAATTCAAAGGTCAAATTGAAGAGTTTAATGATTTTTACGGTGGTCCTGGGGTTCAACACATTGCATTACGAACAAATAATATAGTTCAGACGGTGAAGGCGTTAATTCAAAGAGGAATCGAATTCAACCAAGCTAGTAATCAATACTACAGAAACTTGCAACAACGTTTGGCAAAGGATGATGTTGAATTGTACGAGGACATTGCTGAAATCATGTCTCTCAATATACTAATCGATTACGATCCAACAACCAGAAACAAACGCACAAAGAAATGTCACTATATTTTGCAAATATTCTCTCAACCATTGCATGACCGACCAACCTTGTTTATTGAAGTAATTCAGCGTCACCATCATAACGGATTTGGGAAGGGTACGTTCAAGGGGTTATTTGAAACCATCGAACTGCAGCAAAGACTTCGTGGCACTTTTGTCGAGGTAGAGTAAAGTAGCTAGAGAGAATAAATGAAAAGAAATGCAAAACAATAGCAATGTGGAAGAGGCTTTACGCCGCTCCACAAAGACTCACAATTCCTCTAACGAGATGTTAGAAGTCGTCGACGAAAAGTATAAATATTGACAGAACCGTACTCTTTTCCAATTTTCGCTTTGCCAATTTTTCTTTCCCCTTGCAGCAAACATAAAAATGGATTCATTTATTAAAAAAGGACAAGATTTCGTCAAGTCAGGTAAAGTCACACAAGAAGACGGCAAGGACGCTTACCAAGACTTTTCAAAAGGTGGCAATTTCCAAGACAATGCCAAAAAGGCATACTCTGACTATCAAGAGAACCACAAGGATGACAAAAAGTCCGAGTCAAAAGAAGCTAGTAAGTAATGGATTAGTAGTTTAATGAAATGCACTTCAGTTGATAATATCAGAGTAGACTCCTTGACTCCCTTCAGTGGAAGTTTGTTGCGGAACCTCGAGCAGTACCGTGCAAAGACTCTTCACGTTTCACTCTTTGGTGCAAGCTCTGTTCCTGCATGTAAACTTCTAAGGTTCCAGAATAATCATAGCAACCCACCATTTTAAACCCAGCCGTTCCTCAATTTGCATCAATCCTGCCATTCCCCACACTCAATCCACCAATATGTCAATCTTTGTCAGTGGAGCTACGGGGTTTATTGCCCAAAATATTGTCAAGCAATTGCTACAAGCCAACTACAAGGTAATTGGATCCGTTAGAAGCACTGAAAAGGGTGAGACATTGAGTAACAACATTAAAGGATCCCAGTTACCGGTGGGGAACTTCAAGTACGAAGTGGTGAAGGACATTGCAGCGGATGGAGCGTTTGACAATGCATTGGATTTACACCCAGAGGTTGAAGTGTTTATCCACACCGCCTCCCC
The DNA here is from genome assembly GCF_000182765.1 of Lodderomyces parapsilosis. Taxonomy (NCBI): domain Eukaryota; kingdom Fungi; phylum Ascomycota; class Pichiomycetes; order Serinales; family Debaryomycetaceae; genus Lodderomyces; species Lodderomyces parapsilosis. Next base: position 1,022,436 of record NW_023503278.1, read on the forward strand.
AGTCAAATTTGATGTTGAAGATATAAAGAGGGACCTCCTTGACCCAGCGATTTATGGAACAACCAATGCACTTAAAGCAATACAAAAGCATGGGAAAAATATAAGAAAGGTTGTTGTCACTTCATCTTTAGCTGCTGTCGCTGGAAGTAGAACCGTTCTCAAAGAGGGAGAGCTGGTTACAGAGCAAAATTGGAATCCGGTCACTTGGGAAGAGTCCTTGCACGAAGTCAGCGATGGATATGCAGGCTCCAAGAAGTTTGCCGAGGAAACCGTGTGGAAATTTGTCAAAGATGAGAGCCCAAAGTTCACAGTGACAACTATTTTGCCAGGCGTTGTTTTTGGACCACAAGCGTTCCCTGATTTTGATAGAGATGGCCTTAACTATTCTTCACAGGTGATCAATGAGTTGTTAAAGTTGAAACCAAGCGATAAGATTCCTCAAGAAGCGGGTTTATTTGTTGATGTCAGAGATTGCGCCAAAGCTCATATCGTGGCCTTCGTTAAAGAAGATGCAGCAAACAAAAGATTATTTGCTGTTGCTGGAAGGTACAACAACCAAGAGGTGGTTGATATCATCAGGTCTAATTTTGATGAATTGGATCAGATTTTGCCAAAAGGTAATCCCGAAGATGCAAAGAAGTATTCGCCAAGACTGAATAGGTACGATCAAAGTGTTACCAGAAGTGTATTGGATTACAAGTTTATTGGATTGGAAAAGTCGGTCGTTGATACAGTAGCTCAACTCTTAGATTAGTGTACGAATATAGTAGATAGCAAATAGAAAAAGTAGCCTGTTCTTTGGTTACAAAACTCTGTCACGTTAGATCATGAAATCGCGCCCAAACAAACTCATTCCCCCACCATTAGAGAAATAATATACAAAACTGTGGCTCACGATGAAAATCAGACGATTTATAAAGCACGCTTGACAAATTTTTCATTTCCATTCTTCTCTTACCCCCAGTCAACAACACAGCCATGTCATTCCAGGAAATACCGGTGCTTGATCTTCGTCAAGCGTTCAACCCTGAAACTAGGCCGCAATTTCTTTCTCACCAAAATTCTTGACTAAGCTCTGGACACATTGCCTTTAAAATAAACTTTAAGCTTTTTTTTTGACAGATTTAGGCGGTCGAAAACCTTAACTTTCAGGGGTAGACAATAACTATACAATGCATAAATTATCAAATTGTTGCATTACAACATATACAAAATTAAAGAACTCATACATAAACTTGCAAGAAAAAACTAAAACCAATCATCAATTGCAAATTGCAACCACTTCACAAACCCACCATATGAACGTCTTAGCCAAAATCAACTGCCTTACTAGTTTGAATCATTTGAGGACAAGGAAGTAGCATATTCACCTGTGGGACAGCTTGCACTCTTGTTGTAGCTACTATTTGATTCATCCAATACTTCAAGATTTGATTTACCCTCAATTTTGGTTGTGCGCAGGTTTTCAATTTCTTCCGCGTCTTCTTCTTCACTCTTTAGCTTGTGTCCTCCAGTAAGAAAATATTCCTTGATATTCCTCACAAACAATGGATGTAAGAGTTCATCGATACCCTCATTGCGAGCAATTTCATATGCACGATCAAATGGGATCCAAACCCCTTTTAAGTTCATTGTACCAACTTTAACAACATCCTTAACCTTTTCGGTTTTCAATATGCCATCTCTCTTGCCTCGCGTCATCTTGGTGACATTGAGCAATTTGGTACAATTTATATAATTATTGTCTTCTCTTCGTGATACCAAAATCTTATTGATTCGTACTTGATAACAGTTTGTGTTCTCTTCTTGCCAACAATAAGTAGCAATGCGGGGCTTGACAATATGTGGTTCCGGTTCCGTTTGTGGTATGCAGCTGCTAATGGAAGTTGCCCTAGAATGTTCTTCATTGCTCGAAAATGTTGATGAGTTTCTGGACTTATTTGTAAGGGTAGACGACACCAGTTGATTCCGTGCCAGCCCAGCCACTGATGGTTTTGGCTTAGCCACCGGTTGTTGGTACTGCCTTTGTGCCGCGTAACCTTGATAATATGTCAGCAGAATCGATGGTGAAGTGTACGGTAAAGATGACTGGGGAAGAGTGGCTTGTGCGTACAGCATAGGACTAGGATTCATGAATGCCTGGTTTAACAGTTGTTGTTGTGGCTGTGGCTGGTGTTGCAGCAGCTGCTGCTGCTGCTGTTGTTGTTGTTGTAGTTGTAGTTGTAGTAGTTGCTGAGGATTTTGGTGGAGTCGCATCTCGTTCTCATCATTTTCCAACCCATTCTTCTCTCCCTGGTACATTATTTGCAGTGAAGTAGAATTGAGCGTCTGGTGTCCATTCTTTGTAGCGTAGGTCTGCTGCTGATTACTTCGTGGCCTGTTTCCTAAATTTGCTGCATAAAAATCTTGCTGTTGAAATATCAGATAGGGACTTTGCAGTGAATAGATTGGTTGGTTGTATTGAGTCTGCGAGGGTACGTATTGTTGTTGTTGTTTCAATGGCGACTCTTGATTGGTTGTCTGTGCTATGGGACTGACCGCCCGATTGAAGCCACTTTGATAATCGGGGTATGCATTGTGGACGATGGAGGACACTGAAGAGGCTGAGTTTAAGAACTCTGCATTCTGTGTCGCTGGATATCCTGCTTGAATAGAATAATAGTTAGAATAGTCCATTAGGTAATTTTGAGGTCCTCTATTCTTGTTCTGAGACGTTGACTGAAACAAATGAGACAATGGAGTCTCCCCACCATTGGGAGTACTTGTCTGTTTTAGAATTTGGGAGTTCTGTTGTTTAGTGGTGCATGTTGATTGTTGTTGCTGCTGTTGTTGTTGTTGCTGCTGCTGTTGTTGTTGATCCAGGGCTTGCAATTTCTCAGGCTCCTGTTGGTGAACGTTCTTTTTCGTGCACAAAGCTAACTGCTCTGCATTAGAATTAGTCACTAGATTTGAGCCATAAAAGGTGGTATTCGAAAGCGGCTCCATAACTTTGCTCATTTATTCACGTGTGTAGTGATTGTGATGTGTAAAAAGTAAGAACGATTTTCGAATCGTGAACACAGAAATCTGTAGTATAAAGATCTAGCACCTGTTCCTGTTCTGTGGATCTCCAAAGGATATCTCAGAAAGAAGATTCAAGCTAATTGTATCAAATGAGAAACTTAAATCACGGGAAATATAAGGATTTAAGGTTTTTGTAAAGCTAACGAACTATCGTGATGAGTTAAAAAACAAAATCTTGAACTTAACCTGAAAATAAAGCCTTATTTTTAAGTAACTATAACACGAGCTTGCGATATTTCTTCACCACAAAGTTCCACAAAGGAGTTGCAATTCTGCGTAATGTCACAAATGTAAACACTAAGAAATATTGAGATTGTGGTTTGGTTTTGTCTCGAAAAGGATACCGACCACATTAAATACCAAATTTGAATAATGAAATCATTCTAATTCTAGCAGCAAATGTAGTTGAGTAGGCTGCCTTTCTTAGGTAACGTATTATATGATTAGTAATGAACTTCATTGTCCGTTGAGCAAATCTAATCAAATTCAAAAGCCTGAATTGACAATCTTTTTCGGCCCAGTTTAAGGAAATAATAATAAGTAAAACACTTATCCAGAAGCAACACAAATAATATTTAATTTTTTTTATTTTGAATAGTGCAATATCCGCTGAAAATTCGGCACACACCACTAAGTGACCCTTGCGCTGGCCAGTTACACCTATTGCATCTTGTTGTTCTATGACGGCTTTCCCCATCACTAGCCCCCATTTTAATCGTAATACAAGATACAACCTGTGTCGTATTACATTTGTTACCCCTTACTCCAAAAGAAGCATCAACATTTGACAGGTGCAAAGCGTGATTTTGCATTTGCAATATTTTGAAGATCCCTCCCCCACTCCCTTTTGCCCAAGTGATGTAACGAATATTATTCCTTTGTAAAGCTAGCAATTATGTAAAGAAAAAGAAATGAACCAGGAAGATCCTGAAAAGAATCGAACCATCCCATGTCTTTTGTGTAAATATGATAGAAATTGTTCCCGATTGACAAGTTAAAGCTGTCTTACTTTGACCCGTTCTAACGAAGACCCTTGTACCGTACACTCTTTGACAGCCCTTTTTGGTATTGTTACCGACGTATTCTTCTCCTGTGTCTAGTTGGGTAGCGAAACTGGCAACTCAATTTGAGACATAATCATACATAGGAAAACTTTTCTTGAATTGAAAAGATCCCCCCAAAGATCAAAAGACTGATCGGCATCATCTGTAAAAGAAATTTAATAGTAAATTCAAAAGTTGTCTCATTTTATCGGGTCCATTGGATTTATTGCATTGATGTGCAGAAAAGTGCATTATTAGCTGACATTGTTTCGCATCGTATTACTGTGTTACCCTTTCCTCCTGTTGAGACTGCACAAAAAGCAAACTGAAATGAGAGTCACTGTTATCCGACCAATGCTTCAGTCTGCATAACTTGAAAACTCCTCTGTGACCGCCATTCTATTACTAAAAAGGCTTCTCTCATCCTTTGATAATTTGTAGTACTGTTTTTTTATTGCCCCTATTGTCGTATAGTCATATACGTTGGATATAGTCATATACGTTTTACTTAGCGGCTCATGCTTCTATTATTATCTTACCCTGTCGTTGCAATAGTTCTTGGAGATGTTTAACCTTTTCAATTCTACCCGCATAATCTCTCATTTTAAACTCAAGATTTTGAAATTTGACGTTAAATAATAGCACGTCAAGGAAAACTCACTTCACTGCACGTATAGATTCTGGGCTATCTCTTGGAATAGATCTGACATGTGATTGAGTCGTATATCATGAAGTAGAATGATTGTGTGGCAGTTGGAATGCAAAACAAAAGACATGGTTGATTTCAAATCTTTCAACATTACGATGAGGGGGGGGGAAGCTTGTCGCTCTTGCCGCTACCATTCGCATCGTGCCAATAACTTTGACACGAGGTGTGTGATGGGGTTGGAAAACTCTCGCTGGAGCTGTTACGAGAATATAAAGATCAATGTCTTCGCATATCCATTGCTCGAGTAATTAGATTACCCTCTCTAATTTCTGATACGAGATTATAAATCTCCACCACATTGGACCTGCATCATGCATCACATAAAAAATTTACAGGCAGATAAGCCAGATCAAGCACCTAGAAGTTCCACTACACACCTCAGCATCTTCCAGTGCGTCACATATTCTTACAGAAACCAGAAAACCACTTCCAAACGTTTTATCAACAATTCCAAATTTCAATTTAGTTGAACTTGAAATTTCTCAATAAAGAGGACACGAAAAACTGGTTTCAGGAATCCCGCAATTGAAAAATTTCTTATCAAAAGTGAATATCACGCGAGTCATCTCAAATCTCCAAACTCCTCTCTATTGTACAATATTCTAAACACATTTTCATCTCCCACATGTCTCTCCCATCACAACAAACAACAGTGAAGATCCCTAAAGAACGACGCCGATCCTTTATGGATTACGGTGGCGCAAACTCGTTCAATAACTTTGCTTCGTCGTTCTCCCGAGCGCAACAATACAGTGGCTCATCATTAATGGAACAATTTGAAGATGGACGCAATGGTTTACTTCGTGGTTACTCAGATCTGCCGTCAAATATACCTGGAGAAGAAGTAGCAATATCACCATTGAATGAAGAAGCAATCATTGATGTTGATGATGATGGTGGTCAGAGGAGTGGAAGAGGATCAGATCGATTGGAGTATTTCCAGTTTCCTAGCCCGGGCGGTGGTGAAAGAGAAGTTAGAGGCGATAGTGAGAGTATGATTGATGAGCTTACTCCATTGGTCCCAACGATATCGAAGCAAGATAGTCACAAGTCATTTATTTCACGAATAGGCAGTTCCACTTTACCTCAAACCGTTTTTAATTCAATAAATACTTTGGTGGGGATAGGCTTATTGTCGATTCCATTTGGATTTAGACAAAGTGGCTGGATAATGGGTATCCTACTACTACTAGGATCAGCAATGAGTACAAACTTCACGGCAAAATACCTTGGCAAAATCTTGAAGCATCATCCACATTTGTTAACCTATGGCGATATAGCATTTGCATATGGAGGAAGATTTTTTGCCATATTAGTGACATTTTTCTTTGTGATGGATTTGATTGGTGCTGCATTGACATTGATTTTACTCTTTACTGATTGCTTTGTCATTATTTGGCCTCACGTTGTTGGATTGAAAGTTTTTATAGTTTCAATTGTGTTTTTCACCAGTTTGTTACCTTTAAACATACTTTCTATATTCAGTTTGATGGGAATCTTAGCTACGATGGGGATCATTTTAATCGTTATAATTTGTGGCTTTATAATCAACGAGACACCCGGATCACTTTTACAGTTTGCACCGACAACATTGTTGCCAACTAATTTTCAAAACTTGTTGTTCAGTTTGGGAATTTTCATGATGCCATGGGGTGGACACCCGGTATTTCCCGAATTGTATCGTGATATGAGACACCCGCAAAAGTTTAGTCATGCAAGTAACGTGGCATTTCTGGTTACGTTTCTGCTTGATTTTGCCATTGGCGCCACTGGATACTTGATGTATGGCCTTCAAGTCGATGATTCCATAATTAAGAGTTTGATGCAAAATGACAATTATCCAACATGGGTCAACAAGGCATTATGCTTAATTATGGGGATATTACCTATTAGTAAACTTCCATTAGTTACAAGACCAATCATTAGTTCTTATGAAAACATGCTCAAGATTGCCCCACGTTACAATGCAAAATCAATGTCAAACAAGGTTGCTCGAGTGTTTGCCAGATTTGTATTTTGTTGTTTGTTATTGTTGGTTGCATTATTGTTTACGTCATTTGGTAAGCTCATGTCGTTTTTGGGAAGTGCCATTTGTTATACTGTTTGTTTAACGTTACCGCTTTTGTTTTATTTGCAATTAAACAAAGCGCAAATTGGAATCATTGAAGGAATTTTGATCAAAATTGGCATTGTCATATCTATATCCTGTGCTGTGTTGGGTACATATGCATCCATAGTCACCAATACAGCAAAATAAGATGGATTCGCATCCTCAGTTATACTTTCATGACTACGAAAATAGCTAATATAAAAACCTTTTTTGTACTTTTATTACCTTTTGCATCCAAAATGGCATTTACATGGATTTGCAAAACCCAATTCACATATACGTAAAAAATAAAGATAAAAACACGAGCGCATAAACATATTTTTCCATCAACCTCTGCAAAAGAATTCACCTACAACTGATCACTCAAAAGCAATGCCATTATTGTTCGTCAGTTCCCTTTCTGTTTTTCAGTTTGTTGCGTGGGCCATGGTAATTGTAGCTTGCATGAGGAACAGCGTATACTGGCCCGGTACACATTGCTGGAGCAGCACCTTGCTGTGCCTGTGCCAAATATTGTGCCATAACTTGAGAACCTGAAGAGCCACACATGCCATTACCCATGGAACCGGGGGGCATTTGCGTTGGCATCGCAGTAGGCATGACTTGCTGGCCTTGGATTACTGGAACATACCTCACATGTGGTGGTGGAGCAAACTGCCCAACTAATTGTGGCAGTTGCGGAATTGCATACATTTGTTGTTGATAAGGGCCAGCCAAATGAGTTTGATGGTGATGAAATGAGCCATTTCTAGACTTTGGTGATGGTTGATATGCTTGGAAACTGCTTGTAGAGCTTGTATGACTCATGAGAGACGGATGATGATTGAACTGGGGTGACGCATACTGCGCGTATGGATGCATCATAACTCCATTATTGATTGACATCGCCGACGAGTTTCTTGATCCTCTTCCATTCCAACTTGCATGGTCATGATAGTAAGGTTGATGATAAACTTTTTGACGTCTATCCTCCAGTCTGTGGGCCTTGTAGCCAAAAGTGTCATTAAAACTGTCATACTTGCCACTAGCATTGGTGGAAACAGTGTCATCAGAGCCAATGATAATGGATACGTCTTCATCGTCATCATCGTCCTCGTATTCCTCTTCGCCCTCCTCATTCTCTTCTGCTACATCAACAACAACTGGTGATTGCCCTGCATCGCCATTTGAATGCTCTTTAATTTCGGTGACCTTGTGTTGACCCATTTTTGGCGCTTGTGTCACATCTGCGTCGGGAGAATCAGCCACCTCCACTCTTGCCTCTTCATCAATGACCCCCGAATCTTGTAACAACTCTTTGTGCTTATCATCATCCCCAACCGATTCAACGGTATTCTTTTCTGATTCCTTGATGATTCCAAAAACCTTAGCCGCTTCGTCGTCAATAACACCTTCCCGTTGGTCCAATTGTTCTCGTTTTAAATCATCATCACGGTCATTAACCTGTTTGTTATTTCCACTCTTTTTGCCTTTCTTTGATTTCCCCACACAAGCATGTAATTGGTCCTGGTATTGATGATATGTAGAGCCTAAGCTTTTGTCAAAATTTTTTCTAAAAGAAAACTTTGGTGGGTTTCCACATCGATCTTTTCCAAAGTTAACCTTGAAAAGTTTATACTTTTGATAAAGTGCAGTTGCCGCTGCTTGATCACCACGAAGCAGTTTGGTCAAATTGATTACTGCAATGGGCTCCTCGCACTCAAATGCATGTACAACCTTGATGGCATCTGAAATGTTCAAGAAATTTAAAAACGCACATTCTTTATTGTGGTAAAAGTTGATTTGCTCTAATCCACCAATACGCGAAAAGTCCAGTCTCAACTCATCTTCGCTTGGTATAATTGGCTTGCGTGTAGTTTCATCTTCAACTTGACCATTTCGAAGTCCTAGGTAAACATTTCTTGAAGCCCCTGCAGTTACAGCAAGGGCAATTTCTCTCAGTACTGGACCGCTATGCTTTTTTGCCCACCCGACGCTAACATCTGTTCCGTGGATAACCAATTGGTGCAATACTTGATGATTCATAAAGAATTTAAACGCAATATTGGCATCAACAAATGTAACAAAGCACATTCTTCTTTCTGGAAAATGATTTATTGACTCAACCAAGCCTCCTGCCCTTAAATTGTTTGCAATTTCCTCAATTGTTGTATGAGGATGCAAATTGCCCAAGTGTATTGCCCTGTTACCAGTATTGATGGGATCTGGATTGTAATTTGACACAAATGACGAGTTGGAATGTAACCCAAACGGCGAGTCTGTCGTGAATGGAATATGTACAAACTGCGGCGTTGCATTCAATTGTCTTGCATCAGACGATATCATTGAATAAACACCATTACTAGCAATTGAAGCTTGTGCATGCGCTTCGTGTTCATTGCAAGGGTCACCAGATGACAATGCATAAGTGTCACAAATGATGGGTGATGCATTTTCAATGTCAGAAGAATTGGGACTAACAGGGTCAATTATATGCACGTCGGCTGGTGGTGGCTGCTGTTCTGGAGAGTCAATAATACTACCAACTTCAGAACTGTTGCCCAATGGACCCTCCTCTGCAATTAGTCCGCAACTTCCATTTTCCGTAAAACTCTTCTTCATCAGTCTTCCGTTTCCCTCTGTAGGAGGTGGTTGGTTGTCTTCAAGTTCATGTCTATATTCAACGAGTGTTTTATCGCACCTGTCATTATGGAAAATTGCCAGGATAAAATGAATACCATACTTGGAGTTGACATCATATAAATCATTTGATGAATCACGTTTCTTTTTGGTGATGGTGTCAACTTCGCCATCACAACCAGCACCACCGCGTCTTTTTTCCGAGTCATGGACGATCCTCTTGTTATAGTCTTCATAAGTTTTTACTGAAGCATCAATCGAAGTGAAATGAACTGTAGCTGCGCCTAAAAGTGTCATCTTTGAGTCGTCACCCGCAACATCTCCTTCTTCATCCTTCCCCGGTATATCCAACTCAATTTCAAAGCTTTCAACGTCACCAAACTTCTCGCATTGAGTTGAAATATAGTGTTTCAAGTGGGTTAATCTAGCATCAGCAGTTGTGTCGTCCAGCAATACATCCTTAATACTGAATGAGATTTTCAAACATCGCGTTGCTTTATGGTCAATAATGTAGTTTAAATTTTTCAATTTGATATAATCTTGTTTGGGAGGGGCATTAGCATATTGGGGTTTGTTCATGTCACAAAGTGTAATTTTCAAATGTTGCGATCGCAAAGACAGCCTCAACTTGTTTAAGTTTGATGAGTTTTTGGCATATTTCAAGTAAAACATCACTGATGTTTTGGAATTGATAAATGATATTGTGCAGTTTTTGTTTGATTTGATGTCGTTTGAGCCATTGTTGTCAAGAGAACGTGGTGGAGTTTTGGTGAACAATTTGACATATTCAATAGGACCAAAATCAATATGGTCCAACAAATCATGTAATGTCATATCATCAGCAATATTTCGCAAAATAACCGTTCTCGAAAGATTCAAATGCTCGAGATTATGTTCTGATACAGGAGCTGAGCCATTGATTTGACTAGTTGGGTTGTGAGTTGAAGTGCCATTTGTAATCTTCTGGGCAGCATCTTGCCCATGCTCATGAACATTCTGGTGCTGATACTGGTGCTGGGGATGTTCCGGGTGATGTTCCTGGTGGTGCTGACTGCTATTATTACGATGTTGATGGCCCCTATTGCGACTCCTTGAATATGACCCATGTGAGTTTGCTAAAGAAACTTGTGAGTTGCGGAGTGATGAATGGTGAGATATCGGTGGAAAGTATTGAGCTGATGGTGGTGGGGTGAAATATGGCGTACTAACAAACAAATTCGATGGCAACATTGACTGACCATAACTCATATCTAAAGGTGTCATTGGTGAAGGGGGTACACCTCCGTTCATTCCTGGGACATTGATATACCGTTGAACGTTTAATGGAGTCGCTGCGTTTCCTCCTACCCCTCCACCTCCTCCATTTCGGTGCATATTGTTATAAAACACTTGTTGATACATTGTCTCAAAGGAGAAGATATGCCAAAATGTAGGGCAAAGTAGATACTAGGTGTAAAGTTGGTATAAAGTGCAGTAACAACAACAACAACAACAATAACAACTCGGTATTTCTAAAGGGACAAAAGGTGAGTTGCCTCTAGTTTTGCTAGTGGTTGGTACAGATTTGTTGAAAAAAAAAAAAGATGGTATCTAGTAGCGAATGTGTTGATTTTTCTTTTTTATCTTGACGTGTGTGATGGAGGTGGTGTGGGTGGTATGTGTATGCCTGTGTGTGATGTATGGTGTGTGTGTCTGTGTGTGTGGTATTGTATTATACAGAGAGTGTGTTTCAAGAAATTTAAGGAAAAATTTGGTTATGAAAAAAAAAAAAAAAAAAAAAAGCTACACAATACACAACGCAAAACAAACAAACAATACGAACACACCAACCACTCCTTTTTTGTCTGTTGATTTTTTTTTTTTTAATTTATTTATTTATTTATTTATTTTTTTAATTTATTTTTTAATTTATTTTTGCCTCAAGTTGGAAACATAAACACATCCTTAAGCTAAATGTGTAACAACATATTGATTGAAGATGTATCTTTCATATAGACTAAAAACTATAGGACATCCGTATTTCTTAAACTCTATTGATTGAAGAGTGGGTAACGAACGGATACATTAAAGTGAATGTGTAGTATGCTCTTATGTTTGTTGCTATTTTTAGAGTTCTTGTCTCAAAAAAAGTGTGTAACATAACTAGTTGACACATACAGACTGAAGCAACAAACACACACACACACACACACACACACACACACACACACACACACACAAATGATTTCCCTTTGTTAACGAGGAAATCAAAACAAGAGATTGAACCAACACCAGTACTCCGACAGCATTACGATTGTTACTGAATTGTGTCGCTTTGTATCCTCTATTTTTTTTTTGCTTTTGGTATCACAAAACACCATGCACTAGTAATCAAGTATTGGTTTCCTTATTGCAAACAATATAACATGTGTGTGTGTTATTGTTTATTCTCTTTCACTTTTTTTTTTTTTTTTCCTTATTGTTTGCAAAGCCTATTTCTGTGTTTCAAACTTCCCCTCTCATAACCATTGGAGAAAAAAGTATTACTTCAATGAGTCCAATCCATATGGTTAATGGTTATCCACATGTGGTTGTAACGTAAACCTCCATAACACATCTTTGAAAAAAAAGCTTTTGGTTAAACACCTCTATTTTGTGTTGGGAACGACAACGAATTGAAACACGTCCTTTGCCTTTTTTCAACCATTTTGAAATAATATTATCCTTCGCCTTGAAAACAGTCTTTTCTCTCTTTGCGTATTTCAATGCAATGATAATATTATGATTTGCGTATACATGTGATGCATGTGGGTTCTTTTCCTCACGCGTTTTACCCAATAGCAGCAAACCCAAACTTTGTCAAAATTTCAAAAGTCGGTATTTTTTGATAGGCTTCCTTTGGTTGCAGCAAGCGTGTAGAGAGAAGTAAGTTCATCTCTTGAAAAGCAATGCAGAAAGCTCCCCCTTGAAACTTACTATGTGTGTATGGCTTCGAAAAAAAAAACAATATACGCTTCAAATAGACCCTCTCAAAAACACAAAACAAGTAAAGCATGCATTCATCGTTACGAACCCAGGCCCCAATAATAATGGGAGTAAGCCGACACGCGCGACGCTTGTACAATCATTTTCCTTTGTAACCCACCACCATGTTCTGCCCACCTTCCCTTGCGTTGCATTTTCTTTTTCGCTTTTGCATGATGGTGTTGGGGGTTAGGTGCATGAAATAACCCAAAATAGCATATCGTACTTCAAAAATTACATAGGCTAGACAGACGATACATGAAAATTTGAACTTATTCATGGACCATGCCTATGTCAACTGTAGTATAATGCCAACTAAATTGTTTTGGCCTTGACGGGTGCCCCCTTTTGAATCCCAAAACACATGACACAGGTTACCACAGCAGTCCACCTTCCTGCAAAGCTAAATCAGATTCAGGATCTTGCGAGAAGAGGGCTTCAAACAAGTTCGCAAAGTTCAAACTAGTCCAGGCACTTTTGTGTACGAGGGATTTTGGCTGTCTATATTCTCGATGCGGAAAATCTTCACTTACTCATAGTAATTAAATCAATCGCCATAAGCACTGGAACTGTAAGTGGGTAATAAAAGTGATTTTTGTGTGGTGCAACTTGTAGTTTCCTGAATGTAGTGATTGGCATAGAGTTCAACTTCCCTTCCCTGAGTGGTTTTTTTTGATTCTTTTCCATCACTTTGTTGCAAAATTTTAAAAACTCGAGAGAGGAGCTACTTCCACTAGACCATGCATTCAAAAATAGGAAAAAGTGGAGCAAGATCAAGTATCAAGTTTGACTTCGTTCGTGGCTGCTGAGTGTGTGATCCTGGAACAGCTAATTCACTATGTCAACTCGGGCCATCCCTTGAAACACATTTAAGGCATTGTCGTTAATTCTTATTTTACGACACTTTACCTTTGCGACTTTAAAAATTAGAATTTCATCTCATCTAGTGTACGCTACCATGTTCAATCAATTTTTTTATGTCCTCATACTTTATTGCTGCTTATTCTTCTTGTCCAAATCAACTTTTTTTAATTTTTTTTCTCCCTCTTCCATCGAAAGAAAAACAAAACCAAAAGAAAAAAAATTCAATCTTTTGAATCAAAAAAAAGGGAGGTTTTCCATTCATCGTATTTTCCTCAATACATCATAATCAGATACTATTAATAGAGATAAACCCCAAATCAATCATGGCACAAGAAGTTCCTACTTTCAAATTAGTTCTCGTTGGTGATGGTGGTACTGGTAAAACCACATTTGTCAAGAGACATTTAACTGGTGAGTTTGAAAAAAAATACATTGCCACCTTGGGTGTTGAAGTTCATCCTTTGGGATTCCACACCAATTTTGGTGAATTGAAATTCGATGTCTGGGACACTGCTGGTCAAGAAAAGTTTGGTGGATTAAGAGATGGTTATTATATCAATGGTCAATGTGGTATCATTATGTTTGATGTTACTTCAAGAATTACCTACAAAAATGTTCCTAATTGGCACAGAGACTTGGTGAGAGTTTGTGAAAACATCCCAATTGTATTGTGTGGTAACAAAGTTGACGTTAAAGAACGTAAAGTTAAAGCCAAGACCATCACTTTCCATAGAAAGAAGAATTTGCAATATTATGACATTTCCGCTAAATCCAACTATAATTTCGAAAAACCATTTTTGTGGTTAGCTAGAAAATTGGTTGGTAACCCACAATTGGAATTTGTTGCTTCTCCTGCATTGGCTCCACCAGAAGTTCAAGTTGACTCTGACTTGATGCAAAAATACCAACAAGAAATGGAACAAGCTACTGCCTTGCCATTGCCTGATGAAGATGATGCTGATTTGTAAACACACACAGGGAAAGAGAAGGCGACAATACGTGTTTGGGGTATTGGTTGAGCTTTTGTAGCTTTGAGCTCCTTTTAGAAGGTTGTTTATGGATTTAATGTACAACTACAAGAAAGAGAGAAAGAATGTAAGTTGAAGAATGTGAGTGGAGTGAAGCTTGTTGGTGTTTTAATTTTTTTTTCAAAAGTTATATAGTTTATATAGTTTCAGATACAATTGAGAATTTTATATCTATTAGATGCAGTGGTTGCCAATGCTTGAACATTGGAATATATTTGATGTCGGTTGATCACGTCATCGTTAGACGATATAGTGGGTACTCAACTTTGATTCGGACCCTTTTATGTGGTAATGTTTCATCAACATCATTGCACGTATTGGCCACCATCACTATAAAAGTTTTTACATAACCTCCACTGGAGTATGCTTCCCCATTCTTCACCTTTGAATCCTTTGAATTGCGAGTTGAGTTTCCCGCATTGTATTATAAATCGCAGGAGGTGGAGGTGGGAACCCGCTCAAATGAGGAGGCGGAGGAAGCATGAATCCTTCTTCTTCTTCGCCATCTTCTTCATTGTTAATGTCCCCACTTTTCCTGTCTGCACTAGCACTTGCTCTCAGATCAATATCCATACCATCTTTGTCTCCCCTCCTGTCAGGTGCTTGCCAGTAGCCATTACTTTGATTCTTGATATCGTTACCTCCAGGTATACCTTTATTCAATTTATCAAATGTTATTTCATATATTAGCTCTTGTGGATTCCATTCACCAGTCTCTTTAGCTTTGAATTCGTAATAGTCACAATAGTATTTAATATGATGTTTTCCCATCAAGTGTGATTTCCGAACACTCATCGTGTCATGAGTCAAATATGACTTGCAGTAATCACAATAATATTTCGGCATGGTAATATACAGGGGAGGACTGGGGATTTGATACTTCCTTTGGGTGTATATCGACCACTTAGATGTCAAGTTATGGGTCCTTTTTCGAAGCGGTCGGTGTTTCGTTATCTTGATATAGTATCACGTGAATCCATAATTTCTCTCTGTCCAATTGAATTACAAGATTCTCTAATTGCGAGGATTAAAATTGAGGTCCAATACACTACCATTATTAGGTGATGAAAAAAAAAAAAGAATAGGAAAAACAGAGGTGGAAAAAAAGGTCGTCAGAAACAGTTCAACGATATCATATAATTATAGATCAACAGAGGAAAACATGTTCAGACCAATTGCCGTATGTATAGGAAGTGCCAGCAGATACGGGAGGGGCTTTCATGTTCTGGAGTTGGCTATTGGAAATATCAATTTGACAAGACGATGTTAGAGGTGTAGAAAGAAGGCTTTAGCGACGACAAGCGTGAGAATATGCTAAGGAAGCTAATTGGGACACATGGGGGTGATTTAATTCACCACTGTCTTGTTGCGGCTATGTTGTTGACTTATTTTAATTCAAATCCACGCTCAAAAAGAGAGCCATTGCGAACCCCCGTCCATAATGCACCATACCAGACTTATACTAACTCCTCCTCTAGCGTATATCATCAAGAAGATTGTTTTCAATCACTCCTAGAAGATCAAACTTGATTGGAGACTTGTATGTCCAAAACATTAGACAATTCAAACCACAAGCCCTTTCACAAGAAGAGATTGATTCCGCAGTTAAGAAGTTTCAATTACCAGGTAAACCAACCATTCCACAAATTCACGAATTGTCAACTGAACAAGTTAAAGAGTATGAGCAAAATGAAGTTGAAGCTGAGGCTGCACAACCAACTGAAGCTAATTCTGAAACTAAACCAGATGAAGATTGGTTTGTTTTTGATGAAGTTGAAGCTGAAGGACATTAGATTTTTTGCTGGTTGTTTTGAATGATTGGCAAGAATGTAAATTGAGAAAGCTGAAAGCGCTGTTGTTTCGATGGCTCAATTTGTATACTGAAGTATAGAAACGGAAATGATTATATATTCATTGTTTTGAGGGCAATCGGACAGCATACTGTAGTCAAGTAGAGAAATTTGAGTTATTTTCAACCGAATGGCTATACACGGAACTCGTCTGTAGGTATTCACGGACTCTCGAATCTCTACTACTATAGATTGATGAACATATCTTTTAGTATCGTAGATGTTAATTTTCAATGCACCAAAATGCTTCTTTTTACCTTTTGTGTAAAATGAGAAAATCAAAACAAAACAAAACCCTAAAACCAGTTTAAAACTTAATTGCAAGAAACCCCAATTCATATTCCCCTTACATGACACCGCCCTCAGAGAAGACAGACAGTGTGTCAAGAGTAAAGGCACTAGCTGCGCTTGTTAACGCTACATTGGAATCACGAGCATATATCGATACAAAGTTATTATTCCCCAGTATTAACTGGTCTTATCTTGTATCAGATCAAATCAAAAACAACCCCAACATTGCTGACGTGGAGACTACCGAGACAATTTGCCAAAACGATGAAAATATTCTCCGTGTGATTCATGAGTTGATTTTGAGTATCGATAAGAATCGTCATCGCCAGAAAAAGCTCAATGAAACATTATTGGCAAAAGATCGCCAGATAGATGATTTAAATCGTCATGTATTGACACTAGAAAAGAAGTTGGCTAGCAAAGAACATAAGAGTCGGGATTCACTCATAGACCATACTTTGTTAACCAAACAGGTTGAACATCTAAGTAGGACCAATAAGTTGCAACTGAAAAATGTCAAAACATTGACGACATCAAATAAGGATCTACAAGCAAAATATCGAGTTGAATTGAAACGCAAAAATTTAGAAATCAGCAATTTAAAAAACAAGTTACTTGAAAAGAGAAGTTTGAGCTCAACTATTGAATATGGAATACCACTAACACCATCGCTGCGACCAACAACAACAACAATAAATCTTAGCGATCAAGTAGTCAACGATAAAGAGATTTACAACAATACCCCCATCATTGACAACAATTCGAATCTAGGGATATCTTTTGATAACGTTGAGCTTGCCAAGATTCAAAAAATCGTTCGCGATGATTCGTCAGAATATATCAAATCACTAACAATGATTATTGAGAGCATCACTGGTGAAAATTATAAATTGACAAATTTCATTCACCACGTTAAGAATTACTTGTCAATGGTTAATTTACAAATTACAAATTACAAGGGTGCTGAACTAGACTTGGGGATCCCTGCGCCATCCGATATGATTGACTTGAAACAAATAAATGACATGGATGAAACTGTGGTGCAAAAGTATTATAATGAGATTGATAATTCTGAAGTGGTGGAGTTGCCCTTGGTGAATGAATTTTATAAATTGTATCACAACTTGAAACAAATGTTGGAATTGGTGGCTAATATTGGAATTGACCAAGAAGCTCAAAAAGTTATTGATAACCTTCGACAGGATCTTAAAGTGACAAAAGAATGTTTACAAGATTCATTGGAAATGAATGAAAAATGGAAAAAGATTGCTAGAAAGAGAGAAGATACGTGAAGTAGAGCAGGAATATACTATTAGCTATGATGAAGTTTTCTTAGCAAAAAAGGAAAGATAAATCAATCGATAACAACCCCCTTTCTCGATCCTCTTGCAATAGTTTCCTCCAGAGTAACCACATTCAAAGGGAAGTCTCTTGTAAGAGAGTTTATGTCATATTTCAACTCTTCCCGATGTTTCCACATCAACTCTTGCGATGTGGATGCTTTGAGATAGGTATTTGATAGCATCCCTGTGCAATACAACTTCTTGTACCAAACATCAGCCCTTGCCACTGTCAATTCTTGGGCACGACTATCTTGCAGTGAATCATTCAGCAGTGATTCACTCAAGTTTGCTAGATCAATTGCACCTTCATCGGGGATCGTTTGTGTTTCAGCAGGATTCGAGCTTCGTTCGTCTGGATTGTCACAGTTGGAGTCTTCTTCTAATACAAAAAACTTGTTAATTCGAATCAAATCACCTGGTTGCAACAAAGGAAAATCAAAATCTCTAACACCAACAAATGGTCTGAAAACAATGACATGATCCCCAACATTAATAAAGCCATCAGAGAGTGGATCTGAAACTTTACGAATTAATTTCACCCTGTCTATGTTTTGAACAGCTTCCCTTTTACTAACTTGCGGAATAGGTGTTATGGGTGTTGGTTGAACTTGAGCTGACTCAAAAATAGACGAAGTTGTGGCCGGATGCGCAATAATTGTTGGATTGGCAACTTGTTTATCATCCGTGTCAAGTTCAACATCTTCCTCTTCTTCTTCTGCTTCTTTATTAGCATTTGTCGCAACAGCATCAGTAGACGTTCCAAGTATTTCAAATCTAGAAAGATTGATTGCTGAGTCGTACTCTAAGGATTGATTCTGCCCAGTGGCATCGAACTTTTCGTAAGCACTTCCAAATTCTTTCAAACTCTCAACGGTCTCATCCCTAGTTCGAGGAATATCCCTCACTTGATGGAGTTGAGGATCATGAATTGCATTCTCATCTAATGCAATCCGATCGCTCTCCGAATCAGGGACTTCCTCAGTGGATTCATGTTCACTTGGTTGGTTCTCATGCACGTCGTTATGGTTTCTTTCTAGGACAGAAGAACCCATTGGATAACTATCCAATGCAATATTTGATCCATTCGTGGTGGATCTACGGCTTCTCAGATGATCTACAGTAGAGTCGTTTTGCAGCTCCAAGTCAGCAGAAACTCTTGATTGATCAAAAACCTTTTGTCTTTGACGAGTCTTGATTGACAAGATATGTAAATACCAGTATGGATCTGTGAGTGACGTAACCATGAGTAAGGTGAACACGGTCAATGACAATGTAATGATCAATAGAATGAGAAGTGCTGTATCTGAACCAGACATTGTACATAACACACTGATTGGAAGCGGTGTCTGGTATGTGGATGGATTTGAGTCTGGTGTGTTGTTTGTGTGTGTGTGTGTGTGTGTGTGTGTGTATAAATTTTGGTTGCAAATAATTTCTTCATTCTTCTCCCCCTGTCTTGTTTCTTTCTCCCTTCCCCCTTGTCTCCCACAGTACACTACTCTTTCAACCCATTCAAGTCAACTTTTGCAGTCTTTACAAACTGGTCAAACTCCTCATCTTCGTCAATAATACTAAGCTCTTCAATTAACGTTTGTTCTTGTTGTAATCGCATGGCTTTTTCATCTTCTTTTGCTTCATCCAATGTCCGATACTTTCTGTTTGATTTCTTTGTCTTACTCTGTTTTACTTTTTGGGCCCTCTCAGTTAATACAGCATTCCTACTAGTCTTTGGATTGTATAAATCATCCAACTTCAATGCCAAAATCTCCCTCGCCTTTTTCCGGTTTTGTTCCTGAGACCTTGTCGCTTGACAAGTAACTACTATTCCAGTTGGCTTGTGAGTCAACTGCACTTTTGAGTTTGTCTTGTTGATCTTTTGTCCACCAGGACCTCTACCACCTTTAATGAAACTCTCTTCAATTTCTTCTTCTTTGATCAACCACTTTGGTCGAGGAGGGAGTTTGTTTTTTTTCGGAATAGCATTAAGAGCGCGAGCAGTTGTGAAAAGTCTCGTTGGATATCGCAACATGTAGGACTGAGTCTTTTTCGTTTTTGCTTGTGCCTAATCATCTGATGGAGCAGATGGAATGCGATCCTTTTGTGCTACCACATGTAGATACGCTACCAGGTCCCATTTCAAAAAGAATGTTTGTGTAACGCGTGTAAACAAACAAATGTTACACAAAAATGCAGATTTTGAATAATTTAACTCAATTGGGATAAATAATAGTATACGATTACACGTTATTTTTTTTATAAAAATTTATCACAGTTCATTCTCAGTTTCCTCCTCCTTATTCACCAAGATCCCACTATTCAACATTCATTTCTTTGCTTGTGGAACTAGAATCGAATCAGCACTAAACTCTTCAGAGAACTATAGACAATATCTCATTGATTCTCATTCACACGGAAATTATGTCATTTGAACGTCCAAGCGTGTACTCAGCGCCAGTCTTGCAAGGTGAAAGTCCAAGTGATGACTCTTTCAACCAGATTACCAAAGCGTTTCGTAAATTTATATTAGAATTTAGGTTAGATTCACAATTCATTTACAGAGATCAATTACGTGAAAACTTGTTGATCAACAACTACTTTCTCAAAGTGGATAGTGAACACCTTATTGGATTTAATGAAGAGTTGAACAAAAAATTAACGGATGACCCGTCTGAAATGATTCCACTTTTTGAGGTTGCCATAACTGATATTGCTAAGAGAATAGCCTACTTGTCAAAAGATGAAATTCCAACCAATTTTCCAACTTGCCAATTAATCTTGTATTCACAAGCCAACAAAGTCTCAATAAGACACTTGGACTCTGAACACATTTCTAAAATTGTTAGAGTGAGTGGTATCGTTATTTCTGCCTCCGTTTTGTCATCAAGAGCTACTGAAGTGCAATTGATTTGTCGTCAATGTAAGCACACCATGCAGTTGAAGGTCAAGTCTGGTTTTGGTCCTATCCAGTTGCCTAAATGCCAGAGCCCTCACAATATAGACCCCAATTCAACTCAAGAAAAATGCCCCCAGGATTCATATGTTATCGACCACGATAAATCTCATTTTGTTGATCAACAAGTACTAAAGTTACAAGAATGTCCCGACATGGTTCCTGTAGGTGAAATGCCGCGTCACATTTTGTTGCAAAGTGATAGGTACTTGACTAATCAGGTTGTACCAGGTACAAGAGTAACTGTTGTTGGTATATACTCAATTTTTCAATCCAAACAAAGAGCAGGTAATAGCAGCGCTAGCAATGTTGCCATACGTAATCCTTATTTGAAAGTCCTCGGAATCCAAACAGATATTGACAATGGTGCTAATGGGCAAGGTATCACCTTTAGTGAAGAAGAGGAAGAAGAGTTTTTAAAATTGTCAAGAATGTCAAACTTGTACGAGGTATTTGCCAATTCGATTGCCCCTTCAATTTACGGGAACCTGGATATCAAAAAGGCAATCACGTGTCTCTTGATGGGTGGGTCCAAAAAGATTCTTCCAGATGGAATGAGGTTGAGAGGAGATATCAATGTCTTGTTGTTGGGTGATCCGGGTACAGCTAAATCTCAATTGTTGAAATTTGTTGAAAAAATTGCCCCCATTTCGGTGTATACCTCCGGTAAAGGTTCATCTGCCGCTGGTTTAACTGCTTCTGTGCAAAGGGATCCTCAAACTAGGGATTTCTACTTGGAAGGAGGTGCTATGGTGTTGGCTGATGGTGGGGTTGTGTGTATCGATGAGTTTGATAAAATGAGAGATGAAGATAGAGTGGCCATTCACGAAGCCATGGAACAGCAAACGATTTCTATTGCCAAGGCTGGTATTACAACAATCTTGAACTCTCGAACATCAGTCTTGGCTGCCGCTAATCCAGTATTTGGAAGATATGACGAATTCAAATCACCTGGAGAAAACATTGATTTTCAAACGACCATCTTGTCGAGATTTGATATGATCTTCATTGTCAAAGACGATCACAACGAGAGTAGAGATCTTTCCATAGCTCATCATGTTATGGATGTTCATGCTGGTGGCAAAACACAAGAATTGCAACAAGAAGGTGAGATTCCAGTGGAGACAATGAAGAGGTATATTCAATACGTCAAATTGAGGTGTGCGCCACGTTTAACCGCTGAAGCTTCCGAGAGGTTATCGTCTCACTTTGTATCCATCAGAAGAAGATTACAAATCAATGAAAAAGAAATGAATGAAAGATCGTCAATTCCTATCACCGTTCGTCAATTGGAAGCTATCATTCGTATAACAGAATCCTTGGCCAAATTGAGATTGAGTCCAGTAGCCACTGAAGAACACGTTGAAGAAGCTATTAGGTTGTTTACTGCGTCTACTATGGATGCTGTTGATCAAGGCTTTGGAAACAGCGCTGATGCTAATTTGAATGCCGAAATCAAAAAGGTCGAGCAAGAATTGAGAAGAAGGTTACCGATTGGATGGTCTACTGCTTATAGAACTTTGAGAAAGGAGTTTGTCGATTCAGGTAAAGCTAGCAGCTCGGCATTGGAAAAGGCTTTGTATATTATGGAGAGACATGAAGTTATCAAGTTTAGACACCAAGGTCAAAATATACTCAGAGTCGGTGTTTAGCGCTACAACAGGTTCTTCAATTTTAATAGTGGATATTAGACGTGTGTATTATAATTTTACATATATAATTCGTGAAACCTTGGTTTCTTCTTGTTCTGTTTCTCACGCTTTCAATATTATGATAACAGAATCACCTCTCAAAAACAACTTACTAATAAATCTCTCCCTAGAGACACTTTTGGTTTGATTGAACTCATTCTTCACTGTTTCGGTCCACAACTCCTTGACATTCTCCAATACCAAGTTACAATGTCTATCAAAAGCTCGAATCTTACCAACTAGTTTGTGATTGTTCCGACACGATATTATCACTGGAGTATTTTCTTTCTGTGCTTGGTTAATTAATGACATTGGTCCATGTAAAAATTCAAACTCTTCCAACTTGGCAAGTTCGAGTTCAGTTAGCTCTGAACGTGGACGGTTTATGAATTCACTAAATGGGAGAGAAGTTAGTAACAGGATTAGACACAATACATCCATTCGTGTGAAGATACATACCTCATTGTTGGTGCTGCAATATGTCAAGTATCTGGTAATAATGTACTGCTAATGAATTGCTATTCTCTCCTTTGGGTAGCAATATCTTGTCGGTATCCTGGTAAGCACTGCAAGACAAGCTAGGTGATGTTAAAGCTGAATTTTTTTTGTGGTTTCTCTGGTGCGAGTGAAGAGTAGTATTGGTACTTGTAGACAAACAATTTATATTCTATTTAGGTGGCAAAGCCAATGGAGCTGTTAGTACAGTTCCTCTCCTGATGGTTGTTTCTATACGATCCTTCAACACCTTTGAGGCACACTCTACCTTCAAAGTCCTGTAATCTATATTAGCAACACTCTTTCCAATTGTTATCCTAGCCTTCTCATCTTCTAAATTCTCCAAAGATTCACCAAACTGAGCTTCCAATAAAAGCTGAAGTTGAGATATCCGACTCGCAATATCTGACTTGGAAGTCAACGAAGTGTCATTCTCAAATTCTTGTTTGATGTGGGGATGTTGATGATTATGAGAATGTTGTGCCGATGACATCTTCACTGATGCTGGAGACGAATCAATCGAATATAGTATAGCAATGATACTATCTGCTAATGAATCGGCCATTAAATTGTCATTAATCCACTCCACCGAGATGTAAAGTCCGGGACCTTTTGATCTATCTATTAAAATGTCTACAACGTCCATAACCACACATTCCCATGACTGTGCATCATCATTGATAACATTGATGTAACCAAACATTTGCTCCAAATGCCAAATCATCAATGGTAAATTTGCATTGATTTTGAGATTCATTTTGGACTTGACTATCGATGTGGATAACTGAGTAAACTCGTTCAAATCTTGCAACTGAACAAGATCCAATTCAAAATCTTTTGCAACGAGTACTCCGGAAACAACTTGACCCGGTTTGAAAGTGCTTAGTGTTCCATTGACTTGTCTTTTTTTCTCGGAATCTTCGTCGTCCACCTCCTCCATTTTGACATCATTTCCGTCATTATCAACTTCAGTCAATTTCTCCTCAATCTCATGTTTCAAAGTCTGCAATTGCTCTTCTGCAAGTGAACCAAGCACTTTAGCAATCTTTAATCCCTTGAATGGAATAGTAAGCTCTTCACAATTCCTGGGGTTGAATACCTTGACCTCTTTGTCGGTACCCTTTCGTGAGGAATATTTACTCAACAACGCCGATTTCAACCTACCCATAGGAACTGAGTCACCATGTACCAAAATGATTTTCGAAGGAGATACCTTGTCAATGAATTCGGAATTTTGCTGAAAATCAACATGCGCAGCAAATGAAATCTCTTCAATTCCAATTCTTCTGGGGATACTCAAATCTGGGTTATTTAATGATTGGATTACTTGTGGTTCCTTCAACAAATCCTTTGCCATTGTTCCTTCTACGGAGTATCCTGTCAATATCACAAGATTCTTCTGTTCTGGTGCCCACTTTTCTAGCAATTGTCTGGATACTCCTGCTTGCAACATACCCGGCGTTGCTACAACTACGGATGGACCCAAATCTGAAAATTTTGAAAGGTTTCTGATTGACTTGATATACTTAAAATCAAACGGGCTAGACTTTGAATCATCAGAAGAAGACGAGAGCCGTATTTTATCATTCATGATACCAGTGTATGTTTCGTAAACGGCCATACATTTTCTAGCTAGATCAGAGCAGTAATAAACACTGACATTCTGTAGATCTTCGTTTTTTTCCCAATATTCGTCAAGAATCAACAATAGTTCTTGGGCGTTACCCAAGGCAAATACTGGCAACAAAACACGTCCTCCCTTTGTTAGCGTTGCATGGATGTGGTTCGTAAGTTTCGTCTCCAACTCAGCTCTGGGCTCTAATGTACCAGTTCCAAATGTTGACTCAGTAATTAAAACGTCAGGTTTGACTGGTGGGACTTCGGCGGAAGGTAAATGACGATTTTCTTCTCTGGAATAATCACCTGTGAAAAGTATCTTCAACCCGCCAATTTCGATCAAATACATACAAGCACCAAGAACATGGCCGGCGTAGTAAGCTGTGAACCGGATTCCATCAACTTCCATTGTCGAGTGAAAATCAATAGTCTCAATTCTGTCAAAGGATTTAAATATATCGTCATCTGTGTATATATTCCCACCTTCGTCATTACTACTAGTACTACCACCGCCTTCCGTCCTTGAGTTTCCAATGGATGTCACTCTCACAAAGTCTTGCATTAACCAGCGATATATTGCTTTAGTTGCATGTGTCATGAAAACCTTGCCTCTGAAATTTGATTGTTGCATTACATAGGGTAATGAAGCTGAATGGTCCACATGGAAATGACTCACCAACAAAATGTCCACTTTGGACAAGTCGTATTCATCAAAGTACGGAAATGATGCATGTCCACTCAATGCTGGGTGCATCCCGGCATCCAACATAATAACTTTGTTTTTGTACTCAATGATATGGCACGATCGTCCCACCTCATTACACCCTCCAAGCCCAAAAAATTTGAAACTTTCTTCATTGGAGAAGGAGGCATCCTTTTCGCCCATGATTTGTTCTTGTGAGGTATTGCTCTTGGCGATATATATATATATGTGTGTACGTGTGTTTGATTGAATCTTGTTACTTTTTTCTTCTCTTTTTTTTCAATAATGGATTTCTCACACCAAACATCTTTTGTGCTTCAACTGAATTTCATACTGATGGCCCCGATTCTACATCAAAGCGTTATTGAAAAGAGAGTGTGTGTCAAAAATGAAGCTAAAGCTTATGACTAGAAACATTGAGAAACTCAAAGATACTTTGGCACTCATATCCCATCTTCGGAAGTTTATCATACTTAAAATCACGTCAAAAGAACTCAGTGTTATACTGGTAAACACTGGATCTGCCAACCTGGAGCCACAAGTATGGTGTAAGTTCACCACCTCGAGTCTATTCGAAAGCATGGAGATTCAGAGTATGAGAGACAACACCATTCTGATGGAGATAAATATAGATCTACTACTACAAACTTTGAGAAACTTTGACAAAGCCAATAGTGAGGGGTTAAATATAAGGCTACAGCGAACTGATGCAAGTGGGGAGCAGGGAACAAGCACAAAAAACGGACGAACAGCGTCGTTGGCCTTGTTCTATTCCAATATCAACGTCAACTCCAATGTTATTAACCACACTTTCAGAATACCTGTAAAGATATTAAAGGAAGCTCAGGATTTTTTTCAGGAACCATCCCACTCCGATGTTGGGTTGATAGTGAGACTACCCAATGAGTTTATCGCCATATTCAAGCGTTTAGAGAAATTCAAGAAAACAACGTTCAACGATATTGTGGCAATACAAGCAAACAACAGAGATACAGGAAGCTTGCGGTTCGTCTTGGAGGAAGATGGCAAGTTTAAAGTGACAGTGGGTTGGAATACGAAGCTTGAGTTCCATAAGCCCATATCAAATGATGCGGAAACCATACGAGAGTCATTGAGAAACGTTGATACAATGATGCTGGATCACTCAGAACTCGAGGGGACCCCGGAAGTGGTAAACATCAGTGTTAAATTAAAGGATTGGCAACTGGCGTCCAAAATTGTAGGACGTTGCAAAACCGTGATTCTATGTATAGGTCATAGAAATTGTAGTCTCCATTGTTTGCTAGATGAAACCGAAGATGTGGAACTAGTATACTTTATAAACGGTGTGAGAAATTTGTAAATGTAATAGAAATTGAGTCATAGAAAGTTGCAAAAAAGTTTTGGCAAAGGGTGTCTTTTTTCAAACAGCGCTTTTCAGCGTTTGCTATTTTTTTCAACTTGTACCATTGTAGACTCTTCCCACAATAATATTTCACTAGAACACAATGGTTGAACCCAGGACATTGGATAGAGAAGATCCAGACTTCTTTGGTGCAGGACCTGCACTTTTGCCCACCGATGTATTGCAACAAGCTGCGTACGACTTAATCAGCTACGAAAATGACATAGTTGGTGTTGCCGAAATTTCACACCGCTCAAAGCCAGCAATTGCGATAATTGATGACACTAAAGACAACTTGAAGAAATTGCTTGCCATTCCTGACAACTATGAAGTGTTTTTTCTTCAAGGTGGAGGTACCACTGGGTTTTCCTCTATAGCTTACAATTTGTTTGCCAATCACGCCAAAAGAACTGGTAAGAAAGGAAGAGCTGCATATGCAGTCACTGGTTCTTGGTCAGCAAAAGCTACAGAGGAGGCCAAGCGTTTGGGTTTTGAAGTGGATATCGCTGTGAATACAAAGTCTATAAATTATGGTGACATACCACCTTACTCAGAGTGGGAACCAATCAAAGAAAACACTTCCTATTTATGGGTTTGCGATAATGAGACTGTTCATGGGAATGAGTTCAAGGATACGCCAGGCTCAGAATATTTGCCTAAAGGTGTTGAGCTAGTTGCAGACATGTCGTCAAACATCTTATCGAAAAAAGTTGACATTAGCAAGTATGGACTCATTATGGCAGGCGCGCAGAAAAATGTGGGTATTGCTGGCTTGACGATTTACATAATCAGGAAAGATTTATTGGATCAAGCTTCCGATGAAGAGTTGAGAAAGTTGAATATTCCTTTGCTGCCTATTGCCACGCATTTCCCGACCGTTGTGAAAAACAACTCGGCTTACAACACAATTCCTATCTTTGCGTGTCAAATCTTGAAATTAGTCACTGAAAAGCTCCTCAAAGAGGGTGGTCTCGAAGCAAAGGAGAAACTCAACAACAAGAAAGCAGAATTATTGTACAAGGTTTTGGATTCTTATCCGGGTTTTTACAACTTACCAGTGAAGAACCCCGAAGTTAGATCCAACATGAATGTAGTGTTCAAGTTACCAAGTGAAGAGTTGACTGCTAAATTCATTGCTGAAGCTGACGCTGCCAAATTGAAAGGTTTAAAAGGCCACAGATCAGTTGGCGGTATCAGAGCCTCTATTTACAATGCAGTTCCAACTTCGAGTGTAGAAAAATTGGCAAAATTTGTGGATGAGTTCGCCAAGGCTAATAGTTAAACATTGTATAGTCTTTGAATGTACAATTGAATATAGTGACGGTTAGTGTGCCTTCCACTTGTGTAGCGAAATGAAAAAAGAATTGAAACTTTTCAGTTGATGCAACAAACATACGATCAAAGGAAATGTTTCTACCGTCATGGCGTCACATACGTACTTCACTACGATATAGTCGCATCCGAATAAGGTGCCACTACTCACTGACATCTTCATTAAATGTATTATCCACCGAAGAAAAGCGACAAAAACTAAGCCAAGATAAATTTCGTAAAGAATTGGAGGAACGAATTTCCAAGATTCCTATTGCAAACTACCGCAATTTCAGCATTGTAGCACATGTGGATCATGGCAAGTCAACACTTTCGGATAGACTTTTGGAGCTCACGGGTGTTATTCAACCAGGCTCCAAGTCACAGGTGCTCGATAAGCTAGATGTTGAAAGGGAACGAGGCATCACAGTTAAGGCCCAAACAGTCTCGATGATTTACAATGATCCAAAGTCCCGGGAAGATTTTCTACTTCATTTGGTTGATACCCCTGGTCATGTTGACTTTAGAGCGGAAGTTTCGAGGAGTTATGCGTCTTGTGGTGGTGCATTGTTGTTGGTCGATGCGTCTCAAGGAGTCCAAGCACAAACAGTTGCGAATTTTTATTTGGCTTACAGCATGGGCCTCAAATTGATTCCGATTATAAACAAAATTGATCTAGATCTGGCTGACATTCCAAGGGCCGTTGAGCAAGTGGAGTCTACTTTTGAATTGGATCCCAAAGATTGTATTCCGGTGAGCGCAAAAACCGGTTTGAATGTGAAGGATATTATCCCGTCCATTATAGAAAAAATCCCAGCACCTTCGGGAGATGTCAATAAGCCATTGAAAGCTCTACTTGTGGACTCATGGCACGATCCCTATGTTGGTGTTGTGATGTTGATACACGTAGTGGATGGTAAGTTGAAAAAGGGAATGAGGGTGCTTTCTGCGCATTCAAACAAATCGTATGATATCAAAGAGGTGGGAATAATGTACCCTGATCGAACGCCTATGGATTGGATTAAAGCTGGCCAAGTGGCATATGTGATTCCTGGAATGAAAAACCCAAGGGAAGCTTTGGTAGGTGACACATTTTTCCAATTGGGGAAAAGTGAAGGATTAGAACCTCTCCCTGGTTTTGAAGAACCCAAGCCAATGGTGTTTGTTGGAGCATTCCCCGCTGATGGTCGAGACTTTAATGCAATGGATGACCAGATGCAGAACTTGGTGTTGAATGATAGGTCAGTGACGTTGGAAAAGGAAACTTCAAACGCTTTAGGCTTGGGTTGGAGACTAGGATTTCTAGGTTCATTGCATGCCTCAGTATTCAAGGAGAGATTGGAAAATGAGTATGGAGCTAAAATTATTCTTACTGCACCAACAGTACCCTATAAAGTCGTTTATCGTAATGGAAGGGAGAAGATTGTTACCAATCCTGACGAATTTCCCACCAACAAGATCGGAAACGAAGTTGACTGCTTTATGGAGCCGTATGTTGAGGCTATTATGACATTGCCAAATGAATACGTTGGAACTGTGATGACACTTTGTTTGAATAATAGAGGCGAGCAAAAGGATATTGAGTATTTGAACACAGGACAGGTGATGCTAAAGTACGAGCTCCCAATGGCGCAATTGGTGGAAGATTTTTTTGGCAAACTCAAGGGTTGCACCAAGGGGTATGCCTCGTTGGATTATGAGGACTCTGGTTATAAAAAATCAGATATTGTCAAGATGGAATTGTGCGTTAATGGTGAGCCACAAGATGCATTGACAACAATCATACACAAATCTCAAGCATTGACTAAAGGTAAAGATTACGTCACAAGATTCAAAAAATATCTTCGCTATCAGTTGTTTGAAGTTGCTATACAAGCAAAAGTCAACAATAAAGTAGTTGCAAGAGAAACGATAAAAGCCAAGAGAAAAGACGTTACACAGAAATTACATGCCGCCGATATCTCACGTTATAAAAAGTTATTGGAGCGACAAAAGGAAGGTAAAAAGCAAATGAAGGCTAGTGGAAGAGTAACCATTGGCAACGACGCTTACCAAACATTTTTACGACGTGATGATTAAAAATCGTCTTGTATATACAAAAATTTTATAGACCCGCCATGTACTTTTAACAGTTTAGTTTCTTAAAAACTTCTTGTAAAAGATATTATCCGACTCATCGATGAATGTGTAACCAATCTTTTGCAAAAATTCTTGAAATTCAGCTTCGGACCCATCTGGTAAGATAAACCCACACAAAACCTTACCAACGTCGTGACCGTGGTTTCTGTAATTGAATAAACTGATATCCCAGTCGCTCTTCAATGCTTGCAAAAAGTTGAACAAAGCATTCGGTTTCTCTGGAAACTCAAACAGGTACAACTTTTCATTTTCGGTTCTCGAAATGTGTGACTTTCCACCAACCAAATAACGACCGTGCGACTTTGCCAACTCATTCTCCGAAATGTCAACAACTTCGAACCCTGCCTTTTCCATGGCATCTATGACAGCTGGTTTTTCAACCTTTTTGTCAGCAACGTTAAAGGATACAAAAATGTTGGCTTTCTCGAGTCCACTGCATCTGTATGAAAATTCGGTTATTGCTCTTGGGTTGATGAGATGTTGCAACACTGCAAATTCACCAGGTTTTTCCGGTATAGTTACAGCTAATGACACCTCTTTACCTTCACCCAAAACCGCTCTTTCACTGACAAATCTCAATCTGTCAAAGTTCATATTTGCACCCGACAAAACAGGGACATAAGTCTTATTCTTGTGATCAATTTCTGGATGACTCTCAATATACTTTTTCAATCCTGCCACTGACAAAGCTCCTGAAGGTTCAGTGATTGACCTTGTGTCCTCAAAAATGTCCTTTATTGCTGCACAAATTTCATCTGTATTAACCAACACAACCTCATCAACCAAATCTTTACACAATCTCCAAGTCTCATCTCCGAGAACCTTGACAGCAGTTCCATCGGCAAATTGACCAACTTTATCCAATTGTGTCAGCTCCTTGTTCTTTAACGACTGGTATAAAGCATTGGCATCATACGTTTCAACTCCAATTATTTTTACATGCGGCGCAATGTGTTTCAAATAAACTGCAACTCCTGCTATTAACCCTCCACCTCCAACTGGAACAAAAATAGCATCTAATTTGTCTAGTCTCAACTGTCTTGTAATTTCCAATGCAACAGTACCTTGACCTGCGATAACATACGGATGATTAAATGGAGGGATATTTACCAAATTATTTTCCTTGCTTAATCTGGCACACTCCTGCTTTGCAGAATCGAAATCATCTCCATATAAAACAACCTGTGAGCCCAATCTCGAAACATTGCTGTATTTTATTGAGGGAGTGGGAGTTGGCATCACAATGGTGGCTGGAATGTTTAGCTTGTTTGCCGAGTATGCAACTCCCTGTGCATGGTTACCAGCAGAGCACGCAATAACACCAGACATTGGCTGTTTTGCATTAGAATGCAAATGAGCAATCATATTGTATGCACCTCTCAACTTGAATGAAAAAACAGGTAACAAATCCTCACGCTTCAAGTATATGTTTGAGCCACATCTTCTGGATAAATTAATTGCATGCGACAAAGGCGTGCCTGCGTCCAGGACAACATCATAAACCCTTGAGGTTAAAATCAATTTTATGTAGTCTGGTTGCTTTGAATTGCATCCTTGAGAGTTTTGTATAAAGTCTGATTCTGAAAGCTCTGGCCATTTCGTCTCAATTGCAATTGTAGAATTTGTTCTGATAGATGATCTGCTCAGATGTAGGAGAACAGGTGCTAGGAGTTGCCTAGATGCAACAATTGGACTTAGCCTGATCATTAACTAAAATGGGTTATAAATATGTGTGAATTATTGGAAATAAATGAATCAACAAGAATTTTGCTGTATCGCTCCAAGAAAAATGGAAGAAGGTACCCTGGAAAGAAACAAAATGCTGGTGTAAAGCTGTCTTGTTATACGAATCTTTAGTATTTATGTGACACTTGATCCTTCAATGTATAGTGTGCATGACATCAATCCGATTGACTCATAGAGTGAGCGCGTAAGTGAAAAATGTGAAAAAAAAAAAAAAAAAAAAAAAATTAGACAACAATTTGGCCTAATTGCACGACTGTACAAAAAAAATCTTCCTGTATGTTCAAGTACAAATTTTGTTATCGTTTCCTTGGAAGAGAACTTAAAAAGTGATTGATTTTGCAAAGGCGTTGGGTGGCACAAGCATAACACAAGTAGATCCATCTCAGGTGTATGTTGACAAAGTAGAGGTTGTTCGTTATACCATAATGGAGAGCTAAAGTGAAGCTAAGTGATATACAAGAGAGAACAACCAGTCAGTGGTTTAAATAAATAATAAAAAAAATGGTTGCAAAATTGTCTACGTTAGCAGAAGATACTAGAAATGTGCAACACATCTGGAACCTTAACACCACCTCCGAAAGATTTTGATTTCTGTTCGTTTGTAGAGTGAATTTTGGACGAAACACATTGGCGTACTTCGTGTGAGTAAATACACTAATATGCCAA
This sequence comes from Lodderomyces parapsilosis, assembly GCF_000182765.1. Classification (NCBI taxonomy): domain Eukaryota; kingdom Fungi; phylum Ascomycota; class Pichiomycetes; order Serinales; family Debaryomycetaceae; genus Lodderomyces; species Lodderomyces parapsilosis. The sequence continues at coordinate 1,055,061 of NW_023503278.1, forward strand.
TAAAACTCTTCTCGAGCTCCTCTTGTAAAGTCTTGCATCAAAGAAGCGTAAATAATGTTTAAATTTACACAAAACCACTCACTTTGATGTTAGTGATATTCTCCCTAACCCCCCTGCCAGCCTTACATATATAAAAAGTCCTCCCAACATAACATAAAAATCGATTTAAACAACGCAAACCCTCTACAAATTACACGAAAGTGGGCGTATCATTCGATCTCAAATCATAATTCCCTATTCCTTTTTTTTTGTTATAACAACGACAACTGAATAGAGTCTCTAGTGGTGCAAACGTTTCCTTTGCTTCTTATTTCAAGTTCTATCACCTTTCAAGGTCAGAACACCACGAAGGGAAAGACACATCAAAAGCTTGACAAACACTCAAAACAATTCGTAGAATCTTCATACTAAGAAGAAAGGCACCTTCCCCGTTTATTCACTTATTATGAACTTTGAATATGACAACACCCACTTCTCCAACGATATTGAAATAGATGATACCAAAAATGAGAGCCATTCAAACGACGTGGAGAATTTGTCATTTAATGGAGATAGCACACATTGTTTCACAGTGGATCCACACTCAAACATAAATTTCAACTCTATCGAATGGGAGTACTTGCAGATAGCACAACAATCACTTCACCATCCTCATCCTCATCAGCACAACAACACGCCCCATAATAGTGGACTTGAGGTTTCACCATCAATATCAAATCATACGCTACAGCTGTTGAGGCCAACATTTTCAACTGGGTATGACACTGACAACACTGATCTTCTTGGTATGCTTGACAGCCAGAACCCGAGTAATTTAAATCTTCCAACAAACCAAGATTATCTATCAAGCGATAGTCTTTTGAATCTGTCCGCTAATACTTATAAAGATAGCCATGGATTCAATTTTGAACACCATTTGGACTCCAGTTATTGGGAATATTTGTTGGAGAAGGAGAATATGTTGCACGACAACGAAGACATACCAAATGTAAATACTACCGGGTACAATAATATGAAGTACGACGAAGATGGACTTGGCAAGGTTGACGACGACGTTAATGACAAGGATATCCAGTCCGTACTGTGTTCCCCCAGCACTATCGATGATGAGGACTTAGCTGGTAGCTCAAACAATTATAACCAGAATGACAACATCATGCAATATCATTCAAATGAAGAAACAGCAGAGTTTGGTAAAGAAGAAGATGATGAAGAATGTGTGTGGGATGAACGACTATCTTATGAAAATCACACACGAGCCGAGGATGCCAATTTTTTTAGTGATCCACTCGCACTACAACTCCTGGTGGTAGCTGCTTCTCTGTCGCGACCATCTCCAACTGTGAAGTTAACTAATATCACACGTAATAAGGGTGACAGGTATATAACGACGCCGATTTATGAGTGGCCCGACGATGAAACAACTGGATCGACGAGATTTTACAATAAAATGAAGGTTCGATTATCCTCTTTGGAGCCGAAATGTGTTAGTGATGCTGTTTTAAAGACAGTACGAGAAGAATTTGTAATTCAAGATTCATTCTTGAATGGAGAATCTCCACCGAGTCCCGAAGTTCCAGAACTGATTAGAAAAAGGTCGGATAGAGATGTTGAGTGGACGCCATTGTCAGTTTACAAAGCATACACCAATATAAAGTCGCCCACAAATGGTAAAGAGTCGTATAATAGGTTGGTTCCGTACACTTCATGTATCGGGACATTGAATTATAGGCCAAAGGACCATGCTGCTTGGAAAAGGGCTCCCAACAGGCGTCAATAAAGACGTGAGTAATTTTTTTTAGCACGTGCATTTCACTCGGTAAAGCTCTGATAATGTTTTAAATCCCTCGGCATAAGGTTCGCCTCTTAGATCAACCAACTAATACAATTGAATTGATATCTCTTGAGTACATGTAGTTTGCAAACATTTTTTGTGCGCAGCAGAGACCACGTTGAGAAGATTTACTTGTATAATGGGTCCCGTTACGACTAGGTCACTTGATTAATAGCCAACTTTTGTTGCAAAAAGAAAATTAATAAATAGAAGAGGTACGCAAGAGTGACACATATGTATGAGATTGGAAAAGAGGGAAGGTCATGATCAATTTCTACGTTTCGTAATATACGGTAGTTATTGCATCATGCTTCAACTAGCAAAGAGATTGCTTTTTGTTGTGATTAGGTTTTACGCTTCATTAGCCGCATTAGCTTTTCATTTTCCCACCCACATTAAGTAAATTGTTTGTGTAAGATTAATGTATAAAGTTAAATTGATCTTTCTAAATTAGTTATTGCACGTGCAGTCGAGTAATCAGAAATGATACTGCATATAAGTATTTTTACAAACATTGTTTTTATTCTTGTTCTCCCCCATACATTTTTCATTCATTATCACATACCAATCTCAGAAATATATTTGATTGCAAAAATTTTCCATTTTGTAAAAGACTTATTCTCGACTTCTTTTGAAACCATTTTTCAAGTTCACTTTAAACCTTCTTTTCTCCAGCCTTAACGTTAGTTAAGATTTGTTTGTCTCAGTTCTGCATTTTTCTATTAGAGGGAAAATATCCGAGGTTGATCTTGGAGCAATATTTTATTTATTTTTTGAGAGATGAGTTTGAACAAGGAAGAGGGTATTGCGAAAACGATAGACCAAGTTGATGGAGTTAACTTTGTTACCCAACCAGCCAAATCAGTCCAGTCACCATTTGCTCTGTTGGTAGCTAATGCAAATATTTTAATCAATTCAAACGATCCATATGCAATTGTGGAAAATTTCTTGTTGGATAGAGACAATCAACGCAATGATAGAGGGGACGATGGGTTGGAGGAACTGGACCTTGATTTTGTTACAGTAACTACAGATGCTGCTACTTTGTTGAAGAACTTGCCCTTTTTGTCGGCCTCGTCTTTCAAGAACAACAAGATTGTCAACCACGTGGAAATAAATTACAAAGACTTTACTGCTGTCACAAGTTTGAAAGATTTAAACTTTCCGATCTTGGTGTCACAAACTCCACGTGAAACTTATCAATTTGCAAATTTGGCGTACAACTTGTCTGAGAAATCGAACACCTCGGTTTTTCACTTTTATGTCTCAAATTCCTCATACAAATCCAGTGAAACTATCAAAAATTCTGACGGCGTGTTTTTGAAAGATTTGCAAGGCCTATCATTTGACAAGGTGTTGGCAGAGTTTGATGTCCAACCTTTCGAAATTATAAACAAGAGTCAAAAACAGAAGGATGCCATTCTTTACCTCGGTCAATTAGAGGATGCCTTATTGGAAGCAGCAAATAAAGCTGGAGTCTTGGTGATCAACGTCAAGGTATACCAACCATTTTCCATCTCCCGTTTGCTCAAACTGGTGCCTGCTCAAATTGAAACGCTTACTATTGTTCAACAAGGTAACGGCAACTTTTCGCAATTTTCTCCGTTGCTTCTTGATTTCTTTGCCAACTACTCAGAGCATCAAACTTTGAAAAATTTTACGAGAATTGTATCAGCAACTTTCGGTCCCATTGTCGATTACAATGATGCTTTGACTAAACTTGTATTGAATGTTCACACTGATAAACCATCTCAAAACATATTTTATGGCGAGACAAATGGTGATAAAACTTCAAGTAAACAGCATCAAGAATACGAAAAGGCGGTATCTGAGGCTCATAATTTGGAACAAGCCTACTTGAAGATTCTTCAACAAGTTAATGACACAAACTTGAAGATTTTGAATGAGTATCAAGCCGACAATATCGGATTGCAAACCAATCCTGAATATGGTTTTGGATCATTTTTGTATGATGAAGAACAACAAGAAAATTTAACCAGATTGGTGCAAGTGGCTTTGAAGGAGAACAAGTTCAAAACAAAAGATAATAGCAAGTTGATCGATTTGCTATCACAATGGTTGGTACAGTTGCAAGAGAATGGTGGAGTAGAAAACAGAATACCGCTTGAGGCAATCGACTTGCTAAAGACCGATCAATCCTCAACCACTGCAAGAGAACTTCTTGCTTTGTCGAGTTACTTTACCACCAACAGAAATTGGCTTATAGGCTCAGATGCTTGGTCTTATGATTTGGGTTCATCAGGTGTTCACAGTGTTATCACGTCAGGCAAAAACATCAACATGTTGATCATTGATTCTGAGCCATATAAAGAAAAGTCTTTAGACAAAACCGTCAATGGGTTTAGAAAGAAGGATGTTGGTTTGTATGCAATGAACCACGGTGATTGCTATGTCGCATCAGTGGCAGTTTACTCTTCTTATACCCAGGTTTTACAAGCATTCATCGAGGCTGAAAAGTTCAACGGACCATCCATCGTTTTAGCATATTTGCCATATCATAAGGAGTCCGACAATACATTGGCTGTATTGCAGGAGACTAAAAAAGCTGTTGACACTGGGTACTGGCCATTGTATAGATTTGACCCTAATGCTGCAAAAGAGTCTGACGTCTTCAAATTGGACTCTTCAAACTTGAGGAAACAATTGCAAGACTTTTTGGACAAGGAAAACAAGCTAACCTTGCTTGCTGCGAAGGATCCATTGTTGTCTAGAAATTTGACAGCAAATGCCAACACTGAAGCCAAGCTCATGCAAGCAAAGATTGCTGATGAATCCTATGCAATGTTATTGCTGGGTTTATCCGGCCCACCATTGACCATAGCTTTTGCTTCCGATGGTGGCAATGCAGAAGGTTTGGCCAAGAAAATTAACAGGCAAGCTTTGGGAAGAGGGTTAAAGGCAAATGTTTTGCCCATGGATGATATTTCAATGGAGGATCTTCCAAACGAAACCAATATTGTTTTTGTCACTTCAACTTCCGGTCAAGGTGAGTTCCCTGGTAATGGTAAACAATTTTGGGATGGTCTCAAGAACTCAAATGATTTGGATCTTTCTGGTACTAGGTTTTCTGTGTTTGGTTTGGGTGATTCAGAATATTGGCCAAGAAAGGAAGATAAGCACTATTATAACAAGCCTGGTAAGGATTTACATGCCAAGCTTAAGTTATATGGTGGTGTCGAATTGGCCGAAATTGGTTTAGGTGACGATCAAGATGCCGATGGATTCTCCACTGGATTCAATGAGTGGATTCCAAAGATTTGGGCCGCTTTGGGTGTGGACAATGTTGAAGGTGTTGAAGAACCAAAACCAATCACTAATGAAGATATGAAGCTAGGTTCTGACTACCTCAGAGGAACTATTGCCGAAGGATTGCAAGATGAATCAACTGGTTCCATTTGCGCTGTTGATCAACAATTGACCAAGTTTCACGGTATCTATATGCAAGATGATCGTGACGTAAGAGAAGAACGTAAGGCTCAAGGTCTCGAACCTGCTTATGCTTTTATGGTTCGTGTGAGATTGCCAGGGGGTATTGCCAATCCACAGCAGTATTTGAAGATGGACGAATTGGCTGATGAGAGAGGTAATGGGACATTGAAATTGACAACGAGAGCCACTTTTCAACTTCATGGTGTAGTCAAGCACGATTTGAAACCAGCAATAAGAGGCATGAATGCAGCTTTGATGGATACTTTAGCAGCATGTGGTGATGTTAATAGAAACGTTATGGTATCAGCATTGCCAAATAATGCCAAAGTTCATGGGCAGGTTTCTGCAACTGGTACTTTAATTTCAAACCACTTGTTGCCCAACACAACAGCATACCATGAGATTTGGTTAGAGGGTGGAATGCCATCAGATAAACCAGGAGATAGAGAAGCTTGGGAAAACCGTAAAGAGGGCCCAACCAAGAAGAAAACATTGGTTGCAGGTAATGTTTTGGCTGATGTTGAGCCAATGTATGGTGTAACTTACTTACCAAGAAAGTTCAAGATTGTGATTACTGTACCACCATACAACGATGTCGATGTGTACGCTCATGATATCGGTTTGATTGCAATTATTGAAGATGACATTGTGATTGGATACAATGTGTTAGTTGGGGGTGGTATGGGTACTACTCACAACAACAAAAAGACGTACCCAAGAACAGGATCGATGTTTGGTTTCATCCCAAGAGATCAGATACATATTGCCTGTGAAAAGATTATGTTGGTGCAAAGAGATTTCGGTGACAGGTCGAACAGAAAGCATGCTAGATTGAAGTATACAATTGATGACATGGGTGTCGAAGTCTTCAAATCCAAAGTTGAAGAATTGTTGGGGTACAAATTTGGTGAACCTAAGCCATTCAAGATTGAGAACAACGTCGATCATTTTGGTTGGTGCAAGGATGAATTGGGATTCAATCATTTTACTGCTTTCATTGAGAACGGTCGAATTGAAGATACTCCAGAGTTACCTCAAAAGACAGGTTTGCGTAAAATTGCTCAATACTTGCTCGAAAACAAAAAATCAGGGGAGTTTAGACTAACCGGTAATCAACATATACTCATTTCCAACATCAAAGATGAAGACTTGCAAGATGTCAAGGACTTGTTGGCTAAATATAAGTTAGATAATACTGAGTTTTCAGCATTGAGATTGTCATCAGCTGCATGTGTTGCTTTCCCCACGTGTGGTTTGGCAATGGCTGAGTCTGAGAGGTACTTGCCTCAACTAATCACCAAGTTGGAGAACGCTCTTGAAGACTATGGATTGAGACATGATTCCGTGGTTATGAGAATGACTGGTTGTCCAAATGGTTGTGCTAGACCTTGGGTTGCAGAAGTTGCATTAGTTGGTAAAGCCTATGGTGCATATAACTTGATGTTGGGTGGTGGACATCATGGACAGAGACTAAACAAAATTTACCGATACTCGATTAAAGAAGATGAAATTTTGGAAATATTAAAGGACTTGTTCAAGAGATGGAGTAAGGAGAGAAACGATGGTGAACCATTTGGTGATTGGTGTATTAGAGCTGGGATTATTCAAGAAACCACAGAAGGTAAATACTTCCATGAAGGTATTCCTGAAGATGCATAGTGTATACTATTTATTTAAAACAGATATTAGAACTTTTCAAATACATAGTTGTAGATTCCCCTTATTCGGCTTGCGACTTCACTCTGACTCAAATTAATTTGGTGTTACTCCCTCACCCCCTTGCTATCGCTACATTACTTTCTGTTTGACCAAATTCTTTTTCAATTCCTGAATGTCTTTTATCAAACTTCTAGCTTCTAATCTTTTCCGCCTTTCAACTTGAAGCACATCTTTCAAAGTAACCTGTCGTAATGACACACTAACTTGATTCAATCTTCTAACAACCTTTAGATATGTCTGTTGAGTCGCTTTCTGTAGAGCCTCTTCGTTTTGTTTCGCTACTCTGGAGCGTTCTAGCTTCAAGTGGTTAATCAATGCCTGTTTTTCCTGTTTTGTATATCCCATTGTAGTCTCATGCTGAGTCTCTACCTTTCAATGTGTTATGAGATTTGAGAGTTTTTCGCTCATTATTTTGTGTGGCAAAAAAAAATCATACCCAAGAGTAAAAACTAGATACTATCTGAATTCACTACACCTTAGTTGCATACACATTCAAAATGGTTCTTGAAGCTACAATGATTGCTATCGATAACTCCGAGTATATGAGAAATGGGGATTATCTAACCACTAGATATGATGCACAATTGACTGCTGTTGAATATATTTTTCAAAATAAGATCAATTCAAACCCTGAAAACACTGTGGGTCTATTGGCTCATGGTGGCACACGCCCAATAGTAATGAGTACGTTGACTACAGACTTTGGTAAGATATTGTCTAGCATTCACGATCTTAAAATCTCCGGCGAAAATCATTTCAGCGATGGACTCGAGGTGGCTGCATTGGCTTTAAAGCATCGTCAAAATAAAGTACAACACCAAAGGATTATAATATTCGTTGGGTCCCCCTTGGAAGAGTCCGATAAGGAATTGGAGAAACTCGCCAAGAAAATGAAGAAGAACAATGTGGCTATTGATATTATAAACTTTGGTGAAGAGAATGTAAATACAAGCAAATTGGAAAAATTCCACTCCATTGTGAACAACCACGATAATTCGCATTTGGTTACAATTCCACCAGGGCCAAGGTTGCTATATGAAGTAGTTGCCACTTCTCCAATTTTGATGGAAGAAGGTGCTTTCGGAGGTGCAGGTAGTGGTGGTGATGAACAGGACTTTTTCGGTGGAGGTGTTGCCGGTGCAGGAGACATTATTGACCCCAACATGGATCCTGATTTGGCTTTAGCATTGAGGTTGTCTTTGGAAGAAGAGAAGGCCAGACAAGAGAGGGAAGCTGCTGAAAAAGCTAAAAGCGAAGGCGGAGGAAGTGATAAGCCCGAAGAGTCGAAAAAGAATGATCAAGACGGGGACGGTGGGGATCAAAATCAAGATGTCAAGATGGAAGATTCTAAATAGAGTAGTAGTAATAAAGTCGGGTGCATCCGTGGTCGTTTAGTCGATCCTTACACTTTATCTCCCCTCTCCTTTTTTTTCCTATAAGTATTTTTGAGTGCTCTTTTCTCAAAGGTGGTTGCAAAACTTTACTCACCTCTTCACACCAATTTTCACATACACATAGAGTCACCCATAAACCATCATAATTCTCAAAACAAACATGCGAAGAAATAATATCCATCAAGCTCAAAGTCCATCGAGAAGACCTTTGGTCAACACAAAGATTACAATAGTCTCTGCTCCAAATCAACACATTTCAGTATCATACCAAAAAAATCAAGTTGGGCAAGAAGCAAGAATACCTGAGAAACTTATCCCATCAAGCAAGGATTTACTGTTGAAGCCCATTCAGCTGACTAAAGCGCACTTTACTGATGCTTATTCAAAAGTAAGTTTTTCTTCTATGTACCAATTTTTTACATTTATTTTTACTAACTAAAGTTCGTATTTAGGGAAAATGGAACCTTTCAAAAGTCCCTTGCCCCCCTTTCATGGAGGATTCGGGATACATGAAGCCACCAGAGAGCTACAACGAAATTTCAAGATTGGAAGAGGTCACCAAATTTAAGGATTTGGAACATTGGACTAGCTCTAAATTTTTCACCAAATTATTGTCAAAGTTAAGAAAAGAATTCAAAGTATGTGGTGTTTCCATTTCATTGATTGATAACCTCAAATGTTACTACAAATTTGAAACATGTTTAGGAATTGCCTCTGTCCCTCGTTGTGTGGCAATTGATTCGCATGCCATCTTATCAAATGGCTATTTCTTATTGTTGGACGCTTCTCAAGATTGGAGAACCCGTACAAATCCATTGGTTGCTGGACCGCCAAATTTGAAGTTTTATTGTGGAGTGCCGTTGTTAACTGATAATCAGGAGGTTATCGGAATATTAGCCATATTTGACAATCAATCTAGGAAAGGATTTTCTGAGGAATCATTTAACTCTTTGTTTTCGTACAGAGACGGAATTATGAAGTACTTAGAGCTGCCCTTTGAAGATAGGTATCGCCAACCTTATCAAGGGCTCACTGACTCTTTGTTATTATATGGCAATAGAGCCAAAGTGGATTCTCTTCTGGAATTAAGAATGGAGTTGGGAAGACCTACAACTAACAAATCGTCATTAGTTTATGAAAGGGACGGTTCGGGTGGTCCTTATAACCAAAATCAGAATGTTCGCTTCTACGCATTTAACAAGCAGGTCAAGAGGGAATCTTCAACTCATGAATCAGAAAAGAAGGAAAAGTTTTCAAGAGGTGGTATTGTAAACGACCAAAGTACGGGTCATTACCGCTTGAAATCCTCTCCGCCCACAGACTTCATTGACGACAAGAGGATGTGGCATATGCTATTAAAAGTTGGCTCCTTGAAAAAAGCTGCAAGTGTGTTGTCAAACTTATTATCCACGTCTTACGGATATGATTTGGTTTACCTTTTGGAAATACGAGTAGCTGAAAAATGCCGGATTTTGGGTGACTATTTTCCTCCAGGGATCGATAAGGTTGATATGGACCTGTTCAAATATGCAAACAAACTTGTAAAGTCAAGAAAATTGCCAGACGAGTTTATGACGAGATTAGTGGGTCACCACAATCAGCACACCACTGGCACAATATCGCAGTCCAAGTTTGAAAAGTTTTACCAGAGCTCAATACATTACAAGGCTTTTATATCAGAGTTTGGGTTGGAGTATACAAATTTGAAGCGGGACACACTATTTAATCATGGTTTATTAATGCCATTCTTTAGACATGACTCAAAATTAGTTAGGAGCAGTGTGACTAAAAAGGACACGAGTTCCAAGTATGTCGATTTGTATTTAAGAAGTGGGGGTTTTCTACTTGTACTATTTTCGGGCAAGAACAAACCAGTTGATAGTGAAATGGTATCTGCTGTATTCAATCACGCGTGCACATATAGAAAGATTTATATCAGCTCTCAATAATTCGGCAAAACTCATGGATCCACTTGTCGCATTAATTCCATTGCAAGTTCCTCATCTTCTTCTTCTTCTTCGTTTTCTTCAAACTGATATTCTTCATTGTTTGAGATCTTGGGAGCAGCTCTGGTTGATTTTTCAAAAATTGCGTCTACGTCGTCATCCTCCAAGTCATCCCAAGCGTCATCTGCTGTACTCTTTGCAATCTCCGTTGTTTCTGTCCTGCCTTGTATTTCACCGTTGGTCGTTGTACCAACTCGCATAAAATCCCACTCGACATCGTCATCGTCGTTATCTGCAGTTACAGCTGTGGGCCTAAGTTCAAGTACACCGCCATCTTCTTCCATACGTAAAGCATTGTTATCCTCCGCCAGTGTTTCTTTGCTAATTTGATGACCGTTTTCATTTTCATCGATAATCCCTTTAGCTACCTTTAGCTTGTAAATTTGCTTTTCAATCAACTCTCGTCTATACAAACGAAGCTGCGAGGATTTGTGACCCAAAGATCTGATAAGATAAGCGCAATCTTTAAAGTTTGCTTTGGGGAACATACCATGGCACCATAGTTGATAAAATTGCAAAATTGACACTAAATTCTTGTACTCATGTTCGTGTTTGAGCTGAGTTGAGGGTTTGTAATTGGGCTGGATGGAAATTTTCTCCTTCTCTTGTTTGTAAAATTCCTTGTCATGTTTGTCAATAATTCGAAGTAATCTTCGTTGATTCTTTATCAAGTATGGCAATCCTCGAGGGTTATGCAAGAGTCTCTCTTCATCGATCCTGGCAATCTTTTTCCTAGTTTTAAGCTTCAACGGTTCATCAATTCCAAGTAAAGCCGAATCGTCTAGCAAGTTGTTACTGTTGGTACCATTTTCGTTAGTTGCTTCGTCCATTATATGATCATTAGATGACATGACGTGGATTGAGGGTATAGCCAGTTTGTTTTCTTTCTATCTAATCTATCTGGTGAGAAAAAAAGTGTGAGGATCCACGCGTAGCGCGTTTTAGTGCGGCGCTGTATACTTCACTTCGTCCTGGTAGCTCAATCTCTCATCGCATCTTCACTTGTTTCTCAATAGATAGATATGACATATTTAGTGGAATATCTCCCACGACTCAATCGCTTGTCTATTGAAATAGTGGATGGTGCTTTTCATGCTGTTACTGGGGTAAAACTCGAAGGTGATCAATTCATCACAATATCTATCAGAGCCAAAGACCTGATAAAAATTAGATGTCCCTTGGCCGTCAAAAGCGCAACTCCAACCAGCGTCAAAACTCTGGGCTCGAATCTTCAAATTTCGTTAGAGGTGGACCCGCAAATAGATACTGAACTGGCAAACAACGTTGGCGATGGTCCAGATAAGTGGTCATGTGGGTGGTTAAAAAGTCATACTTCCAAGTTGGGATCCAAAAACGAGTTCCAATTCCGATGTAGCAATTGTCAACTTGAACTAATTGACTCACTCGACTTTATATTCAAAGACATGCCTGGAGATTATTGGTATGAGCTCATGGAATTTTGGCATTGCCATAAACCAGAGAATAATCAACCCACAGACAAAGATTATGGTATATTGAAACCGAAGAATAACAATACCATAATCATTGGATCATTCTATTTGTTGCAAACCATTAACAAGTCTCTACAACTACTTGAAAGTGATGGCGACGAAGCTCTCTACGTTTGCAAAGCATGTCGTCAAGTTATTGGCGACAAATTTCAAAATGTGATACGATTGCTCAAGTGGAAATTAGACCTCAAATTCACAGCAGGGAGTGGGACCTTGATTTCTATATACAATCCGTTGCTTTATGCAGTGAATTTGTTTACTACCAAGATGCAATCCCTGGCGATAAGAAAGTTTGCCATTGAAGTTGATGCAAAGAGTGTGTATCTATGGATACTAAATACAGATGTCGATGTGACAATAGACGGACGAGATTTTCGCAAATGCTTGAAAGTTTTGTGGTTCTCGATTGCAAAGGGTGGTGAAAGTTACGGCGGTTACGAACAGATGGAAATACCGTACAAGGAGGTGAGAGATAAACTTTCCCTGGCATTGCAAGAAAATACAATACACTCTAATGTTGAAATTGGTTCTATAAAATATCTAGTCAGCTACCTACCCACATTGGTATAACTTTTTCATCTTTCTAATACCTCCTTCACAATAGGGACAACTTGCTTTCGGGTAGCTGTAACTTTCTTTTGGTTGAAAATTTTCAAATGCGCTTCTTTACTATTAATTGCGTTTGTCAAAGAGCTGATAGCGTCGCTTTTGTACAAATCGGTACTCAATTCGAGCTGCTTCCAAACGAGTTGATACAAGTCTGCATATCTCACATTTTCTCCTTCATAATAATAGCAAAATTCTCTAGTATAAATACCAGTCTCTTTTTGAGTAAAAGACGATGTTATGACTAACAAGTCAATCTGGTTTGTTTCTAAAGTCTTTGCTAGATCTTTCTTGATATCTTCAACCGAAAACTTGCTTGTGACCCACAGTAACGGTTTGCCTATGGAACTGAAACCAACCCTGTCTTCATGAATAAACTTGAACTGTTTGTAATCCTTTCTCAAAATTTCGGCAAAGCTAAATCCGCTGATATCTTTCTTTGCTGTTTTCAACGTTCTGTAGAAATCATCATAGCTTGATTGTGTTGTAAAACTAACAGTGTCACCATCTAGGATTTTTTTGTAAAACTCTAAAGCCTTAACATCGGGATCTTCAACCTTTTGTGTCATGTTGGTGGTATCGATCAACAAAGGAGCTATCAACAACTCAATTACATCCTTATTCGTTTTCCAAAAACTTTCATCTCCAGCTATCAACTTGTGAAAGTATTGAAACACTAACGTCGAATTTGAGCCACACGTTCTAATCACTCTTGGATTAGCATTTTGGAACATTCCCTCGTCTGCGTGATGATCGATGATTGCCTCTACATTCACAAGTCCTGCGTCAAAGCTCTTGTTGATCTCAACCCCCTGTAGTCCATTGTGGTCCACTAACGAGAGCTCGATTGAAGTGCTTTCTTTCAAAAACTTTTCATAATCTTCAACAAAGTAAAGTAGGTCTTCAGAAATGTCGTGGTATTGCAAAAGCTTGTTGATATCTCTTCTCAAGACAAAATCTGCTCTAGGAATGTTTATCAAGGGAATCATAAACTGATCGGGAGTTTTGAGGGTATATGTCAAATATGCAAATGTGATGGCTGACACAACCGAATCCATATCCGCTGATTGGTTGCCCGTAACAACTCGATAGGGAGTCTTTGGTGCTTGCAGGTGCAATGCCTGCTTCAACTTCACAAGGTACGATCTTACCGACATGTATTGGTTGTGTATTAGTTCTAACAAATTTTTTGGCACTGATGGATCTAGATCCAAGTGATTATGAAACAGAGATCAAGAAAAAAAAAAATAGCACGAGGTGCGAACACTCCTTGTGTTGACAGTCAGTATATGAATGATTATATGGCTAATATATACTTGAGGAGATGGAAGCAGAACCAAGATATACTTTATTTAATTCACTTAGCATAGTGCAACTTGATGTCCAACCACTGTCTTGCTTTTACTTCAGCTGGGGTCAAAGACACATCTCCGTATGTAATTGGTCTGAAGTAGAAAAAGAACCATATGATACAAATTGAAGCTGTCCCCACTAAAATTGTCATTTTAACTTTCTTACGTCTTTGACTAATGTTTCCTGCATCTGCTGAATTGTCTGAGCAAATGAACTCAACTAATCCCCCTGAAAACAAGGCTGCTATTAGATGAGCAGGTAAGTAATGGTGCAAAAACTTTTGACGGTTCATCAAATAAAATGGGAAATAATGAGCGCACCAGCCAATAAATAAGAAACCCAATGTGTTGTACAATCTTGATCTAGCCTTTTTGTTTAACAAATGATAATTTCTTCTAAGCGTAATTTGATCTGCCAAAATTATACCAACATAGATCGACAAGAAGCAAACTTCCAACCAAAAACCAATCACATTCCCAACAAAAAAGATTTGCTTCTTGGATTCATTATCGTTGAAGAATGACACACCACTTAAAGCAAGTGGCCATGAGTCAGGTTGCGAAGCAAAAGGGTGCGTTGAACTAAGTTGGTTGTTGTGATGGAACATCAAACCTTGTAATTCCCACCATTTCTTCAAAAAAGGGATAGACTTAATTTTCTTTGGCACATACTTACTCCTAGAATCGGATTCTTCTAAATTTGTGATTGCGTCAAAAGTCCACACATTCTCTTTGCTTTTGATGTTTTTGTTTCCGCTGACCTCTTGTTGGTTGAAGCCCCATTCAGGCAACAATTCGTCATCATGAGTCCACATGGCAACAACCGTATCCATGTGCAACACTCGCAAAGGAGTTGCCAATGTCTTTATCTTCTTCCTTTGATTCTGTTTCTTTGGAGATGATCCTGGTACATCCAACTTTAATCTGAACAAGGTCTCATTGTATCTTTTATCGGCAATATCATCGAAAACAACAATAAACTCTTCGTTTGTAGCTTTTAATGGAGACGCGACATCGTGAGTCAAAAGGTAACCACCAGTTCCTACGTGCTTGAATCGAACAACATCATTAGTAAACACATCTTTTCCCTTTTTTCCATCATCCTGAGCTGCAACAGGAACAATCTCCCATTGGTTGTTTGGATCGGATAATGCATTGTCGACATCTACACAAGTAACTTGTTGTTTGTTTGAGGAAATTCTACCATCTTCGTAACGCAAGGGATATACGTGATCATGTGAATGCAAAAAAGCGCCCGTTTCTTTGTGCTTGATAGTGATATGGTCATAGTATTGTACTTGTTTTGAATGCTTGGCTAATGGGGATTCTTGTAAAGTTTCTTGGAAATCAGATGACATAAAAGTGTCTCCTGGACCAGATTTTGTCAATATCGCAAAATGAATGTAGAACCAAGTCAAATAGATGATAAATGGGACAATGATCAACGCCCATAATCTAGCAAAAAAATGTTTGCTAAACTGCTGCAAAGTCAACCCCTTTTTGTAATCCAATAAGATCCACAATTCGTGAAGAACTGCGATCCCAATGGTGAAATAAGTGAACACACCAACGTACTTAGTTGAAATCACGCACGATAATGATACCCCTGTAGCTAAAAGCCAGGTCCACCATTTTTGACTGAAAGGTTGTTGTCTGAATGTTGAGAACTTGCAGTAACTAAACATGGTTAACGCAACACTCAAAATCAAGGTTGCGTCCAACAAAATCAATCTGCTATCTACCACTTGAGCATTATCAAAACAAACAATTATACCGGAAAATAAGCAAGCGGCCACGCTAAACCCCAATGTCTTCATGGTTAAAAACATGATGGGCACAACAGCTGTTCCTTGTATGGCCAGTAAACTCCTGTAAGCAAGGTATGGAACATTGTTTTCAATATACGAGTCCCCAATTGCGTCAAATTTGAAACGACCATTGTAACCAATGAGCCATCCAACAAATGCAATCAACAACTTGGCGAATGGCGGGTGTAGATCGAAAAAATATGTACGTTCCAAGTAATACGAAGCAAACTTTCCAAAATGAACTTCATCAAAAACAACCTTATCAGGAGTTCCTAATTTTGTAAACCTAACATAGAATGCAAGCGTGGTAACAAGTGATAATGCGACCCAATACTTATATTCAGGTTCCTTTTCACCAGCTGAATCAAAAGCATCGACTTCTTTAACATACTTTTTGGTCTTCTTCACATTGTGGTCTGTGACTGGAACCTCAACAATGGTCTCAGAGGCCGGTTGGACCCTCTTTCCTGTACCCGTTCTTTTCTTTATTGATTGAGACATTTATCTTCAAGAAGTGATTGATAGTTGCAAAAGCGTGGAACCAGTAGCAAGTGACACTCTCTAGCTTTGAAATATACAACCAATTGACCTTAAGTGGGGTTTGTAGTCGTTTGAAAGCAGGAATGTACTCGACGAAAAGTAAAGAAAGGGAGTAGGAAATTATTTCTGTAGAAACTGAAATCTGAAAAATAAGAAAAAGAAAAAGAAAAAAACATGGAACTCAATTTTACAAAAACCACAAAAACACGTCACCATTAACAGAGAGATCGCGCTAATAAATATTCTTTGCACGACCAAGTCGATTGTAGCACTCTTTCGGAATGCAGTGCGACAGTGGTTTAAAAAGCAGCAAGGCTTTGTTTTCAACAAAAGTCATGTGTAAGATCGAATTACTATCTCGGTGCTGAGATGCAAAATTCAACGATGCATCCATTAGATTCTATATTCCCCAAACCATTCTCACTCCCCAGCTCTGTATAATACCATCACCAACCGTGGTCAAACAACATGCTCACACTTTCCCCGTTATTAATTCGTCTAATTGCTTCTGCAAATATTCTGCTCACGTCCAAAACTTCAATTTTGTCCTTCAATATTGCAACATTCTCACTCTGTGGGACGGAGTTGGTAGTAACAACTTTATCAATTTGACTCATGTTGATTCTGTTAATAGCGTCTCCACTGAATATTCCATGGGTGACTAAAGCATAAACAAATTTGGCCCCTTCATCTTTGAGTAACTTTGCTGCTCTTGTGATTGTGTAGGAAGTATCCACCAAATCATCAATCAAAACACAAACCTTGTCCTTAACATCACCAACTAACATTGTTGTTGCAACCATTTTCGGAGTATTTTGATGATATGGAGACTGAGGAGCGTGAGTTTGTATTGTCTGGGAGCTTGATAAACTTGTGCCCATTGATGAAGAGGTCAGAGGCGGTCCCTTGGGTAATTTGGCTCTCCTTTCCTTGTGAATAAGGGCAAAGGTACATCCGATAGAGTCGGCTATTGCTGTAGCACGCTTAGCCCCGCCTGAATCTGGACTCACAATCACACATTCACGGTAATTAGGGATGTAATCAATGATGTAACGTTTCATCAATGGTCTCGAGTGCAAATTATCAACCGGTATGTTGAAAAAGCCTTGGAATTGAGGGTCATGTAAATCCATGGTTATTACTCTGTCCGCACCTGCAGTCGTGAGCAAATTTGCTATCAATGTTCCGTTGGGCGAGATCCATTGTTTGTAACCGCTATCAGTCTTACCTTGGGCATCAATTTGGGGCAAGAAATGAGTCGCTGCGGAATTGGTAATCACTGATTTGGGAGTGTATTTTGGTGGTTGTGGCGGCTGTTTTAACGTGTCGACTCTGATGGTGTCTTTGTTCCCGGATTTGGTGGCTCCCTCGTTGGCTTGACTAAAATAGCCTCTGTTGCGATCTTTGGACAATGGTCTAGGAGTACTTGGAGCACTCTCAAAAGTATAGTTGTCTTTTGTTGTTGACACACTAGGAGCCCCCGTGCTATTCGGCATGAAGGGCACATCAGGTTGTCTCGAGTATGGGAACAACGGTAACACTGCAGTGACTCTCTTGGCACTTGCTGTTTTACAAGCAGCAATAGTGATTAATAATTCTATAAAAGTATCATTGACGTGGCCGCATCCACTTTGAACAATAAAGACATCCTTTTCACGAACACTATCCTTCACAATGATTGACGTTTCTCCATTGGCAAATTTATGCGAATCTAGTTTGCTTGGTTCAATTGTCAAGTTCCGGCATATTGCTTTCGTAAGTAAGGGATGCGAAGATCCTCCAAGAACTACCAAATCTCTCATTTATTGGCTGTTTTATTCGTGAGTTGTGGGATGGATAGTTGAGATGTAATTATTTTTTTTTTTTCCTTCCTTCAGCGAAGTCAGATCATTGAGCAAATGAGAAATGTAAAGATTGCATCAATAATCAGTTAAACTAGAGAGTACGATAATGAGTATGTCAATGAGGGTCAATTATTTTAATGCCGCCAGAGCAGCTCTATATCTATTTCCTATACTCCTCAATATCTAATTTCGTAGGAACCTGATTGGGTAGTATAACGGACCCACTTTACGGTTTTATAATTGGATTTCTCTTGAACCTTCAAATATCGAACGGTTAATCCTGAACTGGAAAACATATCCACAAAAAAGTCCAAAGTTATCGGGGGTCGATTCCATTGAATGAACTCGGTTGAATGTGCTTTCACTTCAACTTCAGCTGATAATATATTATCTTGTTCTCCGAATAATTTATTGAATTTCCATACTATTGCATTCTCTTCGGCATGAAATTTGGCTTTCCCGTTAGAATTGGATATGCTTGTCAGAGATACCCCACTGGGAGTAGGAATATGCATCACCACTTCAGTCGCTGGAAGTTTTGGTGGTTGAAATGACTTCATCCTGATTTTGTATACGATCTTGTTCCTTCCAATTTCTTGTACTTGTGGGTATACCTTGAATGGTAAGTTAATGTTTTGATTGCAGTTGTAACTCATGAGTTGAAATTCACCATCTGGAGGTATAAACTGGATTGATCGGTCGCTATCAAATGCTCCCAACTCTACACACTGATGGAATTTGGTATCCTCTAGTGCAACCACCCCTTCTCTCTCATCATTTGACACGTCGTAGTTGGAAAGCAATATGGTATTTTGATTGAACCCGAACCGACATTGCGGCATGCCCGATAAATGTGTCTTCATTTTGATTGCTCCATCTATAGAGCTACGAAGTACATCTCCCTGAAAATTCATCAATACATTCACTCTTTCTTGCACATTCAAGAAAATCTCGTTCCTCCGGTACTTGATTGTGGGAGACCTCCATGTGACAGTTTGATGAACAGGGGCTGGTTGTGCTGGAGGGGCGCTTTTCTTCAATGGGTTAAACGAAGCTTTCTTAAATATTCCGAGACTCGATTCATTTAATCCGACAACGTACTTCTTCAAGTATTCTAAGTCCATGTTTGTAGGGTACCCGTAATCACACACTTCACCCAAGATGTCGTAACATAGGGAGAAGTTATTGACTATGGCTATGTCTGATAAGGTTGGTTTCAGTTGCAGTGACTTCTTTTTATTGTCCTCCCATAGAACCACACAAAGGAGTGACTCTAGTTTGTATAGAAATTCCAAAATTGCTGCACAGTCTTGATTAGACCTTGCTACTGCACATATCCAAACGTTACCCAGTTTGATATAAATGAAGGACGTAGATCCCAACGTCAACACTGGTGTTCGCTGATCTCGATTTGATCTCCCCGACGACGCCAGATTTATCACTTGTATTCGAAAAACATCGGCAATGTTCCTTTTTATCTCATCTTTGTAAAGTTTCGATATAAGTATATCTCCTTTGGAATCGTATATGAAAATTGCTGTAATCATTTTTTGGTTTTGGAAGATACTAGTGACGGATGAAATGGAGAGGGATCAAGATACTTTTTTCGAAAGGAGAACAATATTTTGTGTTTTTCCTGCTACCTACTCACTTTGTTTTACATAGAAGATACAGTGCTTACCCCTCTGATTTCATACCAGCCAATTGCAAACTGGACTTCTTGTCATGCCGGGACTTCCGGTTATGATTGGACTTTCTAGCTTTGTTTTTTTCGTTTCTTGCATGTGAACGCTTAACCTGTTCTTTGGGTTGTTCTTTACTTTTCGCTGTAGGGGACTTTGATGAAGATCCTTCCACTGGACCATTGGCCTGTTTTGGAGCCCGCGGTTGCCTGTTGGGATTCCCACCACCATAGAAGTAATTTTCTTCTAGAATCTTGTACCTCCGAGGTGATTTAAGAAGCATACGCAACCAGCCTTCAATCTGCTCATCTGACCAATTTGTATCCTTTTTCATTTGTTGTCGATGACTAGACTTTCTCGAAGATTTATCAAAAGCATTGGTGCCATCTTTTTTGAAAATACCAAAGAGATGCCTTTCCATTGGGTCAACTGGGGAGAAAGCGGGTTTGGATTCATCTATAAGTGGTGTCATCTTTGAACCTTTCCACTTTTTAGAGTCATCTTCCATTTCGGAACCTGTTGTCTTTTCCTGGTCATCATATGTATCATCCGGCTCATCTTCGTCACTCTCATACATCAATCTCAATGCCGCGTTCAACGTCTTTTTTTTCAAAACATCGTCGGCCACTCCAATTTGTTTGCGGTTCTTCTTTCCAAACACAATGGAAGCTTTTGAGAAATCCCCCTTTGAAATATCATCGTCATCGTATATTGATCGCTTTGGAATGTTGTGGTTTGCAACTTCAGCTGGTTTGTTTTGAGCAGATGGTTTTTTCTCCTCTATGGAACTTATTCGATCGGGGTTCTCCAAGAGCAAGTTAGTCACGTACTCCACATCTCCACTGTAGTCTTTCAAAATTATCTTTGCTTTCCTTTCAGTTAGATCGGGAAATAAGTCTACCAAAAGAGAAATCCCCTCAACATTTTCTTCGTACTTCCCCTCACTTTCCTCTTCGGATTCGTTCTCAACATCCTTGCTAACAAACCTGAGAAATGGTAACTTTTCCTCCAATTTTGGGATTAAGTCCTTCAATGGGTCAGACGTAATAATTGCACCAAATAGGGGCGCAATACTCAATGTGTCCACCGACGAGATTCCCAAGCTAGAGGCCAACTTTGCCAACTTGGGAGCAGACAAGGATACAATAGAAAGAACCATCACGTTTTTCACCAATTCTGCATTCGGACTTTTCCCGTCAGCGTAAGCAAGGTCCAAAAACTCAATCCAATTTGTAGTGACGAAGCTTTCGGCAAATTGTAAGCTGTTATTGTTTTGGCTCGTGTTTACAATTTTACTTGATCCCATCGAGTAAGTTGTTTTTGAAACATGTTGTCCCAATAGCATGGTAAGAAATTTCAAGTGCGTGGATCTAACTTTCCCCTCGGAAATCAACTTTTCGAGATATTTCTGCAACACTGGGATGGATGAAATACTACCTGATTTTTTATTATCGTTAAACTTTGATTTAAAAGATCCATCAATCAATCCCCTCACAGTTTGAGCATTCTTTTCACAGTATATTCGAACAAAATCCCAAATCATTTCTCCAGTCATACTCAATTTAACAAAGCCGTAATTCTTGATTAAATGAAACACATATGCTCGTAAAGTTTCGGTATTGCTTTTAATATCTGGATTAATAGCCCCCAATGAGAAAATCCTTTCTCCCTCAGTACTTGTTTCCTTTAGGTATATTTGCAAGAATAAATGCAACTGTTGTTGTGACTTTACGCTTAATTTTGGTGATTGAGGATCAAGCAATAATTGTATCAACTTAATATATGCTTCCAACAAATGAGCCCATATGACGGGGTCTTTGTCAATCATCGACGACCTTAGCTTAAATGGGGGAAAGTGTGGTATTGGGATATATATTGATTCTGCTTCTGACATTCCGTAGTGGGTTCAAAAGAAAGGTATGGGTGTTTCTAGTGCCCGTTGAAAAGTGCAAGAAAATTGCACTTGACTCATCAAAAAGTGTAATTTACGTGATTAAAAATTCACTCATTTGAGGTTCCTAAGGTACTTTTTTCCCATAAAATAGCGTCGTGACGCAGTGGAAGCGTGCAGGGCTCATAACCCTGAAGTCCCCGGATCGAAACCGGGCGACGCTAAATTTTTTTTCCATCACTTCTAATATGATTTGAAAACTACAACGAGCTATGCTAGTGGCACCATTCCTTTATACTTTGTTACGATGGGTGAACACTTTCCACGTTGTGAGTTAGTGTTTAGTCATTGCGGATGGGATGAGATTTCCATATTGGCGACTAGAGAATTTTGCAACAATTTCAGCAAAAAAATAATAGAACAACGCTAGATGAAAATTATCTATTGCTCTACTGAATTTATTTCTTTACGAAAATCAACATCTATCTTTCGTCCCAAAATTTTCTCAACTTCTCCCCTGCCTCCTTATACACAGCTATATCGTCATCTGTCATGGAAGGAAACTGACGACCCACTCTTACCTTTTCCAGAACGTGA
This sequence comes from Lodderomyces parapsilosis, assembly GCF_000182765.1. NCBI lineage: Eukaryota > Fungi > Ascomycota > Pichiomycetes > Serinales > Debaryomycetaceae > Lodderomyces > Lodderomyces parapsilosis. The sequence goes on from NW_023503278.1 coordinate 1,077,295, forward strand.
CCCAATTGTGTTAATGTTTTTGCATATTCTAAAGCATCTGTAACGCCAATGGTATGAAACAATCTAGAGTTCCCTTTCAATTCATACCTCTGTTTGACCCATTCAAGTTGCTTGTTGCGTGAAATTAATTCAATCTTGCCTGTTAAATATCTCGACAATAAGATAGCTTGATATTCGAATACTCTAAAGGAAACGCCATCGACAGGGACTCCAATGATAGTGATCAATGGCTCATTGATGATAAAAGTGTGCTGATATAAATTTGAAACTGTTATTCCATCGTTCGTAAGAGACTTGTCAAACAATCTATCCAAAAATGGATAGGAAAAAAGGTACCCAGTACAATAAATTATGTGATCAGGGTTGGTGACGACTGACCCATCAGCGAATCTAACAACAATGTTATTCTTTGATAACTCAATGTTCTCTATAACAGGCTTCGTTGTTACGTTGGGCTTATTTGAAAAAACTTTGGTACGATCAATGTTACGGATTGATTGATAAACTTTGGTACCAGGCTCTCTCGCAACAAACTTCGTTAAATCACTACCTGAAGCACGCGAGCCAACAACTACCACAGTCTTGTCTTTGTATGAATCCGAACTTCGATAAAACTTAGCATGTTGTACAACATTAGGATGCTTTTCTTGTAATTCTCTCAAGCCTGACACTCCTGGAATGAAGGGTACATGATAATGTCCGGTTGCCACGACGATCGAGTCAAACTCTTTTTGGTACCAGTAGTCCTGTTTGTCATCATATTGCTCTCGTATTGTCAAACGAAACTTGTAGGGTATTGGAGCATCATCATTTCTATCAATTCTTTCCACGTCTTCAACAGTCGATCCTAGTTTCAAATTGACTCTTGGGTCATACAAATTTCGACCAATGTATTCCTCGATGTATTCTTGTACAACTGTTCCAGCAACGTATTTTCTTTCCTCATCAGCACCTTCCACTGGCCACTTATTTTTGTCACTGTACGTCATCATCTTCTCAATGATGTTGGTTTTGATACCATGATAGCTAGGGGTCTGGATAAATCTTTCTTGCGTGTTTTTAGGAAGAATCAACTTTCGAGTGTACTTATGAACATGAAATGGGTTATTTAATTGTGGATCATTTTGGAAATTTATGTTGCCTGCTTTAACGATATGATTGGGAGTTGGTATAGTTTGAGGATTGAAATACCAGATCCCCCCCACTTTTTGTTGTCTTTCGAATATAGTTATACTTTTGATTCTAGAGTTTGGTTCTTTGAGCAAGCTGTCCAATATAATAGCCCCTGAAGCTCCACCACCAATAATGGCAATAGTTTCAATTTGTGATGGGGACACCAGAACTGGAACTTCGTAGTTCAAGTTGGAAATGGAGGGCATGTTGAAATAGGGGCTAACTTGACAAAGATATGTAAATGTAGTAATTTGAAGGATGTTTGGAAGAGATATATACCTTTTCGTTTTTTGATCAACTGATTTCTTTGTCAGATAGGTATAAGTGGCTCTATATCATCAACAAAAAAATTAAATTGATTTGCAATTATTTGCAGCCACAGTTTCCACAATGGGAAAATTAGCGCGATGCAAAATGAAAGATTTTTTAACACACATCAGTTGAAAGAAGGTATACTATTAAAGAAAGAGTTTCGGAAGCGGTAGTGATTGAACAATAGTCACGAATCCACCAACTGAGCTTGTACCAACCTTTCAAGGCTCTGCAGGAAAGCTTCTGGCGATGCATTGATCATGGTATCAAATATAGCAGTATCCTGTTTACATAAGAACCCATGTAGCTTGAGGTCGAAACTCGAATATACAATATAAACAATTTCATCACCTGATTATCCCCCTCCCCCAGTTGCTTCTTCTGATAAATTTGGTACCTTTTTCCAGCCCGTTCATGCATCGACAAATTGTGGCGAAGTGAGATATTATAATCGGCCCTTTTGCTTACATTTGGCACAAACTAGAAATACAAATTTGACCGATGAAAGGTCTTCATATCAACACCAAAACATTGTTGATTCATTTACAGTTAAATAAGCAATTGAGCCTCACGTACTCGTCTCAATTAGGAAATGCACCACGTGCGCTAATAATCCAATTCTTTTAAAGTTTTGAATTTGTTACACAAAAGGGAGACCAATTTTTTTTCTATGTTGAAATGGTTTCATTTCTTTTTTCACGTAAGTCATCTAACAACAAAGAGCCCATTAGGTAACGTACATTTGTATCACTTAGTAAAACAACAAAGCTGGCTCGGAATATTTAAGCCAAGTGTTTTTTTTATTCCTCATCTCATCTTAGTTCCATTTCCAAGCGAATTTACAATTGAGAATAGTTGCAAACACTCCTTTCTGTTGGACTGAAATTGTATACATTGAAACTATGGTGACTCAAAAGGATATTGACTTGAATACACCTTTGGATGCAAGAGCTCCATCAACCTTGTCCAAATCGGCATTGACTCCTGAATTGACCAAAGCAGCAGTCACATTGCATGGAGACCGATACAAACAATCACAGGCTAATTTAACTCGTTTTATTATATGGCATCCTTATTCACTTGCATTGTATTCATTAATTTTCCCATCCATTTTAGTCTACGCATTGTGGGATTACATTTCAATCAGTGATAATTTGGTAGAATTATACTTCATTGCGTCAAGAAACAAACGGGATTTCATATTCCATATAATCAAGTCAGGTCCTACCATTGCTGGTATTTTTGGTATTTTTGGATTTATTGCATACATATTGGGTGATGAAGTTGGTGCCATCACTGATCGATATGTTGCGCAAAAATATTGTGATTATACTTTTGGTTTTGACGTAAAAGAGTTTGCTCAGGATCCCAAAACACCACTTTTGAAGAATGGGAAAAACTCAGAATTGATTATCTACAAAGATCAGCCAATTGCCATTGGTACACTCAAACCAGATTGGGAGCAATCAACGCCAGATAATTTCATTGTCAATATCACTGGTATTCACGTTAGAAAAGTTTTCAAAAAAGTTGATTTTGACCAGTTGTTGATTGAATGGGCTGTATTAAGAGCAAGGGAGTTGTATCAGGAATACTTGTTACAAAAGAAATCCAAGACCAAGAATGGAACTATCTTTGTTGTCACTGATGCTTACTCATTCGACAAAGAACAAGAGGGAACCTTGATACGTTGTGGATTCAAATTACTAAGCTCCTCATTGGAATTGAACCCATTCAGCCCCTCTTTGAAATCTTATGAAAAGTTTTTGAATAGATTACTTGGTATAAGCAGAGACACGTTTGGACTTTTATTGACCACAGAAAGGGACGATGTGGAGTTACTTAAAGAGAGTGACTTGCTTGAAAAAGAACAACTCAGAAAAAGACACTAGTGAATATGACAAAGAAAACTTTAGTTAAATTGTTAATGTATTTAATCTAATAAACCAGCAGTTTTCTTCTTTCTCCTCTGCTTTTGAACTCGAATGACAATCCATACAAACCAAAGCAAAATGGTTGCAATGACCGTGTAAATGACAATCTTGACGAACCACAACGTACTACCCATTAATCTCTTGATAAAAGTTGCATCCGGATCACCATACTTTTCCAACCTTTCTTTTCTTTCTCTTTCCTTTATCCTCTTTTCAGCATTCTTTAATCGTTTCAATGTCCTTCGACGTTGTGCAGACAATTTCTTCTTAAACGCCCTATTTCGACCACCAGACTTCTTCGCCTGCTGGTTCACTTGGTCATTGATGCCTGCTAAATTGGCAGCCTCATGCTCGAACTCATTTTGCTCGTGGATCAAGTCGTTCAACTCGTCGATAGATTCGACGAATCCGCCATTGGGCTTGTACAAGGCGTACATTTTATTTTCTATTATATCAACATTTTCAAATAATTGACCAGTTTCAGCACTTAAACCGAGGAATTTGATCATGGGCAATTGAACGTCAGTTAACGTCACACAGTTTTCCCAATCTTCATGTTTACCGTTATAATTGAAATCAATGGACAAGTATCCGTTTTTGATATATACCAATCTCATTTTGGTTTCCTTTGAAGATGGGTTCACAAGTCCCTTGGCCAGACACCCTGCCAAACGAGTCTCATATCCATCAGTAGCCTTGTTATAGCGAGATCGTCCGTCTCCCATCATTAAATTCACATACGGAAACGTATCACGCTTTCCATTTTTGTATGTGTCCATCATAATTCCAAGCCCGTTGAACTCATTACGAACACCAAATACATCACCGATTTCACTAGGTCTATCTAAAATCCACACAGCCAAGCCATCACCTACCAAACCATGTTTGGCTTCGCTGTTGTGAATATGGAAAGTCAACTCCATTTCAAAAGACTCTGCCTGTATAGGCATTTTACTAAACATATTGGAGGCAGAGTGAGGGACCAAAGAGGTCAATCTTATGTACTCATTGTTTTCCACGAGTGGATGCCCATTGAGATTCCAATTCTTGACATGAAAATGACTGTCATCTAGGTATGGTTTGGTCAAGCCTTGTGCAGCTAATTCGGTCTTTCTCAATGCAACTATATGCGACTCCTTGTTTTGCAACAAAGTATTGATCTCCTCCGGTGTATAGGTTGATGATGAACCTGACAAAAAACTAAATATGTTTGAATAGTAACATATAAAGATGATAAAACAACCACCCAATACCAATAGCGACTGTAGTGGCTTTGATTGCTGGATAGTTCTTTTGAATGACATGTGGAATACTCAGATGCCTAACAAGGATAGTATTTGAAAAAATACTTTAAACGATGGTATGATTCGCTAAAGTTTTTGCGATTTTGACACGCACGCATTTTAATTCAACACTCTACATGCCCATCAAAGACAAACCTCCATCGACTGAATTGAACATATATCATTAGTATCTATTTACAAAATAAAAAGTTGGATCCGTAATACTCTTTTTCTATTTACCAAACACGATTGTTCTCATTGCTGTTAGCAAAGATTCTTTCTTTTCACCTCTAATCTCACTCATCAAACGATTGTAGTACTCTGGATTACCCTTTGGTTTCAACAACTTGTCATTTAGTTTATAATAGTTCTTGTACTTATCATTCACGAGCTCTTTCAAAGCTATAAATTGCAATTTTAAATCCTCTTCCGAAATCGAAGATACGACATCCCGATCTTCGAATCTTTTTAGTTGTGACTCCTTGAAAGACGCGTACGGTTTCAACCTCTCGTTGGGCAAAGTTTTCAATACCGATATCAACTTTTGCGTTATCTGTGCTTTCGGAGAGCTCATGATGTGACGGAATAGGATTGAAGTGAAGTGATGTATGTAATCGCAGACCTTGTGAAATTTTTCTTCAATTCTCTCTCACTTTCTCCATACAGGAATGTTACAACGAATTTTGCAACAATACGTATACTTGTAAAAAGCAGCTAATCTAGTCTTTTTCTGTGCCAGGGATCCGATCTAGTAGTGTTCCAATTGAAGGAGGGTTTGCAAAATCTTGCTTGGCAACTACTTAACGTTGCTAAAGTAGCAAAATCTACAAGTACGCATTTTTACAAGAACGTAACTGAGCTACAGTTAAGCTAACTTAACGACAGAACTTTCTACAAGTACCACAGTCCAAGAGCTTGGTTCTAACAAAATCTGTGGCTAAAGTTCTTGCAAAAGTCTCACATTCGATCTTAGACGAGTTATATTTGCGGCCGGGGAAATATTGATCTGGAAGAGATGGGAAGAGGTGGTAGACAAAAGCCAAGCTAGCTAAAGAATAGAAGATGAAGTGATAATATTCATGGCATTTGCTGACAAGTTTATTACTATAATGGAAGGCGGATATGCGGGTGCCGTCTCAACGGTTCCCCTGCATATCATGGTGCATGCTATTGAGTTTCGATATTTGAAATCTCCTAGAGCCACGTTTTTCTTCAAACGGCTTGGAAGTTCCTTGGGTGCACCCCCACCTGCTTTCAGTTTCACCCTTTTCCGCTGCATTGGTTTCATTATGTTGTTGTGTAAAGATGATTTTATTCAGTTCCGCAATAATTATCCGAACTCGTTTTTGTACTACAATGTGCCATTTTTCCCGTTCTTTAAAACTTTTTCTTAAGATTGCCCATTCAACGATTGTAGCATATTCTTCTCTTCTCGGTAATTACAATCAGCAGTATAGGAAAAAGTCCTGTGTTACTCGTATAACTCTTTCCCTGCATTTTAATGACAACAGAACACAAGTACAAAGACCCTAGGGTTATATTTGTCCGTCATGGTCAAACAGAATGGTCCAAAAGTGGTCAACACACATCGGTTACTGATATTGAACTAACTCCGTTTGGAGAGATGCAAATGAGAAGAACTGGTGAATGCTTGATTGGACCATCTCGTACAAATATGATCAAGCCAGAGAATATCACCAAGATTTTCTCCAGTCCAAGACGTAGAGCTAGACATACCACTCAATTGATCTTGGAGGCTATTCCTCCAGAAATTAGAGACAAAATCCCTATTGAGTATGATGACGATATTAGAGAATGGGATTATGGTGACTATGAAGGTAAAAAGACCGCTGCGATTAGACAATCAAGGTTGGAAAGAGGCCTTGATTCGTGCGATCATCCATGGCTGATTTGGAGGGATGGCTGTGAAGGTGGTGAGGATTACAAACAAGTTACTGAAAGAGTTGACCGATTCATCAACAAATTGAAACTGATTCACGTCAAGGCATTGGAAGATTGCGAACCTAGTGATATTATTGTTGTTGCTCATGGACACATCTTGAGGTGTCTTGTTGCTAGGTGGGTACACGAAGAGATCAACCATGATCCAAAATTGATGTTGGATGCCGGTGGTGTTGGTGTTTTGAGTTATCAACATCACAACATTCACGAACCAGCTATTTACTTGTCAGGTGCTTTTACCGTACCAGTGGAAGAACAAGGCGCTGATATGTAAATGATACTACAGATAGACCTCAAGCATCAACTTGCAGACCCCAAGACTTTTGCAGGATTTATTTGATTTATTTTCAATATATTTATATTAGAGCAAAGAAGATGTCAGAAGTAAATACTCTACCCGAAAAGGGCCACTCTAACAAAGTTTGAACGTTTTACGTACTTTCTAGATTCTATTTCAAATTTAACTCAGCTGTATGCAATGCATCTAACATGCAGCTCCAAAACTGTTGTGCATTCAAGTTCTCCCCAATATAGACACTTTCATTCTCTGACTTATCGAGCGGTAACAGTTTATTCACGATTATGCTCTCTCCCTCGTGAGGTCCACCAATTACTATATCCAACTTTCTTCTTAAATATTGGTAACCGTATTTAGCGCAATCTTTGTCAATGATTGGAAGCAAGCTATAGACTGCTACTGGGTCATGTAATGGAGGTCCACTCTTCATATCCTCTAGTTTAGCATATGCCTTGCTATAAAACATCAATATCTCATAAAAGGCTTTTCTTAGCGGACTATTTCTTGTTTCATCTTCTTCATCATAAATCTGTTTCCGAATAGCACCATTAGCTATGATTTTGTGAGTGAGATTTAATGGTGTTAAGATCATTTTATCCTGCAATTTATCCATAACGGCTTTGATAGCGTGGGGGTCTGTGTGAAAGTTGAATTCGGCATATGAAGTGGCATTACCCATACCAAAGCTACCTCCCATCACAGATATATACTTGATCTTATCAACAACCTCAGGATACTTTTTAATCAAAAGAGCAATATTTGTCATTGTGCCGGTAACAACAAGACAGATTTCATGGGCGTGTGCATCAATGGCTTCCTTAATTGCATCAACATATGAAATCGAAGTGACGCATTTGTTGATTGACGTTTCCGGTAAGTCCACCCCTCCAATTCCTTTTGAGCCATGGACGTCTAATGCATGGCGAGGAGCATTTACCAACGGTTTGTCTTCACCCTCGTAAACTTTGATACTGTATATATTCAATAGATCCAACATGGCTAACGTATTATGTGTCGTCATGTCCAATGGTGCATTACCATGAACGGTAGATATTCCTAACAACTTGAAGCGCGGGTTGAACACCGAAAGTAAGATTGCAAATGCATCATCGTTTCCAGGGTCACAATCTAGCCAGATTGGAATCTGTTGTTTAGTCATGTTTCAAGTGTGTGGCGGGGGTGGGGAAATATTTCAGTTGTCGTTGCTTTAATAGGTTTTATTTATTTATTTATTTTATTTTTTTACTTTTTAAAAAACCCAACGGCTGAAACTCTGTCGATTGTGAGTAATGTTAGTCAGAAAGCAAAAGGTGGAGTGGATTCAGTAGCAAAGTAAGAGTTTGGTCAATGTTCTTCTTGTAAGAAAAATTGTGGTCGATACAATGTGGGTTAACTACGGAAAAAAAAAGAGGGTTTTGGCGAAAAATTAATGTCATGCTAAAGAAGTCTCGGAGGGGAAATGGGAATTGAACCTTAACTCTAATTTCGGTGTATATTATCGAGCACATTATAGCCTTCTGATTGGTAGAGTATAATTGATTATATTTTGCTACGCATTGAATGCAAGTAAAGAGTCCTCATATTCATTGAAAAGCCAAGGTGGCAATATTGAATAACTTACTTTTCAGGCCAATATTGCGCTTTGGTGAAAATGACGTGTAGAAAAACTTGACACAATAGAAAGAGCCATCAAAATAACTAAGGAACGTGTATATGAGTGGCTGATACTATTTTAAAGAGGCAATAACACACTGCATGCGTCTATCTCTTTTGAGTAATGCTTTAAGATTGTTCCTTGACGCCATCATTGTTTTATCCTTAATATGTCAAATTTGCGCTTTTTCAAAGATGGATGGTTCACTCAATATTTGATATATGGATATAATACAATTAATAAATACAAAGGTGCCCTTTCGTGACATTGTGAAAGGAATACTCAACGTTCGCGGCCACACCAAATTGGGATATACACTCACATGTCAGGTGTCTCACTACTTACGCGTTTTTCATTAACTCCTTCCTCTCCTCTTCCTTCCAATTGTTCCCATTCTTTGCAAACCTCGTAACCAACTGTTCCAATAACGTCCTCAGCCCAACAAATGTCCAAATGGTTATAGGTGGGTATATTGAAGTGCTTGAAATTCTGACCTTCAATGTACCCTGGCTCGTAATGTTGCATATGTGACACCAATCGTTTTCCGTCAACAAGATAATCATCGTCACCTGTAAAGATTAAAATAGGTACTTTGCAGGTTTGCCCAAACCAGGAAATGTGATACGGAAAAGCCATTTTTGCATCATTTGATTTGTACGTATTAACAGAATAGTGATCACCGTTAAAGTACGTTTCTTTTGGTTGCAACATTTCGACAAAGCCACCGGGCGCAAAATTGGCCAAATAATACTGCATCAATTGAACCGAGACATAGCTCATATTAAAAATAAAAAGGATGTGCCACACCAATTTGTCGCTACCCCAGTTTCGTCCAGTCCATCCGAATAAAAATTTAAACATGTAGTAGGATAGTTTACCAAACAACCATGTTTGAGCAATCGTGTCACGAACAAGACACAAGTTTCGAAGCATGGCACAAAACCCGAATATCATCGTCCACAATGATTTGGGTAGCTTGACGAGTATTTTGATGAATGATCGTGTATAAAACAATTGTCCCGGATAGATTGCAGGTGCTAATGGTACAAATAAATCAATTTTTTCATGAATAAACGAAAAGTTCGGGTTCAGCAACATAAGGAAGCTTTGGAGACCACCTTGCAGATGCCCGAATAAAGTAAGCTTGTCATGTTTTGGTTTCATGCTCATCACTGTTTCAATCATAGCCGGTAAATCTTGATACGCCAACTCCTTCATTCCCCATTTCCAATACAATTCGCTATTGTACAAGTTACCCTTTATCGTAGCATGGCGTGCTCTAAACCATGAACGGTTGTTTCCCATCCAGACGTCTTTTCCTTGTTCGTGAAAGTAATACGCCAATGAATTTTGTCCACTGGCAATAAAGTTACCTGAACACGATAGAAGTCCATGTTGCATAAACACTGGTTTTCTCAAATCTCTTTGCTCCTTTGTTTCCTTTGGGTCTATTATATGGTGCAAGACTAAAATGTACCCATCTGAAGTCGTAACGTCATATTCTTCTAAATCTAAACCTAATACCTGAAGATAATACTGCAAATCGCGAGACGCCTTGAGTGATTTCATGTCTTGGAACGCTTGTCTCGGTACATATCCATGACTTCTAACTTCAATATCAGGTGGTTTCAAATTGTTCTCGCCTTTGATTCCTTGATACCAACTATGGATTATTGCACCAGTACATAGTATAGTTGCGTATACGACTGAGCATAATGAACTGATAAATATTATTGTATACTTTTGAAACCAATTATACTTGACCTCGGAAGAGCCGCTCTTGCTTTCCTCAGTCTTCATCGCTGATACCGGAGTTTCTGTGACGAGGTAAAACAATTGCTCATCGAAGAAACAATCGGAAAAATCGTGAAGACAGGAATAGTGCTATGAATTTCGGTGAAGAAAAAATAATCCGGAGATAAGATTGTACCCGATGGACCCTTTTAGGCTGGAATCGATTGGTGATGTCTCGAGGTATTAGCCACATCTTGGACTAGTAACTAGAGATAGGTAGTGTAACGTGCTTACATGTGGTCAATCTTTGTTTTTGTGAAGGACTGTAGAGGAGCAGTTTACATCCCGATGATGAAAGAAGTCGTAAGTTCTTGAAGAAACGAGCGTTATCTGCCAGTAATTGAAAAATCGGTAAATTGACTAGAAAGCCATTGGAATCTCTCACAATTGCGATTGCTCAGCAACCAGTGACTCGAGATTTAGGAACCTCTGATTCCTGACAATTTGTTCAACTACATAGCTGTTGACTCTCAGCGGTACAACCTTTCAAGTTGTTATGGGTCAGAAGTTCTCCAAAGCGTCTGTAAGAATGTAACAAGATATAGTTGCGCCAGACACTGTCATCATATCAAAAAAAAACCCAACGGAGGATCCGCAATTTCTCTCAAAGGAATCAGCCCGAAGGCTAACTACAACTCCAAAAGAGGGCCATAATCAATGACTGATACGCGAGATTTCATCATGTAGTATAAAACTTGGAAGGTCATACAAAGAAAAGAGAAAAAAGAAGGGGAAAAAGAAGATGTAGAAAAATTTTTCTCAATTGTGGTTTGGTATTTAAAGTGAGAGACAAAACCCAAAAAGAGTCGTGTTTGGTGATGCAAAAAAAAAAAAGAAAAAGGGAAGGGTACTCATCTCATCAATAATTGAGGTTACAACGATTATTTAAGCTGATTGACTCTGTGACCGTAATGCCGCCAAAGAGAAAGCCTTCTCAAAAATCAGAGACAAACAAACAGAAGAGACACAAGGATGAACTAACTGTGTTGTCATTGGAGGATGTAACTTCACTTGGAGAGCAGATTCGAGATGCATCAAAGTTTAACAACTTTATCACTTTGCTCAGTCTATTACAAAGAATTCCGAGCACTTTTATGGAAAAGGAGGTTACAGACACAGAGAAAATGGGCCGCCATATTCTTCTTACCCTTTTCGAACGATTTGAAGCATTATTCAAGGAGGGGATGATGGTAGGATCCAAGAAACACAACGAAAAGCAAAGACTAGTCGTCAACTGGTTGGCAGATAAATACAAAGCTTTTAAATCAACAATACTCAAGATGTTACTGACTGATCTATCCAATGAAACGTCATTGCAATTAGACTCAATGGAAGTTTTTTTGAATCTCATCAAGTTGGAAAGTCAAACTTTAGAAAAGCAATTTCCCAAAAAGACGTATCAGCTATTTCTTGAAGCAATATTACATAGTAACATAGGCAAAGTCTTGCCAGATGGATCATCTAATAACTTCATCGTTATGGATTTTGCTGACACTTTCAAGCACCACTGGGATTTGCAATTTTACTTTTTCGACAATTTGAATGAGGTATTATGTTCTTGGAAGGACGATTTATCTGAAAAGGAACTTCAGAGAATATTTGCAAACTTTGTCACGATTATACGAAATGGACTCCAATTTCATTCGGAGGACCTCGAGAATGAAAATACACTTGTTGTAAAAGATATATTGCCATCAACCATTTACAAACACAACAAGTTCAAATCGCATTTTCAAAAATGTGTGTTGTCACTTTTATCGTACCCATTGTCTTCATCTCAATACAAATTGATCTTGTCCATTCTACATAAACGAATCATTCCATACATGTCACAACCTCAGAGCCTAATGGATTTCTTAACAGATGCATATAATTTACAGGACGACTTGATTATACCAATTTTATCACTCAACTCGCTTTACGAGTTGATGAAGAGCTATAATTTGGAGTATCCCGATTTTTACTCCAAATTATATTCGTTATTGAGACCTGAGTTGTTTTACACGAGGTATAGATCTAGATTCTTTCGGTTATGTGATTTGTTCTTGTCATCCACCCACTTATCTGCAAATTTAGTGGCTTCATTTATAAAGAAACTAGCAAGATTATCGTTGACATCAAGTGCGTCAGGTGTGGTTATCATCATCCCATTCATTTACAATTTGTTGAAAAGACATCCAACTTGTATGATAATGTTGCATAATACAGACGACAATGCACAAGTTGGAGACCCCTTTGACAATCTTGAGACGAATCCTTTAAATACGCAAGCCATCAAATCATCGCTCTGGGAATTAGAAACGTTGATGAGGCATTATCATCCAAATATCGCCACGTTGGCCAAAATTTTTGGTGAACCATTTCGAAAGCCGAACTACAATATGGAGGACTTTTTGGATTGGAGTTATCAGAGTTTGTTGGAAACTGAAAAATCGCGTAGATACAAGAGTCAAGCTGCTCTTGAATTTGAAACCTTCGATGGTGTTTTGTCAGAGAAGGATAAGGAAGGAAATTACTTGCTTCAAGGATGGAATTTATAAGAAGATTAAGTGTATATGCGTAATGGTTACGAGGCTGATGTCTTTCAGCACTTGTCGTAGGCGGTGAAACCTGAAATTGTACTACATCCGCACCATTCTAATTTAACCGCATTGGGAAATCTTATGAAACGCGTGTTGATTTTCTAATTTTTTTTTTTTTATTTTTCCTTCTTGCAAAACCCATTCCTGATGCTTTATAGAAAAAGGAATCGTAAATTCACACACTTCGACTGATCTTTTTGCTCAAATTATTATCATTTCTATCGTCGATTCACTAAATCAGTCATGGACGATACTACTCAATTTGATGACCAACCTTTGGATGCTGTGTTTGGTGACAGGGTAAGAAGGTTTCAGGAGTTCTTGGATAGAATTGATTCAAACACCGGCGTTGATTACAGAGCTCAAATAAGAGACTTGATTATCAAAGGTAAATATAGATTGAATGTTTCGATTGACCAAATAAGAGATTTTGACAGAGAATTTTGGCAAGGTTTATTAAATCAACCAGCTGATTATTTGCCAGCTTGTGAACGTGCCGTGAGAGATACTGTTTTAACAATCTACGACCCAAGCGACTCATCATTCCCAAATGATTTCGATACCAACCAACAATATTACTTGAGCTTTAAGGGAGCTTTTGGTAATCATTCGATTACCCCTAGGTCTATTGACTCAAACTATTTATCAAAGATGGTTTCTATTGAAGGTATTGTCACGAGAGCTTCATTGGTTCGTCCTAAGGTTATCAGGTCGGTTCAATATGCCGATGCTACAGGCAGGTTTTATGCTAGAGAATACAGAGATCAAACCACTTCTTTCGATGCTATTTCAACCCCTCCAATTTACCCCACAGAGGATATGGATGGAAATAAATTGACCACTGAGTATGGTTATTCAACATACAAAGACCATCAAAAGATATCCGTCCAAGAGATGCCAGAAACCGCTCCAGCTGGTCAGTTGCCAAGATCGGTTGATGTTATTTTGGATGACGATTTAGTCGATTTAACGAAACCAGGAGATCGTGTTCAAATAGTTGGTGTTTACCGTGCATTGGGTGGTGGCGTAAACAACAATTCCTCATTCAAGACGGTTCTTTTAGGTAACTCGGTTTACCCATTACATGCGAGATCAACAGGAGTTGCCTCGCAAGAAAAGATTACTGATCACGATATTAGAAACATTAACAAGCTCTCAAAGGACAAAAAGATTTTTGACATTTTATCCCAATCATTAGCTCCCTCAATTTATGGGTTTGAGCACATAAAAAAGGCAGTTTTATTGATGATGATGGGAGGTGTGGAAAAGAATTTGGATAATGGTACACATTTGAGAGGAGATATAAATATTTTGATGGTTGGTGATCCATCGACTGCAAAGTCTCAGATTTTAAGATTTGTTTTGAATACGGCCTCATTGGCCATTGCAACAACTGGTAGAGGGTCATCCGGTGTTGGTTTGACCGCTGCAGTCACGACAGATAAGGAAACTGGTGAAAGAAGACTAGAGGCTGGTGCGATGGTTTTAGCAGATAGAGGAATTGTGTGTATTGATGAGTTTGATAAAATGTCTGATTCAGATAGAGTTGCTATTCATGAAGTCATGGAACAACAAACAGTTACTATCGCCAAGGCTGGTATCCATACATCCTTAAATGCTCGTTGTTCAGTCATTGCTGCAGCTAACCCGGTATTCGGCCAGTATGATGTGCACAAGGACCCACATAAAAACATCGCATTGCCGGATTCGCTTTTATCTCGTTTTGATTTGTTATTCGTTGTCACTGATGATGTGAATCCGACAAAGGATAGAGTGATTTCTGAACATGTGTTGAGAATGCACAGATTTGTGCCACCTGGCATGATGGAAGGGGAGCCAATTAGGGAAAAATCTAGTGTGACGTTGGCCGTTGGTGATGATGAGGTAAATGAACAAGAGTTATTGGAACAACCAATATTTGAAAAGTTCAATGCTTTGTTGCATGCGGGTGTTGCAAGGAGTTCAAAGAAATCGCCCACAATTTTGTCAATACCATTTTTGAAAAAGTATATTCAATACGCTAAACAAAGAATCAAGCCTGTGTTGACAAAGAGCGCATCAGATTATATTGTCACTACTTACTCGTCGCTAAGAAATGATTTGATCGGAAACAATCAAAGAAACACGGCGCCAATAACTGCAAGAACTTTGGAAACTTTGATTCGTTTAGCTTCCGCTCATGCCAAGGTGAGATTATCTAAAAGTGTTGAGGTTAAGGATGCTAAGGTTGCCGAAGAGATGTTGCGGTACGCTTTGTTTAAGGAAATTCCCAAGAAACAAAACAAGAAGAGAAGAACGGTTGAAGAAACTTTTGATTCAGAACTGGAATCTGACGAGGATTCGGAAGAGGAATCAACAGGAACAAGACCAAGTACTAGGAGAACGAGGCTAATGGAACAGCAACAGCAACAAGAACAAAGGACACCAGATACCACACCAGAACTACCATTAGGAGAACAAGATGTGGACGGCGAGACTGAGGAAGTTGGTGAAGAGTTGGAACAATTTCACATCACTAATGCAAATGAACAACAACAGCAGCAACAACAAGAAGCTGTGTTGGTCGAAGAAGATCAATCGAGTTCCAATGTGCATCGTCCATTGGGTGATAGAGCCACAAACACCGAACAAACGTCAACAATAAGCTCTGAGAGGTTCCAGACATTCAAAAGAGTGCTTCAGAAGGTGATTCGTTCAGATGTGTTTACCGGTCCAGAGTCACAACGTATCGCACCAATTGATAGCGTCATGAAGGCTATCAATGACGAAATGGCACAAGAGGAAAAGTTCACAGACTTTGAACTTGAATCTGGACTTGAAAAGATGCAAGAGGATAATAAAATCTTCCTTGCCGAAGGTAAAGTGTGGACAATGTAGTGAGAATTAAGTTAGGGCTATTGGGATTTTCTTCTGTGTATTAGTTTATTGTACGAGTAAAAACAATTCGATTTGGTGTTGTCTCAAGTGTGATCCTATGTAATTGATGGATCCCTTCCGTATGTATTCACTGCATAAATGATGCTATGGTGCACTGTCACTCTCCTCACAATCTCCAACTATCCAACCCTGTGATCACGCAAACATCGGTAGCGCCGAATTTTTAACAAATATCACATTTTCTATGTGCTTAACCTTTTCTTAACACTTAATCAATTTACAATGTCTCAGACTTCGATTGAACCTGTCGATAGAGATAATGGAAAGCCAGATAACCTAAATGATATGTCGTATGAAAGGTCTCCCTCTCCTGGAAAAATTGGGAAACAAAGGAGGAAAAAGAAACGTGGGAACAAGAAAAAGAGTCAACTTAGACTTGAAGATACTGATCAAAGTATACAACAAAACCAGCAGGGAACCCAGGAGTACGAAACACAAGAGGATGATTACTACAGTGAACATCTGTACAATGGTGAGTTGTTAATGCATACATATCACACACTACCATTATCACTGCGAAAATTTTGGAATCGAAGATACGAATTATTTTCTAGATACGACGAAGGTATATATCTTTCAGCAGAACTATGGTATAGTGTGACTCCAGAATTGATTGCCAAATATATTGCACAGCTCTTTGTCAAGATTTTACCACCCGATGCTAATTACGGATTGGATGTGTGTTGCGGAGGAGGCGGGAATATGATCCAGTTTGCCCAATTTTTTGACTCAGTAGGTGGGATAGAAATCAATGGCACGAATTTGTGTTGTGCTGAACATAATGCACAGGTATATCAAGTTCAAGATAAGACGTGGACATTGAAAGCCGACTGGAGAGAAATTACTAAACTTAAAGAGAATAAAGAAATAAATTACGATTGGATTCCGGAAAGTATACGAGAAGCAAGGAAAAACGTACCATCTAATCGGATATTTGACTTTATATTCAGCTCCCCACCATGGGGAGGCACGAACTATGATCGACATGAATTCAATTTATATGCTATGCAACCATTCAATATCACCGAACTTTTGAAAACAATGACGCAATACACCGATAACATTGGGTTATTTCTCCCGAAGCTGTCGAACTTGATGCAATTGAGCTTAACTACTAAGGAGGTATATGGTGACTATAAAAAATGCAGGGCGGTTTATATAAACTCAAAAGGCAGGTGTGTTGCTTTATTGGCATTATTTGGCGATACATTTACAGCGAGATTTGATGAATTGGACGATATCAGTGAGGAGGCTTTATTAGGAACTGCTGTAGATGAGACCGATCAAGGTGAAAAGAACGCCGGTCAAGGAAATGTGGACAACGAAACAGAGGACGAGGACGGAGCTTCGGATGCGGAAAATAGAGAAGAAGTTGCAGAAAGTAGCTCTGAAGAGGTAGAATCGGATATAGGGGAATATAACTAAACCGAGTCAGACGATTGACAGCATTGTTGTGTATTGCAATTGTGGTGAATGATCATGTTTGGTAGCGCCTCATTTGCGATCGAGACTCTTTTTCTTCTGAAAATCGCCCACTTCTTTTGATGAGACATAAACACAATAAAAAGTCACAACTGGTTTCTAACCTTTGCCGACATTTTTGCAACTTGTAAAGGCTGACGACAATACATAAGGGTTTGCAAAAAAAAAGACACTGGTTAACGTTGATAAACACACAATTGGAGTTATAATTTGCACGATCCTATGAACTCATCTTCGCGTATTCGTACAAACGATCAGAATGTGGCGTTTTTGGAGGCCAAGGTTGACCGGTTGACCAATCAATTGAGCAAACTTGAAAATGACCGTATATTATCCTTGCAACGTGAAGTGGCAATGCTGAGACAGTTGCTTGATTTCCAAAATGCAAAATTGGATAAAGTCACATTGTTGTTGACAGATTTGGTGACACAATTGATGCATAGGAAGGGGAAATCTGGTGATGATGAAGTTGAAATGGAATTGAGAGCACAAGGTGCTCCTCCTGAGGTAACAGAGGATGACGATGAGTCAATGTTACATTCAATCAGAGCTTTTCAAGATAGTGTCAATGTGAGTGATTTACAGCGTCACAATTTGCCACTGCAAATCAACCAAAACATGAATCATTTACAGACACAGCAACCACGTCTGATTGTTCAACAAAGTATACTTGACCACAATAGAGTTTCGATGCAGCGTATGCAACAACAATTGACCCACCACCAGAATCAAACCACCGTACCGGATCCTTTAGACAGAGATTTGGAGAATAATATGGACCCCGAGTTGCATCATATATCAGGCGTGGTTCCCAATGAGCGACAAGATCCGTCATCTAGTCAAATCCAACAGCAGCAAACACGAGGCTCAAGAGAAACCCGAAACGACACATCTGCGAAACAAAAGCCTAGAGGAAGAAAGAGAAAAAGAGGTGGTGCAAATGAGGAGGTAAATCAGTTACTTTCTGAGGACCAAGATGCTTCTACAAACAATCAGGGCCAAAATGTAAAACCTGAAACAAAAGTTCACATTGAGTTTATTCACAATCCAACCTCCATTCGTGATATTTACGATGAGTTTTTTAAAGGCTATAAGGGTCAAGGGCCACTTTGTGAAATGGATGCCAAGTACGGAAAGCTTAATTGGAGGGGAGACTCGCGATCTAAAGAGAGTAAGAGATACCAAAGAAGGAAACGCATTTGTGATGCTATAAAAAGGGGCAGCTACAAGTATAACAAACTGGATGATGAAATGATAGAATACTTAGAAAGCTTTCGAAAGGAAAAATCCTTGACTTGGGTTATGAATGGCAATATTCCGGAAGACCTCAAAGAGTGAGAAGAAGCAGGATGAATGGAAGCAAAGAAGAATAAGAGAGGGGTGACTTTGTGTCAAATAAAGTAGTTATTGATGTGGAGATATAAAAATAATGCTCTAAAAAATGATTCTACATCCTTCCTTGCCTGGTACCATTATAAACAATCTGTGTGGTTCTTTTCACTTCGTCTTTATTTAAATTGCATGACTTGCGTTTGTATCGAGGAGTCCTCATTGATTGCGTCTGTGTCGAGACCGGCATCGAAAATGAAGCAACAACAGAAGGGATACATTGCAATTTTCAGACTTGTTTCAATATTTTCTTAAGATAATACGGAGTGTTCAACATTCCTCCATACTCTCTTTGGTCACTACACACTTGCGCTTCACTTGTTGGTGCCTTTGGCAGCATCGAAATTGGGCCCTTGAGACATTTTTTTTTCTTTTTTTTGCTGCGAAAGTTGGTTGGACTCATTCTTTTGTCGGTTCTGAGATCTTTTTTTTTTCTACAACATTCTATGATGATTCTATAGAGCTACCAGATCACTGCGACATTTCCTAAGCAATGACGTTTATAAAATTTTCAAATATAAAAAAGTTTTCCAAAAATCCTCCTCCATCCAACTGCTATTCTTTTTTGAATAAATTCAATTTGGAGACACTAATTTTCAACAGAATAAACCACATAAACAATGTTGTCTGCTAGAAGTTCGTTGAGAAGCATTGCTCGTCAATTACCAACCTCCACTAGATTTGCCGCTGTTCGTGCACAATCCACCACAGCTGCCCCAACTGGTCCAGTCATTGGTATTGACTTGGGTACCACCAATTCAGCTGTAGCTGTTATGGAAGGTAAAACTCCAAAGATTTTGGAAAACTCTGAAGGTGGAAGAACTACTCCATCCATTGTTGCATTCACCAAGGATGGCGAAAGATTAGTTGGTATTCCAGCTAAACGTCAAGCTGTTGTTAACCCAGAAAACACTTTGTTTGCCACCAAACGTTTGATTGGTCGTAGATATGAAGATAAGGAAGTTCAAAGAGATATCAATCAAGTTCCTTACAAGATTATCAAGCACGGAAATGGTGACGCTTGGTTAGAAGCTAGAGGCGAACAATATTCACCACAACAAATTGGTGGTTTCATTTTGAACAAAATGAAAGAAACCGCTGAAGCTGCTTTGGGTAAAAAGATCAACAGTGCCGTTGTCACCTGTCCAGCTTACTTTAACGATGCTCAAAGACAAGCTACCAAAGATGCCGGTAAAATTGTTGGATTGAACGTTTTGAGAGTTGTTAACGAACCAACTGCCGCTGCTTTGGCATATGGTTTGGAAAAGAAGGATGGTGAAGTTGTTGCTGTTTTCGATTTGGGTGGTGGTACTTTTGATATTTCCATCTTGGACATTGGTGCTGGTGTTTTCGAAGTCAAATCAACTAATGGTGACACTCACTTGGGTGGTGAAGATTTCGACATTGCATTGGTTAGAAATATCGTTGACACTTTCAAAAAGGAAACTGGTATTGATTTGGAAAAGGATAGAATGGCCATTCAACGTATTAGAGAAGCCGCTGAAAAGGCCAAGATTGAATTGTCATCCACTGTTTCTACTGAAATCAACTTGCCATTCATCACTGCTGATGCTTCTGGTCCAAAACACATTAACCAAAAGATTACCAGAGCACAATTTGAACAATTGGTTGAGCCATTGATCAAAAAGACCATTGAACCATGTAAGAAGGCTTTGAAAGATGCTGGATTATCTACTTCAGATATTTCTGAAGTTATCTTGGTTGGTGGTATGTCAAGAATGCCAAAGGTTATTGAGACTGTTAAATCCATCTTTGGAAAACAACCATCCAAGGCTGTTAACCCAGATGAAGCTGTCGCTTTGGGTGCCGCCATTCAAGGTGGTATCCTTGCTGGTGAAGTTAAAGATGTCGTTTTGTTGGATGTTACTCCATTGTCCTTGGGTATTGAAACCATGGGTGGTGTTTTCGCTAGATTGATTGCTAGAAACACCACTATTCCAGCCAAGAAATCACAAATTTTCTCAACTGCATCTGCTGGACAAACCTCGGTTGAAATCAGAGTTTTCCAAGGTGAAAGAGAATTGACCAGAGACAACAAGTTGATTGGTAACTTTACCTTGTCAGGTATTCCACCAGCACCAAAAGGTGTTCCACAAATTGAAGTCACTTTCGACATTGATACTGATGGTATCATTAAGGTTTCTGCTCGTGATAAAGCTTCCAACAAGGATGCTTCCATCACTGTTGCCGGATCATCTGGTTTATCTGATGCTGAAATTGAAAAGATGGTCAATGATGCTGAGAAATATGCTGAATCCGATAAATCCAAGAGAGAAGCTATTGAAGCTGCCAACAGAGCTGATCAATTGTGTAACGACACTGAAAACTCGTTGAATGAACATAAAGAGAAATTGTCCACTGAAGCCGTTGACAAAGTTAAAGAACACATCGAAAGATTGAGAGAAATTGTCTTGAAAGCACAAGCCGGTGAAGAAGTTGTTGCCGAAGACTTGAAGGCCAAGACCGAAGAATTGCAAAATGCAGCTATTGATCTTTTCAAGGATTTGTACAAAGACGGTGGTGAACAATCATCATCTGAAGAAAAGAAGGAATAGATGAATACGAGGGATTAGTGCAATACAGACTTTATGCTTATATTGTGTCTATTTCAATGATGATGAATTACGTGTTTTATTTTCACCCTTTGTCCTAAATCTACTGTTTTTCTATATGTTTTGATGTTTTAGAGTTTTTACTTTGCACCTTGACAGATCAATCAACCCCATATTGTACATAGCTTTCAAAGTTTCATCAAAAGTGTGCATTATTTATGTATGTATATATGTATCACATTTGTTGGAATAAAGATTAATCGATTATACATCATTGTAGAGTTTAGTTTTGTCGAGGTTTGGTGATTCCATCATGAATGAAGTAGTAGACTATTGTACCGTCGTCGTTAATCAATGCAATTGTTAGCCTACGTACTCGTCCTTTACCATTCATGGTATTATCAATCGGTTTCCAAATGGAAGTAGACGAATGATTGTCTTCGGAGATTGATTCCTTTTGGACAGAGATACATGGGAGTTGGTTTTCAACTTCATTTTGCTGTGCATCATTGATATTAGAATTTTGCATGCTGGTTTCAGTACAGGAATCTGGCTCATCGACGTCTCCCGAAGTGCCATCCTCGCTTCCATCCTTTTTATACTCTTTTATCTCCTCGAACCAAGAATTAATTTCCCTCACTTTCAATTTGCGATGCTCATTCAATCGTTTACATACAATCCATTCATGTTTCGAATCAGGATCAGTAGAAACCAATTTGGAGGGGGGTAAACCGCTTAGTATATAATTGTTGTGTACTTCCACTTGGGTCCAAAGGTTGTAGTGTATTAGATTTAATCGTACTTGGTCAATTGTAGATGAGGTGAATGGTAAGGTCGTCATATCGTGGTTTCCATGGATGAGACTTGGGCTTTTCGTCACATTTTTTTTGACATTTTTGCTTTTTGCGATGCTCGGAGATGTACCTGCGGTCGCACGTGAGAGTGACACTTTAGGAGTTTTTATCACATTTCGAAATAAATCACGAGGGGAGAACTATTATCTCCGTTAATAGAAGTCCTCGTCACTATCTGTTACCACCATGAAAAGGGGTAACGTACTATTTCTCGAATACAAACCTGCTTCTTTTTATTAGACAAAAGGCTGGATATGCAACCATGATGAGGTCATTGAGTCTGAAACATGTTGATAAGAAGTGTTCCTATTGTTTAGAGGTGGGGCAAAGAATGGGGTTGTTATTTCCGTCATTGTCAATTTGAAACGATATGTTCGAATGCAGAATGAGCTAAAGCAAAAATAGGAAAGCTTCATGAACAAGAGAATAGAATTGCATGGAATTGTGATCAGCTGGATGAGGACGATAAGGAGCAGAACAGTGAATGCTGTCGCTATACAAGGAAACCAAGTGGGAATGTCAGCGATAAAGGTTGTATTTGAAAGTTCAATAATTTTACCTATTTAGGAAATCACTCTACAACAGTGGAAAAAGTTTTGGATTCATGTAGAATTCCGAACGAAGCTTTTTCAAAAAGCGTCAAATTGACTATGTTTCGTTTGTGGTCTGCCTACGTTGATTGTAGGAAAGGGGGGGGCAATCACGTCTATCGCATGGGAACGCGCCACAATATGGGGTGTAAAAAGTGTGAGTTGATAATAATATACTAAGGTTTAACTGCAGATCAGTCAGACTCATAACCATCAACCAAGATTATGCAAGTAGAATGAAATTATATACACTCTTTTAGGCTACGCAAGCACAAAGAACGTATGTCCTGATTGCTTTTTATCTTCCTAAGGTTGTGTAGTTATGAAACTTTATTTGATTATCTTGGAAACTCATATATTGCGAGAAGTTGAAAGGTGGCTTGTAGAATGAACTGAATCTCATCATTTCCTAATTACGAAAACGGACAAATCCGACAAATTTCCCTTTTTCTCCTTCTTTGATTTTGTACAATGTTTTGCGATTAGTAAAAATGCAGAAAGACATGTACAATGCAAGTCTACGCCTTCCAGATCTCATCACCCACAGATACGAAATTTGATTGTGGGAGAAAGGGAAGGACATTTTTGTAGCATAGCCTCTGAGACGAACTTTTGTCAATCAAATGTGTCTGCGGAAATGGCGATTGCAGGAAACATGAATGCCATTAGAATTTTAAGCCATCGCATATGTATTTTGCAGGAAAAAGGTATCTGATTCTATCATTTTGTTAGTGAACAATTACATTTTCAAGACATTTTGGACATTGTGCTCAGCCTTTCTTAGCCTCAGCAGTTCCGGTCTTATAGAAGAGATTGTTAGCAAGACGTAGAAGATACTAGGAGGGGGGGAGACTGCTTGCATCAAAATTAAGCACAAGGCGCCAATTCACGCCACTGACAAACAAATTAATTTTGCAAAAATGTGGAGGTGATGAGTTCGCTTCGTGTTTTATAAATACTCACGGCAATTGAAACAAAAATTTCTTTCAATTTAAAGAAATACAGTATGGTTTCGACATGAAAAGGAAACACCTTGAGGAAGTATACAAAGCAGCTAGAATCACTGGCTAATGTAATCGTTTGTGACTCACAACTATCACATCGAGTTCGACTCAACTCATCACAAATCCTAATTTGGTTTGGTGATTAACAGTGAGGATAGGAACTATACTTCCAGAAACCTATGGACTCAGGGCCACCAGTGGAAAAATCATTGGATGCATGCAAGAGGTGTGTCGATCCGATCTAGACCACAAAGTGTTCTTAGTAACTTGGGCTTAACGATAGTGTGTATATAAAGTAGCATTGGGTTTTTGTGAAAATGGTTTGTTAACTTTTGGTTGAATTAATAACCACAAAAAAAAGTTGTTTACCTATGTAAGGTCTAGGATGAAAATCATTGGTTGATGAGGTTTGTTGTTTTGAAAAACAATCAGGTTTTGTGTATATTGAGGTCAAGTAACTGTTTATTGTTTTCCGGTAGAAAGATTGCAAAAGACAATTGTAATTGAATATTGAGGGAGGTGTTTACCCTATTGTGTTTTTCTATGTATGTCTTGTTAAACTACATCATTAGCTCACAAAATTTAAGTCATTGTACATACTTCGTCAAAACTTTGCATGTTTTGAGCCTATGTATCATCAAGTCAAGCACTGTAGACCAACATTTTGGAGTAGAAATAGTAGAGCCATATCAACAAAACAACTATATGAAACCCCTTCCCCTTTTGCATCAAACATACAGAAACTTTAGTATAATCCCCCTTTCTCTTATTGCTTTACTGTGTCTTGTATTTTGTGTAAGAGCTCAAGAAATTAAAATTGAAATAAAACAATACACTGAGCACAAAATTGCAAAACAATTAACGTCTTGTAACTGAAAACAATGCTATACTTTTAAAAACCTTTTTGAGACTTTTGTTTTGAATGGGGGAGAGAGACAAATAACAACAATGTTACTTCCAGAAATGAATCACAGAAACTTCTGTTCCCCCGAATGAGTGTTGTGTTCAAAATAAGTAATTAACATTGGTGACATAATATTAACTTCAAACAAAAGAAGGGGATACATTTTCCCTCAATATTATTTTACACAATACACATTTTGCAATTAATTATTATTGTCTTGTAGTTTTTGACATCTCTCTCCCCTTGGTCAACAAAGACGAAGACTAATATAAATATACTAACCATTTTCTAAACATCTTGCATTTTTTGAAAACTAAATTTTTCTTCTTCAAAATCAGACCACTTTCTGCATAAAACCGGTTACGCCTGTCACACAGTTTTAGCGTGTCCAAACGAGTTTTTCATACAATAGTAGTCCAAACCAAATACTGCTTACATTGCATACTCGACAATAACAAACGACGCTTTCAACGGTTTCATTATTCCCATTTTGTATCCAGTTTCATTGGAATTTACCGGCTGCGTATTTACCAAAAAAAAATAGAAGGTGAAGAAACATTTGATTTGTTATTGGATTGCAGAATCGAACCAGACTGCGTGTCACTTGATATTTTAGACGATACATTTGGTCTATCCATCCTGGGTTTATCTAATAGAAAAGGCGCTATACTGTTTAGTCAACTTTCGTTTCCCGCATTTTTTTAATCCAGAGACATACGTGCATACACAGGGCTCAATAAGTTTAATCAAGTGTTGGTTAAACTTTAACAAATTTGTGCTAAATTTGTTTCAAACCTATAAAGGAGTCTATATCCCTACAATTTCGAATATTTCAAAAATGGCGCCTTCAGTAATTTCAAGAAATTTAGCTTCAGACTCTAGGTCAGCTACATCGACCCCTTATATATATCACAAGTCCAAACTAGGTCTGGTTTCAAACACCCCCAATTCAAATTCAACTTCAGCTTCTGTTTCCGGTATAGATACCAAAAGCCTCGCTAGTGACACTACCTCATTGTATACTGTTCCATCAAAGACAACCGTTGCAACCACACAAGTATCAGGAAAGGAGCAAGATCCTACATTTAATCTACCACTTGATTTAAGTGATAATTTAGCACATAATTTACAAACAGCTTATCAATTAACTCAACAAGAAACAAACATGTCATTGGAACAATACGATTTGGAAACTCCTGATCGATATCGCATCAAGCTACAATTTACCAAACGTGAGATTGAAATGTTGAGATATACATGGAATAAAATGTTGTTGGAAGAAAACAAATCGTCAAAAAATATGCCAGGTGGATTTGATGGCGATGATGAAGGATTGAAAAGGGAATCTACAAGGGGTCTGACAACAAGTCCACGACAAACAACAACATCACTGATGGCATCATCATTATTCTGTCGTCAGTTGTATGCCAATTTATTAACCATTGCACCCGAATTAGAACTTCTATGGCCATCATTAAGACATCAAGCAGTTAGTTTTGCGCAAGTTATGAAAATGACAATTGCCAACTTGGAAGATTTATCGGTATTGGATTCATTTTTTGAAAAATTGGGTAAAAGTCATGCAAGAATCTTTGGCATTGAGCCACCGGCTTACGAAATTATGGGTGAGGCATTAATACAAACTTTTAATGAACGATTTGGGTCTAGGTTTACTATTGAGTTGGAAGTATTGTGGATCAAATTGTTTCTATACATGGCTAATTCGATTTTACAATTTGGGTTGGATCCTGTACTTCGATTACACAAGACTGACAGTAGACAGTCGTTATCAATAGTCAAAACTCAATCAGGCGATATATTAGCAGCCGATGCGGATATAAATTCAGTATTTGACGAAAAGAAATCGGTTCTGACTAATGGCACATCAGTGTTGGATGATTTGGCCCAACCACCTAGAATAGAATCTAAATCAAAAGGTCGCTTTACTAGTCATCGTGGAAGTATTAGCTATAATGGTGTTGATTTGGGACCAATCTTGGAAAAGAAGAAGCTGAAACAAGTAGATGCACAATCGACAACAAAAAAAGTTGGTAGATTGGGAAGATTGAAGAAGAAAGGTGACTGTGTGATTATGTAAGAATATTTATACAATATGCACGTGATACTCACGTGCACATTTAGACTGACCACTGACGCGTGTTAATTAGTTTTTCCATTACACAAACCCTTTTAGAATTCTCTTTTGTAACATTTACGACAATGGAAAAAAAGCAAAAGGACCGTGTAACAACCAAACCAGCCCCTTAAAAACACGAAGATGAGACAGGGCGCAGTGGAGGTATAGTCAATGGGGGAGCTATAATGTGGATCGTCGAGTTCAATTTAGCACGAGTTTACGCACGTTAATACTCAAAACGCTTGGTATTGACTGACTTGGAAATGTCTGTCTGTCCTTTTGTCTGATTGATTTCCTAACTGGGTTTAATTATTCACAGATAATACTTTGTATACAGTACAGCATGTAGACAAAAAAATAAACGTGTGAGCAAAGAGGAGATTGAATTTTTAGTTGCCTAATGTAGGACAGCATCGATCTCAATGAGATGCTTTTGACATTACATGTAGTATTGCCTTGGAGTGTTGCATCGACATCACCGTCGACTATTGTATTGGGGTACAAAGTAGAGAGATTGTGTGTGAATAGGTTGAAATTTTAGTTTGTTTCGTAATAAATATTTCACGTCTTTTAATTCACCAATTTTTTTCTTTAATTTTTTGACAACCAAAAAAAAATAACCCATTCCCTTTACAACTATACAGAAGAGCATCTCCCTTCTTCCTAAAATCTGGAAACAGTCTCACTATTGTCATCAATCTAGCAACCTAATTAACACCTACTGGTAATCCCACAAATCAGCATTTTAAACCTTACGTAATAGTTTTCATTATTGCAGCAACTCACACCATTTTTTAAAGCTTTTTATTATCTTCGAGTTTCCTATACTAGACAAAAAAGAAAAACTTATCGAAGTCATTGGCAAAATCAAACCAAACATAATTTAGCATTCTATTGAGAGAGATACACCTCCACTCGAACCCTTTTGCATCATCCCATCATGTCCAACTCACACTCTTCTACTAACTTTGATGAATTCTTTTCAGAAAACAATTTTTATTCAGCACCAACCAATGATAGCTCCAATCATATCAATAAACTTCGAAGCTCGATTCAAATACCCAACTCAATAAGCTCAAGAAGTATTAAAGATGGGCTAAGACAGGATAATGAGGTTTTGACTCTGAGACTACCTACTTTTACCAGTCGAACTTCAATGATCAAGTCCTCTCCTAGTTTACGAGCTTTGGAGAGTATCCTTAATGAAAAGAGTAAGAATTGGACGCCTGGTACAATTGCTGAACAGGTTACCGAAGAGGAAGAGGAAGAGGAAGAGGACGAAGAAAAGAATGATGGGGAGGAGCAATCCCTAGATGATGATGAGAATGCACTGAATCAACTAGATGCTTTGGATATACGGAATAAATATAGTCCACAGAGGAAAGCAGCACCTGTTAGCTTCAAGAATCCCAATGAAACCCTGGAAACTGTGAATTCAATGCAAACTTTTGAGACTGCAGATGAAGCAATTGAATATGATAACGGAATTACCAACAGGTCGAGCAATAAACGGGCTTCGAAAACTTCACATATGACCAAGTCGTCAATCTCAACAATCAGTGGGAGTGGATATAGCACTGATGACACACCCATCTTGGGACAGCCACCCACGTTTCAAAATTTCACGCAACACAATGTTGAGTCTCCACAATTAAAGGTCATTGAAACCGGCGTGCAGCAAAGACTGGGATCAAAAGACGATACACTCATAAATGATACTACAGAGTCACCAACGAACGATATCAGCGAAGAAACTGTGAGTGTCGATTTACCACAGTTCACGCCTCATAATTCTTCGCATTATGCCGCGAAGGAGAGGAACGAAAAAACCCAGAATAAATTTAAATCCAATTTTAGTAACACAACAAATAATTCAAATTTAGACACAAGGGATAAAAAATTAGACAATCTCTCCTCAAATTCACAAGCAACCGTTGAAACCCTATCCATTCAGAGTGGTGGAAGACCAAAAAAACATCAACACCATCATCACGAATTCAATACTCGGACAAGCCAAAATTTCAAGAAGAGCGCGTTTGCACCATTATCAAAGCCGGCAATTCCAGCACAAAATAATAATCCGGAAAAGAAATTTTCAGCACCACGTTACGACGACACAATAATAAATCTGGGAACAAAATCTTCAACATCTGAGCCACAGGATTTCGACCCTGATATGAATTATGAACCGTATAAGAAGAGCAAATTGAATTCAAAGAAGTCAAACAAGGGAGATAGCAAACCAACGAGCATGTTGTCTGTTTTAACTCCGAACCAAGAAAATTTACAAAAGGGGGGAGGAAAGAAAAGTAACATATCCAACGAAGAAGCCGCTCCATCTAAAAACAAAGCTCAATCACCAATGCCTACGACACCTCAGAGATCTCCTCACTTGAGGTCGAATTCTTCATTTTCGTTGAATTTCGCAAAGAAATCATCACGCGATGAAGGTAAACCACAACTACTGCACAAAAGAAGCTCAACAATGGATGATTTGAACAAGGCTTCCCGTTCCAACATGCGTGTAAACGATGCACCAACTGAAAAGAAGAAGTTTAGCTTTAGAACACTATTCAAGTCAAAGTCTAAAAGTCATGAGTTGAACAAGTCACTGGAACCAATTGATACACGTGCACAACAAGTGACCGGAAAGTCATATTCAACAACCAATATTCCGTTACATCGTCTGGAGGATTCACCAACTACTAAGCATCAGAATAGGACCGACTTGCTGCTTCCACCTTTGACAAAAACTAAATCCAATATATCGATTATGAGTGTGTTTAAAAAGAACAAATCATCAGATCAACTTTATAGTATGGGAAAGGCAAAAGAATCCAATACAGAAGAGCCAAAGGAAGAAGTTTCTGCAAAAGAGTCAGCCAATGAGTCTTCTACTCCAAAAGAAAAACATGTGGATGATTTTGATGGCTCGCCAATATTACTTGACGAAAGATTTACAACAAAACCACCAAGCAAGGCCGCTGCTACTCCTGGCTCGATAAATTTTATCCGTGAAGTTAGTGACAATAATGTTGCATTAACTACTGCTGAACGTTCTTCTGAAAGCAGTGACGTCGACCAAGATGAGTTTGAAGATGCCGACGAAGATGTCCGCGAGCGAGACGAAGATGCAGAAGAAGCTACCAAGAAGGAGCAGGAGGAAGAAGAAGATGAAGAAGAAGAAGAAGAAGATGAGGATGATGACGACAGACTATCATTTGATCCGTCAGCTGATGAGAAGTTTGACGTTTACGATTCGAAGAATTTACAGGCAAACCCTCCAGTGCAGAGAGTATCGAATCATCAACAAGGTGAGGAAATTCTGTTGATTCCACCTTTGATTCAAGATACTCAATTTGGCTCTCCATTCAAGGTTGATTATGAAAGTTCACCTGATATTAAGCGACCAGCCCGAATTCTGGAAACAGCGCCATCAGCTTGCAATTCTGCATTTGCCAACACTGATGATGCCAAGCCCTTTTCAGCATCATTATCACCATCTGCTTCGCCGGTGCCAAAGAGATACCCCAGTCGCAAGGAGGACAAGAATTACCAGTTATTGGGAGAAGCGTTATTTCCAAGATCGCTTAGTGCACATGAAGTTGAAAGTATTGTATCGTTGGAGAGGTCAAGGTCTTTAAAGTCAATCAAATCAAACAAACGCAGTTCGTTTGTCAACTACGATGGAAGCGATGATAACATTGTGCACTACGATGGTCCTACATCGTCACCTCACAATTCCGGCGGCATTACCAGATCAGGCTCTATATTGAAAAACTCAGCCAGCAAACCAAGTAATTTGAGTAAAGAAATTGAACCCAGTTCCATTGATGCAAATATATTGGACGACGATTATGACGAGGAGGCAGTTCCAAATTCAAGCTCTGTATATTCACAGCCTTCTGGAGCCTCATTTATTAAGTCGCAATTTCAATCTTCGCCACGCTCTGATGACCAATGTTTACAATTTAATTTGACAGAGGGGTCCGATCTACACGAGTTTATGGAGTTCAGTGATTTTATCGATGTTGATAATTTGACTTTCAACTACTCGCCCTCAGCTGTGACAGGCTCTGCATCAGCTAGTCCACGACCTGACATCAATGAGCCAAAGTTTGACGTTAATGAGCGAATAAGAGCAGAGGCTACTACTGACACTGAGAAGGGACAATTGAGTAGTAAAGAGAAAATGGTTGACCCTCCTGATATTCGCTTCGATGATGACGATGGAGAAGAAGCAGAACAGAATGGCGCAGTTCTTTCGCAACTTCGTTCTCCACCTACATTACGAATTGATACGGTTGATTTTCCTAATAGTACAGCAAGTCATAACTCGCCAGTCCCACTCATAGTTGAATCAAGGACGCCATCTCCATCTCCGCTTTCGATGAACACTACCGAATCACCCAAAACAAGCGTTGAAGTTGTTGATGGATTTGAGAAGCTTGGTGGCAAAGTCAATCGTGATACATTGGCAGCTAATGATGACACAACTTTGGATGATAGTGAGAACGATCGTGACTATGGCAACACAGTGGTAGACTCTGATCAACATCTAAAAGAAGTCAACCCCCAATGTTCTAATAATGTTGCAGAGGAGAGGGATAGTGATGACAACGCCACTGAAGTGATTTCGAACTCACCTATATTGGACAGTGCATACAGAACCACCAAAAAGAGCAAATCTA
Source organism: Lodderomyces parapsilosis (assembly GCF_000182765.1). Lineage (NCBI taxonomy): Eukaryota > Fungi > Ascomycota > Pichiomycetes > Serinales > Debaryomycetaceae > Lodderomyces > Lodderomyces parapsilosis. Next base: position 1,108,848 of record NW_023503278.1, read on the forward strand.
GCAATAACAATCGACCTATATCCATGTCATTTAAAGGGTTAAATAAACCTTCATTTTCGGGTAAGATTGCTCAACATGATTTGAGAAGCAGTGATTCTCATCAGTCTTTTACCATTTCATTCAATGATGATCTGTCATCCGTTGGTGGTGGCTTTGGAACCAGCAGCGATGACGAAGAGGAAGAAGACGATGAAGAAGAGGTGCAAGAAGACATGGGGCAAGTGCCTACGATTCGTGGAGATGAAGGGTTGAGTTTGATTAATAATCAGCCAAATCAAGAGTATAGTGAATATGAGAAGGAGAACCTAGTGCCTACCTCAAAAGAAGCACAAGTTGGAGTGAATTCAAGAAAACAACAACAGCAGCAACAGCAACGCAATACCCAACCAGACTCTTATGAGTACAATGACCAAAGTCAGAACAAAACTCCACCATCAAAATCAAGATCCGTATTTGGTAAGGAGAGCAATTATCAAAACAACTCTGTTGAGTCATCAAATGGTTCATATTCACCAGATTTCAGGATACCGTTGCCACCACCACCATTTGGTACTAAATTTAGTCATAACAAGATCCCGTCCATATCTGATCAATCATCTACTAGTTCATCACCTAGATCATTCACATCAATGTTGAGCAGGTGGAAGAGGAGCAACAACAGCAACAACAACAACAACAACAACAACAACAACAACACTAGCAATGGCAACCATGGTAGTGTAAATATATTGGCACCACGTGTTGCACCTCCGCCTCCAGTCCCTACAAAACAATCTGGAGTTCGATTCAGTTCGCGAATCATTTTGTATGACACATATAATGATGAAGAGTATGATCGACATCCAGATACTGCCACATGTAATCAATTGACCCCATTGTTGGCACAACAAATCAAAGAGGAGATGAATATGATTAAGAGTGAAATGGAAGTTCATGTCGAGAGTCGTTGTTATACTCAGTTTTTTTAATGGTGTTTGAGACAAGGTAGAGGCTGGTTTTAATATTCTTTTTTGGTTCCAGTTTTTGGGAGGAGGCAGGGAGGTGATAGAATGGGTAGTTTTACATATAGTGTTGATGGTTTTAGAAGTCTAACGAATTTAGATTTATCTAAGTATCAAGGATATGAAAGCGTAGTGAAGGTGCGATAACGCACATAAGTCATCTCCAAATTCTCCAGTAGCAAAATTCGTAAACTAAGCAAATAAGTAAATAAATAATCAATCACACCAATCTTGACATCATCATCATCATCATATGAAAAGATTTGCCACTTTTTGTACCTGTTTACTGTTGCAGTTGCTGCTGCTTTGAATGAGTTTCCTTGGCACTAGCGAAAATGATATCTAGTACCTTATTGTCATTTTGGTCAATATGAGCCACAATATGATCAGTCTTGTCCAAGTCAACAATGACATAACTTTGCGAATCAGGTTTGTAGTCAACACATGTGGTTTCCGCCCATTCTGCATCGTCATAATCACGTAATGAGATTGTGGGTGGGGTTGTGTTGTCGTTTGTGTATGGTGGGTATTTCGAGTTCATTTTGCCGTCAAGAGGGAAAGAGTGGTTGTGGGTGTGTGTGTGTAGATGAGTTGTTGATAAGAAAGAAGGAGTGAGGTTGCGAAAATGGACGATGATGCTGCTGCACTTTTTGTTGAGGGGCGATGGAAGTGTCGCTACCAAACACAGTGTAGGAAGAAAAAAACAGAATCAAAGCGTACAGAATCACCGATGAGTTTACAGTTGAGTTTTTTAAATAGAGCTCATTCCGCCTAGCCTCAGCAATGGAATCTAAGTCAGTTGTACCTGGTCAATACATAACACCAACAAAGAATCTATTCCAAGATAAGCAACAACAGAAGAATGTCCCAGTAAAGTATGTTGCCGGGTCGGGCACAGTGATTAATTCAATTGAAGTTGATGATGGCAAGAGTCTATCAATCATTTGTGCTACAATACTAGGCAAGACCCAATTTGTTAAAGTGAACAATACACTAGAGGCAAGTGATGTGCCAAGTGAGGATAAAGACAACCAGGAATTGTCGTATATCGTCAATGTCATACCCAGAGATCAACGAGTCAACACTGACAACGACAATGCTAACGAGACTGCCGACAGTAGTGGTGAAACACGCAACGTCTCATCATTGTCATCTCCAATCAATCTCCCCCAGGAGAACGATATTGTATTGGTACGAATTACCCGTATCTCCCAAAAACAAGCCAATTGCGAAATCATTGCCCTTGAATCAAAATCGAAAAACGCACAAACAATTGGTGGTGGTATTGCCAGTGGGAGCGGCAGCGGCAACATCTTATCCGACTCAGGAACCGGATCCAATGGCGCCACAGCACAAGCATCTCTCCCGCACGGTGGTGGATCGCAACACAACCACAATATACAAACGGTGGCATCATCAACAACAACACCATCACAAGCAACAATCTACGACTTGGGTGAAAATTATCGTGGCATAATTCGTGCATCCGATATAAGATCAACTGAACGAGACAAGATTGTTGTTGGCCAATGTTTTAAACCTGGTGATGTTGTACGATGTATGATTATTAGTTTGGGTGATGGACAAAATTATTATTGTTCAACTGCTAGAAATGATTTGGGTGTGGTATTGGCTAAACTGTGTGGCGGTGCTGGGAGGTTAATGTATCCTGTTGATTGGCAACATATGATTGATTTGGATAGTGGAGTTGTTGAGTTGAGAAAAAATGCCAATCCGTTTGTTGTATAGATAAAAAGGGGAGATTGATTCAGTCTGGTAATAAGTATTAAAGAATGGTTAAGCTCTATATGATGTAATCTATGTGATGTATACGTTTGTGTATGTGCAAATTCCACTTCTAAATGGTTCCTACAGGATGAATCAATTCCTCATTATCACCTCTTAAGTCAACTTCACTTAATCCAACCACACCACCAAATTTTTCAAACCGTTCAAAATACTTTTGTTTTTTAACTTCAGCAATTTCAATCATCTTGGGCCAATACTTGTCATGGTCATAAATGAAATTGACATCACCTTGGAAATCTTTATCCAATTGTAACTTGGGAACATAATTGACAAATGGTTGATCAAACACCAATTTCTCTCTCGTCAAGGGGTCAATAAAGGGGTGAATAATCTTGAGAAACGTCCATCCTAACCAGGGGATATTTGTCAATAATGCCTTACCCAATCTTTCGGGGTAATGGGTTTGTAAAATGTGCAACACTTGTCTTCCAACACCAACTGGGGGGATTTTCCCACCTTGTGTTCCCACTGGATGAGCCTTGAAATCAATCAATAACGCTAATGAATCCTGACCTGATGGCATATAGTCGATAACTTTTTCCAACATGTACACTAAATGTTGCACTTGTCGTTGACTGGTTTTGGTATTTTGACGACCTGGTTTTAAATACAAGCAAGGCCTTGAATCATTATCATAGCCCAATATTACTTCTTTACCAGTTTCATTTTCAGGACTGGTCAACTCACCATTGACAATGTTATCCTTTTCCAAAATGTGATTGATTCCAAATTCTCTTCTCCAGGCCAAAGTCATTTCAATTCGATCTATGGCTTCTTCGACATGCCATTTCGTTGCTCTCAAGTACCGCAAGAAGCATTCTCTTGTTAACCATGATCTTTCATCAGTTGACAACGGTGATGCATTGGCGGTGTTTTTATGTTTATGATGTTCTTCACTATCAGCAATAACCAAATCAGGGTTTTGGAAATGTTTCAATACTTTGAGAAATTTGGTTTTCTCATCATCTGTGAGCTTGTGTTCCTGTGGAATATGTGATTCTGAAGATGGTTCTTCAAATGGGGTATATCGTGGGGGACCTAAATTGACCAGTTCTTTTGAATTTGATTTGGATTTACCACCATTGGCAGTGACTGTTCCATTGGTATTGGCACTAGATGATGATTCCGGTGATGTTGTAGCATTGAGTGAAGAAGTCTCTGAAGTTGATGGAGTATTGGAATTTGAACCAGATACCTTCAGTTTTAATTTACTAAACATATTATTGTGTGGGTAAAAGTAAAAAGCGATTAAGTTATTGGGAATAGTTTAGTTGTTATAGTAAGAACTCTCTCTCTCTCTCTCTCTCTCTCTCTCTCTCTTATCTGGGCCTCTTGAGTCTAACAAATGATAAGCAAGACCAACAATCTTGAGCAACTTATGTTTGTTGTGTTCTAGTGACTGCTGGAAAAAAGGGCGTTTAGTAATGAATGTGTTGTGTTTTATAATATTTGTTGATTTTCCGTGTGCGTTTTACTTAAGGAGCAAAGAGAAGATATTTTTCTGGTTAATTTTTTTTTTTCTTTTTTCGGGCCGTGTTTCATTCAGTTTTTAACTTTACACACAAGTTGCTTGCAAGAAAGTATGATGTTAGGTCTTAGCCTGATAGCATTGGTATACAATTACGTATATAATAACATATATATTCGCATGTATAATCTTGTATGCTGGACAGAGCTTGAGTGTGATATAACTCATCGTATAAGAGACAATTTGTCGTATAAAAGAGACACGTCTTTTTTTGTCGTTCTTTTACTGTTTTGTGCGTCTTTTCGGAGTTAAAACGGTTATGGATAAATTCCGTGTCTCGGATTTAAAAAAGTAGTGCATACAGTCAGTCATATACCACATCGCCGAGGTAAAAAAAAAAAAAAAAAAGACAAAAACAAAAAGCTGTTGCTCCTTGGCCAAGAAATTGGGCCGAGCCTTTGTTTAAACTTGACTCACCGGAGATAAAGCTCCAGTGTCGTTGCAACTTCAAATCCTTTGTAAATGTAGTGTTCTCATTTCTTTGCAAACGTTTTACATTATGCTTATACAGACAGTATTGATTATGGTTGCAAAACATTGATCTGCTATGGATTGTAGTAGAGTTCTTGTCGGATATTAACAAGTCAAAAATCGATTCTACCTAAATACAATCTAAAAGTCAAACCTATATACACTCAACTCCCTATATTTACTGATCTTTTACTCAACCAACATGTTATCCACCAATCTATCATACTTCCAACTATGCGAAATATCAAATGGTAAATCAACATTCTCATCAATACTAGATTCATCAACATTCCATTTGTCCAACTCATCAAAAAATTGACAGATGGGAGATGTATACCATCTACCACCATTCCATGTAAACCATCCTAAATGTCCTCCAATTGTGGTGGTAACCATTGTAACGTATGGATTCAATTCCGTTTCTGAATATGGTAATGATCTTGATCCAGTAACTGGATCATCTTTAGAGCTAACAATCAAAGTAGGCACCCTAATTTTCATTAATCGTTGTATTGGTGAAGCCAAACGATAATATTCATTAGCTGAGTTTAACCCAAATAATCTACTCGTAAAGTAGTCATCGAAATCTTTTAAAAATTTCAATTGAAATTTGGTGGGATCTTCCTTGTACTGTTTAATAATATCGTGTGAGCCACTCATCAAATCAGATTGACGGGTCAATAATTTCAACAAGTTTTGACACATTGTTGGCGAGTATACTTTATTCCCAACAATACTATCTCTTAAATGATATGCTCCGTCAGGGAAATCCCATGGTGTACCAAACATTGCTGCTCCTTTAATTTGTGGAGATACAGCGTCAGCCTCTTGACCTAAATAGTTGGCCAATATAGCTCCTCCTAATGAAAATCCCATCAAGTAAATACGCTTGTTGGGCCATTTCTTGGTGACATATTCATTGATAAAGTATCGTAAATCATTAGTCCATAATCCATTGTACAACTGTGGACTAGTAATTGTATGCCAAGCACATCCACGTGAGTTCAACACTATAGCATCAAAATTGTATGGATCATCAACGGCTTTCTCCATAACTGCTCTAATATAAGCTTCATATGAGCCACCTGATAAACCATGCAACGCAATAACCAATGGCTTATCGTCGGAGTTTTTGATCAATTCTTGTTGAGGGTCTTTAAACTCAGTTCTTGGTGGTAACTTGTCACCTTGATGCGATGGCTTATATTGCAAATGATTGGGATCATGTTGAAACCTGTTTGAGTTGAGAGCATAATCAATAGCAATGGTTGATTGTCCTTTCCATTGATCATATTTTAATTTTTCACCAGTGGGTAATGTATATATTGTATCTTGAATAGTTAAAATTTCTCTCTTATAATGAACCTGATGAACTTTATCAAATTTGTTGAGGGCCGAATAGGCAGTTTGAGTATGACCTGATGACAAAAGTGGATTAATGTAGAATGCATGATCGGGTGAAAATTCAACTACATCATTCTTGAGAATATCTGGCACAGTTGTTGAAGCTGGTGTAGCAGCAGCAGCAGCAGTAGTAGTAGCATTAGAGTTATCCTCAGTTGTGTTGACAGACTTGTCTTCTTGTTGTCTTTTGGTGAATCTAATTGGCTTTTTAGCAAGATGATTCTCTACTCTCGATAAAAAAAACCCTGATCCATACATTTTGAAAGTGAATAGTTTAATATCTTTGATCAACTTCAATGAGCTACTTCTGTTAGTTTAAATATTTAGGTTGGTTGTTTATCTTCAATGGTTGAAGAGTTTTAAAGAAATGGTTGCCATGATGAGGGTTTTTTTTTAAGAGTTTTCGCAATTTAGCCGAGAGATACTGATCTTTTGAATTTAGCCGAAATAAAACAACACACAACTCACTTACAGGATAATACACCACTTGGGAATAAAGTTGAGACCAATTAGAAAAGAGAACTCATTAAGGTATCAACATAAGCACTTAGATCGGTCTCTTTACAGAAACTTCAGAGTCTTTAATGCATGGAGTATTTTCTTTAACAAAACTTTACAGCACGAGCTGTGATCACTCATACTGCCTATGACAACTGACAACAACAATGCCTATTGATTTAACTAGTTTATTCTTCCACTGTGTATCAATTAGGTAGGTATTTTCTCATTATGATCCAAGCCTCCTTCATATGCTTATTGGTTACATCATACTTTTTCCTTTCGCTTGCCAAGTCCGAGCGTAGGAGGGTAGTGTACTATTGGATTAAAAATACAAGCTGGTATGGTAGCTTCAATTTTTAACATTCCCAATGGGTTAATTATACTTCTACTTTGGGACAACACACACACACACACACACAAAATTAGTACGTTGCTATTTATCAGGAGTTTGATGCTACCATATGTATTTTTACATTCTTTTGATTTTATCGCCTTCTTTAATTCTGGCCGCCCTCCCCCATAACAAAAAATAAACTCCATTTCCTTCCTTATTCCACAATTTGTTCTTCTTACCACCCAACCTCAACCTCAAATCTATATATCTATCATACACATCTTTCAAAAGAAGAGAACAAAAGAAGATATCAATCAACACATCACGCCCACGCTAACTGACCTAGTTTTGTTTATTGCTATACATAAAACAACAAATATTACCATTATTCGCCACCCATTGCACCTAACATCTACCCCTCACTAACTCATCAACAATGCAATTCTCCTTATCAGTATTGTCAACGATTGCTACTACACTCTTGGCATTCTCTGCCACCACCGTTGATGCTAAAACTCATTCAATCAAATTGAATAAGTTGTCCAATGAAGAAACCTTGGATGCTACTAAATTTCAAGAGTATACAAATGCATTGGCTAACAAGTATGTAAATCTATTCAACAAGGCCAATGGTAACCCTCAAGCATTTGGCGCTCAACAAGTTTTATCTGGTGGCGGTAAGAAACATAAAGCTGAAATTCCTTTTGTTACACCAGAAAATAAAGGTGGTAAATTTGAAGCACCATTGACAAATTACTTGAATGCTCAATATTTCACAGAAATTCAAATTGGTACTCCAGGACAAACATTCAAGGTCATTTTGGATACTGGTTCATCTAATTTATGGGTTCCATCTCAAGATTGTACTTCTTTGGCTTGCTTTTTGCATTCCAAATATGATCACGATGCTTCTTCGACCTATAAAGCCAATGGATCCGAATTTTCTATCCAATATGGTTCTGGATCTATGGAGGGTTACATTTCACAAGATACTGTTAGCATTGGTGATTTGGTTATCCCTAAACAAGATTTTGCTGAAGCCACTTCGGAACCAGGTTTGGCATTTGCATTTGGTAAATTTGATGGTATATTGGGTTTGGCTTATGATACAATTTCTGTAAACAAAATCGTTCCACCAATTTACAATGCTATAAATCAAGATTTACTTGATGCACCACAATTTGGCTTTTATTTAGGTGACACAAATAAGGATGAAGAAGATGGTGGAGTTGCTACATTTGGTGGATACGATGAATCATTGTTTCAAGGAAAGATTACTTGGTTGCCAGTTAGAAGAAAAGCTTATTGGGAAGTTGCTTTTGAAGGTATTGGTTTGGGAGATGAATACGCTGAATTGTTTAAGACTGGTGCTGCCATCGATACTGGTACTTCATTGATTACTTTGCCTTCAACTTTGGCTGAGATTATCAATTCCAAGATCGGTGCAACCAAGTCTTGGTCAGGTCAATATCAAGTTGATTGTGCCAAGAGAGATGAATTGCCAGATTTAACATTGACTTTTTCAGGCTACAATTTTACTTTGACTGCTTATGATTATATTTTAGAAGTTGGTGGTTCATGTATTTCAGTGTTTACTCCAATGGATTTCCCTCAACCAATTGGTGATTTGGCCATTATTGGTGATGCATTTTTAAGAAGATATTATTCAATTTATGATTTGAAAAAGAATGCTGTTGGATTAGCTCCATCAAAAGTTTAACTTTGAAGCCATTTTTAGATTCGAAATTAAAAGTTTAGAGGGAAAAGGGTAAGCAGTTGTGGCTTTTTTTTTTGTATACGTTTTATTATATCATCTCGGTTTAAAGAAGTAGGTTATTGTGTTGATGTAGTTGTGTGTATACTGTATTCGTTTATTTTAGTGAATTGTTTTATATGCTGGTTGATATTGAAATTTAGATTTTGTGTATGCTTCTCTCAGCCAGCCATCTTTATCAACAAATTACGAAAAACTTGAACACTAAATCAAACGCATAGTATTACAGGTGACTAAACAATGAGATCAAGAACTTTTATGAAACGATTGACACTCATCGTTCTCATCAGTTGATTTGAAATAAGAAATTTAACATACAAACCAAATCCACAGTTTGTTCTTTTCCATCGTCTAATCTCTATAAACCAATCGTCTATTTTTCATTAAGGCTTCGTCAAGGATTACACTTTACACATTTATACATAACCGAGTATTCACGATGATTAAATCAACACCACAAACATCGGTCCCAGACACTGGTCACTCGACGCTTGCTCAATCGGCACAAAATCCCTTCACTGAGGAATCACATCCTGATTATACATCATCATCATCATCATCAAGCAAAGACTTCGATCAAAACCCAAGCACTGAATTGACCCAACTGACTCGCCTGAATCACCTGAATCAGATACTGAGTAGCCTGAACCACCTGTACTCAAGATCCACTGATATACTTCTTCAACAACCACATGAAATGACTCAAGATTCATTGAAACGACTTGAAGTTGAATCAACCTCGAGTGAATCCCTAAGTGCTGCTGCTGCAATTGCTCAATATCCATATTACAACTTGGATGATGTGATGGCATCACCTAGCTCACAAAGTCAAAGTGCCACTACAGGTAATCATCCAGCTAGTGGCAGTGGTAGTGGGTCAAAAAAGTTTACACCAAGATCAAGTCCCCGTAAACAACAGCAACAATACAACCAGAATAGTAGTTCCGGGTCAGGATCAAGATCACAACATCAGCGAATTGGTCCTGATGGTGTTCCCTTGAGTCCAATTGATGATGATTCATTCAATCAAGTCCCGAAAAGATTCTCACAATTTATTATTGATCAACAAAACCCGCACATTTCACAACGATTAGATAATTTATCAATGATTTCATCCAGTTTGGAATCGGATCAAGCAAGAAACAATGGAACGAGTGAGGATGTAAGCGGGAACTCACGAGAGACGATGTTGAGTGAGAATCAAAACAACTACAACAACACTCATAACAGCTCTATCAATACTTCACCTACAATGGATCCCCATAGATTAGTGAATAACAATACTGCTCATGATGATATTCAATCAGTTTCAGTGTCCAATAGGGATGATATTTCCGAATCAATGGGTTCACAAGCAACCATTTTTTCAACAAGGCAAGAGCCAGAAGCATTATTGACCAATCGAAGGGTTGGCAGATTAAGCACTGGGCTTAACAAAACCAAATCTTTATTCAACAAGAACAAAATGACCAAGGGTAAAAACTCACGGCTGAAAATTGTTAATCGAACGAGTACTGTACGATTATACAAGAGCCCCACTTCATCAATCACATCATCATTGCTCATGAATAACAATCAAAATAAAGCTGCTCGTGGTGGGAAAACTACTGGTGCAACTCGTAGTGGTGGTTTGGGGAATACGAATGGAACCGCAACCTCAACGACAACCCCTTCTATCCAATCAAGTGCTAGCTTAACTAGACAAAATGCCATTAAAACTAAAAAAGGAAGTTGGTGGTATCGATTACAATTGAAAATCCGCCAATTTTGGACCAAATTCAAATTCTACAATTTCAAAGCATCGTCATCGAAAAAGAGACAAGTTAGTGTAAGGAGAAGAAGAGGTAATAGGGACATTTCTCGTACAAACCCATCATCATCACAATCAATAAAGAAATCCAAATCTTTGGTTCGCAAAGTGAGAGAAAATCCTCAAAATCAAGATTTGAAACGATTGGCATCGATCAAAATACCACCAGCTCATCAATTTGATCATCAATTTGCTCATCAACTGAGGGTGAGAGGTAGTAAGGTTGTTCCTGGTGTTGGCAAATTGCAAATTTCAGCACCGGTGAATAACCCTCAATTGGGTAAAGTTGACAAAATCGAGAGAGTTATAATGGATGATGATTTGAAACGATATGCTGGTGCTGGTCTTGCACCAATGTCTCCTTCTCAACAACAACAAGGAAACCAAGGACAACATCGTGCAGCTCTGAGATCTTCAATGTTCAATAAACAATTGCTCACGCCAGAAGAAATTGCCGATGAGAGAACAGGTAAATACACTCATTTGTCAAATTACATCAGCCAACAAGAGTCAAGGTATTTGTACCAATCACAGATCAAGGAGCAACAAGGTAACCAACGAGGTTCCACTATGCAATCGCCTTTCAATGTAGGTGACAATGATGACAATGAGTTTCCATCGCCGCAGATTGGCACTAGCGACGCTGATCAACCATCATGGGCCACTGGCGGTGGTGGTGACGCAACTTCATCCTTATTCACTAGTAGTCAAGCTGCACCACCTCCTGTGCCTCCACCGCATTTGGATACGAGTTATATGACACAACATTCGAAGGAGAAGAAGCACCAACATGGAGAAGGTGAAGAGCAGACAGATTATGATGATGATGATGATGATGATGTTTACAACAGGGCCAAAATTTCTCATTTATGGCAATGCTATTTATTACGTGTTTTGTACAATCGTATTCAGTTGCGTCAGGAAATCAATCAATTTGAACAATATTTGATCACAAAGGAGACTAGTGATGTCATCAATATGATATTTGAACGCGCTCGACGTGATGCTGAATTGAGTGATGATGACGGGACAATCACGAGTGCGGTTAATAATCACAACCTCAAGAAGATGTCTTCGAATTTACTGCCAAAAAAGAAGAACGATGATGATGTAACTGGATCTGTTGCTCAGAAAGAGAATGAAGCGACAACAAAAGCTGATGCCACCTCTTCGAAAGTTGTTCCACCAGTTGGATCCGGTGCTGGTGTTGATGAAGATGAAGATGTTGCTTCTTCATCTTCGATCTATTCTCAAGATGACATAATTTCAACCACTACATTTTCAACCACAACTAGCTCACATATCACGGCAAGTACCAATGAACATGGCGATGTATTGATTGATCCACGGGATCAAGAGTTTACAAACACAGTGCTCAATCGAAGATCCATACTTGCTGAAATGTTGGAATATCGTTCCTCAGAAGAGGATGATGAAGAGGAACTGGAAAACGATACCATATCCTATTCTTCAATTAGTCAATTGAGTAAATCAGCGTTGGGATCAATCAAGACACGTGGCAGCTTACCTAGTTTACGCAATGGTGGTGGTGGATTGGATGAGTTGAGACGGTATGGAACAATAATTAAGCGACCATCGAGGAGACGGAGATCTACTCATGATGCAGGTGATGATGATGATGATGATGATGAGCAAAGATCATTGCAAAGTGCTGGTACATTGGGGATGAAGAGAAGCTTCGGGATGAATCACAGTTTAAATGAATTGACTGTTTCCAAAATCAATTAAAATCACCAAGAATAGATTCCATCTACAGTGTGTTGTGTTTATATGAAGTTATGAAAATATTTGCAATCAAATTATACATCCGTATAAAGCAAACTCCTCTACATAAAACAATGTAAGATTTCTTTCTAAACAGCAGTCATGTATGACGACACTGAAGAGTGTGTGTGGGCGGGTAACAAATAGTTGAATGATCCCGGCATCATGTTTGTCGGATGTAAATGATGGCCATCTTCATTAACATCATCATTATTATCATCTCGTTGACGTTGTTGTTGTTGTTGCTCTTGCTGTTGCCAAATCCTCAATGCATCATCAACATTGATAAACACATCATTGATATCATTAGAACCATCGCCATCTTCATCAGATGACACCTCCCTGTTCCCATTGTCCATGCCACGACTCACAGCGACATCTTCATTGTCACCACCATCGTCATCTTTTCCTTGCCCTCCGCGAGGTTCTGCTTGACTTCTCGACGGTCCATTATACCTAAACCCATGAAACAATTGTCGTTGAGCTTGTTCTTCCATTGAAATAGCAATAGCTCGTTGAATCTCCAGTTCAAATTCCAATTCAGTACGTTCACGAGCCACCCGCATTGCTTCATTCATGGCTCTAATCTCTTGTTGAGCATCATCACCATTCAACAATTGCGGCAAAACACGATAAAATTGTCCATCATCAATACGATCAATTTTCCATAAATCAATCTCCTCGGGCACAATTTTTAATTGAATCAATTTGCGAATAGTTTTACGTAAATTGTTTGGTGTGCGAATCAATTTTTTATTGATTCGTAAAACTGGCGTAACGTAACGAGGGTCAAATGAGATCAAGTCAACTCGTTTGTGAAGGCGTTCGCGGTATGGTGGTGTTGATGGTTGGTTGTGTTCTATATTTGCGTACTCGTCCAATGGTGGTGGTGCTTCTTCTTCGTCTTGTTCAACATTGTTGTGTGAACGAGGATTGGTACTGGGTTCATTTGGGTACATTGTTGGATCTATACGTTGGTTTAAACGGGCAATAATTCGAGCTCTAGTATCTTCAATGGTCGAACGTCGAGATAATGAAGGCTCACGATGATGTAGTGGGGAAGACGGTGTGTCGTTATGATTTTCCATGATGGCAGACCTCTTTCTACCAGTCAGAGCATTAATTTGGTCTGCGGTCCTCAGCATATCACAGCCTGCCATTGTTGGTTCTTCGTGAATTAATTCATCAGCTTCTTGAGGTTGCCCAGTTTGATTTCTTTGTGCTCTTTGCCTTCGTCTCATTTCCTGGTATCGTTGACCTCGCCTGCTGCCCTGGGCAGTACTTCCAGTTCTTTCCAATATACATGCAACGGCTTCTGTCCGACTTATTGAAAAATCATTTGAGGCCATATGATACGTGGAATTCTGCGACGAGGTGGGCTGCATGGGAGACGAGTGTGATTGAGATGAAGCATGAGTGGGTGATTCCATTTGTCCTGTTAGTTGTTGCAAAGTATCATTGTGAACTTCACTTCTTCCTTCTTGTGGGGATGCATGAATAGGTTCAATGTGCGGAGAGTTTAATTGTTCTAACTGAGGAGATTGTGCTGGCGTATCATGTGCAGAATAGGTATTGTTTCTGGGTATATTTCCAATTTTGAAGCTGCGCGTGTTATTGATTGGTTCAAATCCAGCTGGAAATTTGCCTGCTTCTTCGTCATCTTCTTCTTGGATTTGTAAGTTGGATAAGTTCGTTGAAGCTTCTTCGGGACTAGGCTCTTGAGTCTCCGCCAACTCTTCTTGCTCGTCAGTTTCATCAGTGATTATAATACTGATGATTTCATCATTCACTGGGTATGGCAAACTGAATTGAGGTTTCGGCGCTTCATCATGATTAGCTGATCGACCAGAGCGTAGGTTCTTTCTTCTACCCTCTTTATCAATCATTGGCCGCGTCAGTTGTTGCAGATCCATCAATGGCGTAACCTCATTCGTTAATAAAATGCTTTGAGAATTAGTTGACTCTCTTGATTCTCTTGATGTGATCGAGTTACGTCTTTCCTGTTGTCGCTTAGTGATGGCTTTCCCACAATTAGGTCTCGGCCTTGCTCTCATTCTTCGAGCTCGACGTTGAGCAAGAACTTCATTGCTAATCTGGGTCTTTTTTGCAACCTCCGATTCCTTCGGTGAAGCACCTCTTTTGAGATGATTGGATTTTTTCGCAAGATCTGGTGAGTGATATGGTGCATTTGTGGTGGTAGCCACGACATCTGCTGTAGGTGAATTCACTGTAGTAACCGTATCATTTGGTGTAAGTGAGTCTGAATTAGCTACACCTGGTGGGCTTGTTGTACCACTGTTAGTAGTTTCTGGAATACTGGGAACATGGTTGGAGCTTTTCGTAGGTGGACTTGAAGAACTACTTCGATTAGCGTTTGGTAAGTTTATACGATGGGAAATATATGTTCTTCTTTTGCTATCATTTGCCTGTGGCTGGTTAGCCTTTTGTTGTTGTTGTTTTTGTTGTTGTTGCAAAGATGGTGATGATGATTTCTGTAGTCTTGGTGATGGTAGTAAAGTGGTGGTAGCTGCCTTTTGTGTTATTGGTTGTGGGTGTGGGTGAGGTTGTTTGTTTGAAAAGTGTTGTTGTTGTTGAATGCGGCGGTGGTTGTATCTTTGTTTTTGCAACTCATCGTCTCTTAAATCTACTGTGGTTGTAAGCATCTCTACTTCTTTCTTTTGGAAGATATTAAGTACCATGCTTGGATGGAAGTAGGATTCACAGACTCAAATAGGTAATGCTATGAAAGGGATACGTGCTGACGGCTAGGGAATATTTGAATATATGCTTGATGGTTTAGGGTTTTTTTTTTTTTTTTGTTTTTTAATCTTCTATATTTATTTATTGCAATTTCCGCATTCGAGATATAAAATCTACTTGTGGGTTGTTTTGTGTGTTGTTTTGTGTTCCTGTATATAATAATAAAGGTTATAATAGAATACAAGTTTAAAAGTATGTGTGTTTGGATGTGTAATTTGGTTATTTGCTATTTTAAGTAATAAAGTGTTTAGCATATTCATATGCACTACGTAGTACTTGTTGATGTGGTACTTGTTGATGTGGTACTACTGATGTTTGTGTTTGTGTTTATGTTTGTGTTTATGTTTGGAATTATGTTTGGAATTATGGTATTGTAGATTGAATTGCTGTTGTAGAACACACTTGCACTGAGTACCGGACCCAAAAACAGGTGATGACGAATTAACAAAAGATATCTAGAATAGTACACTGAACAGTTGAATATACAAGAAAAGAGATAGAAGAAGGACTGATTTCAGCAAGTATGATAGTATAGAGGGAGGAAGAGGAAGAGGGCAGGCAACAGTATATAATTTCCATGTATTACATTTCTTGATTCGCTTAATTTGTCGAATTTTTCATATCATAGATAAAACAATTAATTCATGTCCTGTAGTAGTTTGATTAACAGCCGTATATAGTGAGCGATGCAAGAAGTAAGAGAGGAGCAAAGTGCAATATGTACAAATATATGTCTCTCCTTTATGGTAAAAGTTTGCTATTATGATGATTCTGATAGCATAATTCATCAACAATCAAAACGGTTTCCTTTTTTCTTTCTTTTTTTTTTTTTTTCTGTTTTCAAATTTGGTGGGCTTATTATGTGTACCTTGTTTTACTTCTTTTTAAGTAATCTTGCACATCCTAACTCCGTATTTGGTTGCTTTCTTTCTTTCATCCGTTCCATTTGAGATCAGAATGACACAACCAAATGATACCTTACGTCTCCCCTCTTTTAATAACCTGTTGCTTTTCGAGCTGATCCTGTCCTGTATAAAAAGAGAGCCTGTGTGTTTGTTCCCCTCTACTATTTGTTGCTTTTTTGCTTCTTACTTCTCAACTTTAAGCGGCCAAGCTTGCTTTGCATTTCGATGGTTGTTGAATTCACTTGCTTGTGTGCTTTGCTTTTCACTCCCATTGAAAAAGTGGAGAATTTGAGCAGTAAGTTATGGCTGTTTTTTTTTTTCACCAAAGAGCATTTGGCTAATTTTTGCTTAATATTGGGTGCAAAAAACGTAAATTCAAAAATTCACAATTGATGAGCTGTAGCACATTCCCTTCGGCTATACTCGCTTCTTGATTTACATTAGGTAAATGTGATTCACCAGCAACAATTCTTTTCAAAACGGAACATCATGTTGGACAAGTGAGTTTCAAAAAAATTAGAGTCACATCTAATTAATGACGTGAAGTGGTTAACATTTATGAACGAACTTGTTCAAATGTGAATGACCCTCATAAGTGGAGAGTTGCAATTATCTGGTACTTACGGGTTCTAGTCGGCTATACTTGTTGCATTATGGCAATGAAATTCGCTAACGGTCGTAATGCATCCCCTCACAAGGTTCGTCTCAATAAAATGCAACATCAATGTTTTCTACTCCTACATACAATCATCAATCCAATCGAGCTCGCGACTATTAAACCGATCGTCATCACAAAAAAGACCCTACAAAACCTCCTGCTTTACTACATTCCCTCCCTATGGGTGATCAACAAAAAGACGTAGTATCCTTCATTACAGAAAATAAAAACACACTATATAAAGCTGAGTAAATTGCCATCCCATTTTCAATCAATTGACTTGTCATAAACACTCAATTGATTAATCACATTGAGCAATCACCATCAATTGAAGCAAAAGCGGAAAGTCATAGCTCGGCCAAACTCACCCCAAAATCTGATGACACTTTACTTTATTTTACTTTACTTTACTTTGATTTGTGGTTTTTCAATTCTTCTTCCAAATTCTCAATTGTCTTCTTTTGTTCTTCCAACTTTTCCTTCAATTTTTTCAATTGAGCTTCTTCTTGCTTTCTAATGTAAACATTTTCTTGAGCTCTTTCCTTTTCATGAAATGAATCTCTTCCAATGTTGCTTCCTGATTCAATAAACATTGCTCTTGAAGTGGAAAAGTATCTAACTGTAGAAGCAGCTGATGCAGATGACGATTTAATAGCTCTTGATAACATTGTTCTTTTATGGCAACAATTGAATATGTTTGTAAATTCCTTTTGGTATTTTGGAAGTGTGTAGAATGGGTGTTTTTTTAATGGTGTAGGAATTTTTGGGCGCTTTAAATCTCTACAAAAGCGTCATTTGCAAATTGGAAAAAAAGTGAAATGATTTTTCTTAGTGGTGGAGGGTAGTGCACTCATTACCAAAAATATCCACTCAAAGCTTGTTTTCAATTGGTTTAGAGCTAAAACACCCTTGTAACTACACGAGTCTAATAGTTTGTACATAAACGATGGTGCTAACATCCATCACATTACAAATATTTACATGACTATGTTTATCAACTCACTGGTCACTGCTACTATGATTATAAATTCCTTGTTGGTAAGAAACGATAATGTTTATGTACAGTAGACAACAACCCCAAGTTTCTAGCAGTCTTTATAGCAGCAGTCAATTTCTTTTGATTAGCAGCACTACATCCAGTTGTTTGCCTTGGTAAAATTTGTCCCGTTGACGTTAAAAACTGTGATAATACCTCTGGCATCAAATACAAGTTTCTAGGATTAATACCACTACGTTCAAATGGATCTTCCAGATTACGTTGTTGCAATTGAGCTTGTTTTCTTTCCATTCTCAACCTATTCATACTGAAATCAAATGGATTGTATGTAGTACCAACTCTAAATTTTCTTTGTAAGGATTGAGCTATATGAATTGGTGGTTCTCCACTAGCTATATTTTGAGTGATTTTCGACAAGTTTTCGGTTAAATCAGTTTGTGCTGATGATCCGGGTGCATATGATTCTCTCCACGATTGTTTACTTTTGAACTGTTCAAAATTAGTGCTGTCAGGAGAGTCTGTTTCAATAGTTGATTCTGTTGTTGATGACGATGCAGTGGAGTCAGCTGCTAATCTGCGGGAAGCTGTCCCTAGAAATCGGGTAGTTTGTGTAGCTATGGATTTGCTATGAGTAATAGTCCTATATGATATCATCTTGGAGTGAAGCAATGGTGGTACCAGTGGTGGTATATGCTATTTATCTCTTGCTTTTCAATCTCAACTAGAATGGTCTGAAAATTTAAAAAAAAGTTTTCATAAAATATTTTGAAATTTGGATGAAAGAAATCCATAGGAAGTAGACAAACCCTTTTCCACAATCTAATTAACCATTAATATATACTGGTTTCACAAATATTGGATATTACACTGTGTCTATATATTTAAGGCAACCTACATTTGACAACTGGGTTACTACCAATTTAAAACCAATCACTCACAACTTCCTTTGCTTTTTGATATCTAATCGTCATCGTTGTTTCTAGAATCGAACGGCCAAAAGAAGCAAAAAAAAAAAAATTCAACTTTAATGGTCACATACAATTATTCATCTTCAAAAACCTACATTACTCATTCAAACACTTTAGTCCTAGATTAAAGGAAGTAGAACCAACATCCTATCACAATAAATATTCAGACAGTTAACCTCATAAAATATCAAAAATACCTACAAAGAAATATGGGAGAACGAGGTCCAGATCAATGGCTAGAACAGATTAAAAACTGTGTAGCATTATCCGAATCAGACATGAAACAACTATGTGAACTAGTGAAGGAATTACTAATGGAAGAATCCAACATCCAACCAGTCCAATCGCCAGTCACGGTATGTGGTGATATACATGGCCAATTTCATGACTTATTAGAATTGTTTAGAATATCTGGTGGATTGCCCAGTGATGATAATCAAACAAACTACATCTTTCTTGGTGACTATGTTGATCGTGGTTATTTTTCATTGGAAACTTTCACATTGCTAATGGTTTTAAAAGTGAAATATCCTCATCGTATAACCATGGTTAGAGGTAATCATGAAACCCGACAAATTACTCAAGTTTACGGCTTTTATGAAGAATGTTTAACCAAGTATGGATCAACCACAGTATGGAAATATTGTTGTCAAGTATTTGATTTCTTAACATTGGCTGCCATAATTGATGGCAAGATTCTTTGTGTCCATGGTGGCTTATCCCCCGAAATTAGAATGTTGGATCAAATCAGAGTGCTTTCAAGAGCACAAGAAGTGCCTCATGAAGGTGGCTTTTGTGACTTGGTATGGTCCGATCCTGATAATGTTGACACTTGGGCAGTATCACCACGTGGTGCTGGATGGTTATTTGGATCAAAAGTATCACGTGAATTTAACCATATAAATAATTTACAATTAATTGCTAGAGCTCATCAATTGGTAATGGAAGGGTTCAGATACCATTTCAAGGAGAAAGACGTGGTTACTGTTTGGTCAGCACCAAATTATTGTTATCGATGTGGTAATGTTGCTAGTGTTATGCAAATTGATGAGGATTTGGAACCAAATTTTAAAATCTTCAGTGCTGTACAAGATGGTGATTTGACTTTAAAGAATAATAACACTAAACAACAAAGAAGCGATTACTTTTTGTAAAGGAGGATTTTCAATACGTTTCTTCTTTGTTAATAATAATAATGATGATGATGATGATGACTGATTATAATAATTCTATAGACTTGAAATATGTTGGTTTTCTGTTTTTTTTTTTCTTTTTCTTTTTAATGAAATGATGATACTTTTAGATATAGAGTAAGGTGTACTACTTCCACGTCTTATTGAGCTTTATACACACTGCTTCACTACTTCTTTCCCTTTCTTCTCATTCTCTTTTGTCCAATGATTGACTTGATATTATCAGAAAGACCCGATTTGTTCTTTGGTTCCTTTTCCAGCTTTGTCTCTTGTGGTTTGGCACCTTTGTTCATATTGCCTTTCCTCAGTGGCCCTTTACCATGACGTTGCTTCTTGGACCTATTTCCACCTTGTTCTTCTTCTTCCTTGTCATTACGTTTCCTCTTTTTATCATTGCCATCTTTATCCTTTTCCCTATCAAATTTCTTACTAATAATCTCCCTTTCTCTTCTTCTCTTGACAACTTGAGCATTCTCAACCGCAAATTCAACAATTAACCTTCTCTTGTTCAATCCGTCTAATTTGGCAACCTTTATTTCTTCTTCAGTCATTCCTTCCGTAATCTCATCAATTGTGACTTCATGGGCATTTAACCATCTCAATCCTTGTAATGCCACTTTATGATCTCTAAATTCAATGAACCCATAACCTCTACTCCGACCAGCCTCTCCCGATCCCTTGACCTCCATAATGACTTTAGCTTGTTTAACAACACCTTTATGTTTGGAGTTTTTCGACTTGGCTTCAATTTCTTCTTGAATTTCCTCCTTGGTCTTGTTTGAACGAGAAACTTCTTCCTTCGATAACGGTTGTCGTTGTCCTTGTTTGACTTCAGTGGCAAATTGTACCACTGCTTTCCTTCCCAATGCCTTCAAAGCTTTAGCATTCATTGCCCGCGGCAAATTTCTAACCGCTAATCTAGTTAATGATAGATGCAAAGTGGGGTTCTTGTTCAATTGTTGTACACGCAATTTGTATGATTTTTCTCTCAATTCCATATCTGTTTTGGTGATAAATTGAGCTAATTTGGAATTTTCAGTAATTCTACCTTCATTAAGCAAAAATAAATTACGCTTATCCTTCTCAGAAGGAGCTTTGCCAAGTGCTTCTTTTCTTTTTAATGCATTCCTTTCGGCTAATTTGTTGGCCGATTGTCTATCCACTGCTGACGTGATAGACAAGATACGCCCTTGGTACACATACTTTGGTGAAACGTCATCTGCAATCAACATTGAGGTCGAGCCAGTATTTGATGGTGCATTATCAAGACAGTCTAGATACGCATCTTCTTTCTTGAATGCAACAAATGCTGATCCCTTGGACAATCCTGTGTCCTTATCAATAACAGGAAGAGCATATTTAACTGGTCCGAAAGCTTCAAAATGCTCTTTCAAGCTCTCTTCATCAGCATCGTATGGAATGTTTCGTACAAAGATTGAATATGCTTCTTGTTTATTACTCTTTTTTCTGGGAGTTTCTTCTTCTTGTGGCTCACCATCAATTTCAATTTTGATACCATCATCATCGGAGTCAACTTCATCATCAGTGTTGATTTCATTCAATTCGCCAAAATTTGATCCCTCATGGTTTTTGTCTTCTTCGTCATCATCACTTTCTTCTTCGTCATCCTCTTCTTCTTCATCGCTTCCAAGACCGCCCGTAGCTTCATCACCAGAGTGATCTTCAGTTGTGGCTTCCTTTCCTTTTTGTGTCCCCTCTTCACCTTCATCTTCACTTTCTTCGTCTTTAATTTGTTCCCATTTAGACTTCTCTACGGCAAAGTCGACAGCAACTTCTCTCCCATCAATCTTTAACCCTTTACTCTCCTTTACAGCTCTCTCAGCGGCAACTCTTTTCTTCATGATAACAAACCCAAATCCACACATTTGACCTCCCTTTTTCTTTGGGATATAAGCATCAAACACAGCACCATATCTTTGAAAAATATTCTTCAACGTGTCTGGTTTCTTGCAACTCCAAGGTAGGTTTCTAATAATCAAACGAGCTCTTCTTTTCTCAATTGGTTCAGACCTTTTTGATGAAATTGAACTTCCATCAGGTGCTTGAGTTTTCCTATCTCTTCTTTTGGCAATGTCCACTCGTAACAATTTCCCCTGAAATTTGGTCTTTCTTGACTCAACCAATGCAGTCAACGTATCTTCATCCATGGTAAATGAAACGAAACCAAAACCTCTACTTTGCTTATTTTCATCGGTTACAATAACTGCATGTTTGACGGGAACGAATTGGGAAAAGTATGTAGACAAGTCTTCTGATGTAGCTTCAGACGGTATCGAACGAACGAAAAGTGTTTTGTGATCTAAACCGTCATCGTTCATCTGTTTCGTAGTGTTTGCTGAAGCTTTTGGCGTAGCTTCAGCAACATCTTTTGGTATACTTTCAGTTTCCGACATTTCTTTACTGTGAATAGACTCTGTGTATATGGAGTACAAGTTTTTTGAAGGGGGGATTGAAAATTGCAAAAGTGAAGAGCATCGCAAAAAAAAAAAATCCACAAAAACTTGAGACAAAATTGGTAGCATAATAGTTATAGACATGTTTGCACGCCAGATTAGATTAAATCTAGTGTAAACTGCTCGATCTGGTTACTTTGTTTCAGTGACAATCTTCAATGGAGACTACAAAGAGCGCTAATACACTACCAGATACATACATACCGCACCGCTCCACTCACGATCTCTCCACGCTACTTGAACGTTTACACATTAATTCTTTGTACCAACTTTGCATCCATTGGACACAATCAACAACCACACAACCTTTTGTCCCCCAGGACTCAATCTACACACAGCAGGGTCTCTGTAATAAACTACTCAAAGAAATCAAGAGCTTTCGAAAGAATGCACAAGGCAAGAAGGGTGGCGTTATTCGGAAAATAATATACGAGTATTGGACAAATGGATTGAATCTACTACAACTTGCTCAATTGGATTGTCAATTGATAGTAGACGCTTCTGAACATTTTAGTTGGAACTATTCAACGATCTCAGATTTAGAAGACAAGCTATGTTGTCCTGATATAGACCCTCAACATGTGACTCAAAATGTGGCTGCAAGATTGAGCAAACTTTATTTTACCCATGTTTACATATTAAAGCACCCACAACTACCTTTACACATAACTAGAGTTCAAGTGTTTGATCTCAACCAACAAGAAGGTCTATTGGACGGCGAGGGGCCACAAGTGACATCCCACAAACCATTCTTTTTTTGTCTACTGAGTGAGTCGTCACCTTACCTTTTGCACTCAGTAAAGGGCAATGATATACTTTTCAATTTGATAATGCAAACTATTGAGGAATGTATACATACACATAATCACATTCCGGTAAAACTTGACACACCATTGGATCAGAAGTCAATTCAATCTTTGGAGACAATTTATACGTTAAAGGGAGACTCACGATTGGGAAGAAGTTTAGGTATATGGACCCCATACGCTGATGGTGTTGTTGATCTTACCCCATTCGGTGCATTAGACAAGCATCACATGCTACAGGAGAAGTCCCACGC
The DNA here is from genome assembly GCF_000182765.1 of Lodderomyces parapsilosis. NCBI lineage: Eukaryota > Fungi > Ascomycota > Pichiomycetes > Serinales > Debaryomycetaceae > Lodderomyces > Lodderomyces parapsilosis. The sequence goes on from NW_023503278.1 coordinate 1,132,280, forward strand.
CAAAGATGCAGATCACACAGGTGATATATCACAGATTGTTGCAAGTCTTCGATTTAAGGGAGTCGTTACAGATAATCACACATCAAGAAAACGGCAATTTGAAGCGATTGAAGACAATACTTTACTAAACACATCCGAGCTGAATCCCGGCTCTCAATTTGCGTCGCGTACACCATTACAAGTCGCCGAGTTTGTCATTCAAGAACCCATCAACCCCGGCCAATCTAATTCAAGGTCCAACATCAAACTCAAATTCTCTGGATCCGACGTATTTGGTGGACTTCACGAACTATCAACAGCAATTACTGATCCAAATGAGATGGTCATAAATCCAACAGAGATACCCAGCTGGCTAACCGGAGAGGATGGCGCTACGTTTGGACATGTAAGGAATGGAGAATTCAATTCGTAAATCAATAACCCAACTTTTGCATACTCGTTTTGATGACTTGTAGAGCTTTTGTGTCCGAGTTGGGTACATTCTGTTGTAGATTTCGAAGAATTTCAATGTCTTTATTCTTGTACGCCTCCTGTGCTGCTGACTCATAATCCTCATTTCTTATAAATAACCGAATTTTCTCATCGTACTTGTACTTGACTGAATTACGAATGTATGCTGAGATGTGCTCCTTAGGTGCATTGTTAGCAAATCCGGCGTCAATAATTGGCTCAAACCCAATGGGTGATTTTCCAGTTGATACATCCAATGATCCAAAAACAAATTCATACAATCTGTCAAATTCATGTGCTTTTGAGTACGTACTCAATACCAAATGCCAAAATTTCTCTTGAGGAATTGAAAACTCTTTGACAATTTTACTTGCAGGTTTGATTTGATTCATCTTGATCAACTTGGTTAAAATTGATGTCAATGATTTTTCAGAATAAAAATTGGTTAGGTATGTCTTCCCCAATCTATTTTGAAGTTCAAGAATTTTGAGTTCCCTTTCTATAGCTTTCATGGTGGTAGTTCGAATTGATCTTCGCAAACACTTTGTTAACAACTTTTTATAACTATTGTAATACTCTTCACCTTCACTTTCAGCAACAAGTTGAGTTCTAGCAAACTCTTTTAGCTTGAGCAAGTTCAATTCATGTGTCTTATCTTCATGAGTGAGGAACTTTTCCATCAATTTGGAGTGAGACTTTCCAAGTGATTCCACCCAAGTATGACCTATCACCTCACCTTTGATTGGAATTGTATCTGAAGGTATTTCCACTTGCAAATCTCGTATTTCGCTTTGAATTGCTGAATTATAATGCTTGCTCTCATTTTGATTTAAAATCTCAAAAAAGTCAGAGGTGGGTAAAATATCTTGAATATGCATAAGCATCAAAAGACTTAGGGAATAATCACCAGATTGAAATGCTTTAACCAAGGCTAGTTCTACCTCATCAAAATCAACAAGTTTCTTTATTTTATTGGCAATGGAAGGCTCTAAATCTATCAACAAGTTGGTTAGGATGACTCTTCCTTCTTCGTGTGCCACATCTGCTATCATGTCAATCGATATGTAATTTCTTTTCTTGTTTGAAGTGGACAACAACTTATTGGCAATGAGTTTGAACAATTGTATATCTGAGAGATTCAGTTCTTTTCGTATCTTGTAGCAGCACCAGTGAATGTAAATTAAAGGCATCAAGTCCTTCAATCCTAGAGACCTTGTTATACGCAAGGCCATATAATGCTGGTTCCTTCTTAGAAGCATCTTGACAACTTCCTTCCAGCCAATATATTGTATTTCCAGATGGGTTAGGAATAATCCCAACTCCGGTGCTCGTAACTGGTTTAGAGCCCTGACGGTATTGAGCACCGTTACATACTTGTCTGCATCGAATGTTCCTTCTGCATAAACTTTTCCGAACGACACTGCTTTCAAAGCCTTTTTGTGCCAGCTGGTATCTAATTCATCAAGAGCAACTTGAAGTACATCTTCCATGGCCATAGAAAGTACGCCATCTGCTTTTAACAAAGCTATGTTTGCATGCGCTTTTGCGGCATTCAGAACGAACTTTCCAATGCAATCCGCCAATATACTGCTAGGACTATTTGAGCCGATTTGATACATTGCCACCGTTTTTTCTGGAACCCTGTATAAATATTGCACTTTTTCACTAGTCACAACTCGCAAACCATCTGATAATGTTTGAATGATGGGGATTGTGTACAGTAAATTGTTCTTTCCAGAGTCTTTAAGTAACAAATTGTCGAGATCAAACTCGTCATCTTCGTCAATATCGTAAAAGAAGGATATTGATTGTTGGTCTGGGCCAATCAATTTGATTTCATCTTTCAAAGACAAAGCAATAGCATCATTTCCACACCATGACACTTGATAGGGTGAGCCAGAATCGTTTGAGGTATCGTATTCTAAAAGAATCTGATCAAATGAGCTAGTAACGACAAAAACCTTGTTATGTGTAGAATTGTATAAAGCAGCCAATTGACCATTCGGGGAGATTGAAATAGTATTGAAGGGCCCATCGGTTAGCTCTTGATCAACGAGTTCAAAAATCGAGAGTCCAAAATCAACTTTCAATACAAGAATCGTTTTCTGACAAGCAATGTAGATAACCACGTTTTCTCCACTTTCGTTAATTGACAACCCTTCGATACCCTTTGATGAGCAGCTAGAAATATCAATCTCATAGTTTTGAAATGTTTCCAAATTGGTCAAGATGAGCTTGTCCTCGAGTCTCACTACTAAGTAGTTGTCAGACGTTTGTGTTTCTATAATATTTATAATCTCTTCAACCTCATCGTTCTCGAGATTGGTAATCATCCGACCGGTCTCAACTGCCGACTCATTATTATTCTTTCCGTTGACTGTCATATCATCCAAACTAATCAACTCATCCGTAAATCGGTACTCATTAAAATTCCCTACCAAATCTATATAATACCTGAATCTGCCATTATTTAAGATCAACACTAAATCCTCTCTTCGGAAATGAAAATCACTGATGTAATCCGTTGGTGTACTATTATAAACCACTGATGTTACCTTATTCCCACTTAGCCCGTACACCTCGACAAGGTTAGGATGAGGCACCGAGTTGGATGCAACGGCAATCAATGTGGTATTAGGAGCGAAAGATATCCTGTAGTTGGAATACAAGTTTTCAATCGACCAACTCAATGGCAAATAGCAGGTTTGTATATCATAGTAAACATTTTGCAATCTCAGCCAATTGAAGCTAGGGTTTGTTGGCATTTGTAGACGAAAGGAATGTACTTCTTTATGGCTGTTTGGATGAACGCGATTGGGAAAAATAATTAAATCGCTTCTTTTATTGCCAACTTCACAGCAAAAGCTTCAATATCGTACGTTACATCATGGTTGATTTGGAGGTTGAATTCGTTACGTTAGTTTCTTCAGATAACTTCAAGTTCATCATACTGAAGGAAGTGGCGTCGATATCGTCGGTTTTAAGAAATTCGCAAGGTTTTGAAGAAGGGAAAACAGGTAGAATAGATCTTGACATGGATGGTGATATACTAGAGTGTATTGTTGAATATTTATACTATCACTACAAATACAAAGACCAAGCTGAGAGCGGCGATGTTCCCGAATTCAATATCCCGACTCATTTGGCATTAGAATTGTTGGTCAAAGCGGATTACTTGGATATATAGTATGAACGGTTATGCTTGTTTTGATTGATGAATGATAGAAGGCTATTTACTTCTTGACGTAGCAACATTAGAAGCTGTACTCCCCAACTGCGAAGGTAACCCTCCACCGCTGTAAAATGTATGTCTGTGATTTGGATAACGCACACACACACACACACATACTTTCTCTCTCTATGTGTGGCTGATATGCGATTGGATTTCGCAAGCTGTTTGATTTTTCCCAAAGTCCCCCCTCCTCTTATCACAAGTACAGTCCCCCACACTATCATGACAACAACACCACTACTAAACATTCTCATCCTGGAAGTGAATCAATTTGATAAAAGTGGGGAGGAGAGTCTCGGTGAGTTACTAGATGATTCAAACACCTTTCTTCAACTGTTGAAAGACTTGGAATCCGATCTTAAAAACGAAGTGGATGCGGAGGAAGAGGAGTCACAACAGGTGCAAAATGGCGGGACCCACAACAACACCAAGGAGCAGATTGGCGGATTACTGAAACAGATAGATACATGGTACAAATCATCAATCAATCGACTCAAGGCGTACAACACAGCCAACAATAAATTTCTGAAGAATGTGCTTAATAATAGCAAGTTCGGAGTTAATTTAGATGACGCCTACATATACCCATTGAATATGGATAATTACCCAGTGGGTGATTTTGACTTGGACAAATCATTAAACGAAATAGGGATAAGTTCAATCAATCGAATTCCGCCAGAATTGGAAAATAGGAGCATTAGGCAAGAAAACCGACAAGAGTTGGTCAAGGCCATAATCTTACATTTGCTAAAGATTGGACAGAGTAATATTGTGCCTGCTATGGTAAAACAATTTTTGAATGACCCTTCCATTTCGATAGACGAAGAGTTAGCTGAGAAGTTTAAATTGCTCAACCTGATTGTTGATGATATCTGCATCAAACATGACTTGACCGACGCTTTGGGCTGGTTCGAAACTAAATTCAACGAACGAGCTATTAAAAAAGTGCCATTGATTGAAAGAAGTAGTACTTTGAGCGAAGTTGAGTTCAAGTTTCATATGCTTCAATTTATTATATTATTGAATGGGAAGGAGCTGAAATTTACTGCCAATGATGCCCTTGAGGCGTATTTCTACTCAAGAGATCACTTTGGTAAATTTTTGAAAGATTACTTGAATGAGCTAGCGCCATTGATGTCATTGATTCTTTTCAACTCAGACTCGGGAATTGAGAATTTTTCACGCCAAAAACATAAGGAAACAGCCATAAGCAATTTCATCGAGAAGCTAAAACAAGGATTTTCAATAGAGGCTGAGGAGGTGCTCAGCAATGGGCGACAAAGTCAAGCGGAATTTGTCACCGAGTTGCTCAATAGTTTCAATGACGTCCATGAAAATGACGAGCTATTTGCCAACTTGTCTCATGATTTTGTTGCAGAATATTGCAAGAATTTGAAATTATCCAGTGATTCATCTTTGTTCCAAAGCGTTTTAGCTGGCCAGATATACTTACCAAGCTTTTACAAATACAATCTGATTGAGTTAAAGATGAAAAAGTTTAATGATCGGGCAAAGTCCAGCCAGGTGGAGAAGGAGCTGCTGTCGTTGAGAAGCGTCGCATCGTTTCATTTTGAGTTACCATTCCAACTACCGGACTCAAATAGGTTCTTGTTCAAAAACCATCCCATTTTCATTTGTCCAATTACTAGGGAACAATCTATACCTCTTTCAGAAGTTATAGAGGAGTCAATAACGGTTCACAATGATGCAAAAGGTCAAATAGAGACGAGAAAGAGGAAGCTTGCAGTTGATAATCCCCTCAATACACAAGTGGTTGCCTTAAGGTATTGCAATCATTTGGCATTGAAAGAAAGCGTCTGGCACCTTTCAAAAAAGGGAATTGATGTATTCAAATGTCCCTATTGTTATAAGAAGCATAAGTTTACTGATGCAGTGGATGCGTACTTTATAGACTTGTAAAGCAACGTCGATTTCTTGTTAAAAAAAGTAGCGCGTGAAGCCACGCACATGCAGCCACTCACGGCTGCATGTAAGAAGCTTTTCTCTTGGAGCGTTCCGTCGTTCCTTTTTCTGGTTGCCATTAGCAAAGTTTTGCAACTTCCAAAACCGATGAGATATGTTTTGCAAAAAAAAAAAATTAAAAGAAAAAGAGGGTTGGTTTCATCGATTATGAGCCCATCGTGTGTCATGCCTCCAAAAAAGAACAAGGAAACAGAACCGCATCTACTAATTCTGGAGGAGTCTATTTTGGGGGAGAGATGGTGTCCTATCTATGAAAAAAGTGCCAAATTTGAGCCCAACCATTTCGAACAGGCAATGCTCAATATTATAAGACAACCGAATATCAACTCTACCGTTATACTACGAGCTGATATTTTAAAAGAGAAAATTGTTGATCCAAATGAAGGGGAAACTACATTTATAAGCAAGTTGATAAATTCAGTACCCGAGGTTGAGTCTAAAGATCGAGAAAAGGATGTTGTTTTATTGCATAAGGATCTACAAGATGTCAATGTACGAGAGGTGAATTTGGATGGATGTCAACTCAGTTTGAAGAACAGGTGTGAAATTGTGAGACGCATGATACCACGAAACCCCTTCAAAGATTTTATTATTAATCAGACATGTTTGGTGATGAAGACCGAGGACAATCAAAGCGTCCTTGTTGTTTATGTGCCACACATAAGCAGAGCAGAGGATACTCCATACTATCTACCTCCGGTTTACGCCGTTGGGATACTATATCACAATCATAAGGTATCTCTTCATTACCAACCTTTTGAATTGGATGATTGGCGCAAGGAGAGAAATAAAATAAAGAACATGGACTTGTCCGAAAGACCGGTTAGAATTGCATTAAGATTGCTCCAAACTTCAACGAAACATTCGGGTGGTGTAAAAGTAGGATATGAAAAGCGGGTCAATCACGACTTAGTTGTGTCAAAGGTGGATTTCCAAAATAGGTACATCACGCTAAAGTCAAAGTACTCATCTGATTTGGTCAATTCATGGTGTGAGTCAACGGATCCCAAAAAACACGTATTTGAAGACCTTGCAATAGCAGCCTTTTTGATAGAGTATTGGAAGACAAAGAAGTTTAACAAGGACGAGTTTGAATTCCGTGATTTGGGTTGTGGAAATGGGCTTCTCGTACACATTTTGATGATGGAAGGGTACAAGGGAGAAGGGATCGATGCACGAGCTAGAAAATCGTGGAAGGTATATCCACAAGAAGTCCAGGAAAAGTTGAAGGAAAAAATCATTGTCCCTAGTATCTTGTTGAAGCCCCACCCTTCATTGGCCAAAATTGCTCCACATATAAAGGACAATGGTAGACAATTTGCTGAGCCAATGAACAATCAAGTCACTTATCACACAGCTGAAAGCTTGCTCAATTCATCTTATGTTTGTACAACAGAAGATTTCCCGAAAAATACTTTTTTAATAGGAAACCATTCAGATGAATTGACGTGCTGGATTCCGCTATTGGGACATCCTTTTATGGTGATCCCTTGTTGCTCACATGCATTAAACGGTAACAGAATGAGGTTCCCACCAAAAAAAGTGAAAACAGCTTTGCTCAATCAAGCTCTGGCTTCGACATATGGCTCCTTAGTTGACCATGTTGAAGATATTGCCATTTTGAATGGATGGCGGGTTGAAAAGGAAATGCTTCGTATACCAAGTACAAGGAATGCAGCTGTGATGAGTTGTGAAAAGGTGCAACCGTTTCAAGAAGAACCGTCGGAAATTTCACAGTTGCGGGTTTTGGATATAATTGCCATGGAAGGCGGTGCTGAAGGGTGGGTTGAGAATTCATTGAATTTAATGAAAAAAGCACCTAGAAGTCATTAAATGGTTACATGTATAAAGAGTAGACGTTTGTAGTAGTAAATGTAGACTTGGTCGCACAAAATTGGCAATCTCTCATAATTTCTCTCTTTTTGAACAATTTTTTGAAAAAGCGTCAACACACTGCGTTGATCAAATCGCTTGCCTTTGGAAATAATGACCGGTTCATCATCCCAGTATGTATCAGAATATACGTTGTATATTTGCATCCATTTACTAACATTCTACTAAGGTTCCAACAGCTTGAGAAGCTTGGTGAAGGAACGTATGCGACCGTGTACAAAGGTCGTAACCGGGCGACCGGTGCGTTGGTTGCATTGAAGGAAATCAACTTGGATTCAGAGGAAGGTACGCCATCGACGGCGATTAGAGAGATTTCATTGATGAAGGAGTTGGATCATGAAAATATTGTCACTTTGTACGATGTCATACATACAGAGAATAAATTGACTCTTGTGTTTGAATACATGGACAAAGATTTGAAAAAATACATGGAGGTTCATGGACAACAGGGGGCTTTGGACTTGAAAATTGTCAAGAGCTTTTTATTTCAGCTACTTAAAGGTATCATGTTTTGCCATGATAATAGAGTATTGCATCGTGATTTGAAACCGCAGAATTTATTGATCAACAGTAAAGGTGAGTTGAAATTGGGTGATTTTGGATTGGCTCGTGCGTTTGGGATCCCATTTAACACTTTTTCCAACGAGGTTGTGACCTTGTGGTATAGAGCTCCTGATGTGTTGTTGGGCTCCAGAGCTTATACAACATCGATAGATATATGGTCAGCTGGGTGTATTTTTGCCGAAATGTGTACTGGTAAACCATTGTTCCCAGGCACTGCAAACGATGATCAATTAATCAAGATTTTCCGCTTAATGGGTACTCCGAATGAACGTACATGGCCTGGCATCAGCTCTTACCCTAATTATAAGAACAATTGGCAAATCTTTGTCCCACAGGATTTGCGTTTGTTGGTGCCTAACTTGGATTCAATGGGATTGAACTTGTTGATGAGTTTATTACAGATGAGGCCGGAGCTGAGGATTACTGCTAGACAAGCTTTGCAGCACCCGTGGTTCCATGAGATAACTATGCCTACTCCAGTACAGCACCATTTGAGTGATCCTTACCAGCAGCAATATCAACAACAGCAACAGCAACAGCAACAGCAACAACAACAACAACAACAGCCACAACACCCAGATGGAGTACATCAACCTATTATTGATCATCAATATTAAGTGCTTTTGTATAGAGAATATGAAGATAGTAGATCTATTAGTTTTTATAAAGTTATTTACTTTGAGTTATTGAAGATGATTTGTGTGACTTCGTTGAGATAGGGTACTTTAGTACCTGAATATTCTTCTGTTTTCCTTGCTTCGAGAATCTCATTGATTATACAATCAGCTTTGACTTTTTTATGTGGTTGCGTAAGTAAAAAACATAAGAGGTCAAAGTACCTTTGCGACGAAATGCTTTTGGTGTATATGTGACTGGGAATTGCAAATTGGTTCTCATTACTCTCGACTTCACCAAAAAAGACATGGCCACGACTCAATCCGTTGTTGAAATTGTAAAAGTTCGATCTATTGGGCGAGACACCACCACTTCCAGTCACATTTTCATCATCATATGTCGGTAGAGCTGGATTCTCCACCAGTTTCACCAAAGGGTCTAAATCACAAAGTAACTCCTGGTCATCCTTAGAACCGATAAAGTCCAAGTACTTGTCAAACTCATCATACATTGACGAATGTGCAAAATTCTCCGTTCTTAATTCAAAATGAACTCGTTTGGCCAACGCATCAATTTCAGCAAACTTTACCTTGAGAAATGCAAGTCTTAATTTTTGATTCATATAGATATCATTTCGAGACATGTATCGTAAAAGCTGTCGTTTATGAGTTTTATCACCAAAAGTAACCAGGTTTAAAGTTTTCAACAATTTGCTTGACACAAATCGATAGTTTAGGATTGACGCGTCGAGAACATACCTTCCCGCCACAAATGTGTATTCCAGCCATAGCAGTCTAAGCTCCCCTAAGCTATCAAGCAATTTGGGGTAAAAGGTGCTACGTTCGACTTCTATATGCACCTGGTTCAACTTATCAATACATAATTCATAGTACTTGATTTTGGTTTCGATGGCAGAATTATCCAATCGAGTGTTTAGATCAGCAACAAAATACGTCTTTATCATTTGTAGTGCTAACGAGTAATGGGCCCATGAGTTGGTGTTAGTCTCTGTGGATCCCTGATAATCTCCATTGAATTGCAAGTTGGCGTGTAAAGTCCTATTAAGTAAAGGAAGGTTGTTATTTGGACCTGCTAGGAGAAATATCTTGTACATCAAGTTTATGGGTAGGTGGTTAATGGTTAGTTTGCGGTGTGGCTCACGTCCAGTGGAATTGTCTTGTGTAAACTTTGTTGATGTTTTTGTAATCTTGGCTACAGTTCTACTTGAAAGAACATGGTTTCGCCTTCTTCTCTTTCGTTGTGGTTCCTGTGAAAGCAGCAGTCGTTTCAATGACTTTAATGATTTACCAGGCACGATGAACCCCATTCATGTAGCATAAAAGTAGATCTTTACATCATTTTTTCCCGTCTCAGATGAGCCGCGTATTTTAGCTTACAATTCACATAAAGTCCATGAAATACAAAAAAAACAATTTCGTAACTAAGTACAAATCACTATACACCCCTAATTCTTGAATTGGTCTTCGGTGACACCAGCACCCATGGCAGCGGTTGACGTTACACCACCAGAGACCATCTTCAATAATCCATCGATATAGTTAGCACCTGACCATTTTTGATGCTTAACAACTTCGACACCCTTGGCAATTTCTGGTTCTTGAACTTGTGAACCGTATGCTCTCATACCAATCTTGGCGTAGTTGTTGGCAAAATCATCAACTGCCAAAGCAGTAGTATGGAGACCAGCCAATGTGATGAATTGCCAAACGTAACCGAGTTCACCCAATCTCTTGATGTAGGTTTCTTGTTCGTCAGCTGGCATAGCCTTGGTCCAGTTGAACGAAGGTGACAAGTTGTAAGCAAGCCATTGATCTGGAACAGCTGATTTAACACCATCAGCAAATTCCTTAGCTTGAGCGTAATCTGGCAATGCTGACTCCATCCAGATCAAGTCAGCATAAGGAGCGAAAGCTCTACCTCTCATAACAGCACATTGACAACCACCCTTGTATCTGTAGTAACCTTCTCTGGCTCTTGAAACTTCCCAGTTGAAGTAGATATCCTTTCCAAGCAACTCTCTTGCCAACTTTCTAGCTTCTTTGTTGGAAGTTTCAGACAATGGGTTGACCTTGTCGGTGAATTTCTTAATCAATTGGTCCTTGTTGGAGTATGAACCCTTCTTGATTTCATCAATGACAGCTTCGGAGAACAACTTAACACCAGCCTTTTTGGTCCAGTCAGCTTCAATGGAAGCCAATTCGTCACCAGTGGCACCTCTTCCTTCAGCTTCGACTAACAACAGGACCAAATCACCAGATTCTGGGTTGGTGGCACCAGCAATGAAGTAGTGGTCTCTGTGGTCAATGGTAGATGTAATCAAAGTAGCAGCTTCTGAATCGGTTCTTGCAACAGCCAACAAGTTTGATCCAAAGATATCGGCAGATGCTCTAATGGCAACCAATCTGTTGATATGTTCCTGAACTGGGACCAAAACTTTACCAGCCATATGACCACATTTCTTGGTACCTGGAGCTTGATCTTCAATGTGGATACCAGCAGCACCTCTTTCAATAAACAATTTGGTCAACTTGATGATAGCAGTTAAACCACCGTGACCAGTGTCAGCATCAGCAATGATTGGTCTCAAAAAGTCAGTGTATGGGGTGTTGGCTCTTTCTTGTGCGGACATGGATAATCTCTCTTCCTTTTGTTTTCTGTCGTGGAATAATTGAGCAAACCACAATTGTTCAACCTTGTTTGGAACAGTGTCCATTGGGTAATCAGCTAAATCCGGTGATGGTTCGTTTGAAGTGGAAGCAGTTGAAGAACATTGCCATCCTGAAACGTAAATGGAATCCAAGTATTTAGCCATTTGGGTAACATGGATTGGGTCCAAAGCACCAAAAGTGAAAGAGACAGACTTGTTAGCGTCATGCTTTTGCAAAAGTGAATACAATTTATCAGCTTGTTGAGAAGAAGGGTAGTGAATCTTCAAAGTTCCTCTCTTCTTAGCGATATCTTCAGCAGTGTAGATTCTCTTTGTCTTTCTCCATCTTGGTTCAGCCCACCATTTTTTGATTTCAGCAACTTCTTTTTGGAAGTCTTGCTCTTCCTTTTTTAAATCGATAGGAGTGTAAGCCATTGTAGTGTGATAATAACTATAGTGATTGAAAGTTAGTTGTAAAGGAAAAGGGAAAGAGAAAAAGGGAAGGAAAAAAGGGTAAATCAACAAAACTAGCAAAGGAGAATATTGGATGATATTTATAGTCCATTTCTTTTTCATTACTCTTTTTCAACATTTGGAACTGTCGTCGGTGTTTTAAAATTTTCAGCCAACAAATATAATTAATATTACACAAAACATGGAAGAATAAGAGAGTCATCATTAATCATTTTGTAGAAAGAAGAGACCATCCGAGGAAACGACGTCAACCTTGCTAACATTCTTCCAACAAAAAGGACGGAATACTTGTTCTTTCTGACGCTCTTCCCACTGATCAAGTTCAAGCCCTACACCTCCCCCGCTCTGCGAAGAATATACCTGCTATTTGGTTTTCCTTTTCTTCTATTTTTTTTTTTATTTCGCATTTCCCCGGATTTTGACATGCGATAAATTAGAAACAAGTTAGTGTGTGAAAAAGATTGTCCATCTCTCTCTTTCTTTCTTTAACCTGTATATTATTAGCCCCGTCGGTGTTTTTCGAGTCGAGGTTTGAAGGAAGGGTTTTGGGTTTTTAAGGATGGTGTGTTATTGCACCGCTTTCATGAATCGACCATCACTTCCCCCATTGTAACACTGTTTCTGTATTGTGGTGTTACACATTTCAGATCCGCTCTGATTTGCTACGTTAACGGGCGAGTTCGCAAACAAACTGAATAGATTCTGCATTTTATTGCTTTTTTCGAACGCTTACAATGTCCCCAATAAGGTAAATAAGCAGCTTATTCCTTGTTCTTTTTTTGGAAACGTATGCTTGACTTTTAGATTTCTTCGAGCAACTACAAAGTTAGTCCTCGGTCATGTCCGCAATTAACACACGTAGGGGGGGATTGATCTTTGAACATGACTTTACGTTGTAATATCTTTCACGATTCGTACATGTTACCTTCAAGTAAGTATTTCGGCTCTCTCACTAGTAGTTTGTCGGTTTGTCTCGCATGTAATACCGTCGAATACCTTCCTTTTGTCCCTTTGCACAAAAACAAACCCCTAACCCCAGAAAAAACAAACAAACAATAAAACATTCAAATCTATTCCTCGGTTGAATGGGAATGCTTTTTTTTCATTAAAATGCGCTACCAATATCTGAAAACGCTAGAGGTTATGATGTGATATTTTCTTTTCGCATAACGGGCCATCGTCACCCATTCATCCCAAGAAGTTGGAAAATATTAGTGCATCCTTCCAAACCTTCTCCAGCAAAAGATTTTATTAACGACTACGAAAGTTGACTACAGAAAGCTCTAATTTTATTGGTGCTGCAACAAGCAGTTTGAAATAGCGTGTTTCTTTTTTTTTTTTTTTTTTTTTTTTTTCGCAGTTCCCGGCGCCGATATTCGCACTGCAAAGAAAATGAATAAAACACCGCGAACAACTTCCCCATGTAGTAATTTCTTGACAAATTCTCCGCGTTGTAATATTACGTTTTTACCGTGGAACAGAATGAATACGAAACATGTCTTGTGAAAGCAAAAACTGTTCCCTCAGTAGCATAAGATTGACATAATTATATAACTTGATTCCATATGAAATTCAGAGAAGCAAACTTTAGAGATATGACGCTCAAGTGAACGCGTTGACTAGTTCACTTCAACAGTAATACTTCAAACATGCTATTGGTGAGTAGTGTCGCTTTCATTCATGTCTCGTGACAAGATCAGGGAATTGGACGATACATGTACCGCGCAATATAAAAGGTGAGAAAGAGAATAGAATTTACGACACGACACTAAAAACAAAATTGACTCCTTTCTTATACATTACATTTACACTCCTAATCGTACAAACATACCAGTTATCACTTTCTTGCTTTTTTTGAAGCCTTAGGATCTTTACTTTGCTTTCTTTTCTTTACTAAGCCCGATAGATCGTTGACTGGCTTTGGTGCATTTGCTGTAGTGCTGCTTCCTTCTTCTCCTTGTTTCTGTACAATTGAAGTCAAGTTGTTGATGATTGCTTGGCCTGCATTAGCACCAGCAGCTTCGCTTCCCAAAATTCCCTTCATTATGTCCAATTGTTCCTGTTGCAACTGTTCACTTGGGTCCTTAATCAAATCTTCGTATTTTTCTTTCAATTCACCAATCATTTCCTCATTATTCTTTTTTGCTGACTCGTCCGTTTCTTTCTTGTTCCTGGCTTCTGTTGATTTTATGGCCAGTTGAATATGTTCTGCCGCTTTCTTTCTTGATTCAGTTATATCTTGTTGTCCATCCTCAACGCAAAATTCTAAAGCAAGCGCTAGTTTATAGTGTGATTCCGATACAAGCGGTGAGTCGAATGGATACAATTGCAATCTTAAATCAAGTGACTTGGTCAAGTCTTGAGCTGATTGAGGGAAGTTTTCCATTTCCAATGACACTTCACCTAATATATCATAGGTTTCTGACAACTTCTTTAAAAACGTGACGTATTCATCGTCAATCGGGTCGTCATCATTCTTAATATAAGGTGGCGACTGCTTAGGCTTGGTGACAGATTCAAGCTTTTCCTCAAATACAGCTCGTGTTGCATCTAAAATTATCCATGCCATTTCCAAATCACCAGGTTCTTCTTCTTCTTCTTCTTCTTCTTCTTCGTCTTCTTCTTGTTGATCATTGCCATTTTCACTTTCGCGGATCTCCTGGTTCTTGTTTGTTCCCTCGGTAGGTTTTTCTTTGTCTTCTTTCTCTTCTTCTTCACCTTCAATTGGTTCAGCATCGTAGAATTGAAATTTATCCTCCGCCTTTCCATCCTCGTTATCGTCATCGTCATCCTCCTCACCTGGCCTCTCTTCTTTTCCATCTTTCTGATTAGCTCCAACACCTCCCAATACTTCACTCTTGCTTACACCGTTTTGGTACAATGCTTTTCCATACAAGAATAACAAATCTCCATCTTCTTCTCCTTCGTGTTCTTTAGAGTACACTTCACACGCTTTTCCATATTTTTCGGAAGCCAATTCGTAATCTTTTGAAGCGTATGATTTGGATCCCTCCAGAACCAACTGATTGACTTCGGCTGAATACGACATGATGAAAGTTTGTTGTTTATTGGAAGCAATTGTGAATTTGGCTGAAGATGCAACATTTTTTTTTTTCTTTGAGACGCGACTGGAAGGTTCTAAAACTGTGTCTACTCATACAGAGCGACACCAAGAAGCAATTGCATAGTTATGTAGGTCTAACATAAGTCCTGCCAACAAGGGAAACAGATTTTGAAAAAGTGTAGCATCCTTCAAGTTCATAATATCGGGGTTTTGTTACGTCAAAACTAGGAACGTGAATAAAACTTCTAAGCAAAAACAATTTCTCGACAGGCATATTGCAAAAGATTTCTTCCAAAAGAATAGCACACCCAACATGGACCATCAAACCCATGAACAGTATAGCCTCCGATGAAAGAGAGCTTCGCACACTTGGGTGTATACAAAACGACCCATGGTAATCTTTATTGCAGCCATAGTTGTTAACAGTGGGTAGCATTAGTTGCAACTTTGCGTTCATATAAGAAAGAAGAAAAACAAAAAGAATCAAAACAATGTTATCACACAACCTGTCAACAGTAGTGTCGAAAAGTAGTGGCGACACAACTCACACTATACTTAACACTTGATACATCCTCATCATAAATTGGTACCATTGAACTATAGACACGTTTTGCGTTTATGGTTAGTGCTTCAGAATGTCAAGAAAGGCACCTAGAAGAAAGCCTCCACCTTTAGAAACGGAGAGGGAGACAAATCGCAGCAGCTTTCACGAAAGACAGTCTGTACCATACCCAGAACTGGGCCAATTCTCAAGTTCATTTCCCGCACAGCATGTTGATTACAGAACCAATGAATTACCCCACTCGGTGCCTACCCCTACAGAGCCATCGTATGACGCTGCAGAGATTTCTTTTGATGAATCCTTCACTTCATTCGACTCGCCTAAACCGAAAGGTCCAAAGGAGATTTGGGAGTACGATCTGATAAATACTCCCTCAAAGAGTATATATTCCCCACCATCGAGACCCACCCATGCTAGTATACAAATTAGTCGTATTCTACCGCAGCGAAGCTATCAACAAATGTCGAGGTCCCAATCAAGTCCAAATGTGTTGAAACGCAAATCCCTAGATTCAACGCTACCTTATCCCGTGCTGGTGGAAGCAGAAATCCATGATGCACCGCCATATCCTACGCGACTGATTGAAGACTTTTTGGACGATGATTTTGATAGTAGTTTTGCATATGACATTGACTCACCGTCACAAAGACGAACAAAGGCAATTATAGACGAAACGGTTAGTACATACTCGCCAAAGATAAACGATGTTCCAAACTTGAGCACAAGGAGCTCGCAATCAACAATTCCCATACAACAGAGACAAAGCATAGACTCCTCCTTTATGGATCTGGAAGGTTCATCTCCAACATACACACCCAACAGGAGATCATCCATGTATTCTTATCCACAAAGTCGGTCTCCATCACCGAAAAGACCTGATCAAGGTGGTTACTTTGATAAGCCTATCCTTATGTTGAATGATCACATTGAAGATATCGAGGAACCACAGGACTCGTTATACTCGAAACATCACCCTGGATCGCCGTATAGAGTGGTTTCGGATAATCCATTTTATGACGAAGAAGAAGAAGTTTACAATTATGAATCGCCAGTAACTGATTACTTTGATTATTCCTTTTTACCCGAACTACCACCAAGTCGCGAAATTAGCTCAACAAGTACTGCACCCCCGTTACCTTCAGGCTCGCCTCCACCAGTCCCCCAAAAAATACAAGAGTTACCACCCCTTCCTTTGGAACTTCCACAGCTTCCATTCAGCTCGTCTGCTTTACAAGTACAGCATTTTGAAATTTGCTCCAATGTGTGGTCCTTATCTAATTTGTTTCAATGGTGTTGCAAGTTACAAATCTGGTTGAGCGATCTGACGATATCGAAGCAGGAGTTGATAAAAGCAATTACAAGATTGATTGCGTTTCACCGAAGTGACGTATCTCTTGATGATGTGATGCACAACTCCCAAAGAGCTTTCAATTCTTTTTTACTGGCTCGAGCGATTGAAGTAATGGAACTACACAGGCCAAATGCTAATGGAGATCGAAGTGTTGTTGTATTCGACGATAAGGTGTATGTAAATGGTGTACTTCCTGAGCTACTACAATGTTATACTACAATCCCTCACACTAAAGATGAAGAGGTAACGTGTTACTCGACAATTTGTCCTTTCAGTCGAATGATGAATCTTGAGCGGAAGATGAGAAGCATGAACATCAAGGATATCGTGTTAGCCCCAGATTGGGCCACACATTGGCGATTAACCATCGATGATTTGCGTGATTTGGACACCAACATGATTAAGCGACAATCATTAATTTTTGACTTGTTGCGGTACGAACAGACTTTTATACAGAGAGCTAGATGCTTTGTCGATGTAGTTGGTCCGCTGTTTGCCAAAGCTGCAAAGGGATTTTTGGGACTGAACAATTCCAAGATAAAAGTGTTTGAAGAGAAAGTTATTAAAACCGGTGCATCTATTGTTGAAATACATCAAAACCAGTTGTTTGAACCATTGTTGAAAGTGCTTATAGCAGAGGGTAAATTTATCAAAAACATGATTGAAATTGTCAACATTTACATTGATTGGGCTAAAGAAGTGCGGCCATATTTGGTGACTTATATGAATAACATGCCAATGATTGAGGAACTTCTTGGAATTCCCAATTTGAAAACGTATGTGGATCAACGTATTGGGCAATTGCCGCGAGTTAAAAAATTGAAAGTTAATGTGCCAATTTTGTTCATTAGTACATTCAATTCGAGGTACCAACAAATTCCGTTGCAATTGTTGGACATTCAAAAGAGATTTGACGAGCATGAACCGGAGTACTTTTTGTTGAAACAAGCGAGTGATGAGATCAAGAAATTGGGGTCAAAGATTAACGATTCAAAGAAGCTTGCCGATAATGTCCACGCACTTGAGCAGTTGAGGACTCAATTATACTGGAAATCAAGTCTTCGTCAGAAGAACTTGAATCTTGGATCCATCAATAGGAAACTTATTTGTCGCGGAGATCTCACTCGACGAAGCGATCTAAAGATTACTTCCCAAATCAATCACGTTATTCTCTTGGACAATGTTATTCTCATCACCGAACGTTTAAAAACTCCCAAACCTAATGGGAATCAATACAAGATTTGCGAGGATCCAATACCAATTGATTTTCTTTCGTTTGAGGACCGTGTAATGACGCCATCGACAATCAAACTTTCGTCATCACCAATTACTAAAACAGCACACCAAGAGGAAGAGGATTTCAAATATGGCATAAAATTACGTTATGCTGGGAGACCGAGACACTCGTATCTATTCATTTGCAAAACTGAGCGGGAAAAAAATGACTGGATCAATTACTTAACCATGGCAAGGGAAAATATGAATAGACGACTCTTAAGCACAAAAATGTACCACGCGAAAGCCATATCATCAACTTGTTTTGCCTATGAATTTGGAAGTCGCATCACAAAGTTGCCTGTTGTGGTACTGAATGATACAATTCATGACCTTTGCCGCACTTCAGTCGAAAAGATGCAATCGTTGGGACTGGATGACATCTACAGCCCACAATTTCCTAGAAGCAGAGTTGTTCAAAGTAGTGTTCAGTGTTGTACTGCTTTTGAGTATATGGATTTGAAATTCACCTTTGTTGGGCTACATTCTGGATTATATTGTTGTGAATCAAAGAGCCGATGGAGGAAAGTACTCAGCGGTGGCGATTTCAACAAGATTCATGTCGACACTAGTATTGGGTTGGTTATCATTTTAAGTGATAAGGCCCTACGCTACTATTTCCTTCGTCAAATGCTTGATGTTTACACGGGAACCCGAAGAGAGATTGTTGGTACCTCTCTTTCAAAAGACCCTGTATTGTTTTTCTCCATGGCGTTGCATAAGAATATCCCAATGTTATTTTTTGCAAAGAAGAAGTTGAATGTCACGTCATTTAAGGTGCTTATTCCGGAAATTGATAATAATGGAATATTCAGTCGATTCAAAGATGATCGAAAGTTTTACATTGAAGCAGAGTGTTTTGGTATCTCCATTTTCAATTCTTCATTTGCATTACATACAGACAAAGGCTTTGAAGTTATGGAATTGGACAAGTTGATGCCACGATCAGTACCTGATTTGCCACAAATTGAGACTGAACGGAAAAAGTTGGACCAATTCTCTCGAAAGACACCTAGTACCATGCTTGAAACCATAAAGAAACTAGTCACCTCATCAAATTCCATACCAATGGGGATGTTCAAACTTACCAACAATACCGAATTTCTACTTGTCTATTCTGAATTTGCTATATTCATCAACAAACATGGCAAATTATCAAGGGAAACAGCTTTGATATTCGATTTCAAAGCTCATTCCGTCCATTTTGTTGATAACCATTTGTTTTTAGTGAGAGAAGATATCATAGAGGTATTGTCGATCTCCGATTTTGCCAAAGGTGCAAACGATTTAGTGCAAGTAATCACTGGAAAGGGACTACTCTTGGTATCAGACGACAAAGACGTAAGTTTTGTTATGGCAAATCCATTAGTTTCCGGGCTACAATTGCTATTTAATTTAGTACCTACATAGAATATTGTTTTAATTGTATCCATTAGCAGAAAGCCACTCCAAAATCGATTTTGAGTCACGAGCGGCCCATTTGCCCTTGGCGGTGATGATATCCAACGATTGGGCCAAACCTTGGTTGTACCCTTTGGTATCCTTTGAGCTAAAAAACTCTTCAACGTCCTTCTTTTGGTCCTCCTTGGTAAATCCAGAGGTACCCAAAGTGACAACCGATCCCAACATTGACAATCCCGGGGGTAATAATTCATACACCTTGTCCCAGTTTTCCTTTAACCATTCCCACAACTTGACGACACCAGCAGAGTGTGATCTCAATCCTTGCATTGGGATGTAGATGTCTTGTTGCTTAATGACATCGGTTTGCAACAACAACCCAGTTACTTTGTCCATGATTTCCGGTTTCTCGAATCTGCCTAGTGCTCTTAATGCGGCAATCTTCTCTTCAATTGAATCTGGGTTTTGGTAAATGTTGAATAACTTATCAAAGGTCTGTTCATCCCCGTTCTTAGCATTGATGTTGAAAATAGTGGCTCTTAAGTTTGGATGGATGGCCTTTTTATCTCCAGCAACAAACTTTTTGAATGCGTCTTTGGCAAATTCAACTGCTTTTGGATCATCAGCATTTGCTGCAGACGCAAACAAAGAGCTCTTCAATTGTTGGTCGGCGAATGAATCAGACTCCTTAAAGTCCCAACCAATTTCATTCAACTTGGCACCAATCAAATCTCTGGTAAATACCTTCAATGCATTCTTCGTACTTTCGTCTTCAAACAATAAGGCAGCTTTGATGGATCCAATTCTAGTCAAAATCTCGTCCCATACAACGTAATTGGATTCATTTGACCATGACTTGACTAAATCTAATAAGCTTGAAGTTTTAATGAATCCTGAAGAGGCCAAGGATCCGGCATCTGCTACCAACCCAACACGATCCTCAACTGAAAGTTTTCCTTCAACGCCAGCTTTTCCTAATTTGCTCCACCTAGATGGTTCATAAGCAGTGCGATAAATACCAGCTTGGTCCCCGTTAATTTTAAAAAAGTCGTCATCAGTTGGCAATTTGAACGTGGAGGATCTATCATTCAAAACTAATGACTCGTCAAGACCTTTGCTAGTTCTCAATCCTAAAAATACTGGGTACAACACTTTATCCTCGTCTGGTTTGACATCACCAGTGGCCAAGAAGCGGTTTTGGGTGACTTTGATGGAATTGCCATCTTCCTCAACCTTGACAATTGGGAACCCAATATTCTTTGTCCAAATGTCCATAACCTTGACTACATCCTTACCTGAAGCATCGCTCAAGGCTTTCCACAAATCCAAGGTTTCGGTGTTGCCCCACTTGTGCTTTTTCAAGTAATTGGAAACACCCTTGATAAAAGTATCTTCACCTAACCATCTTGAAATCATCTTCAACAATGATGAACCTTTGGAGTATGAAATTGCATCGAAAATTTGATTAATCTCATCAGCCCTCTTAACTGGTACTTCAATAGGGTGTGACGATCTCAAAGCGTCCAATGTTAAAGCGTGTTGCAAGGAATCGGAAACATATGATTCCCAAACTTTCCAGTCAGGATACAATGCATCGCATGCATACCAAGACATCCACGTGGCAAAACCTTCGTTCAACCACAAACCATCCCAAAAGTCCATTGTCACCAAGTTACCAAACCATTGATGTGCCAATTCGTGCATCACGACTTCAGTAACTCTTTGCTTAGTGTTGACGTTGGTGTTTTCAGGATCAATTAACAAGTCAACAGTTCTGTAGGTGATCAACCCAAAGTTTTCCATGGCACCAGCAGAGAAATCATGAATGGCAACCATATCACATTTTGGCAATGGATATGGGATGTCAAACTTCTTGTCAAAAAATGCCAAAGTTTTGGCAGCAATATCTGCTGAATACTGACCCAAATGCTCTGATCCAGGAGTGGCGTAAACCTTGATTGGGACACGATAGTTATTGTTTTCGACATATTTCAAGTCACCCACAATAAACGCAACAAGATAGGTTGACATTAATGGAGTGGTGTTGAAAATGACTTTCTTCTTGTGCTCACCAATCAAATTCGTCTCTTTCTCATCCATATTCGACAAGCAAACCAATTTTTCATCAGCAATTAACGAAATGGTGAATTTTGCCTTTGCAGATGGCTCATCATACGATGGGAATGCTCTACGACAGTCGGTCGGTTCCATTTGCGTTGTTGCCAAGTATTTGGTCTTGCCATCTTCCTTGTAAGTTGATCTGTAAAAACCAGCCATTTTATCATTCAATTCACCAATAAACTTCAAGTGCAATTGAGCTTGCGATCCTTCAACCAAGTGATCTGGCAATTTGAAGGTGACTGTTTGTTTATCAGTATCGTAGGAGATATCTTTGATGGGAACTTCATCGAGCTTGGCTTCTTGAATTTCAATTTCCAACGAATTCAACGTAATGTAATCAGTTCTCTCATTAACCTTGAAATCGATTGTTTCTTGACCATTAAATTTAAAAGTGTCAAATTTGGGTTCCAATGTTAAATCATAATGCAATGGAGTAACATTTGTGGGTAAAACTTCTCTTCCCTGTGGGTTAGATTGACCGTTGGAGCACATTGATCTGTATAACTTAGGCAATTGCAATTGATGTGTTCTTGTAAAAGGAAATTGTTGATATATTCGCGGAGTTTGAAAAATATTTTGGGGAGTGGAAAAGCTAGCGAGACGAATGGCACTACGTATGGGATTACGTAAAAATGTCAAGAGCATTTATTAATAGAAAGACAATGGGTTTTGGGTTAGCTCTTTGAGTAAACGGCTCTTCTTTCTCAATCGGGGGCGTTTGCCGTGGTGCCATTCCTTACATACAATACCTCTTTTTTTCCCCTGTCAAAATGCCCAACGTGTTCCATTTTTGTGGCATGACATTTGGTGCCGTAGACCCAAAGTGACTAGAATACCAGTCAAAAGAAGAGCAGATTGAAAGAGAAAAGTTGAGGTAGCAAAAATAAGTTCCCAGTTTGATAAGTTGTCTATCAGAGCAAGTAAACAAGCACAGCGGAAACAAAGTGCAATGAGAAGCGATCACCTTAGTCGCTAACTAGTTTTATGGAGTCGCAATCTACTCCAAAGGTCATAGACCAGTCTTGCAGTCATTTCAAAAATACTGATTGAACCCAAACAAGAGCGATAAAATAGACGAGAATCTTACTTCATTGGTTTCATATATATTATATGATCTACCCAGTTCTATGGATTATATGTATGCCACTGTCAGTTTCAACTAAATCGCTTAGTTCTCCAACGTGTAAATTGAATGCTGCTGATTCAAAAGCTGGTTGCATTTCCTTTTTACCAAAAAACCCCAAGTCTCCAGCTCTACCATGAGAGCTACAATCACTGTCAGTTTCAGCTAGCTCATTAAATGTGGCCTCGCCTTTTAAAAGTTTTGAAAGATGTTCTCTTGAGATTTGTATAGCCTCTTCTCTTGTAATGGTTATCTCGGGATTTCTCCACGACTTGGGATTTCTTGAATTTTTGTGTTTTGTCAAAATATGGCTGGCTCTAATTTTACCGTCTTTGTTGATGACTGGTTTACGACCATTCTCTTTGAACTTTCTCAAATAATCCTTTAATGCATCAGTGTCAGTCCCGTATGGTGGATCCCAAGATGATTCTTTGGTGGCTTGATTGAGAAAGTATTCTTTGTCGTGAGTCTTGGACACTTTAATGGTCCAGTTGGGCGGGAGGCCGGTGGTTAGAGACATCGTTAGGTCTTCTGGTGGAATCTTGTTAGTAAGTAATGTGATCGACGAGGAAAAAAGAATCTGTGCAGAACATACCTTTTTTCTGTGTTGTATTGATGAATCAGTTGCCGACAATTGAGTAGTATTGCCAGTATTGTTCTTGATCAAGAGTAATGGTTGTTAAATAGCTTAAGTCGAATGCTATACTTTTTGTATGATGTTTTTTGGTGACGGAAAAATACAAAGAATTGTGTAATGTGGGAAAAACAAAAACATTGTAAAAGCTTCTTCCAGAGCTCGTCCCCCCTCTACAACCAAATACTATCGTCTCAATCATTTATATTCTACTCTATAACTACATCTAAAACTGGATTCCTTTTTCCTTTAATGCGTCCAATACTTGTTTGGCAACAACAGGGATAGGGTGATCGCATCTCACTTTTACAACTTTACCTTGTTTGTCAAAATAGTCAACCACAGGCATCGATGTTTCCACAAATGTCCTAAATCTCTTCTTTATACTCTCAATGTTATCGTCGGCTCTTCCACTAGTTTTACCTCGCTCTAACAACCTTTGCAACATGACTTGCTCAGGACACTCAAAGAAAATCGTCAAGGCTGATTTGGCAATTGTCTCTTCAAATGTTAATGCTTGGTCCATTTTTCTGGGGAATCCATCAACTAAAAACTTTGTTTGACCATTTTGGTATTTTTCCTTGATGGCGTTTTTCAATAATTCAATCGTAACCTCTTGTGGAACAATGGTTCCCTCCTTGATACACTTGGCAATCAACTCACCATATTTCGATCCTTTCCTAACTTGCTCAGCCCTTAACAAGTCACCAGCTGATAAATGAGTGAAACCTCTCTCTTTTACCAAAATGTCACATTGGGTACCTTTACCGGCCCCTGGGCCACCAAGAACAAACACAACGTTGATCTTGCCGGGTGTGAACTCTGGTGTATTGGCTTGCGTGGTGGCCCCACTTGGTTCAAATGCAGATTTAGGACCGTCTCTATTGTATAATGTTGCAGCAATGGTTGAACCTATAACCAATGCACCCAAAATGAGCAACGTATTTCCCTTTAATGTTGGTGGAGGAGTTGGTGGAGGTCTTGTAGATTTGAGCCTCCTGAATACTAAACTTTGCTTTTGATAGCTACGAGCAATTGCTCTAGCAGTGAATAGATGCCTAGGGAACATGATAAATTAAAGAAGTAATCAAGACTGGGCGTCTACAAACAAGTCAATAAATTTATAATTTTGCTTTTTTCTCTTTTTTTTCATTGGATTCTCAACTACAATCTACTTGTAAGATTCAAGTTTGGGATCATTGTATCGAAGAAATTGTCCATTCAAGTCTGCTGGCCAACCTTTTAATGACAAGTTGGCAAATACTCTGCCCGGCTCTTCTGGAGATAACAATTGCTTCTTCTCGTGTAAGTCAATAAACCTTTGCAATCCTTCTTTGCTCATGTTGGAGCCAAACTTTTCTCTAATATCCTGTTGCATCTCCGTATCAACAACTCCAGGAGCAATTGAGATCGCCTGTATTGCAGGCTCTTCTTCTGCTAAAGAAAAAATGAGGTGGTTTAAGGCAGCTTTTGAACTTCCGTATGCATACCACCCACTATAAGCTTTAGTGGCTGCTCCTGAACTTACAGCAACGACATTACCCTTTGTACGTTTCAACTCAGGTAAACTGAGTTGAATCAATTGTACAATTGAAAACAAGTTAACATCATACAATTTTTTCCAATCCTCGATTGATGTGGTGTTGATGGTACCGACAGGATCTAAAACACCAGCATTGGCGATAATCGAATCTATTTGACCAAATTGAGTAACAGCAATGTCAATTGCCTTTTGTATGGTAGTAGCATCAGTCACATCACCTGCGACAAAGTCGAAACTATCTTGGCCGTATTGATCTTTCAAGGATTGAAGGGCGTCTTGAGACCTGGCTATGGCAACAACTTTTGCCTCTGGTGTTTGCAAAAGAGTATCAACGATTGCTTTACCAATTCCTAAAGAGTTTTGTTAGCAAATGAACGGAATTGAGATAAGCTTGTATACATACCTCTCGAAGCACCGGTAACTATCGAAACGTGTGTCATAGGTAGTTTATTTGTGTGAATGGATACAACCGGTTAAAAAATTAAAATTGAAAATCGGGTTTCTCAATGTGTATCTACGCCACCTCCCAACTAGCTCCCTCCCTTACTTTTAATCTAATGACTTACAAATTTTTTTTCCGAATATATATGACTATACACCCTCCCCAATCTAGTTAAAGTTGGAAACAAAATCTTTGGTGATCTTGTGCAATTGGTCCAATTGTTCTTTACTCAATTCACCCTTTTCTTGGATAGATTTCAACAAGTCAGAGTAGTCAGATTTAAGGTGAGCAACGAAAGCTTCTTCGAATTCACCGACTTTGTTAACTGGCAAGTCATCCAAGTAACCGTTAACACCAGCGAAAATGACTGGAACTTGTTCTTCAGCAGCCAATGGGTGGTATTGTTTTTGTTTCAAGATTTGAGTCAATCTTTCACCTCTAGCCAAGGTTTGCTTAGTAGAAGCATCCAAATCAGAACCGAATTGAGCGAAGGCAGCAACTTCTCTGTATTGAGCCAAGAACAATTTCAATGAACCAGCAACTTGCTTCATAGCCTTAACTTGAGCGGCGGAACCGACACGGGAGACAGACAAACCGACGTTAATAGCTGGTCTGATACCCTTGTAGAACAATTCAGCTTCCAAGAAAATTTGACCATCAGTAATGGAAATAACATTGGTTGGGATATAAGCAGAGACATCACCACCTTGGGTTTCAATGATTGGCAAAGCAGTCAATGAACCACCACCGTTGGCTTCAGACATCTTGGCAGCTCTTTCCAACAATCTAGAGTGCAAGTAGAAAACATCACCTGGGTAAGCTTCTCTTCCTGGTGGTCTTCTCAACAACAATGACAATTGACGGTATGCAACAGCTTGTTTGGACAAGTCATCGAAACAGATCAAAGCGTGTTTACCATTGTCTCTGAACCATTCACCAATGGCAGTAGCGGTGAAAGGAGCAATATATTGCAATGGAGCAGCTTCTGAAGCAGTGGCAGCAACAATAACGGAATATTTAAGAGCGTCATTTTGTTCCAAGGTTTGGACCAATTGAGCAACAGTTGATCTCTTCTGACCAACGGCAACATAGACACAGTACAATTTCTTCTTTTCATCTGAACCATTGTTCCATCTCTTTTGGTTCAACATAGCGTCCAAAGCAACAGCAGTTTTACCTGTTTGACGATCACCAATGATCAATTCTCTTTGTCCTCTACCAATTGGGACCAAAGCATCAACAGCCTTCAAACCAGTTTGCATTGGTTCGTGGACAGAGGTTCTTGGCAAGATACCTGGGGCCTTGACTTGAGCTCTTGAGTGACCTGAAGCATTGATTGGTCCTTTACCATCAATTGGGTTACCCAAACCGTCAACAACTCTTCCCAACAATTCTGGACCAACTGGAACGGAAACAATTTCACCGGATCTCTTGACGGTTTCACCTTCCTTGACTAATCTATCGGAATCGAACAAGACTACACCGACTTGGTCGGCTTCCAAGTTCAAAGCCATACCTTTGGCACCGGAGGCGAACTCAACCAATTCTTCAGCTTGAATGTTGTTTAAACCGTAGATACGAGCAATACCATCACTAGATGTTTTTGTTAGTACAGATATTTGACAAAGAAAAAATTGAGTGTGTGCGTATATGGCCGAAAAAAAAAATTGATTGGCCAATGAAAATTGCAAATGTCGACGCAATCAAACAACCAGTGGTGCCGACAATAGTGTCGACAAAGGCGACGCCATCGGTAACGCCAATGTAGACAAGACCAATGAGCTCACACTCTAGTATCACTCTTCGTGAATTCTAGTATACATACCCGACTGATAAAACTTTACCAGTTTCGTTCAAGTTAGCTTCGTCAGAAACACCCTTAATTCTTTCTTCCAAGATAGCAGAGACTTCAGTTGGGGCAGCCTTGGCTGAAGCAAATCTTTGAGCAGTTAACAAAGTTGGACGAGCCTAGAAAAAGTTAGTACTTGTGTTGACATGTAATGATTGGGACAGGATGAATCCAGCGACGTGACAACATCAAAGGCAATTAAAGCCAATGACTGTTGTTTTTTAATAGCAACATCGATTGGGTCTCTTTAAAGCTTTTGGTGAGTCAATTGATGGCGAATCAAAATTGGCTTTACCTCGAATTGGAGAATTTCCTATCCCGTCCATTCACCCATTGACAAAACTCTATACATACAACTCTGGCTGATGATCTAGCAGCAACAGCAGCTGAACGGACTGCGTTACGTAAAACAGGGCGTGCTGACAACATTCTATGTGTAATATGTGATATGTGTGTATAAAACTGTTGTTGATATTGAAAGAAAAGAATGAAAATTACTATGAAAATCCTCCTCTGGAAAACTCTTTCTCTATTCGTTGGCTGAAAGAGAGAACGAAAAAAAAAAAAAAATTGTGAAAGAATTTTGTTCCATTTGATGATAATTGGTAGCTCCTGCTTTGTTAGTGTATGGTTGTTATTGTGTAAGTTTCAATATGAACCAATAAATTTTGTTTCCGTGTTTTTGCTGTGTTACTACCAATAGTACAAGAGTAGTGTACTCTATACCAAATTACTTATTATTATTATTATTATTATCATTATAGGAGAACATTTTTTGCAACCTATAAGAATAGAATAGGAAACATAAAACCATATGGAGTGTACACCAACTTAGGTTACTGTTGACATGATGTGGTTTGAAATGAGTCGACTTCCAACGAAAGTGATCCCTGACGCCCATCCATGAGCCGTTGTCGATAATATTGATGCTGTATATAGTGAAATGTAGTTCATTCAATACAACAGACACTGCATCCTTTAGCTATACCGACAACAATCTGAACCGAGATTACTTCAATCGGAGAAAATCTCACAAATGATCAAGCCTATCCACACCAATGATCCTCTGTTTGCTTATTCTCTGTAGTAGAAGTGTCTCACAAGTAATGGACCTTGTCGCGACATTCTCTCACGACAACGAAAAAAATAAAAAACAAGAAAAAGTGAATCAAAAATTTTCACAACCGTTCAAACCCCCAATAGCTTGAGTATTTCATTGTCGATGTGGGCTTCAACTTCAAAAAGAGGGTTGTTAAATACACCTGCCAGAAGTTTGGTAAGGTTTAACTCAACAAAAAATGGTGATGCACAAGGTAAGCCCGTCCCTGAGTTCAACTTGAACGATATCTTCAAAAGGATTGACCAAGTTACTACAAAAGCTGCTGAACTAAGCAAACAAAGACAGTTGGGGAAAGAGCCGCAAGGTGTGAAAGCTCGGTCTTGGAAGCCACCGCAATTCAAGTCCAAACCGCCAAGGTTCCTGCAACAAGGAGCGAGTAATCAACAGAGACAACAACGTCCGTTTCGTGCCCAAAACCAAGATTCCCACTCAACCCGTCCGTTTCGTAACCAAGGTCAAGAAAATGGAACAACAAACGTTCTTCGAGGCAAATCGGGTGCTTCACAAGGAGCAAGATTCCGTAAACCTCAAGGAGAACCTACTCAGCAAGCAAAGCCACAACCATTCGGTCAAACGATCAACAAAGAAACGGATAATGGATTTCATAGACAGAACCAATTTACTACACCCATCAACTCAAACAACTCCCCATTTGGAACAGTTTCAGAAACACCTCGTTCTTCAAAATTATTTGTGCCATTTGGGGCAGGATTTCAAAGACAAGAATCAAGAGGAAAACCATGGCAAGGTCGTGGCGAAGCTACTAGAAACAGCGATAACAAACCTGCATCCAGACCTTTCAAAAGAAGAGTTGCTGGACAAAGAAGAGATGGTAGAGGGTCAGCAGGAAGTGATAAGCCAGCAATCGCTGCCCCAATCCAATCAAAAGAACTAATTGTTGAATCTTTGAAGCCTGATTTGAAGCCAGAACTGTTTTTTTATGGCAAAGTACCAAGTATAGTTTCTTCAATTAGTTCAAGAGTGGCTTCAGTTGCAAAGTTATCTTTATTGGACTCGAAATACCCATTCAGGTTGCCAAAACATATTATTGAAAGTGCACCAGCTTCATCACAAAATAGATTCATCTTACAAAAGAATTGGAATTTGGAACCAGATCAAAAAGTGTTGAAGGGTAGAATTAGTAGTGTTGTTTTAGGCCGTGTTGACGCAATTGATTTGAAAGGAAATAATAACGCTGCTTCTTTACAAGTTAGTCACGACCTTTCCATCAATCCTTCGATGAACTTGGATCAAAAACAACAAATGTTTGACACCATTCACTCATTAAATACGCTCAAGACAATTTTCAAAGACGCTCACTGGAAAAAAGCTAAAAAGTAAACTATGTAAATAGGCAGCTATCATTAAAAGTAATGGCTGATTTATCACCCTTGTAGGATCGATCTTTTATTGCCCCCTTTGATCAAAAAATGGCGTGTTTTCTTTGGTGCGGCTATCTTGCGTCAGCCACAGTTTTAATTCGGGTCGGCCATGTCCCCAAGACAACACAATTCAAAGCGCCTTATATCAAAAGGCAATGTCTCTAGGACCAAGAGCGTGTTCTCTACACCTTCATCAATTAATAAATCATTCATTAGAGCTACGTAAACTTAAGTTCACTCCTGATAAACCCGACCCTTGTTCTCTTCATTATATCTTTGTAAAAAGCGACCTAAATGAAGCTGTACCTTTACTGTCTTGATTTAGATTCATCGTGGACTCTTTGTATGACAAGATAAATGGCAATGTTGTGGATATACTTAAATAGCCGATTAGGAGTGCAGCAGAAGCTTTCGATGTTGGTTTCATTTGGTAGGTGTACATTTTTTATTATAATTAGCTAGCCTCCGAGATTCAAATATAAAAGCAAAGTTTTGGGGAAGTTGGTAGTCAGGCTTGGTGATGTTAGGTGAGACTGATTTTACAAATCCAAAAGTGGAAAATGTAGCTGGTTTTTATATTTGCCTGGCAGTTTGTTTTGGGTTATAATTTTTTTATTGATATGGGTTTTCTGTATGTGGTTGTGACACAAAAGAGGGGCAATTGGAAATAAAATCTCCTCAAATAATGAGTTTTATTGTACATATTGCCAGTCGTTTACAATTACCTTTCCTACCTTAATACAATGACAGGTGAGCTTAAAACTATAAATTTTCTTAGTTACTACAGCTCTTCCCAACAAAAATTATTACATAAAGATTTGTAAAAAGCCAAATAACTAACTAACCGGAACACTGTGATATTCATTTTTGTGTAATTGTTTTGGTTTTAAACTATTTTTGATCGGATGATTTTCTTAAGAGCGCCACAATACATTAATAATTTATTAGTTTTATACGATGGTTGCATGTTCTTTTCTTTTACGTTACAATGTTTGGAAAATAGAATATGCGGTAATAGATAAGAGCCAGTCTTAGTCGCATAAAGCCCCCCCTCCCTGTTGCATACACCTTTAAAGCTTATAATGTATTCGCCTATTTTTTCTTTAATTGCTATTTTCGATAATGGGCTACGTATTAGCACTTTTTTCCGTCGGGATGAATTTCCGCAGTGGGGAGACCTCTCTTTTTTGGCAATGTCCTAACCATTACTCTGTTGCTACATTTGACCATCCTCCTACCCCTCTTGACCGTTACCTTGATCTGGGTCGTGTCACTCTCATTTGCGACCCTCGGAGAATTGAGGAGAAGAAGAAAAAAAATGCGCAGACACAAGGTGTGCCTTACACTAAAAGGAGAAACTGGAATATAGCACAACAATTGCTATGTTCAAGAAGGAAATGTTTGTTTGTATTTATACTTCGACAGAATTGGGTAATCCAACTTCCAAACACGTCTTTATGTAAACACGTCTTGATTTACACGTCTTATTATTGTAGCTTTAATACACAGAATCAAAACATGAATTTTCATGACGTGTTTAGGAACCAACCAATGATAGATCAAGCATGCGTTTTGGTGGCTGAGCGTCTCGTCTTGGCAGTTGCTTTGTTGCGCAATATGTTTTCTGTACTTTCTGTGCACTAAACGACCGTCGTATAAAAACTAAATGTAAACGAAGATACCAAACAGATCGATCAACGATGGTCAAAAGAAGAAAGTAGTGAAGTGCTCAGCATGATTTTCTATATTGTCTGGACGACAGGCAACATTATCGCTTGAGCGCGTAACACAATTTGTAGTTATACACGTATTTGTATTCATTTCGAGTGAATGAAATTTCGCACAATTTTGCAACCAAATTGTCGTACATGTGTAGGATAATAAGCACACCGATCGCATATTAAGAAAGCACTCGTTGATAAAGAGCAATTGATGTCACATAACTGTCAGATAGCCTAGATTGTTTTCCGCCAATGAGCTTCGATTGACAAACTTGTCCAGTGAACGCTATATCTCTGCTTGATCCTTAATCTCTTGCTTCCAACAAACCAGTCTTTACCTACAATATCCTGAGTCATTTCTTACAGTCTCCAATTAGTCTCTATCAACATTAAACTTTTAGAATATCCTCATTGGTGACTAATTGTTGCAAATTAGCCAACGCGAATTGACTCATTTCGTATTTTTTTATTTTTCTTCGTATATAAGTCTGGCAGACTATTAACATTCACAAAGATTGCGATTTTCACGCCTCATCAAATGCCTCTAGAGATTGTGTTTTTACCTGCACAGTGGTTCCAAGCAAGAACGTCTTTCCCCAATTTGACAAAACTACTCAACAAGGGGTATGACAAGCCACGGTTGAAATATGATATCATCCAAACGCCGAGAATTCAAAGTGACGATTCATTGCTTGAAAATTTGGCAGTAAAGTCAGACGATGAAATAGGAGTGTTTTTGCTACTAGGGGGAGAAGAAGAGTTCAAGTCACTCAAGGAACAAGGCTTCGAAAGAGATTTTAATGATACTTTGCTTCAAAACGCTTTCGATTGTGACATCCCAGCGGAGTTTGCCTCATATTTTGACCTTGCAAAATTGACAAAAGCACCAGTTACGATCGCTGATGCAAGCTATGAACTAAGTGATCAGATTAGGAATAGAGTCCTCGCTAGTCTTGGCTTTAGGTCGTACTACAAGAAATCCGCGCCAACAACCAAACCATTCATTTTAACAGCTTACACATCATTCATCAAAAATGCCGCTTCACTACTTCTTGAGTTTGTATTGAATGAATTGCTTCAAGATCCAACATATTTCAATATGTTGTCCAATACTGGGGATATCAGTAAATATGATCGATTGTCCATCCATGCTGACTGTATAGTAGAGCACGGATTGGTTGGTTACTACACTACAAAGTGTCGATTTGAAACTATTGGCGACAAAGTCCATGTTCAAGTTGGTGCTCCGATTGGTGGAGACGCATCATCAGCGAGCTACAAGGCTATTGAAGCATCTCGCGATTTTCATATAGCTTATATACGTAGAGAGGTAAACCTTAGATGAGTCAATTGAGCAAAAAGTTGCCCCTTTGGTTAATGTTTTTGAATTTGACTGGAACAGTAAAGTAGCGACTTCTTTTGTGTCCGCAACTTTTTCGTTCGAGTAGTTTTGTTACAGGCTGCGATACGGCATCTCCCCCATGCATGCTTTAACCTCTAACCTCATTTTTTTCTTCATTAACCTCTTCCTACCTTTGTACCGATTTCTATCCTCTCGGCGGATATTATCTTACACTGATATTTTTCTTTTATTCAAAAAGTGGGGTCTGCTTGATATCTCCGCATTCATCTGAAAATTTACCAATACCCGAGTTTCAAATAAAAAGGGGATGTGATTTCTCCTTTGCCACATTTACGTCACAACATTCTAACATTTGAAATCAAGTCTTACAATGAAATTGAGTGTTGATAACAAAACCGCCGTCGTCACTGGAGGTACTCGTGGATTAGGGCTCTATTGTGCTGAAACTTTGGTCGAAAATGGAATAAAGACTATATTTATCACCTCACGTAAGGCTAAAGCTTGTGAAGATGCCAAAAAGCACTTAGAGGAATTAGCAAAAAAGAATGGAAGATCAGTTGAAGTTGTGGCAATTCCATCAGATTTAGCTGTTGAAGAGCAAGCAGAAAACTTTGCCAAGGAAGTGGCAAAGAAAGTTGACAAGATTGACATTTTGGTAGCCAACGCTGGTGCTTCGTGGGGTGCTCCATTGGAAGAGCACACAGTCGCAGCTATTAAAAAGGTTATCAACTTGAACTTTGTTGCAGTCTTTCATACTATTAAATTGTTTACTCCATTGTTGGAAAAAGCAGCCTCAGCCAAAGACCCATCAAGGATTGTCATTATGTCATCTGTGGCAAGCTATTCTACGAACGACATTGTAGGCACCTATGGCTATGCAGGCTCTAAAGCTGCTGTGTCCCATTTGGGAAGAAATTTGGCGGTTCAGTTTGCCCCCAGACACATTAATGTAAATTCAATCTTGCCAGGTTGGTTCCCTTCCAAGATGGCTAATGGCTTAATTGAAGCAGGAGGTAAATTATTGACTGAAACAAATCCTCGTGGTAGGTTGGGAGAACCGGAGGACTTGAAGACAGTATTGATGTTCTTGTGCTCAAAGCAAGCCAATTACATTAATGGAGTTGATTTGCCCGTCGACGGTGGTGCTCATTTGAATAGTCCAGCTGCTCATTTTTAGGCTCAAATAGAGATTATAACACATTTTACCTATGGATCCATGTAAACATCTCATGAATTCTGAACATTCGTTAATGATTATTTATTAATATACTTCTAACTCTAAGTATCGTATCTAACGTATAGTGCATCTATAAAATGAGGATGTTTGATTCCAGGTGGTTTTGCGAGCTTGAAACCTTCTACAGCGTCCTTAACTGACCATCCCAATTCTTCAATTAAATAACAGCAAATCAAAAACCCCGTTCTATTGAACCCATAATGACAATGCACCCCAATAAGTGGATGCTCTTCATCTGTTTCGTCCAAAATCTCCTTCACCAAATTGATGAACCTACGAATGGATGCTTGATCTGGGACAACTTTGGATACTGTTGCACATTTGTAGTAACGAATGTTTTTGAAAGATTGTGGGTTGTATGGAGGAATATCAGATGATATGTCAATGATAGCAATTAATTTACCCCTGACAATACCTCCTTGTTCGTAATAAGATTGCTCCACTACCGCTGGTGAATGAACTGCATCCCCCTCTCTCAATGTCTTCATTCCCAATAATGGGGAAATCTCTATGCCTCTGCTTATATTATCAGATATGGGTTTCAAATTCAACCATTTTTCTTCATTTTTCAAACCCCATTTGTCTCCTGATATAAGTGCTTTGACTTTCAAAACCCAAGCAGGGGACAAGTTCAATCGCTGTGGCAATTTTGCTTCAATGTGGTTCAATATGACACCGCTGGTTAGTTCGGGTTTGGCTAGCAACAATGAATGTCCAGCATCTTTCACTTCCAATGCGGATGATATCTTCTTGTTGAAAGTCTCGGTCAAGAACTTGTCAATGTGATGGATGTGTTTGACACTAGTAACGTGGTCTTCAGATCCACACACCAACAACGTCTTTTCGTAAGCACGGTCATCACTCTTGTTGTTATTGAAACGGTTGATTGCCACCACAAAGTCCGATGTTGTTATCTTTTTAAATCCACGAACATACTTCAACAATGTTGACGAATCGATATCCAAATTCCATCGAAATTGTCGAAGTCTATTGTATAACAGACTATTTTTCGGTAATTGCCGACGCACACTTTTACTCTGCAAACCAGGAAGTCTATCCCAAGTTCGAAACAAATTGAACAAAAACGGAAGATAAACAAAGAGCTTGAAAAGCCATGATAGTCCTCCAATTTCCAAGTCCTGCAGCCCAGGCACTGAATCGTCAATAACATCCGGTGGTGAAAGAAGAATCAAACCTTCGACCTTGCATTCTGAAAGTTTTTTTGCTACTCGCACCGCAATATGGGTACCCATGGAGTGACCAACTAGTATGACCTTTTTCTCAGGAATTTGTTGCCGTAGAAAGGCATGAATGATGTTGACAATATTGTGGGCCAGAAAGTCTTCCCAAGACATGCTCTCCACAGAAGAGGAAATGCGTTTCAGCTCCAATTCACTGATATTGGATATAGTCTTGTGGTGTCTATCGACAGGTTTTGAATTACCAAAACCTGGTAAATCCAAGGACACAATTTCTGCGCATTGCGAGAGCAAACCCATCAAAGGTTCGAATTGTGACATTTGTCCTCCCAACCCATGAATGAAAAATAAAATTGGACTCTCTTGTAGTTCTTTGTTCACTTTCTCCAATACATCCCGATCAACGTGTTGGTGAGTTTCGTTTCTCATGAAGCTTTCAAGTGGATGGGGAATATGCAAGGTATTCAAGGTGAGTTTGTCAACCGACAATGTTGGTTCCCTGCTTAAATCAATATCTGTAGTTTGGCGATACTTGGCAATCAATGCACAATCGTTGGGCTCATTCTCTAAGATATAGCTTTCAAGTCTGTTGGGGTACCCCAAAAGCTGGATTTTGAGAAATTCCTTGATCTTGCCAAAATAAGTATGAGTTTTTTGCTCTTGTTCTACTTCTAACTGCGACAACCTATCAGAAAGCTTTGACCCAAAAGTGTAAGCATGGAATCCCGACGATGCAGTTACTGCTAACGTTTCGGCAATATCGTCTTCACTCAGCAGCAGCATAAAAGTTAGTGGGAGATATTGTCTAGTTTCTAGTCTGATCAGTGTATGTGTAAGTCGACGTTGTTTCGAGGTGGTAGTGATTGCAATTGTAAGGGGGAGAAACTTATAGTACTAACAGATACAAAGACTTTTTAACAGTTTCAAGTAAGGGTTGTTGTTATCTTTAAAAAATTTGTTAATTTTGGAATAGATGTGTGGCTGTCGCTACCAGCTTTTTATGTTTTAGCCTTACTTACCTAATGACGCAATGGCAGAGAAATATCTCTTTTTCGAGTCACGTGGGTGTTGCTATTAAACTAATACGGGGGTGGGCCGTGAAAGATACAACACACGTAGATGATAAAATTTGACTTGTACTACTCTTACAAACATTGCTCTAACCCATCGACTACTTGAGGAAAAGAGAAGCCTGTGCCATCAGATCATACACCGCTTAAGTAGGGAACGTTGCGACCTATATTCCGATATGCACAGTTCTCGGCGATGGTTCCATTTCTCCTTATTCAACTGTAGCGAGCAGTATGCATTCTCAAGAGCGTGGCTATTATCTTATCACTGTAGCCATTTGTGGTACTAGTTGACACACGTTACTTGCGTCTGTAGTTTTGGGCGACACATGATCCAGAACAAAAAAACCCACAAGCGAAAACAAGAAAAGTTCCACGCATCAATTCTAAACATATCCTATTGCACCAGTAAAGTTTACAACAAATGACGTCGTCAACAAGGCGGTACTCCTTCAGTCGTGATATTGAATCGTTTGACGACTTGGACAACTCGCTAGATCGTGCTTTGAATAGTGCTACAAATACCTTGCAACTACAGAATGCTAACAAGCACAGTAGTCGAAATAGTTCCATCAATTCGAATGGAGGCATACCCTTGCAATCAATAAGATCAGACCACAGCGATCAAGATTATAGTGGTGACAATTCTCCCTTGATATCAAATGCATACCCATACAGCGGACATCAGTCATCGCATCATTCATCCAGTTCATCATTAAACCTAGCAGCAAGGTCAGTCTCATCGAGATTTAGACACTTTTTTCGAAAATTTGTCTTTCTTTTCAATGCTGCTAAACGTGAGCTAAATGAGGAAAGATTGAAAGTATCAGGTGCATCTGATTTTAGGATCAACAACTTGAGTGCAGAGAGATACATTTCTGCCAAGACGACAAACCTGAGAGCCAATAACATCTATCCGTCAAACACCATTTCCAATGCAAAATACAATCCAATCACCTTCATACCAATTATTTTATATGAACAATTCAAATTCTTTTTCAATCTATATTTTTTGGTGGTGGCATTATCACAAATTGTACCGCAACTAAGGATCGGTTACCTTTCTTCTTATATTGTGCCATTAGCATTTGTACTTTTTGTGACCATGTTAAAAGAAGCAAGTGATGACATTACCAGACGTCGAAGAGACAGGGAGCAAAATTACGAAGTTTACGAGGTATTGAACCGCCTGCAGACCAATCTAACAGCAGAACCAAAATATGTGGCATCAAAGGATTTGAGGGTGGGAGACATTGTTCGATTACACAAGGATGTAAGAATACCTGCAGATATGGTATTGCTACAATCAACGGAAAAAACTGGTGAAGTATTCATCAAGACCGACCAATTGGATGGTGAAACTGATTGGAAATTACGAGTTGCACCCAGTGTCACGCAGAACTTATCCACCATTAGTCAAATCATTGACTCAATCTCGCTAATCATCGGGAATCCAACAAAATCGATCCATTCCTTCACTGGGCAATTGGTTTACAATCCGCCTACTTCAACAGGGACAACCTCACCAACATCTTCCGAAACGTATCCATTATCTGTTGATCAAACCCTATGGGCAAATACAGTTTTGGCATCGGGAACAGCGCTAGGTTTGGTTATATACACCGGGATTGAGACACGACTTCTGATGAATACAACAAAAAGTGGTGTTAAGGTAGGTTTACTTGAAATTGAAATTAACAGTGTTTCCAAGATCTTGTGTGCTGTTGTTTTTGCATTATCTGTTGCATTG
This sequence comes from Lodderomyces parapsilosis, assembly GCF_000182765.1. Lineage (NCBI taxonomy): Eukaryota > Fungi > Ascomycota > Pichiomycetes > Serinales > Debaryomycetaceae > Lodderomyces > Lodderomyces parapsilosis. The sequence goes on from NW_023503278.1 coordinate 1,170,366, forward strand.
GTGCTTGCTCATGGTTTACCTTTGAAGAAAACGTGGTATATCGATATTCTCCGATTCTTGATCTTGTTCTCAACCATTATCCCACTGTCGCTTCGTGTTAATCTCGATTTAGCAAAGTCAGTGTATGCTTCACAGATTCAAAACGATCCATCCATCCCTGATACAATTGTGAGAACATCAACTATACCAGAGGATTTGGGCAGAATAGAGTATCTTCTCAGTGACAAGACTGGCACGCTTACACGAAATGAAATGAATTTGAAAAGGTTGCATTTGGGAAGTGTTAGTTACACTAGTGATACATTTGATATCGTCTCTGATTATGTGAAAAACTTGATAACCTACCTCAGCTCGCCTCAGTTTCTGCTGCGGAAGAAGGATTTGGCAGCGAGAGTCTGTGATTTAGTGTTGACATTGGCGTTATGTCATAATGTGACCCCGGTATTTGATGATGACGTTGAGGATACAACATTTGGCGAGATAACCTACCAGGCTGCGTCGCCAGATGAAATTGCTATAGTTGAATTTTGCGAGACTGTCGGATTGAAATTATTTAAACGAGACAGGCACAAGATTACCTTGATGCATGTACATACGAGCCAATTACTTGAATTTGAGGTGTTGTATAATTTTCCATTCAGCTCAGAGACAAAACGTATGGGAATTCTCGTCAAGAGTAAGTTCAGAGATGAGGTGTGGTTTCTACAGAAGGGTGCAGATACGGTGATGTCCAAGATTGTTGGATCGAACGATTGGCTTGATGAAGAAACAGGAAATATGGCTCGAGAAGGTTTGCGTACGTTAGTTATTGGTCGCAAAGTTTTGTCCACTAGTGTATATGAAGATTTCTCGTCCAATTATAGAGAAGCTTCCCTTGCAATGAAGGACCGAGACCAAACAATGCAAAAGGTTGTTAGCTATTATTTGGAGCAAGATTTAGAATTGCTCGGATTGACGGGTGTTGAGGATAAATTACAAACAGATGTAAAGCCATCAATTGAATTATTGAGAAACGCAGGGATAAAAATTTGGATGTTAACTGGTGATAAAGTGGAGACCGCCAAATGTGTTTCAATTAGTGCGAGATTAATTTCGCGAGGTCAATATGTGCATCAAGTCACTAAATTGTCCGATCCTGATTTGGCAATGGACCAAATTGAATATTTGAGAACCAATCCCAATGCGTGTTTGCTCATTGATGGCGAGTCCTTGGCAATCTACATGAAGTATTTCTGTGATGAGTTTTTAGAAATTGCGATCAAATTGCCAGCAGTGATTGCATGTCGGTGCTCACCACAACAGAAAGCTGATGTCGCAATTGAAATCAGACGTGTCACTGGTAAACGTGTTTGTTGTATCGGAGACGGTGGTAATGATGTTAGTATGATCCAGTGTGCTGATGTTGGGGTAGGGATCGTTGGTAAGGAAGGTAAACAAGCTTCTTTGGCTGCCGATTTCAGTATTGATCAATTTTGCTACTTGACCAAGTTGTTATTATGGCACGGAAGAAATTCGTACAAGAGGTCGGCTAAATTGGGTCAATTTGTTATCCATAGAGGATTGTTGATATCTGTGGCACAAGCGGTATACTCCATTTCATCCAAATTTGAACCTATTGCATTGTATCAAGGTTGGTTAATGGTGGGATACTCTACTGTTTATACCATGGCCCCAGTGTTTTCACTCACTCTTGATTGTGATGTTGATGAGCATTTGACCAAATTGTACCCGGAATTATACAAGGAGTTAACGTTGGGAAAATCATTGTCATACAAGACGTTTTTTATGTGGGTGTTTATCTCCCTATACCAAGGGTGTGTGATTCAGTTATTGTCTCAACAGTTTCAGACCATTCTCCCGAAAAAGTTTACAACCATGGTTGCGTTGTCGTTCTCTTGCTTAGTGTACAACGAGTTGTTTATGGTTGGGCTTTCAGTTAATCGATGGAATAAAATAATGGCGGCAACCATTGTGGTGACATTCTTGGCGTACGTTGGATCGATTCCAATGTTGTCGGAATACTTTGATTTGCAGTATATTAGCTCGGTTACTTATTTGTGGCAGACTTTGGTAATTTTGAGTGTAAGTTTGTTCCCGGTTTGGCTAGTACAGTTTTTGAATAGAAGGTTGAGACCACCAACTTATGCAAAAGTACAACAAGATTGAGATTATTTTGATAGAGATTTCTCTTTTCTTTATATACACACATTAGCTAAGTTATGGAATATTGGTGATTTTCATAAACCGTAGGATAACCATAAACTGATCTTCTTCCAATGCAAATATATTTCTAAATTTCAAGACATGTTTCCATCGCTTTGAATTCATTCCCTTCAATTCACGAAATAACCTGTCCCACAAATGAAGCCCACCAATCTTCATTTTGATCTCATTAGGTGAGAGTGATATGTCATATTCACTAATAAAGAGCGCAATCGTAGCTTTCCTTTGCAAATTTAGGGCCCAGATCAAAATGTGACCAAAATAGGCAAATACTGAATAGTCCAATGTGTTTCGATGTGACTCTCTTTCAGATGCAGTGATTGTTGTATGAGTGTTTGCCAAATTGAGCTCGTCATAATGGCCAAAATTATGAAGTATATCAGGATATTTCTTTACAGATTTCTTGAACCCATTGGACTCGTAAAGAGCAACATTGATGCACAAGGTGAGAAACTGCTTCTTCAAATTGTAATTGTTGAAAACTTCATTTTCGTATTTCTTTGCAAATTTCATACAATTTGCAGCGTATTTCGAAATTGATGGTGCATTCATAATAGTTTTGAGTTTCACATCTGATAAGTCGGCGGTTAAGATTTGCTGATGAGAGACTCCAATAATTGTTTTGATTGGAGAAAGTTCGGGCAAGTGCTCGGATTTGCTGGATGACAGTTTGAGTGGTTTCAAGGTGACTCCGAATAATGAAGATACGGTGTTATTCGAATTTTGGCTATTTTTGAAAGCGCCTGCCAGGTTAGAGCTTAACGGTTGGGTTTGATTTTCTCTATCAAAATGGGCTCGTGGTTTGTTCTTTGTCGGTGTGACCACAGGCGCAGGCTTGATTTCATGTTCTTTCTTATTTATTTGTTCGCCTTTACTGGTGTCTTCGTTTGCCTTCTCCTTTTCATGCGCTGAATCTATAAGCTCATCATTAAAGCCACTCAATTGTTCATTCGAAACAGTTTCAGTATTTTCTGAAGCAGTCTTTGCTGGAGCCTGTACATTTTCCCCATTTGTCTCATTTTTTGATGTCAATTTCTTCTTTGGCGACTTGTTCTTCCTTTTCGAGTTCTTCTTGGGACTTCCTTCATGACTTTGCTTGGTGTTGTTGGACTCAGATGGTTGTTCAGTACTCTTTTGGGAAGGTTCTACACCTGTCACGACGGTCGTTGGTTCCTGAAAATCCTCCCGCTTCTTCAGTTTCTTGTTTCTTGACTTTTTCTTTATCGGGGACTCGCCATCACTTTTTGAGCCACATGATTTTTGTTCCTCATCGACTTTCCTTTCCTTGGTTTTAGCCTTTGAACTGCGGTTTGAGGACTTTGGAGAAGCTTCTTTTGTCTTGTCGGTTTTCAAGTTAGGTTTATGTTGCTGAAGTGAAGCATTTTCCATGATAGCACCACTCGCGGACTCATCAGTCGTTGATTTTGGTTTGCTGCTCCCATTTGCATTCTTTCCTAGATCTTCACTCATCCCATCATCAATCTCCTTGAGGGACTTCTTCTTGCCCTTGTTCTTCTTCAGTTTTTTTTTATTCTTAATCTTCAAGCCATCGCTAGAATCAATTGGCTCCATTCCAGCTGCTGTATTAAGGTTTTCCTCTTCATCGGATGAAAACTCAAGCTCACCTATATCTCCAATGATGTCTGCTACCGAAAGATTGATTTGTCGTTGTGTTCGTTTCGTTGGCTTCAGCTTTCCACTTCTCCCATCACGTTGCGATACAATACTGATCTCAATTTCATTGGCTCCAGTTGCTGCAACATAGGTTTGATTGTCGGTACCATTTACTAGCTCCTCATTATTTAATAAGTAATCTAAATTTCTTTCAAACTCTAACTCTTCTGCATCTGGAGTTGATTCATTTGGGGCTGGTGACAATTCCTCTTTGTACTTTGCCTCATTTTGGTTCTTGATATCCCTGAGACGGTTGCTTGTTTTGGATCCATCTTGGTGGCGTGGTTCGGGCATTTGCCTATGGTTTTAGGGAGGACTTTGAGCCAACAAAAGAGTGTGCGGTGCGTGAAAATCTAGTGTTTCAGAATTTTTTTAGTTCAGGAATGAGAAGGTTGCAAAAGTTTGAAACGCGTCGTCATCAGTTTGAGGCTATAAAAAATACGTGGTATGATTATTTTACATACTGCTGTTGAGACCACCATTTGCTTTGACTCCAACTGGACTTGACTCACTTATCAAGAGAGGGACTGTTTGGGTTTATATGGTTCTTCCAAGTACGCGATCTCTTCATCACTCAATTTTACACTTGTTGCTCTGATAATATCTTCAACTCTCTTTTCAGAATTAAGTCCAACAATGGGATTGCATCCTTTACTGATTACCCAAGCTGTTGCAATTACAGCCATACTCTCTCTTCGTTCTTTGGCCACTTTCTCAACTCGTTTGATTATCTCAGTATCTACGTCAGTCAAGGCATCAAGACCCAAAAGAGCAAAAGTTTTGTCGGACTCGTGTCTCTTATTTTGTGAAGTCTCGCCAACTGGTCTTGTCAATACACCTCTCGCGATTGGACTCCATGGAATGATTCCAACTTTACTCAAATCATTGTTTTTACAAAATGGAATCATTTCTCTTTCTTCTTCACGATAAATCAAGTTGTAGTAGTTTTGCATACTGATAAACTTGTACCACCCATTTTGTTCAGCAATAAATTGCAATTGAGCAAACTCTGTCGCTTTCATTGTTGAAGCACCAATGTACCTGGTAAGTCCTTGATCAACAACATCATTCAATGCTTTCATAATTTCCTTCTTTGGTGTTGTTGGATCTAACCTATGGATTTGCAAAACATCAATATAAGTACCTAATCTCTCAACAGAAGCATTTACTGCATCCAAGACATGTTTTCTTGACAAGCCTTTGGAATTGGCAAAGTCCTTGTCACTTAAGTTACCAGCTCTGAGTGCATTGAAGCCAGAATCTCTGGGGTTCATAGCCATAAAGCATTTAGTCAAGATGACAACTCTTTCCCTTGGTATATCATACTTTTTAAGAAATTTTCCCAAAATCACTTCTGATACCCCATTCGAATACACATCAGCAGTGTCAAAAGTCCTTAATCCAACGTCGTAACATTTCTTTAAAATCTTGAAAATCTCCTCCTCATCTTCCAACACCCATTCTGCCCACTTTTTTGATCCATAGGACATGCACCCCACGATCAAGGGAGCAATTTTTAAACCTGATTCACCTAAGTTATTGTACTTGAGCTCAATTGACATACTTGCTAATTGTATAGATATGATTATGTAGTTGCAGGGGTTTTTTCAAAGGTGCTGGTTTTGACTCATATTTATAAGCAAGTAATCAATTTATTCGTGGGCTAGCTTTTGTGATCGGATTTGGTCCTTTTTGGGAAATTCACCCGAATTTCATCCACCGCAATCAATTTGGGGGAGAATCCTCCAATTTAATTCCTCAACAATAATTGTCTGATAGGAGACAGCTACTCATGTAAGATGTTGAATTAGGTACGTGTGAATTGTTATGTTAACGTCTTGTATCGATAAGGTGATGACTCAACGTAACATTGCAATCTAACACAAAGAGTTCTAAAGTCTCCCGCTGATACGTTCTCTCTCTGGTGTTCTGAGGCCTTCTACTACTTGGTGCCTTCCCTACCATTAGCTGCCTACATCACTTCAACCACTTGGTATTCCCTGTACAATCGCTACCAATTTCAGCGTTATATATTGCGCATCTTTCTCCTCTTTCCGTTTCCGCTCTCTCTTTTCTCTAATTTTTAGCCAATGCACACACACCTCATTACTTCAAGATAACGCAGTTTACCAAATTTTCAAAAAACAGCCATTCATCCATCTTTCATCACGAAGAAGAACACACGAGCTTAACAACAACAACAGTACATTATGTCTGCTAACGGATTCAAAGAGGTTAGTGAAAACTTAAGTCACAAAATCCAACAAAACCCATATGGACCCAACCCAGCTGATTTCTTGTCAAATGTTGGAAATTTTCAACTTATTGAAAGTACATTAAGAGAAGGTGAACAATTTGCCAACGCATTCTTTTCTACTGAGACCAAGATTGAAATAGCTAAAGCTTTGGATGATTTTGGGGTTGATTATATTGAGTTGACATCGCCAGTGGCTTCTGAACAAAGTAGAAGGGATTGTGAAGCCATTTGTAAATTGGGATTGAAGGCTAAAATCTTGACTCATATTAGGTGTCATATGGATGATGCCAGAGTTGCCGTTGAGACTGGAGTTGATGGAGTTGATGTTGTTATTGGAACTTCACAATTCTTGAGACAGTATAGTCACGGTAAAGATATGAATTATATCGCTCAAAGTGCTATTGAAGTTATTGAATTTGTTAAATCAAAGGGAATAGAGATTCGTTTCTCCAGTGAAGATAGTTTTAGGTCAGATTTGGTTGACTTGTTGAACATCTATCGTACAGTTGATAAAATTGGTGTCAATAGAGTTGGTATTGCGGATACTGTTGGTTGTGCCAACCCAAGACAAGTTTATGAATTAGTACGTACTTTGAAATCAGTGGTGAATTGTGACATTGAATGCCATTTCCATAATGATACTGGATGTGCTATTGCAAATGCGTACACTGCTTTGGAAGGTGGTGCCAAATTGATTGATGTTTCAGTATTGGGTATTGGTGAGCGTAATGGTATAACACCACTTGGTGGATTAATGGCAAGAATGATTGCTGCTGATCGTGATTATGTCTTGTCTAAATACAAAGTTCACAAGATTAGAGATTTGGAAAATTTAGTTGCAGAAGCTGTCCAAGTCAACATTCCATTTAATAACCCCATTACTGGATTCTGTGCTTTCACTCACAAAGCTGGTATCCATGCCAAGGCAATTTTGGCTAATCCATCAACTTATGAGATTTTAAGTCCTAGTGATTTTGGATTAACGAGGTATATTCATTTTGCCAATAGGTTGACTGGATGGAATGCAATTAAATCAAGAGTTGATCAATTGAATTTACACTTGACTGATGCTCAATGTAAAGAAGTTACTGAAAAGATTAAGAAATTGGGAGATGTTAGACAATTGAACATTGATGATGTTGATTCAATTATCAAAGATTTCCATTCGGACTTGTCTACTCCATTGGTTAAACCAACAAGTAATGGATTGCCCAAAGTACCACATGTATTGGAAGGATTAGAAGAATCAGACGAAAAGAGAACAAAAACTGAATAAACCACCAATCACTCTATTTGTTAGTTATTATCAATGATATTTATATTTTTATCCTACTTTACAAAATTTTGAAAAAAAAAAAAACTTGTAGCCTGTGTCACACCTTCTACTCAGCAGTTGCTAGTTTTCCAGATTGTGGGAGGTTCCTTTATTACACCTCACCTCCACCATTTAATTTGTAATTCTTCAAAAGAAAACACATTGAAGCCACACCAAAAAGTATAGACATGGTGATACAAACTCTAAAACTTTTGAAATGTTTACCGGAATTGACGGAAACTCCTTCCCTCTTGTCAACCATGTAAATTACAAATGCGGTGCACAAATTAAGAATGGAGATAATCGTGAGTATATACTCGATTGGAGTGTACATTGTGAGATAATAAAGGTGCGTTTTGAACTGATCTTCTTTTATTTCTTGTTTCTGATTATGGGGGAAATGGTTGTAGTTTGTTGCAGTTTCTTTGATTTCTTGAGCTCAAAACTTCCAAAGTTTAGTCCATTGGGATTAGTAGAGCCGGCAATTGAAATATGCGTAATCGCGTTCGTGATATTTGGGTTTGATGATGATACAAGTCCACAAGGGTTCAATTACATCTGAGTAAAATAAAGTTGTGTGGTTTTTGAGGATGATGGAATCCGAAGCACCCTAAAGTAAGTCACCTGAAAAAAAAAAACAAAAACCAAAAACAATCAGTCAGTTGTTGATCTTTGAATATAGACCAGCTGTATCACAGTTGTAGATTGGTTGTTGACTATAACAAACGTGTTTTGCTCCTCGTGATGGAATTGAATGATTAATTTCTTCTCTTGTTGTTTCCTTAATACAAAGTTTTTACTTTCTTTACGTTTCTTTTTTTTTTTTTTTTTGTACATTTCTTTCTCTTCACTTTACATCATTACACAAAAACAAGATTCATTAAAGGTTAGTTAGAGTTAGTTATTCTATAAATAAACTTAAAAGTAGAGTGAAACCGATATACGCTAGCTAGTAGAGGCAACAGATCAAGATAAAAAGCGTAGGGGGAGCTATACACAACTTGTAAACTTTCCTCAACAGAAGATAACAACAGATTTGTGTGTCTACAGAAACTTTGTGGGTTTTGAAATCGTACCACGTTGTTGTTCCAACAATCGAATCCACCCGAAAAAAGGCGAAAAATTGGTTTACATATGTACACTAAGGTAGCGTTTTTTTCTTCAACCAAAACTCATTCATGATTGGGGGCACACATCAACAGCCCTCGTCACCACCAAATCATGACTACTTGTGTGTAGAAGTCTCAATATCTGCACTAGATAAAGAGTAACATTTCGTTAAAAATTGCTTTGCTTCGGAAATCTTTTGTATACGTTACGTAGTATCACGTATAATAAAGGTTAAAAATCTCCTTCTCTCTACAATTAGCAGTGTTTGCTCTAACAGACAATCCAAGCCTCCAGACCAAAACCAGATCACGTCAGCTACGTCCATTGACTAAATTGGATCTTGTCCAGTTTTGCACACCTAAAAGGCGCCCAAAGAAGTGTGTTTCTGATGAAGGTAATCTCTCAATACTGCATACAAGTCAAAACTTTTTTTTGTTAGATCTCATCACCATCTAATACGGTTTACCAAACTCATCAAATAGGACCCCAAAGAGAATCAATATGGCCGTCACTTCGAAGCAAGGAAACAACCGTGAAAGGAAAACCTCAAATAGGAGAAGAAAAAAGAGAAGAACGGAAGACTTTTCATCTTCATCTGAGTCTTCATCCTCTTCCTCTTCATCATCGAGTGAATCAGATAGTGAAGATGAAGCAAATAACAAAGATGTACCGCCAACTGCAGAACAAATAACAATGGACGATATAGAGCTCGATACAGTTGAGGAACCATCTAAGCTGGCGAAGAAAGCTCCAGATGATTTGACTGTTCAACAGAAACAGCAACTAAGCTCAATTCCATTCTTAATAACACCTGTATCAGAAATAACCAATCCAAACACAACTAATGCATTGAAAAGTATACCGAATTTCACAGAGGTAACGAACTCAATTGGGCAATCGAAACAGGAGATCAATACGCGGTTTTTAAAGCTCATGACAAAGGAATTTGAAAATGATATTGATGAATTGAGGAAGAAACCAGACTTCAAGGAAGCATCATTGACTGTGTTGGCAAAAACACTTCAATCAGGTGCCAACATGTTTGATGTTGATGTGTTGGAAGGCTTGCTTGGCGAGGAAGAGAAAGCCAGGTGAAATTGCTTGTGGACACTGTTTTATAGTACTCGTTTGACCACTCCCAGCTGCAATTGTTTCAAAAACGAAATTGAATATTGCTTTGTTGATTCGTGAATTGAAATTAATTATAGATTGTTTGGCAGTTTGTAGACACAATAGGATTCAGCGTGTCGTTAAAGACTCCAACGTACACTCACTTCCATATAGTAATTTTTGAGAGTGTGCATTTAAAAGAAACCTATCCCTTCTGGTCCTAATACGACGTGTTGTATCATTCTCCTTCTCTATTAACACCTCCTTTGATAATCTATTTATAGAAAGTACAAAAGTCCTAGTTCGTATCGGTTAAGTAACGTTTTCTATTGAATGACACAAAAATAGAACAACAAGATGATTTTCCCCTAAATGACAAGAATATAAACCCACAAAAATTATACTTCACATCCAGTTCCTTTTCTTCCATCCAACTGTATTCCTCCAAAGCTTACACTGGATAACTCAAACACATCGATACATGAACATCTCAATTTTTTAAGAAAGTCAAATACCAACTAGTTGTTCTATACAAACGGTAACTTTTGTTCTACTTAGGTTAGATCCAATCATTTTTGTCACCGACTTACCCGTTACATCGCACTATACACAATGTTGGGGAACGATACAGGTCAACAGAATGGGAGCAATGACACTAGTGCTTCAGATATGCAAGCAAAGACTGGCTCAAGTACAGACTCAGCACATGCACAATTTTATGGATCCACTACTGAAGATAGCAACAAGTCGCACGTGGATATCAATATCGAAACTAGTGAATCACCCGACGATGTGGATCTGTCTAAACCGCAAACGTACCCTATAACACCACAGGAACTACATGCGAACACTAATGAACACAGCTTATTGTTACCATTGGACCGAAGTCACCTGGGTGGCCTGTATGATAACGATGACGATGATGACGATAGAATGAGCAAGATTATCAAATTAGCCAAACGTCCAGGTTTCATTTGGATATTCAGTCTAGGCGTTTTAGCTTTAATCATATTCCAGTTGACTTTTCTTCCAAGGACTTCATTGTCAAGAGATTATAGACGGTGGCACGGAATACATTTGACGAAATCTGACGTCAAGCGGTATTTTCTACAATATACCGGAATCGGCAACAGCCATCAAGACTTAACCACGGAAGAGTATATCGACAATTGGTTATACGATTTTACCATTATAAATAACAAAGCAAAGTACAATCTATTGTCCAGTGATAATCCCGAATTGAGTCACTACGTTGAATCAAATTTTAAGGAATTTGGGTTCATCACAGAAAAATATACTTACGCGGTTGATGCACAGGAGCCACGCTTGTCTGTAATCAAATTACGCGACAACGAAGATGAAGTTGTATATGAATCGGAAGTCTTGGAGCCGAAATTTAAGACACCAGGGTTTTTTAGCTATGGTGTGAATGGGAATGTAACTGCTGAGTTTGTGTTTGTTAACTACGGTACTCCAGAGGACTATGAGTTATTGCTGAGTAATAGAATTGATTTGAAGGGTAAAATTTTCATAATCAAAAATTATCTTGAAGTGCGGAACATCACAATCGGTGAAAAGATTGCGTTAGCCGAGCATTATGGAGCTGTGGGTGCTCTAACATTTTTCGATTTAGATACATTGGGCAATGAGGAGACCAAATCATCTGATATGAATGTAGCAATCTCACGCGATTGCAATAGCGAGGAGGCAAAGATCCCAGTGATTCCAATAAGCAAGAAATTGTTGCTTCCAGTGCTTGATACACACTTGAACAATGCTTATGAGTCAACTTTTGAAAAATGGGAATACACACCATATCACCAATCCAAATTCAAATTGGAGATTGATAGCGTGTTTGAAAAGGGTAAACTGACAAAATTGACAAATATTGTGGGTACGTTGAAGGGTATAATGAACGATGCTGACGTTATAATTGGGGCTCGACGTGATTCATTCACATCAAACAATCCTTTATCGGGTCATGCAGTCCTTTTTGAAATCATGAGAAATTATCAGCGTTTGATTGAAAAAGGGTGGAAACCATTGAGAAATATCAAATTTGTATCGTGGGATGGCTCCTACATGGATTCGTTGGGGGTGAAGCTATTCACTAATGACACCGATGTGTTTAACCCCAAGAGATCAATTGTGTCTTATATCAATCTTGACTCTGACACTGTTACTGGAAGCAAGTTTGATGTCGACTCTAATCCATTGATTAACCATTTGTTGAAGAAAACATCAAAATACATTCCTATTCCCAAACATGCAACATTTTTAAAGACGCTGGGCACAAATGTTGATTGGGAGCTATTTGATGATGACATTTTTGATGATGCCATTGACATAGAAGAGGATGATGACGATGACGATGATGACGACGACGGTGAAGAATATACTACTTTGCATAAGTATTGGATGAAACAAGATAATGCTACTATTAATAATAACTTGGGCTTGCCTTTGATTGACTCGGAAGCAAGAATTTTCCAGCAACATTTATCTACTCCCATTATAAACTTGAAATTTAGTAATGATGGGAAAAGAGATAGTGCCAAGTACATTCCCAACTCAAACTATTACTCACGCGACTGGTTGATTAAAAAGGACATTGATAAAGACTTGTTGTTACATGGGTCTTTAATCAGATTTGTGGGGCTCTTGGCAATAAATTTGAGCGAACATGAGGTTGTTGACTATAAAACCTATAAATATCTCAAACTAATTCAATCATTTTATCTCCGTTTATTGGAGATTGAAAAGGAAAAGTTATCACAATGGAAAGACAGAGTTGTCTCAAACTATCTCATCTACAAGAATTCCATTTTCCAGGATCTCGATACCGATGAAGAAGTTCATTTTCATCAAATTATGAACCAATTTACTTTGTTAATGAATGAAATTGTGGCTCTGGCAAAGAGCTTTGATGAGTATAATGAACGAGTTGAAGAAGGGTTAAGTCAAGATTACCCTTGGTATATGTATTACAAAAAGTTGCAACATTTTGCTCAGTTCAAAGTCACCAATTACAAGTTATCGCACTTGGAAAGAGATTTGAAGTTGACGGATCAAGATCACACATACTTGGAGAGTAAAGATCCACAAAAGAATATCAATGCAGACTCATCCCTGGCATCTCCAGGTTACGAATCGATATCCTCTCGTGGAATTAAAGGAATTTTGGACAGTTTCAAAAATAACAAGTTTTACTACAATTCAGTGATTTATGGTGTACCAAAATTTAATGTCCATCGTAACAAGACCTGGTATGATGAACGTTTGACAAAGGGCGCTCTCGCATATTTGTATGCCGCGATTGATGATGATGATTACGAATCCACTGTAAAGTGGTTCGTTTTGATTTATGAGAAGTTGACAAACATAAACTATAAAATGACTTAGGGAGGGGAAGAGTGGAAATGTATAGACAAGATTAATAAATGCGTTTGTTTTTTGTTTGTTTTAATACGGGTCACTAAAAGGGAGAAAGAGCTATAGTGTTTTTGTTAGTGGTGGTGGCAATGGGAATGAACCTTGTGCGAGTGAATAACACGCGCCATTTTCGGTTATCAATTTTTGGCAGCCAAAATCCACCACACGGTTGTTTTTTCCAAGTGTTGAGAATGATTACGACACACAACCCATTTTAAACATGGGTACTTTTCATTGGGCTTGCTAAGACTTTAGGGTTTGCTACTGATTAAATGGATATCATCACCAATCAATCAAGGGGTCTTCATACAGCGTGGCTCTTATCCACCCTAGGATCAAAAACATCATCAAGAAATAAGATTATCAGAAAAGATGACTTGTTAAACATTCTGATTCCAGAATTGTGCAAAGAGTTGATCAACTGCCATCGGGATAGTATTGCTGGTGTCAATATCCGATTCTCATCAAATGTATTACATGGTATATCAATCTTGTATGGATCAAAAATCACCCACGTGTTGAGTGAAGTGACCCATGTACAATTGAGATTGCAAAATGCTTATTTTCAATTATCAACAAAGCGTTGTGATCAGCTTATGAAACATGATGGAGCTCGTGGTTTGAAACGAGCTGATTTTTTAGAAAATGATTATGCGTTTTATGTTGAACATGATTTGATGCAATTGTGTGATGTATCGGGCTTGGAGATCGAGGACAATCCCGATACGAAGCGACGTAAATTGGAAATTGCCGAGTTGGATTTACGTGAATTCACCATTTTTGATAACACTGGTGAAGTAACTTCAACTAGTGGTGGTGCTGGATTGGGTCCATTTGGTGTGGCTATTGATGACCACATGGAAATGGATTTTAGTGAGGCCAGTCTTGCTTTACCGAACGCGCATAGACGTCTTGTTGATGATGAACTTGTCAATTTGCAATTCAATGAAGATGGTGAGATATTGGAGATTGGTCAGCCAGAGGTGACAACTGACCTCAGTTTACTGGTGGGTAAGGAAGTCGAGCTTTCTCGGAGACTTTTGGAGGATGACTCTGTAGAAAGGGTAGCTTCTTATGGAGGATCGCATTCTACAGAAGAAGAGAATTTTGACGTTGCAGTTCAAGATTTGGTTTTCCAAGCTGGAGCGAGTCCAGAAAGACAGCACCCCAATCTCCAGGCAACAGGAAGTACATCGTTTCGTATCCCAAAGCGTAAAATAGTGATTGATGAAAACACAAGCTTGACTAGAGAATCAATAATCAACCACTATGACAGTTACGCTACTATAATGAAATACAAGTCTTCGTTTGTCCCGCAACGACGCCAAGTTCAACAAGTGTATCAAGAGCTTAACATGACAAATTTTAGACCTTGGGCTAACGGAAACAATGGCATTCGCAATTCCAACTCATCTAGTATTGAGGAAAGTATCAATCGAACAATGGGTATATTCCATCGGACGGAGATTATGGCCAATGAAGCATCAGAACAAGCAAGAAATTCACAGTTGGCAATGGAAGTTGAAAGGTCAAGAATCTTGCAAAGTTATGACGATGATGAATTGAGTGGGAATTTAGAAGAAATTGGGCATCGAAATTCAGATGGTGTCGAGACACATTTTGATGCCACTGTCTTGGATTTGGATTTCAATTTTGATGATGAAAGTCGTCTTGAAGAGCGTGAACAAGAAGGTGATGGAGCTCTTGTGGAATCGAGTAGTTTCAGTTTATCTAGCGATGACAAAAATTTGCAACCAAATTTAACACCTAGATTGAAAAAGCTTATAAAATATTTCGTACAAAGGCTGGTGGATTTGGGTAAATCCAATAATTCACAGGGGAAGGAGTGTGTATTAACTTTTACCGAGTTGGTGCCAGTGAGAGACGAGAATGAAATTAATACGAAAAAGATTGCTGCTGGTGTATTTTCGAGTATCTTGTTTCTTGCCAATAAGAATATTGTCTCGATTAGTGTGGAGCCACACAAGCGTACAGAGATTAATTTGGTCAGATCGGATGATATCAAGTTGACTTTGCACGCGCAAATTGCTCCCTAGGAGGAACTCAAGTATACAAAGATAATTAATTCTTTAACATTAGCAGTTTGTTACTGAATTCATTGTGTATAATTCAAAACGAGTTAGTTTACTCAACGTTGTCCTCTATTATCTAAATCTTTACTTAACATACCTAAAAGTGAGCTGCTGGACTGTTCAAACGAGCACCACCATCGACTGGCAAATCGACTCCATTGATGTAGTTGGCTCTCTTTGAACACAAAAACAAGACTGCTGCCTTCATATCTTCAGGTTCTCCCAATCTACCACGAGGATTTGTCTCAATCAACCCTTCGCCTGCAACTTCAAGCAATCCGTTGGCCATCTTTGTGGGGAAAAATCCAGGCAAGATTGAATTTACATTAATGTGTCTGGGGGCAAATTGAACCGCCAAATTTCTTCCCAAATGAGATACAGCAGCTTTGGATCCGAGATATCCATAAGTTCCAACAATGTCATTATTTATCAAACTGATGATGGATGACATGATGATAATTCTTGAGGGGTCTTCAACAGTTGCTGCTTTCTCCAACAATGGGGTAAACAACTTGATAGTGTGGTAAACGGCAACGAAGTTCAAGTTGACAACTTTCTTGATAGCTGCAACGTTGTGCTCATCCAATGGAGCACCCCATGTAGCACCAGCATTGGCAATCAAAATGTCAATCTTGTCAACTTTCTTTGCCACTTCCTTGGCAAAATTTTCAGCTTGTTCTTCGACAGCCAAATCAGCAGGGATAGCAATCACCTCAACAGATTTACCGTTTTTTTTTGCCAACTCTTCCAAGTGTTTTTTGGCATCTTCACAAGCTTTGGCTTTACGTGAGGTGATGAAAATTGTTTTGATTCCGTTTTCAACAAATGCTTCAGCGCAATAAAGTCCTAGTCCACGAGTACCACCAGTGACGACGGCGATTTTGTTATTAACGTTGAATTCCATGATTTTTGATTGACAGTGTTGTACAAGGGTTCAAGAAGAAATAGTTGCTCCAGTTTAAGCTTTTTTTCCAGTGGGGTTCAGTTTTTCTCCAGATTTTTTGTCTTTAAATTGTTTCAACCGAGCAAGGTTTTATCCGCTGTAAATAAGACCGATCAAGGTAGCGTTCGGACATAACACGTCAATGGTACAAAAAGAGGATTTGAAGGGCCAACGAGTTTTGATGGCACCCCGCAAACGATAATGGAAAATAGCCTGAACTTCTTCCTAGAAATGCGGGCTGAGGGTATGTCAGTATTAACCCCCTACGGAACTGTCCCAAGGGCTCAACTTGAGTACTAATGCAGTGTCGTATTAAGTTTGGGTAATAGGTGATGTAATTTGAATGCCCCTAGATCCGTTTCATACCAATAATAGTTTCCCCCTCCCCGGATTTGAGTACTTTTGATCGATATTTAAACCATGCATTTTCTTGAAAAGCTCGCACGCAAAATTTTCAGAATCAGTAGTACTTTTCAGACATGAAACTTCATAACACTGCACAACGCGAGAGATGGTAAAGTGATTAAAGTTCGCTCATTACAGTTTCAACATCACTTTCAACATGAAAATGAGTTGTTACATTTTCAAATTCAATACTATAGTGTAACTTACACGCTCAGCTTTTAAAATTTCACATTGCATCAGAAAAAAAAATCTCGTTATTTTGAGACACACACACACACACACACACACACAGACAACCCACGTTGTAGCTTTAATTTATATATAACACACGCATATTTTGAAATCTTGCATTTCTTCTTTGTCATCTTTCTATTCCATCATAAACTGTTTTTCAAACCCATTTAGCTGCCTATGAAGTTTGCTGAAGCTTTAAGTGATGGATTGGTTGCAGAATGGCAAGACCAATATGTTGATTACAAAAGTGGGAAGAAGTTGATAAAGAAGATTCGCAAGCTCAAGGACGAGTATGATCAAGATTCAGCCAGTTTGTTAGCAGCAGATGGGAATAAGGATGATGGTACTAACAATGACAGAATACCGTTGTTGGACTCCAATGATTTGGAAAGACGCGATGAATCGTATGGTGATGATGCACCTCCCATTTCAGGAGCAAATAGCCGTAATGAGAATCGAAGGACATCAGTATTTAATTATTCACTCAAGTCTAGCAAGACAGACTACTTTACTGAGCGGAGAAAGTTTCAACTTTGGCTCGATGAGCAGTTGTTGAAAGTGGATGAGTTTTATTCAGAAAAAGAGCAAGATGTGTACGAGCGGTTTTTGTTATTGGAAGATCAATTGTACCAAATGAGAGATCAAAAGAACCAGATACAGCGACAACGAAGACAGCACAACGGAATTGCACATGGTGTTGCCGCAAGTGGTGAACGGGTTATACCTCATCGTGTCAATGATTTAGCATTCCACACAAAATTTTTCATTAGTGAGTTGAGTAGATGGGATTTACCCTCACTTCCGTCAATGGCGTTTTTGAAAAAATTGAAAGGAAGAAAGAAAGCGAAATATGAGGATGACATTTCGTTACATGTGCAAGATTCGGTTGATTTGAACTATGCTGAAAATCGAGTTAGAAACGGGGTTGTTGAATTGAGTGACCATACTACAGACCAAACTTCGTTGGATTCCGAGTCAGAAATTGAAGAATACTCGCCAACGGGACCCCTGGGACCTGAAATTCCACAGACTCATGATCAAATACGACAATCTCGAAGACGGGATTACACACCCAAGAAACAACATTTTGGTGTTCCTTACTTGTACGCAAAGAAGCAATTGAAAGCAGCCCTTTTGGAACATTATCGAGCGTTGTCAATTTTAAGGTCATATAGAACCATGAATCGGACTGCCTTTAGAAAGATCACCAAAAAATATGACAAGGCAATGCACACAAACATCATGGAACCATTTATGGAGAGGATAAACACGTCATCTTACTTTTTAACCAGTGATTTAGTCGACAAGATCATCAATCAAGTCGATGAGCTCTATATTGCATTCTTTGATCCCGAGTCAAAAGATCGCAAACAATCTTTGGAAAAGTTGAAAACGATTGCATACACGTTCAACTCGACCGATTTGAAGCAACCCCTGTACTATACTGAGTTTTTCAGTTCAGGTTTATTCATTGGATTTGGAATTCCGTTGTTTGTATTGGCATTGTATACAGCGTTGCACAAGACAATCACGGGGGAACTTCCAGAGGGGCGGTTTTTGCTACAAGTTTGGGGTGGGTTTTTACTACTCACTTTTGCGTTTCTTTTATTTGGAATCAATATGGCGGTGTTTGACAAGTTTAGAATCAACTACAAATTCATTTTCGAGTTTGATATAGCTTCAGCTTTGAACTATAAGCAATTTTGGTTACTCCCATCATTTGCATTTGCGTTTTTGTCGTTATTGGGGTGGTTCAGTTTCAACAACTTTTGGCCCCATCAATTCCCCGGTCGTGATTGGCCATGGATATTTTTCGGCGTTATGTTGGTGTTATTCCTTTGGCCAACAAATGCATTGTACGGCTCAAGTCGAAGATGGTTACAATTTGCATTATGGAGGTTGCTCTTGTCTGGTCTTTATCCTGTTGAATTTAGAGATTTCTTTTTGGGTGATATTGTGTGTTCGTTGACATACACCATGGGTAATCTACCATTCTTTTTCTGCCTATTTTCTCATCATTGGAAAGGAACATTGAGTGGTCAACCTGCTAGTGCAAATACATGCACATCGTCGAGGTCGAGACTAATGGGTTTCTTTAGTTCTTTGCCCAGTGTGTGGCGGTTGTTACAATGTATACGTCGTTATATGGACACTGGGGACTGGTTCCCTCATTTGGCAAATATGTTAAAGTATGCAGTATCCACTGTATACTATATGACGTTGAGTATTTATCGTATTGATAATAGAGAGAGGAACCGGGTGGTATTCATTGTGTTTGCAATAATCAATTCAATTTACACGTCAATATGGGATATTGTTATGGATTGGTCATTGTTACAAACTGGCTCCAAACATTTCTTATTGAGGGATTATTTATTTTACAAGAAGCCGTATTATTATTACACAGCTATGGTTCTCGATGTGATTTTGCGGTTCCAATGGATTTTTTATGCATTCTTTACTCATCAAATTCAGCAAAGTGCAGTCACTTCATTTTGCGTGGCTTTAGCTGAGATTTTACGTCGATTTATTTGGATTTTTTTCAGAATGGAAAATGAACATTGCACTAATGTGATTTTGTTTAGAGCTTCAAAGGATACTCCATTGCCTTATGCTGTATCAGCGAAAGTTGAGCGCGCGGTGAAAAAATTGGTTGAATCGAGATATGATGATAGGAAAACGTCTGATGAGGATAACATTGCTGAAGAAAATATTGGGTTCACAACTGGTCGTGCAGGATCTAGAGGTGATGATGGAAGTAGAGGTTCAGTTGATCTTACAAGGTTACTGACGAGACAATCGACGCCTCAGTTGCAGCAACGCAAAACCTACTTTAAGCAAATAACTGATCGTTTGAACACGGCACATATAAAGGATTTTCAAAGGCGAAAGACCACCACACGCTTGGATGAGGATACTGATGACGATGAAGATGACGATGATGCAAGTTTGGCGGGCAAGTCGACTAGAGCTTCTCACGTACCGTCAATCAGGGAAGAGTAAAGAGTAGTGTATATTTATTAATAAACTCGCGTAAGCCCTTTCTCCTACAAGATCGTGTAGCTTTTCTTAGACAATATTAAAAATGATTTAATTAGACAAAACAAAGGTAGAAACGAATTACGAAATTAAAATGGTTAGACTTGACTTTGACTTTTTGTACGATGTTTGCTTTCTCTGTAATCCAAAACTTCCCTTTTCTTAAGCGGTATGTTCACCATTGTGTTCATTTTGTTCATCGTGTTTAGCAAATTCTTGTTGAGCAGCGTCATCAATTTCAGCTGGTTCTTCATCTTCATCGTATTCATGGTGTAATGACAAGGTTGGTTTAACAGCAGCAGAATCCAAAGTCCATGAAGCCAAAGCATTTTCAGCATCAATAATGATTTGCTTAGAAGCTTCATATCCATCATAAGCTGGTCTAGTTTCACCTGGAGTAACAGCTGAGTCATCCAACAATTCCAAAAGGGCTTTACCGTAACCAGCAATTAAAGCGTATTTTTCAGCCAATTCCCTAGTAGCATCAAATTGGTAGTTGAAAGCAGCCTTCAATTGTTCTCTAGTAATGTTGCTCAATTGAGCTTCAGCAACTAAAGATTCAGCTTCTGCTCTAACCAATTCTTGTTCCAAAACTGGAATTTTTGGGGATTGCGGGTCCTTGTATTTCAAGTGAGCAATTTCATCAGTAATCTTTTGTTTTCTTTCTCTTGATGGTTGTACTGAACCTTCAATATCTCTAATACTCTTTAAAGTGATTCTGTATTGATCATATTTATCAATGTATTGGTCTTCCAATTCACCAATTTCGTAAATCAAGACACCCAATTTGTCAGTGACATCAGAAACATCGTCATCATTTTCTTCACCCCAAGCACTCAATTGTCTAGCAATATCTTTTCTTTCCCTTGAAGTGACTTCAATGGATCTCATCAAATTCTTTTCCATCTTGATGAATTGAGCCAATTTTCTAGACAATTCTGGACCAGTGGCACCAGCGGCAGCTTTTCTGATGGAGGAGGATAATCCACCAGCACCAAAAAATCTATTCTTAGTGGATGATGGTGGTGGTGGTGGGGCTTGCAATTGGGAGGCTGTTGGAGCCTTTGAAGATCTCATTGAGTAAGTTCTGTGCATCTTGGAAACGTGGTTGTAAAGATGAGTATATACGTTTGGAAGAAAAAGAATACAGTAGAAATTGTAAAAAGAATAAAGGGAATTATGAATGGCTTAAATATAAATGCAATTAAACCTAAACATAAAAATACTAAATACCGAATGGAAGAATAGCAAGTCAAAGTGAAATTCTGGGATTTAATTAATGAGTGACAAAAGGGCAATTTAATTAAAAAGAACAATGTAGTATATATATATATAACAGCAGGTTACACAAAGAACAAAGAGAACATGTATCCACAACAATACAATACAATAAGCGCCAATAAAAATTGCACACACATGACTCTCGGGTCAAGAAGATGCTGACATAAACTACATTGGCAATGGTGTATTCAGGGAAGGGCTAAGATATGGCTCTCCTGAATTATGCTTGGTAGAGAATACGTAATTTGCCCTCTTATTAGTTCTATGTATCTAATTTGTTGCTTGCTCTGGATAGCAAACTTCATCAAACATGTCGAACTCGACAAAAAAAAAAATACAAAACTCAAAAATCAATGACTTTAAGTCCGAAAAAGAATGTAATCGTTGCACACAAATCTGTGATGTAACATCCATATGGCTTCCTGCAAAGACAGGCAAGGTGGGGTGTTTTTACGCTCATTGTAAATAGTCTTTGAGGTGTAGAATCGTTTTCCCTCGTCTGACGTCAGTCAATGGTTATCCGCTACCAATTGATGTGATTCTTTTGTGTGTTTTGTTCGAAATCTTCAATTGCCTCATTGGGCGACTAAATTGCTATTTTTGATACAAAACAAAACAAAACATAACTTACTCTTGCTCCATTTTGGGAAATGCCTAACGAAAGAGCCGCACGCATTATAATGATAAACCCATAAGATAGATTGACTGCAAATTGAGTCAAGCACTTTATTAGGAGAGGAGACCACACGCGCCTTGCTAATTTTGACAGATAAGATTGTTTTCTGGCAATTTGACATCACTCCTCGTCTCATATTTCAAGCATTTGAAAATTTACAAACGACGATACTGTGAAAGTTGGATTGATCGGGGTCAAACGAGCTAAGTCTCAACAGCTCAGCATGTAACACACAAGAAGTTATTCTTATTCCGGTGGCTAACCCACAAATAAGTTCAATATAAAATATCCTTGGATGGTCCTGTCTTGAATTGTTGGTTCTCTGAAGCAGTCGTTTTTTCGTTCCATCTATTGCACGGATGTCATTAAGTCACCCGGGAGTATTAATACCGACGTACCATGAGGAAGAGGATGTTACCTTCAAAAATAATTTTATATTTCTGAGATCTCTGCGGCAATAATTCAGTCTTGCACGATAGTAAACCTTTTGATTAGTAGTCCTAAGTTGTCGATAAAGTAACAATCTTAACGACAAGAGGAGACGAAGGAATCAGAGTGGATAACGCATATCCTTTATCACGACTGAACAGCACTAATTTTCAAGACAATTGTATATATAATTGTACAAATTATATTACATAACCTGCTAAAAATAACAATCAACTTAATCCACCTTTTGCTTCTTGCTTTCATTTACATCAACATCATCGAGTCTTCTCTTGATCGGAAGTCTCAAATCTCCAAGGATTCTATAATAATCTTCTTCCAAAGCTTGATAGGCTGTTTGCAATTTATCTCTTCTAGTTGCTTCATCCAATGCATCCAACCCTTCTTTGTTCTTCTTGTACAACCTCTTTTTGATAAATAATCTAACGTCAGATTTGGATACGTCTTTGTTATGCTTTAATTTATATAGTAAAATCAATTCCAATAATCTTGCAAATTGACGCTTTTCCAATTTCAATTGTTTTCTTGTTTTATCAATCCAGTGCTGATCAATGTCCCTGGCCACTAGCTTGTCAAAGTCGAATCCCAAATCACCCAATCGTTTCAAGTCAGCACGATCTCTCATATCATCAAATCCTTCATTTGGATCTTCAACCACAATTTCGACAATATTGTCCTTCGCCAACCAGTATTTGCAAAGGTGGGTATAGAACGATTGTCCAAGTCCCTGGCCTTGATAAATTGGAAGAATGACAAACTGTGATATCTTTATTCTAATCTCTAATTTTCCATCGTCGAAATTCTCGGCTCCTGGGTATTTCCAATAATTGTAAGCAGTGGCGAACCCAACAATCGATGGCTCTTTATTTTCTGGAGCGCTTTCATAAAGCACATAAAGATCCCACAAGTCGTCTTCTGCATCAATGAATGAACCAGCTTCAATGTACAATAAAACGAGGATTTGCAATCGTTTATGCAACTCCAATCCAGCTGCCAGTTTCAAGTTGATCTTATACACCAGGTACTCCATGTCATCATTTCTAAAATTGTCAATTCGATCACCTGGTATTTTGTAGTCCTTCTTCTCCTCATTGATTGAATCTACCCAAGCTATTTCATCTTTGAATACGGTGCTTTCAGGGACAAACTTATCCATGGTTCCTTTCAAGTCAACCAAATCGGGGTCATCCAATTTCTCCTTGTACTTGATATTTAAGAATGGCTTAAATGTGTAATGGTCAAAGCATAGAAAGATATTCAAGTCCTTGTACCCATATATCGTCTCGGCATCTCCAAAAATTGGGTATGTGAACAAAGGTTGGAAATTGATTGCTTGTTCTCCATCAGTGACAAACATCTTAAGGGCATCATTGGAAGATGTTGTCCATAGTTCAGGTTGCAATGATGCCGCTGATATCTGCTTACTATTCTCCAATGACATAACTGCCTATCTTCTCAATTGAATTGTGTAAGAATTACGCTTTGTTGATTGTTCTTTTCTTTTTTCCCATCAAGAAAGACGCGCTATAAAAGTTCACTACAAATCGATCATATTCCATTTGAAGCAAATCAATTAAATACATATATAAGATGACACATTTACTCTATAACAACCACTAAGTCACCTGCATCAACCATATCACCATTCTTGTGATACACCTTGACCACTTTACCTCCTTTTGGTGCGTTGACCATCATCTCCGTCTTCATAGCTTCAACAACAATCAACGGTTGATCTTTGTTCACTTCATCACCAACATTTACAAGACTCTTCCAGAACCTACCGGAGTACTCCGAGTACACCATTTCAGCATTCTCACCAAACTTTTCATCCTCTTGCACTTTTGTTCCATTTTGTTCCAATTCACTATTTGAAATTTGAATCAATCTATTAAACTCTTCCATTTTTTCACCACCTTGAGATTGTTGAAATTGTTCAATTGATTCCGAATTGGCTTGGATCCATTGTAAGTATTGACCATGGTCGAATACAGAGTCAACTATATCAACCCTAAACCTACCAACATTCATTTCTTCGGAAAACCTGTCAACTTCAGCCTCGCTAACTGGATAAAACTCAATTTGATCAAATGGTGACAACAACCATGGCTTCTCTCCAGAGTGCTCACCCAAAGTCAATTTATCCCAAATTGGCACCGTTCTACCAACCAATTGATATCCGCCTGGTGATTCCATTGTGTAAATACACATGTAGTTACCACCAATACCAACGGTACCATTAGGCGTATAGGTTCTTGACGGGTTGTATTTAGTACCCAAAAACCTATGTCTTGGATCCAATGGCACAGCACATGGTGCCCCAAGGAAAACATCTCCCAACCCCAAAACCAAAAACCTAGCGGTGTACAACATATCTTTAACATCATTTCTAGTGATGCCATTAATATTGGCTATGAAATCAACATTGTTTGGCAACCAAGGCGCTTCACTTCTGATGGTCTCTTGGTATCTCTTGACTGCATCCAAAGTCTTTTGATCTTCGAATGCCATTGGTAATCTAATAACTCTAGACTTGACTCTCCATTTGTTGACAAACGCAATCTCCTTCTCGTAAGCAACAAGAGTGTCTAATGCCTCCTGTTGAGTAATCTCATCGGTAAACTCAACCAAAACTGATCGCACTCCAGGTGACAATTCAAAGATTCCCCTTGGTTTATACTCTTTAACCATTTCCACCAACTTGTGGATCCTATATGCTTTATTCAAGTCCAAAATGTTTTCACCATACTCAACAAGAATATATCTATCACCAGCCTGACGGTAAGTAATCTTTGGCGACGTTTCCGATACTTGAATTTGGCAAAGCACTGGCGTTTCTGGGTGCACCAATCCATAACTTTCCACATCACCTAGTTCACCTTTCAAGGTTTTAATACTTGCATCCTGTTGACGCTTCAATTGTTTGGCAGAGTCATAGGTGACGGGAATAAACTGAATCGACTCACCAGGTTTCACTTGACCAATCTTCCACAACTCTGCTTCAGCGACAACTGCTTCACAAACAAATCCTCCCAAACTTGGACCGTCACAAGTCAAGACAACGGGTTCATCACCAGTAAAATTAACAGCCCCCATAGAGTACACATAATCATGAGCATTTGATGGGTGTAGACCCGCTTCACCACCATCAGATCTAGCCCATTTCGGTTTTGGACCAATCAATCTAACACCAAATCTGTTTGAGTTGTAATGAACTTTCCAGGTTGAAGAAAAAAATTCTGAAACAGATTCCGGCTTGAAAAAATCTGGAGATCCATGAGGTCCACATGTGACACCAATTTGCCAAACCTTATTGTTGTAGTTGGGGATAAGTGATGATGGTACTGGTGTAGGCTCCGACACTGGTGGGGCTAACGTGCAAATCGAGACTTCAGGTTGACCTAAGAACAAAACATCACCAAATTTCAAAACCCTTCCATTGTAACCACCCAAGTTACCCAAAGCAAATGTTGATCTTGATCCCAAGTATTCAACAACATCAATACCACCTCTAATGGCCAAATATGCTCGACAACCAGTAGTCAACTTTCCAATGGACAATGTGTCACCACTCTTGATCGCAATTGGTTCCCATTGGGCAACTTGCTTGTCATTGACTTCAATGGTTGCTTTACCACCGGTAACAGCAACAACACATTCTTGGTGAAACAAAATCTTTGGACCATTGAGCGTAATTTCTAAACCGGGAGCAGTACTATCATTACCAACTATTCTGTTTGCGAGTCTGAATGAGTATTGATCCATGCATCCTGAAGGTGGAACACCGATATTCCAATACCCTCTTCTACCTGGAAAATCTTGAACTGTAGTGTAAGCACCAGGACTCAAAATCTCAATAGCATGTGGTTTATACTCATATGTGTCCAATACTTTAGTAGCCACTCTAGCCTCTTCAAACATTTTAGAGTTGGCAATTGAACGAAGGTAATCAATATTGGTGATACAACCATAAATAACAGTCTCATCTAAAGCTTGACGCAACTTTTTCAACGCATCGTTTCTGTCTTTACCATGGACAATGATCTTTGCTAATGTTGGATCGTATTCAGCTGAGACCACAGTACCCTTTTGAACCCAAGTGTCAACTCTGGCCCATTTGGGGAATTTGACTTCAGTCAATTGACCCGGTGAAGGCTTGAAGCCTTTGGCTGGGTTTTCAGCATACAATCTAGCCTCCATTGATGCACCATTTACCTCAATTTTTTGGGAGAAATCTGGAGGTGTATCGGCTGCAATCAAAAGCATCCATTCCACCAAGTCTAAACCGGTAACCATTTCTGTGATCGGATGCTCAACTTGTAATCTAGCATTGACCTCCAAGAAATAAAACTCATCCCTCTTCGGATCATAGATATACTCAACAGTACCAGCACCTTTATACTTCATTGAAGAGCCCAAACTTTCAGCAGCTTTTCTCATTCTTTGACGTGTAACTTCTGGCAAGTTGGGAGCTGGTGTTTCTTCAATAATTTTTTGGTTTCTTCTTTGCAAAGAGCAATCTCTTTCACCAACGGCAATAGCACTACCATTACCATCACCCAACATTTGGATTTCCACATGCCTAGCGTTTTCAACAAAACGTTCAAGAAACACTCCAGAATCACCAAAATATGACAATCCTTGATGCTGAACAGTTTCAAAAACCCTTTCAATGTCTTTTTCAGAGTCAACTTTCTGTAAACCAATACCACCTCCACCAGCTGTTGATTTCACCATGATGGGGTACTCCAATTGGGCAGCAATCTCTCTAGCCTCTTTAGCATCCTTAACCAAACCTGATCCGGGAACTAACGGAACACCTGCATTTTCAGCAATTTCACGAGCTGAATGTTTCAAACCTAATTTGCGGATAGCACCACCGGAAGGACCAACAAAAACTATACCCTCTTTTCCACAACGATCAGAAAAATCGGCGTTTTCCGACAAGAATCCGTAACCAGGAATGATAGCTTCTGCTCCTGACTCCTTGGCAGCGTTGATCACCTTATCAATGTCAATGTATGTTTGCGCAGCTGTTGTACCATGCAATGGGATCGCCACGTCAGCACTAGTAACATGTTCAGCATACTTGTCGGGATCTGAATATATAGCAATCGATTTGATACCCAATTTGTTCAAGGTCTTGATTATACGTACAGCAATTTCTCCTCTATTTGCCACCAAAACTGAGTTGAATGGTTTTTTGTGGTTTTTCGATTCAGCAGCTAGGTGATTCTGGTAATTTTTCCAACCACGATGTATTGTAATATCAACTGTACCAGGAGCATTATAACCAGACTCTTCACAAATAAAGGACTTAACCCATTCACCAGTAACCAATTCAGCAGACC
Organism: Lodderomyces parapsilosis; assembly: GCF_000182765.1. Classification (NCBI taxonomy): domain Eukaryota; kingdom Fungi; phylum Ascomycota; class Pichiomycetes; order Serinales; family Debaryomycetaceae; genus Lodderomyces; species Lodderomyces parapsilosis. The sequence goes on from NW_023503278.1 coordinate 1,197,956, forward strand.
CAATTCCCAATGGCTCAGGAACGAAATTAATGAATGTTCCAAATTTTTCTTTCGGTATGGAGTAAACTTCAACAGCAATATGAGCACCATTTTCTCCTACTCTTCTTAAACCAGGTTTGGCCACTGGCCCGGTTTTTGGTAATGCGTATAGTTTATAATTCTTTGAGGTCGTGGTGGACTCGATGAACCTTGCATCCACTTGTTCTAGCTGCCAGTGTAATTGGAATCCTCGTAAATGGGCACCAACAACAGCCAATTTCACTTGTTCTGATGGCACAGTTTTGGGAATATTTGGAAGCAACTCTTCCGTGATGGTTGATTCAATCAATTTGTCTTTTAATGCACCATAAAAGAATGGTACAGTCTTGGTGTATGATTCCATGTACCGGCTTGCCAAATCCAATAATGCATAATCATTAAACTTATGTGACAACAAGGTAATACCAAAAGGTTGACCATCTTTTCTGAATCCAGCAGGAATAGCCAACGCTGACATGTCAGCCAAGTTGACAAAGTTTGTATACGTACCTTGACATGAATTGACCTTGATTGGCTCAGCAAGAACATCTTCAATTTTTGGAGTCAAGGGAGCAGTTGGAACAATTATTGCATCAACACCCTTCAACAATCTCTTTACTTTTTGCAAGATTTTTTGTCTCTTGTATTCAAACTCAAAGCATTGTGCAGCTGAGTAGTGCTCACCACCCTTGATAATCTTGAGCACAGTAGGATCCAAATCTTTTGTCGGTGGGTTTATTGTCAAAAAGTCTCGCACAGCAACAAATCTTTCTGTAACCCAGGGGCCTTCATATAAGCACCTCGCTAATTCAAGCAAAGGTTCAATATCCAACGAGACTAAATCAGCCCCGACGTCGTTTCCAAAGATTTCAACTGCTTTGTTGTATAACCCAGGATTTTCAGTTTCACCACACCATATCAAGTTGGTTGGCACAACAACTCTTGGCTTTTTCGAGAATTTCAATAACGGGTTAGCTGGCATTTCTCTGGAATACTCATCATTCTCTCCATCTTCTTTTGCCATGATCTCAAAAGTTAACTGGGCATCTTTTAATGTTGTGGAAAAGATGGAAACACAATCTAGCGATTTGCAAGCCGGAACTACACCGCTGCATGAGAATACACCTTTTGTAGGTTTCAAACCAATGATGTTGTTCAATGCAGCTGGGACTCTGCCTGAACCAGCCGTATCAGTACCTAATGATATTGGCACAATTCCTCTTGCAACAACAGATGCCGAACCAGCAGAGGATCCACCACTGACAAACTCTTTATTGAACGTATTTGGGGTTATTCCGTATGGTGATCTGGTACCAACTAGTCCAGTAGCAAATTGGTCCAAGTTTGTTTTCCCTATTATGATTGCACCAGCATCTCTCAACAATTTAACAGTTGTGGCATCTTTTTCCGGTTTGTATGCAAATGATGGACAAGCAGCAGTTGTTTCAAATCCCTTAGCGTCGATATTGTCCTTAACGGCGATGGGAACACCATATAATGGAAGTGATGTTTTGTTGGCTTTTGTTTGTAAAAAATTCCATTGGTGAGTTAAATCTTCAACAGTAGCTAAAGAAATCCATGCTGGATCTTCCGGAGCTGCCTTTTGTGATTTGAGAAGGTTGATTAATAACTTGAATGACTCTTTTGGAGTTGCACTGTAATGTGCTTTCTTCCAGTCTTCGACTGTCCATCCAATAGTAGAAACCATGTTAAGTATAGAGTGTGTGTTTCTTGGAGATTTTGCAAGCAAGGCTGTGAGACTATTATGGATCTTGTGGGATCCTCAGAGTTTTTATACGCCTGGGGGACATTATCTACAATTCAAGCGGCATTTCCCGATAACATTGGAACGGTAAATAAAAGAAGACTTGAATGAAAAATTTCGCATATTGGTCTCGGGTGGGTTTGTGTAATAATCAAATCAAAAGTTCTGATAAGGAAAAGAAAAAAAGGGAAGGGAGAAAATGTCTCTTTGTATCTCAAAACGACAATTTAGCGCGAGTGTCATACAAAATGTCGCAATTCCCTTTTCGATAACGAATGTCGTTATATAAAAAGTCGCTTCTTATTGAATCGCCAATTTTTCGGCCCATTGGGTGAGGCAAATTGATGAGCTAAGAGAGCTTTTGTACACGATAAAGCATTGAACCAATGGGAAAAGGGCAAAATTGACTTATTGTTTGTAGGATCTTGTGCCAATGACGAAAGTGTCCTTGCATGTACTGTTCATTCGAGTTTGTTCATATTTGGTTGGTAAGACTCTCGGATATGTCCGGAGACATACAAAATCGAAAAGTAATGAAATCCAAAAGATTGTTGAAGCAAAATGTAAGTACGTATGTTTTATTACCAGTAGCCTACTTTTGGGGTTTAATTTACACACTCAGATTACACCGGCCAACACCACAACAGATGGGGGTTTACATGCTAATAGATAAGGCACAGACTAAAAAGTTTAAGCCAAGCATTAGATTAATGCTCTTGATAACGAGTATCAAACGTTTTCTCTTGAAGCAAAGAGGGCACTAACTAGCTTCGAAGTGAGTTTGTCGCTACCAGCACGTGAATCTTTTCAACTTGTTCTCTGTCTTCTTATTGGAGGTTGATAAAAGAAAGGAAGTTAATTCTTTGCATTGTTTGTTATTTTTATTTTTTTTTTTTTTTTTATTTTTGCTTGTGTTTATTTTGCGGCCCGAAATAAATCCGCATTCATTATTGTGTTATCAGTTGCAAATCACTTAATTACACAGCTCTTTATCATGCAATGGCAGAACTATACTCCATGGGGGGGAACAATTTTGCAGCAATTCCAAAAAAAAGAAAGTGGAAGACTTGTTTGGCCACTGTCCTCTTGCTACACGATTCTCTCTCAAATCAATCATACTAATAATACATATACACTGAAGAACATCTAAAGAAGCTATTTTTTCTCATCTGACAACTCATCATCTATGTTACCATAATTCATCTCAACAGCTTTACCATCCACAATTTGTGGATTCGATAATTGAGCAATGACTTGTGACTGAACCGCGTGTAATTCTTCTGGATGAGAGTTTTGCCACTCTCTCAATTTATAAGTTTGACCAGTTAAGTCCCAATAAATACCTTTTCCAGTATGGAAAAGACTATGTCTTCCTTCCCAAACGGGGTACACAATGACTTGGAAAACAGTATACCATATCCAAATGAAAAACACCACCACCCAACCGGTAAAGAATTTTTTGGAAAAGATGTATTTACTTCCATATAATGGCATTGGCCATATGACAAGTAAACTAACAGTCAAGAATAAACAAACAAAAACACATCTTTTGAATGCACGATGCAAAGTGTGTTGATCTTCGGTGTAGTGCTCCCTCTCTTCTTCCACCAACTGGCTGGCAATTACCGAAATTTGTGATTTGATTGGAGACAATTTTTCATCATCATTGAAATTGTCAGATTTGGTTGCTTCCATCAACTCTTCCTCTTCATCCACACGAGTGATTCTTGTTTCCAACAACTTCCAATTGAAATTCTGTGGTTTGAAAATGAGGGTGAACAATGGTACCGTAATCAAAGGAAACAACAAAGCAACGACATTACCAGTCAACATTGAGTCATCCTCGAATAAATTATCATATGTAATAGAACCAAACTTGGTTTTGCAAACAACCAACCAGGCCATAATAGCCAATGCTGTGGCAATTGGTGGGGTAAACGTAGCTGCGTGCCAGTTTTGCTTGGCAGACAAGATGGTCATTGCTGAACTTAACACAGCGCCACCAATAATAATACCCATCAACTCGTACAAGAACCCCATTGAAACGTTGGCATAATAAAGACCAATTGCGAATCCAGCCATTGCATAAGCGAAAACAGCACATGATATATGTGAAATGAAGATTAATTTTTTACCACTGGCATTAGGGTTGATGTAGGTTCTGTAGATGTCATAAGTGGAAATGGTTGATACTGCAATCAATTCGGATGACATTGCACTTGTGACCGCCATATAAATCATGATTAAAGCCAACACAGCCCCACCTTTGCCTAATAAAGCCGATGCAGCGTTTGGTAATACTAAGCCAGCAGCAACCTCATCACTTGTCATTGGTCTACCAAGTGGCCAATAATCAGTATGTTCCAAAGCTAATGCGGCAAATCCCAATGTCAATGAACAAAATGCTGGAATCGGAAGCCAAGCCAAAGAGCCCAAAATATACCCCTTATAAGCGGATACTGGATTAGCAGCAAAAGCCTTGTTGAAATAACCGTTATCCAAAAACACAGTACCGAAATTTCCAACAATATTGATGACAAAGAAAATACCTCCAGATTTGGAATTAAAAGTCAAGAAAGACCCATCGTGATTACCTTCTACTGGCTTTGTATCAGCCAACTTTGTAACCAAATCCCAAACAACTCCAGGTGATCCCAATTTGTGGTTGGTTGCCCAAGTGCTAAATGCAAATATGATGATGATTACAACCATAATCACAGTGTGAGCATAATCCGTTAATATTGTAGCTTTCAATCCACCGAAAACCGAGTACACAGTTGGCGAAAGTCCAATCAATAAACAAGCGGCCACTGGATGCATACCAGTCAAGTCACGTACAGTGGCCGATCCACCACTCAACAACATGGCAGTGACCAAGATGTTTGTGGCTAGACCCCAAAAGATGTACACAATGTGAGTAACAGTGCCGTATCTTGCACGAACAATCTCCAAGTAAGTTCTAGCCAGGGGTGCTCTCTCTTTTGCTTTAATTGCCAATGAAGCAAACAAGGTAATTTGCACAGTTGCACCAAATGCATAACTGCACGATCCGAATATACCATTTTTGTAAGCTTGTGTAGTTGATGTTAACAATGTGGCAGCCCAAGTCCAAGATGAAACAACAGCAGCACTGATCAAACCTGATTTGACTGACCTTCCGGCGGTAGCAAACTCTTCAGCAGTGATGATTTCTTTGTTGTATCTTTTCAACAAGTACGTCGTTAGAATCATACCAAAAGCAAATACGGCACCTAAACCGACAATAATTGCATAACCAGCACCTTGTGGTAATGGAATAAATGTTGTATCAGTCATTGGGTGATATGTATAGTGTATGGTTTGAAGTAAGTGAAAAATGTGAAAAAAAAAATTCATGTTGGGGGCATCTCCATCTTTTTATAAGCAATCATCTAGAGCCCATTGAATCAGCTGCATTGTCTCAACCTTATTGTCTGTGTTCATATGATATGATTCGTAAAGACGTACCTTATCAATTGTTTTGCAACAATCAATTGAGTTTTTTTTTTCTCTTATCTGTTTACTTTTATTAAATTTTGATAAATTGAAGATAACAGAAAATTCTTATTCCTGTGTTGCAAAACATTGTCCAGCGAAAAAGGGAAGTACCACCCTGCAAAGCCGCTTAAGCTTAATTGTTTTATCCTCGTAATTGAATCTCAATGCGGTAGAAACTTGGGGTAAGAAACATTGCAACGACATTGTAGACACCAATTAACAAACTGGGAAAATAATTATGTACAGAGCCTGCAATGCTCGTTGAAATTGGCCAAAATTTGATGTATGTCTAGGTGTAGTAATCAAATAGACGATACTCACACAAATGGCGTGCATGATACTGCTTTAGTCAGCTGCCACTAAAAATATTCCGCTCAAGGCAAATTTGCTAAAAAGTCTTATCAACCCTTTTCTTAACCAAAATTTCAAACCTCTCCTAACAGGAATATTCTATTCTGATAACGCAAAGACTAAACGTTAAATCTGCATATAAATTTTTATGTGCAATTGTACACTACTCATATATGATTGGGCCGTTAACGTTTGATAGCTTTCGTTTTGTGTAACTACAGAGCCTGTTTAGGCAAATGTCTTTCAAAGCTGGGGACACTCTTCTATTGCATAAGTTCAAGGAACGGCTAAGAAGCAAGGGGGTAAGACTATACGGGCTGCTTGCTCAAGTAGTTTGCAATGAGGAATCGGTATGTATTGCGTCTTCAGTTACTAGTTGCTTTTAGCGAAAGCAATGTGACGCCTGACTTTATCAGTACAAAATTAAACCTGGTAGATTTTTCGGCCCGGAATGTCTCATAACCCATAGCTATCGCAAGTCAAGAAAACATCTGCAATCAAACCAAGGCGGGTGTCAGTTTAATCTCTAAAGAGGAAAGTTAACGGGCCATGTGGTCAATTTGATATACACATGCGATAAAAGTAAAAGCTCAAACTAGAGGATTATAAGCCCAGAGATTACCGTCGAATTATCAACTCGGTCAAGAGAAAGTGTGATGAAACTGTTCCATGTAGGGTTCGGCTCGCTAACTGTAGTGTTCTCGTAACTCTCTTGGTTTATGAAACTACTGTTGAATTCAAAAAAGCAGCAAGTTATAAACAAATTGGTGAAAATTTCTCCTGAAATCGTCAGTGAGATCTGTGAACCGAATGCAAAACTGTGTACCGAGAAAGCCGTACCTTTGTAAATTGACTGAAGCACTTCTAATTGGTTTATTCTCATATGCGCTTGATGTATACATTAAATCCTTCCATTGTCCTTCAATTTCGTAACATGGATCAATTATCGCGAATCAAATTGTGGCGCTTTTTTGCTCAGAACAATAGTCGAATTCAAGACCTGTCCAATATATTACACCTTCAATGAAGAAATCATATCAATCATTTGGACTCGCCAAAAAAAGGGGTATCCTTCATCTATCTACCATCGAATTGTCATGACAATTGCGCAACAACCACGTCCCAATTTCCTAATCATTGTTGCTGACGATTTGGGATTCACCGACTTGTCACCATTTGGAGGTGAGATACACACTCCAAACTTGCACAAACTAGCCACTGAAGAAGGAGGTGTTAGATTAACTGATTTCCATACAGCATCGGCATGCTCACCCACCAGATCAATGCTACTTAGTGGCACTGATAATCATATTGCTGGATTGGGACAAATGGCTGAATTTGCCTCTCGTCATCAGGATACGTTCAAGGGCAAGCCAGGGTATGAAGGATACCTCAATGATAAAGTGGTTGCCTTATCAGAAATTTTACAAGATGATGGATACCATACTTTTATTTCGGGTAAATGGCATTTAGGGTTGAAAGAGCCTTATTGGCCAAGCAAGCGAGGCTTTACCAAGTCGTGGGCGTTGTTGCCTGGGGCGGGTAATCATTACAAGTACATCACGCGTGATGAAAGTGGAGAGCAAGCTCCGTTTATGCCTAGTCTTTATGTTGATAGTGACCGGTTATTGGACCCAGAACTGGAACTACCTGATGATTTCTACTCCACTGTCAATTACACTAATAAAGCCATTCAATTTATCGATGAAACGCCAGAGGATGAGCCATTTTTTGGATTCATTACTTATACAGCACCACATTGGCCTTATCAAGCTCCACAAGAGAGAATTGCAAAATATAAGGGCGTTTACGATTTGGGTCCAGAAGTGTTGCGTAAACAAAGATTAGCTAAAGCTTTGGAGTTAGGGATTATCGATAAGAGAGTCAATCCCCATCCTATCAAAACCATACGTAAACAATGGAAAGATTTGAGTGAAGAGGAAAAGCTAAAGGAAACTAAGATCGTCGAGACATATGCTGCAATGGTGGAGATACTCGATGAGCAAATTGGACGATTAGTTGACCACTTGAAAAAAACTGGTCAATTAGATAATACATTTATTTTGTTTATGTCGGATAATGGAGCTGATGGACAGATGATGGAAGCGTTACCATTGGCAAATCAGAAAATCCACACGTTTGTTGAGAAATACTATGATAATTCCCTAAACAACATTGGCAACTATAACTCATTCACCAACTATGGTGATCAATGGGCTCAAGCAGCAACTGCACCCCATTCAATGTATAAAGCTTGGTCAACCGAAGGAGCAATTGTTTGCCCATTGATCATTCACTATTCACCATTGTTGCAAAACCAAGCGGGTACAATATTGAAGCAATTTGTCACCGTGATGGATATCTTGCCAACTGTATTGGATCTTGCTGGAGTCAAACATCCGGGGCAAACTTATAAGGGAAGGCGAGTGGCAACTCCACGGGGCAAATCATGGGTCAACTATCTCTCAGGTAAAGCCTCATTTGTCCATGATGAAAATACAGTTACTGGGTGGGAATTATTTGGACAACAAGCCATTCGAAAAAGTCAATACAAGGCATTGTACATCCCGAAACCATTTGGTCCTGAGAAATGGCAATTGTTCGATGTTGTTGAAGATCCCGGTGAAACTGAAGATCTTGCTGAGAAGGAGCCCGAAGTTCTAAAAGAGTTGACTGACCATTGGGCGGTGTATGCCTCTGAAACTGGTTTGATTGAGTTAGGGCCTGATTTCTTCAAGGTTGGTAAACCGGGAACCGTTAATAGGGAGTATATAACGTTGGATGATTAAAAGAAGCAGAAAGACAGATCCGTCAAGTAAAGAATAGTCTCTGATTGATATAAAATGTTACACACAAATATATAGATATATGAAAAAGAAGTGATAAAATTGAACACCATCGATGCTTAGCACCATTGTCAAATGTTCTTCATTGAATGGCAAAACCACACCATGGTGACTTAAAGAAAATAAAAATAAAAAAAAAAACAAAAAGATAAAATAAAATAAATGTCCTTCATCGTATGATCATAGTGTCCCTATTGCCCATTCCCTATTAAACAAAATAACTTCGCATTATCATCAAGCAGGGGGGTTAGTATCGTCCTGAGCGAGCGTGTTCTCTTTTGTTGTGGCGGGTAAGGTACCTTACGATTCCTCAGCATATTCCCTATCATCAACTTTACCTTCCAACTCATTTCTGATTTCCTCCATTTGAGTAACTTGTTTCTTCCATTCTTGTTTTTCCTTTTCTGCAGTAGTTTCCTTGATGAAGAATGAATCATCAGGTCTTCTGTATGATCTTCCGATTCTATCCCACAATGTAGTGAATTGACCGTAGTTGTAGTTGAAATATAAATGATGAACAGTATGACAAGCAGTTCCATTAACTACAGGGTCATTGCTCATGTAGTTACCATCATGAATCATCACCGTCCAAAAGTTGACAAATGTAAATAATCCCAAGTACAACACTTTATGTAATGGGAACAATAATGGATAAAGGTGGTATGGTAAACTTTGAGCCCATCCATCAACTGGGTGGAAAGCATGAGATGCAAATGGTGTACAAACAATCCATTTGTGATGAGGTTTATGCAATCTCTTGTATACCGAGGGCCAATGTAACCATCTATGAATGCAATAAATCAAACAATCAGTAAACAAGATGAACATGGGAATTTGCAAAAATACAAACTTCCAACCACCAGTGCATTCATTGATATCAAAATAAAGACGTGAAAATCCTTTCAATTCCAAAAGAAAGAAGGGGTTGGTCAAGGCAACCATTACAGGGATAGCTGTCATTGCACGTTCGATTTCCAACCACATTTGATTTTTTAAGTACCTTGGATGATTAAAGATTCTTCTGTCAAACACAAATACATAACTCAAGTAAGCCACAATTAAATATAATAACCATCCAAATATGGTTGTTATCACTAATATAGTCAATGATTCTCTCAAAAGATTTGACCTAGCCAAGATGGAACTTGAGAAATAGTCACCTGCGGGTAAGAAGGTTGGTTTCAATCCATAAATCTCCGATTTGTTTTGCAAACTCATGACTTTTGACCACAAATAAGATGGTAAGTTAGCAACATTAACACTAGTGGCATTGAATTGGAAGTTTAATGCATTGGAGAAAGTCGATGAGGCAGTAGTGTTTCCAAATAAAGCATTATCAACTGTATCACTGCACCCACTACATGAACTTGAGGGAAGAAATTGTGAAATCTTTGATGAAACTTGTTGAAATACTGGTGAATTTTGAATGAATTGGTCAACTTTGCCACCTTTTGGTAAAGCTGCAGCATATAGTCTGTCGAATAGGTAATAATCGCAAACTTCTAATACGATATCCATGTTGTGTTGTGTGGATCTAGTGAAATAAACGTGGGTCTTTGAAAAATTGAGTAAAAGATCTTAGAGATCGAGTGCACGTGTGATAAAATTTATTCTTGAAGTTGTAGAAGCTTAGTGGTGGTGGTGATGGTAGTAGTACTAGTAGTAGTAGTAGTGGTTACTTATTGATAGCTAGTAGCTTGGGGTATTTTCAAAGCGAATGTTCAGATCTTCTTGTGGGAATGATATATAGGTTTGTATATATAAAAACCTTTAATTTTATACCTTTATTTTGTTTGTCTTCTCGTATAAAAAAGATTTTTATCGGGTAGAAGAAACGACACAGCAAATTCCGAAGATGCAAAAGTATATTTTTTTTTTGATTGGATATGTATACAATTGTGGATTGGAATGGACTAGTTTGCTGTAGCTTCAAGAATAAAGTGTCTATAAATATCTAGATACCTCGAGAATTCTTCAACGCTATATATATAACTCTTCTCGGCCTGTTCACTCTTCAATAGCATGATTTTCCATTTCCAATCCTTGGAATGTGTCAAAGTAGAACAAAAAAAAAAAACGCGTGGTTTGGGTATACCATTTGGTGCGTAAATCAAATAGTAAATTGTGGGATGATGTCTACCTGTAGGGTTTATACAAACGATGAGCTGCATGCTGCTTGATACGGGGGTTTTCTTGACTATCCAGCAATGTTTAACCGCCGCAACTCAATCCCATCGTTCCTACAAATTTTGCAATCATTGACAGATTACAGATTTCAGATTGGCTTTGTTTCCAGATTTGTTTTACAACTATTGGCATGGAGGATAAAAAGGGGAAAGCAACAGATAGAACCGTTAAATCTTAATTAGTAAGACACAAATGTGTTCTTTGATTCTACATTCAGCTTATCTTTCTGTATCGTATCGATCCCTTATATGAATTTTTTTTTACTTTTCGCTTTCGAATGTTTTGTGTCGTCTACAGTGTGTTTCAGATGCACGTCGTACCCACTGTAAGGGAGAAGAGTTTTTTGAAATATTTATTCATTTTGACACAACCTGATCGCTTAAGAAAATAGGAGACTCTTGCTGCTGCTGCAAGAGCCAGTGGTTGGAGTTTACAAAGCACTCCCCAATAATACCTGAAGCTGTATGGTCTAATTAGCCACCAGCAAGTAACACACAAGTTACCTTTTCTTTGAATCAGATGTTTTTTTTTGTTTTTTTTTTCATTTTGTATTTCTATACGACGGCAGAAAATAAACGACAAAAAATGAATATCATCACCTTTGTGCAATTAGACAAAGATTGCAAAATTAGTATTCACCTATATACATATGCTACCAATTGAATCTAAAACTATCTCTTATTACTGTTTACCCTTAGTGGATAGAGTCACTGCAAAGAAACCTTAGAACGTCAAGATGAGTAACCTCCCATGAACAATTTACTGTCGCACGAACAATGCCTCGCCTATCTACAATAGATCTAATAGATCGGGATTTATACCACTATTACCACTGTTTTGATTTTGAGGAGGTAGTGTGGTGTTTGACCTATTCGGTTGCAGAGATGATCCCTTTGGTGACAACACTGAAGAATTGAATCCTGGTGGATAGTTGTTACTGGCATGCGATAAATTTGTTGTCGAGTTACCCATCGATGCAAATGTGCCGCCATTACCAGGACTCAATGGCGTGGTGGGCAAACTCTTCATCTTATCTGCTTCTGATGTCCATTTGATCTTATGTTTTGATTTTGACTTGGTGTTGATTGCATCAGCCAGTTGAAAATCATCAAAGTCATCCTCACCTTCATTATCGTGATATGCCGGTCTATCATAGGTGCTCTTTAATGAATCAAACAAGTTAGATGTGGCGGTGTTGCTATTGGTAGTAGCTCCAAACTTCAACGGAGTTGACTGAGTTAAGTTGATTGAAGTTGGTTTCGCTGCCGTTGTTGCGGACTTGGATCTAGTGGTGTTCAACGTATGCAATCTTGCTGTTGAAGTACGCGTAGCAGTGGGGGTCTTCTTTGTTGGTTGCATGACTTGACTCTTTGGTGCAATTTCCGGTTTCTCAGGCTCCTTTATGGCTTGTGATTCCAATAATGCTTCAAAATTAGGCTTGCCTCCATCTTGTCTCTGTCCAGTGCTACTAGCTGCTCTACCATTGATGTTTCGCTCAGGCAACTGTACCAATTTCTTTTCTGTCATTGCCTTCTGTATCTTGTTGATGATTGTGATAAACGATCTAAACTCCTTTTGATCACAATCAGTGCACTCAAAAGCTAAAGCATAGCTCTGAGGTATAATTGATTCAACAAGCATTTTCAAATCCAAATTCATGTCTTCACTAGATACGATTTTCTCAAAGAATTTCAACACTCGTATGACAATTTCCTCTTCTCGGTTTTTCAACGACTTAGTCACTGGAAGAAATTGCTCGTTGATGATTATTTTGTCAATTGCCTTTGCATCAACGAATTTCTCAAATGTATTCAAAATTTTCAATTTTGTAGAAAACACCGATGTTGCTTGGAAAATTTTAATCAATAGTGGGAAAAATGTATTCTTCATGTATGAAAAATCAATCTTGTCAATGAAATATGGGATGTAATCGAGAAATGTCTCTTGTAATTCAATCTGAACTTCTTTTTGATCTTGTTCCTTTGCCGCTAGGGTAAATACAAGGTCTAATATGGTCTTTATAAAGTTCATAAATTGTTTGTCATTGGTTTTTTCCTGTAATACATTCAAATTCTTGATCAATGTCAATCTCGTCTTGACAGAAGCATTGATAAGTTTAGTAAACGTCTTTAATTTCTTGCTCTTTGCTTCATCTTTGAAAACAACATCGTAAACTTTTTCCAGTAGGGACGAACTATCCTTGAGTAAAACATTGTAAACCCTATCTTGAAAAGTCAAGGCTGACAATGATTTCGAGATCGCCATAGTTATATCCAACGACAATGAAATCAACTCGTCAATATTTGGGTCTATTGCCACTGTTTCATCCAAAACTGTCAACTCGTTAATCAATTGTCCAATCAACAATGGCAATATCTTCAGTGATCTGAATGCAGAAGGAAATTGGCTAATCAAGTCTGTTTGTGTTGTTGGATCAAATTTGAGTAATCCCTTCATAAACACCAACTTTTCATCAATACTCTTTGTCGTAAACTCATCAATAAACCACATGGCTTTGATTATAGTGCCATTAAAGAAATCGGAATCTATAAATTGGTCCAATCTTAATCTGTCGTATGGGTACCTAGCTAGCAACTGCGGAAACAAAGGATATAACTTTTCGGGCACTTTTTTCAAAATGTACTTTAACTCATTAGGACTAGTTCTATGACTGTAAAATTTCGACTCAAATTTGCGGAATTCATGCTTGTAATCTTGAATGCTGGTGGAATCTTGCAAATTTATCAACAGCTCATTGTCGTCGTAATTGTATAAATAAAAAATCAACATCCCAAATGACCAGATATCGTTAGCAAAGTCCAATTTAGGTTGTGCATCAACAATCAATTCCGGTGCCGTAAAGCTTAAATTCAAGTTGGCAAATGGTATAAATGACGATGTATTCATGATAAAAAAATTGTCTCGCTCTTGGGGTGATATTTCATTGAGATTCTTTAAAAAAGTGAAACCAGCTAGTTTCCAATCTCCTTGATTATTAATAAATATTGAAGAAGGTTGAATGTTCAAGTGAATGATGTTGCATTGGTTGTGAATAAATTGTAGCCCCTTAGCTACTTGTAACAACCCCTTCTGAATCGATAACTCATCCAAATCTTTTGAAGCGACAGTGTTTAAATCACTCAGAACTGCTTCAGTAACAAATATAAATTTCGTCTTTGTCTCCTCCAAAGGTTCAAGTGTAGTTAGCACCTGTGGGTGTCTCAACTTACTCAATTGATTTACTTCGAATTTGATCAACTCATAGCATTCTTTGATCACTTTTTTGGGACTACTATTTGCAGCCAAGGACGACATCTGACACATTCGATGAACTTGTGATTCAAATTTCAGCTTATCAAAAATGAAGACTGAAACTATTCGGTTGGTTGATTTGTGTTTAGCAGGGTACACTGTCCATGGTTCACTAACAAATGATGGGTTATCCAGAACATTGTAGGTTGCTCTGATCCCAGTTTTGAAACCTAAGCTGCTCAACATTGCTTAGCGATGTTATCTTTCAATGGAGTTGGTCCGATGTGCGTTGTCACAATTTTCGTGCAACAACCAAAAAAAAGTGTGCGGAATATTCGCTTGTCGTGGCTTAGTTTTTTGAGACATCTTGATTGTTAGCGACATTAAGATATTAACAACACTACGATTCATTAAGCTAGCGAAATGGTAACTGGTGCCACTTACGACTGTCTTCGTTTATTCCCATATTAATTGTTTGTGTTATAATAATCTACAGTATAGTATGTATTAGAAATACACTGTAAACTTCCGCATTACGTAGGTGGCACTGTTGAGGGTGATTGAAATCTTCAGAGTCGCATAAAATTTTATGAACTAAAATTGTGTTCGTTAATCAGAAACCTCTATTCACAGCTAAATAAACTAGAGATTTCTACTCGTATTTATGAAACAACTCTCTTTAAAGGTCTCTACTATTATGTGTTCATCTCACAAGTTAACACATAGCTACACTCACGACGTCACTACACACACAATACGTCATTACACACTCGTACAACCTCACTCTACACCCTTATCTCAAAAACACTTGACAGCATACATGACATCTTAACTCCCCACGTTTCTTATCACAACATTAAAAAGGAGAAAAAATCTTCCATCCAAGACAAATTTTGCAAGGTCTTAGGGAACACGCTAACAAAATCGCAATAGTCTTGTGGCGGGACTATTAAATTGAGTTGCCCTAATGGACTATTGATCCCCATTTAGTACATCAAAGATGCACCATGTATAAACTTCAGGGCCAGCGCATGATCAATTATGGGAAGTATACCTTTTTTTTACATTCTACAAATTGTGTGAATCTGGTGATAACTACATGCATCTGTTTTACCGTGGTGGGGTCTAGCGGCCAGCTATGATTACTTTGGTGTAGCCGGAGTATTCATCGATTAGAGTTGATAGATAGATTATCAATAGGCACATACATTTTTAGGCTTAGTAAGTCAAGAGCTTCTCAAGGCATTTATTTGCAGATTCAAGTTTTTGTTGTTTACGATATTATCACTCGCTCCAGAATCGTGGATGGCATGTATATTTTAACACCTTGTTTATGAACTCCTCTTCGTTGTCAAAATGGATTGTTTTGACGTTGTTGTGATAGGGATTACACATATAATTCTTTTTCGTTAAATTATATATTAATTTGTTGTATTGTAAATTGAGGACAAACTGTAAGTATTGTAGGAATGTTGTAGATTTCTCGTATTGGTAAAGGACTACAGCTATGTAGAAGGTGCACGACATTGCCTCTTTTGACCCCCAGCTTCATTGACCGAGCCCTATAATCATTAGATTTAACAGAATCGTACACAGATTCTACAACCCATCGCAATAAGAGCAATTGCTTTTGCTACTTTTACATTGCATCGATACACTATAAATCCTCCTTCAAAATCATCTCATATCATGGGATTAAACGTACCAGATGCATTGTAGGAAGGATCTTTGGAAGGTATGTAAACGGATGTCTCTCCCCTGTATTCCCCACCACTGTTACCAGGACCACTACCTCTGCCTCTGCCTCTGTAGCCACCTCTAAATCCCCCTCTAGATCCTCCTCTTCCTCGGTAGCCACCGCGACCTCTTCCTCTAAAGTTTCCTCTTTCATATTCTTGTCCATTAGCTGCAGCAATAGCAGCTTCTTGAGCAGCTTGACCCCCATGTTTACCTCTACCAAATTGCCTTCCTTCTCTGAATCCAGGGTCCAAATCTATTGATATACTTTGACTATCAAGAATGGTAGATTGCAAATATTTCATGGCATTGAGTGCACCTTGCTCTGTTCTATAAATGACAAAGCAAAACCCACACGGTGTCAATTTATTTCGATCTAAACCCATGATGATCTTGTCAATAGCTCCGCATTTCATAAACAATTCATGGATCTGTTCCTCAGTGGTGAAATGGGACAAGTTTCCAACATACACGGTACGTGATGTCATTGCTCTTTCGAGTTCAGCATAGTTATGTCTCGCCTTTCGTATCAAGTACTGTGATGGCTTATCAAGCCTTTCGGCTGAATTGTTGAAGTTGTTCTCTAGCAAATCCATTGATGGTGTTTGACCAAGATGTATTCAAAAAAAAAAAAATTGTGCTGCGTTTTTCCGCGACAAAATTGAATACCACACTCTACATCACTACTACGCAATAACTGTATATTTTATAACAAACTAGATAAAACTATAAAAGTGACCCTTATGTCTAACTTTGACACTTGATATTATTATCAGAATAGAAGTTGATAAAGCAATTGTTGTCATTGAAACAAACACTGCTCAACCTACCTTCTTTGGGAGTAGAGCAATTTGGAGTCAATGGACTTAATCTGTACTTGAGATCCATAAACTTTTGGTTGAAAGCAACATCGCTAGTGTTCCATAGTGGCGTAGCAACGTAGGTATGCCAAAACGTCCCATTCAATGGAGCATCTTCTGGCCAAGTGTGTTCGGGGTCATAATAATCCCTAGCACTATACTCAACTTCCCATTGTGGCTCTTCGCCACCATTGGTGAACGTCAAATTCAATTGAGTGTAGTAGTTGTACGCATTAATGACGTTAAAACTCTCGTGTTCCACTTCATACCACTTCCATGAAGGATTGAAGTTAGTGTATGGTGTCACTGATTGTGCAACCCATGCCATATTGATGACATCTTCAGCAACCGCATCAGCAGCAGTGACGTTGCTTGTGTACAAAATTGAAAACTGATCTCTATGAGTGTGTCCGTAAAACAAGTTGGCAACAGTATAAGGAGAAAACCGTTCAATGATTCGGCCAAAGATTCTTGATTGAATTGGCAAAACATCATAATTGTTTGGTGGAATGTGTGCCATAATCCAAACCCTTTGTCCCTTTTGTTCCGATTCTACTAACTCATCAATGAGAAATTTCCAGTTTCCAAACAAGTCAGGACTGGTTGTCTGGTCTATATAAGCCCATAAATTATCGGCGTAATAAGTGTTTGAATTCAATGCGATGATCTTCAACCCTCTATTGGTAACATATGAGAATCCAGTGTAATGATGTTTCAAATCGTTGGCATCTTTTTCGTCAAACCATTCATTATTGACCCACAAATTAACCATGTCATCGATATTGTATTGGTATGAATTGTTACGATCGAATTGCAATGGTGCCACTTGTGCATATGGAAAAGAATCGTGATTACCCAATGAAGGCATGATAGTAATGTTGTTCAAGAAATGTTTGATCAAATTGAATGCAGTTACTTTTGAGTTCTTGGTAACATTCGGAGTTGCATGGACACCGTCGTGGTCAACCAAATCACCAGTGAATAAAACAAATTCGAAATTCTTTTCGTTGTGAAGCTTTGCAATTTCAACCAAAGAGTTGTTCATTAACAATTCAGGAGAGTCTGCAAGGTAGGCTCCAAAGCTAGTTGCTGGCGCATTTTGCCAATTATAGCCACGATACTTTGGGAAATCATAGTAGTCCCCTTTGATGTACTGATCGTTTTCATCGTAATGAGCATCAGGATAAAACGAGAAATCAAAGGTGTCAATAAAGGGGTCGAGGTTTTTGTAGTATTGAGTGAAGTTGTAATCCTTACCGGGAAGCTGCTTGTTATAGGACTCTGGTAAGCAACATGGATATTCAGTACAATTGGATTCCGAACCCAATTCATACCTCGGCTGAATATGGAAATCGGTCACATGAACAACATTAAACCTCTCGCTATTATTCTTATACTGTGGTTGATTATTATACTCTGGTTTCTTTTCGGGCCACCAACTTTCAATATCAAAAAGCTCTTGCACATCTGGCGTTTCAGGTAAATCACACGCCTTTTTACCCTTGAAATAACAATAATATTCTAAATCCAAATCGCTGGAGACATTAAAATGTTTAATGACGTGAAGGAAGTCATTATCAAAGAAATTGACACTTGTACCAGAAGTAATACCCGAATCGTAATCATCATTAAACGCCTCAAAGTTTTGCGAGTGTGTTGTCACGAAGAACTCCTCATAATAACATGAATCAGGATAATAAGCATTATTAGTGCAATCCTTAAACAAAAGCAATGTAACTAAATGCTCTTGCTCTGGGTATTCATCAACCAATGACTTTGCATATTTAATCCTGCTCTTACATTTATCACACTTGGAACCAGTAGCATCAGTTAAATTCTTGAGATGGTAGTTTATAAAGTCAATCTCAGTGGCTGGTAGGTTAAGGAAAATCTCATCCGTAATGTCGTCTCTAGACCTTTTGGAAATTAGTTGACGTTGTAGGGAACCGTGTCCTGGAATTGTTTGTGCCAACGCACATACTGCTAAACCAAGGAGAATGAATACCTTGAAAGCCACCACCATTGTTGATGATGAAATTCATACCGACGTGCTTTGTTTTTGGTCAAATTTGCCCCATTTTATAATCCAACTTGCATTGTAAATACTGTCTTTATTCAAGATGGTACTGTGCACATGGGCCCTCGTCTGTAATTAATCGTTTCCCTTGTTCAAACAATGGGAAATTTCAATCGGATTTAATTTTCCACCACAACAAACCATTTCGCAACCTTATTTTTAATGCATTGTAATGCACAAAATTTAATAATGAGTCGTAACACGTGGCCCGTCCGACTGGTGATTGCGCTGCTATTGATCTTGATTGTGAGTTTAAGGGCGTCAAAAGTCTCGTGTACGAATTTCGATTTCCACTGTTTTGCCTACAAGCTGTTTTTGTGTGTAATTTACTCCCACAACTTGCATGAGGGTCATGTGTTGGGGTCAGTCAGTTAACCGTCAGTGAGATGTGGGGAAAATAATCAGCATCTCTTTTGGATGGACCACAATGATCAACTCATCTTACTTCGAAAGTTTAAATGGGACACTTTTGCTCGACTTCGAGGCCAATTAGGCAGCAGACGCCAGTTTATTGAATTGTAATCGAGTACTCAACAAAGCACTCATCAACGAAAAGCCCCAATTTATCACCTCATCATATCCTCTTTGTAGATCCAAACGCATGTAGCATGTTGTCTCTCCCATATTACTTGTCATGTGCGCGGTGTTCAATCGCCGAGTCTCTTCATTTTACCTCAAGACAAAATTATTCCACTCAACTTTGTACAACGAAGCTTAAAACCCTTTCTTGTCAACAATCATAGCATGACCACCGAGGGCCCAAGAATCGAGAAGCAAGAAGGATCCGACCGTTCGAGATCACCTTCAGTGGAGTCCGACAACTCCAATTTCTCTCGAGGAAACAACAAGAGTAACCACAATGCAACCCACCTACGACCCACATTACAAGGCACAAGTCGGTCAGTTTCTTCATCCAACATATCGGTGAATACATCGAGTCTTACACCTCATCGAAAACCTCATCCATCAAGACTTAAATCACACAACAGGTCTTTGTCGCATAACAAATTGCTCAACAAGTTGTCAACATCCACCGCACCAGCAACTACCAGACCAAATTTGAATCGATCTAAATCCACTGATGGATTGACAAAAGGTGGGAGACATACTGCTACGATAAAGAGAAATAACAGGTCGTTCACGAAAATCACTGGTTTGCAACCTTTGACAAAGACCATTTCGAATCAATCAGTTAAATCAAATAAATCAAACTCATCGCTTAAAGGGTTAAGTGGAGCAGCTACAACAGGTGGAATCAAACCCATGGCGCGCAAAGGAAAGGCAACTTTGAATTTGGATGACGATGATAAAGAATATGAAGATGTTGATGAACCACCTGACGAAAGTGATGATGTGGTTGCTCCTCGGCCAGAGAGGTTTGACAGTCAGGAAACCGTTTCTACCACGCAGCTGGATTCTGATCAAAACATACCGAGTCTTTATGAACAAATCAATAGGATACTTCCTGACCCGACTCCTCAAAACGACGTCGTGTACAACAACGGTCCCAAGTTAGATGTCGTGGATGAAGGCAAGCCACTTGATGGCAATGTAGCCCCAAGCAAAAATGAGCCAAAGAGACCTGATCTTGTATCATCGGTGCAGAGTTCCACTGAAGATGTGACTCAAAGCAACAACCTTTACGGAAGCTCCTTACTTCTCTCCCAATCAACAGGAATAGTCAGAAAAATCGAACCAGTGAGTGCAAAGGTGACTGAGGTTTATTCAAATAAACATGATCCAAATGTTCCACAACAGCCTGAGTCAGTTAGTGGGATCTCATTCAAAGCTAACCCAATGGAAGCAGTCAACAGCAACATTGCCAAACCGGTGACTACAAACCAAAACGTGAGTCAGAAAAACTCCTATCAACCAGATCAAACCATTTTCACCAATTTGCAAAGAACGAATAATCAATACATGCAAAATAAACAAGGTGGTGAGCGTGTTCCCGAAACGCGTCCCATACAAAACAACAAAAATGCAAATCCCTTGAATAATGGTGCAAACAACTATAACGAGTTTCTTCGAAGTACATCTTCATCGACTGACCTGCTGCATGGTCCTTCGAAGAACATCGAAACCAGAACACAGCAAAAATTATGGTTGCAAAGAGAGAGTTCACTTTTGGATGTCACAAACATGGACCCAGCAAGAAGGTCCAACTTTTCTAACCTATCATTAAATAACCTAATGTTTTCGCACAATTACAATCAAAGTAATTCGAGTGGACAATGGCCAAGTAATCCAAATTCATATCAAAGCCAGCACGGTATATCATCAACGATAGTGCCGTTAACTCCTGTAACTCCTGGAAATGTTCAGGGCGTACCTGGATTCAGTAGTGGGATGTTAACTCCAGATAGAGGTGGATCAACAGTTAATGTAAATGGCTTGCTTCACATGGTACAAAATGCTCATCAAAATTCAATTCAGTCAAGAACAGAATTTGAAAGGCTCAACAGGGAGTATTTAAACGTAAGAAGGCATTTAAACCCTGTTGGTGAAAGTTTAAACAGAATTCAGAATTTAATTGGTGATGACAGCGAAATTAAAGTTGCAAAGTCGAAAAAGCGTCCCGACAGTGGCAATCCCAATGCAAATACATTCAAGGAGTATGCTCCTTCTTTTCAAACGAAGCAAGCAGAGACGATGGGATCGGTTAACAAGATATGGCAGGATGCCATTTTGTCGACCTTGACCTCTTCTAGAACAGGATCGTACTCACAAGAGAATATAACGAATCAACAGCTGCAACCATCTGTTCATCGAATGTCGTCCTTTGGTCAAAGCTCACCCTACAATAAGCACGGCCAGCATTCGTCTGGTCGAGCTGTCAAGCTTGCTCAAAGCCAATCACACAATGGTTGAATGAAATATGTTTATGAAGTATATATACATGACTAAAAAGTTTTCCGCCCATCCTTAGATTCCACTGGCTCAAGATTTTTGCTTGCTCTATCCTTGTCTTTGTTTGTGTTTACCATTGGACTTACAATAAACATACACTCTTCCTTTTCTCTTTACCAAATAGCAGTCTTTGCAAAACTTTTTTACGGATGTTCTTACCTTGAATGTTCTCAATGGTTGGTATAACGCACCAATCGTAGCAGGTGTTATTAGTCTTGGAGTTGCATTGAATATGGGTCTGACTGGTGATGGAGCAAGCAGCTGCCTAATGATATTCGTGAATGGTAACATAACGTGCCCCGACTCTTTTCCCACCTGTGATAATAATACTTCAATAGGACCAAAAACTTGGTGAAATTTTTATCTCTCATTTTTGGCATGAATCTATTTTGATTCACAATGCACGACTTTGGTTTATTTTTTTTTTTTTCTTCAACTTCCAAACACGTAACTGATCGACGAAAAGACCAACAAAAAGGTAGTCAGTCAAACATCTACAAGCATTGCAACCCCTATACATCGACGCTAGTTGCACTATCCGTAATGTCTACACTGTCATACAAAAAGCAAGATGCGTATGCTACGACTTCCAATACACCGGATAAAATGGCTGTGTTTCAAGAATGTCTTCAACAATTCAATGCTACTCCGGTGAATGCCAAAAAATGTAGACAATTGTTGGCAAGGTTGCTCAGGTTGATTTACAATGGTGAAGAATTGCCAGCTCAAGAGTCAACTACGTTGTTTTTTTCCATTTCGAAGTTGTTTCAACACAAGGATCAATCGTTGAGACAATTGGTTTACTTGACAATTAAGGAATTGTCATCCACATCAGATGACATTTTGATGGTCACGTCTTCAATTATGAAGGATATTCAAGGTGGAGACGCAATTTACAAACCCAATGCCATTCGTACTTTGTCCAAAGTCTTGGATCCAACCACAGTCACAGCAGCAGAAAGATTATACAAGAATGCAATTGTTGACAAGAACCCGATAATATCCTCGGCTGCATTGGTTTCATCCTACAACTTGTTGCCCCATGCTAAGGAGGTAGTCAAAAGATTCGGAAACGAAGCGCTGGAAACCATTCAGTCTTATAAATCATTCCCTCCCAATCAATTTCAATTACATGAATTCTACGGTAATGCCACTTCCAACTTACCATCCACTTCTTTCATGTACCAGTATCATGCATTGGGATTGATTTATCAATTGAGAAACCATGATAAAATTGCATTGATGAAGTTGGTCACGACCTTGTCGGAAGGATCATCATTGAAAAACTCAATGTCAGTTATTCAATTGATCAGATACATCAACAAAATTTTGGATGATGACGAGGCATTGTTCCCTCAATTGTACCCAGTCTTGTCTGGCTTTTTGAAACACAAGTCGGATATGGTGGAATTAGAAGCTAGTAAAGCTTTGATCAACTTGCAACACTTGTTGAAAGATGACCAGTATATGCAAATCGTCACTACTTTACAGAAATTGTTGGGTGTCCCAAGAACGGCTACCAGATTTGCTGCCATTAGATTGATCAACAAAATATCAATCAAGCACCCAGAAAAAGTATTGGTCATTAACTTGGAGTTGGAGAGTTTGATTAATGATTCAAATAGATCTGTATCCACTTTGGCAATTACGACGTTGTTAAAGACTATGGGTGCAGGGACAACTGAAAGTTCAACTGGAGGGGAAAGTGTGGACAGATTGATTACCAAAATGACATCTCTTATGGATGAAATTACAGAAGATTTCAAGATTGTCATTATTGACGCTATTGAAAACTTGGCTTTGAAATTCCCATCAAAACACAAAAAGTTGGTTTCGTTTTTAACTGATTTGTTGAGGGATGATGGATCTCTTGAGTTGAAAACTGCTATTGTTGATGCCTTATTTGATTTAATCAAATTCTTACCAAACGAAGGTGCCAAACAATTGATTTTGATGAATTTATGTGAATTTATTGAAGATTGTGAGTTTACCGAATTATCAGTTCGTATCTTGCACTTGTTGGGTGATGAGGGTCCATCCACTTCAAATCCTTCGTATTACATTAGACATATTTACAACAGATTGGTGCTTGAAAATTCCATAATCAGGGCATCTGCAGTTATAGCTTTAGCCAAGTTTGCTGCAGTTTGTGGCGGTGATGTTTCAAAAAACATTGTTATCTTATTAACCAGATGTTTGAACGATGTCGATGATGAAGTGAGAGATAGAGCTGCAATTTCATTAAACTTTATAAATCACAAAAAGAAGAACTTGATCATCAGTGATTCAAGATATGACTTGTCGGCTTTGGAACACAAACTTGTCAACTACTTAAGTGACAAGGAGAATTTTAATGAAAAATTTGATATATCTGAGGTACCATTCATCACAGCCGAAGAATTGAAATCAATTGAGTACAATAGGAAGTTGAACAAGTTGGAGCGCTCTTCTGATGAAAGTGCTGAATCTAACGAAGGTACCAAGAAGAATGACAAGTCCGAAGAGAGGTCCGATAGTAGCGCTAACGATCTATTGAAACAACAAGAATATGCACAAGATCTTTCAGCTATTTCTGAATTCGAACTGTATGGCAAATTGACAAAATCATCATTAACACCATTGTACCTCACTGATAAAGAGAATGAAATTGTTGTTAGCGTTGTTAAGCATTTGTTTGTTGAGTCTCAAAAGTTGGTGTTACAATACAACATCAATAACACTTTGCCACATACTGTATTGCAAGACATTTCCGTTATTGCTCAACCGGACAATGAGCTTTACCAAGAGGAGTTGATTGTTACATTGCCGGAGTTGAGACCAAATGAAACAGGTGTTGTTTACGTTTCTTTTAGTACACCATCAGTGGATGACGAAGAGCTTTTATCAGCGTTTGGAAACACTGTTGCCTACACCAACCGAGATGTTGATGAAGATGGTCAAATAGATCCCACAGATGACGGTTGGTCTGATGAGTACCAAATTGATGATTTGGTTTTGTTTGCCGGTGACTTCATTAATCCACTCTATAATTCCAACTTTTCCGCTATTTTTGATCAATTGCCATCGTCAGAAGACGGGAACTCCACTGGTTATATTGTCAATGTTGACAGTTTGGAGAATGCTGTGAACAAATTGAGATCAAGCTTGAATATGACACCATTGGATGGTTCTGATTATGTGCCTAGTGATTCTAACTCACATACATTGAAATTATTGGGTAAAGATGTTTGGGGCGGTAAAGTTGGTGTTTCAATCAGATTGGCAAAGACTGGTGGTAAGATTGTTGGTCGTAGCGAAGTGAGAACTGAAACGGACAATTTTGCTAATGTTGTCACCAGCAGTATATACGACTCGTTATAGAGAGGGTGGAAGAGATGGTTGATTGAAAAATCTAAAAAGTTGACTTCTTTATCAAGTGTAGACTCTCTATTTATGCTTTAGATGCAACCCTATTCTCTTTCCGACTGGCTTTCATGTGCTTGTATAGTAACCCACCACTGAAATAAACCGCCAATGCAGCCAAGAATATGAATAAAAAGATCCAAGCGGCAGCCATATTGTTTGCCTTCGCAGCAGTAGGACAAGCGTGGTGACTTCTCACCTCAAAAAAGAAAGTGCAATCATTTGAGCTTCCAACATATGAGACCGATGCTTTGGCTGACATTTCACGATCACAGGTAAATGTCAAAATAGTTGATTTTCGTAACCTTGCCCCCGAAGTCAGATCGTACGCATTACAATACGATCCATTTTCGTAAGTTAGTGTCAATTTACGACCTCTAAAAATTGGATGTGAAGAGTATTCACCCATGGAAACATATTTATTTGTTGCAGGATCAACGTAGTAAGCACCAATCATAGTTGAGTTGACGCTATCTTGGATCTCGTTTAGTTCGTTGTGGGATTGCTTGAACGGGTTGGAGCAAATACCAACGGTGAAATTCTTTCCTGAATCATAACCACGAGATTTCCAAGGTAATGGTTTCATTTCATTGCCCATGGCTGAAAGCCCTCTCAAGTCAATGAAACCTTGATTCAATGGGTTCTTGATAGTGCATGGATCTGGAACCTCTTCCTTTGGCTCTTCGTGTTCAGCATTTTGCTTATCTGTGTCCGATTGACCCGATGCTTGGTGAGAAGGGGGAGTTTCGGCATTCGGGCTTGGTTTAACTCCATGAGGAGAGGTAAATGTGAAATGGCTTATTGAATCAAATATCTCACTCGATTTGTCATACAAGGTTGTGTTTGTTTTCGTTTTCTCTAGTATGGTTATGCAAACGATGAATAGTAGGGTTATAACTGGGATTATAGCGCGTCTAACCAACTTTGACATGATTAGTAGGTTGAAGGGTGATGTTTCTGGTGTATTACAGCGAATGAACAGATAATGTAATCGTCTAGATAAAAAATTAAAGGACTAAACCCAAGTTGTAATGTTGTTAAAAAGGATGGGCTCTCCTTTGGTTTTCTTCTAAACCGATGCGTGCAAAATTGTTCAGAAATCGAAAAATCGGCAGGAGAGAAAGTGGTTTAGCTGTACGTACTTCACACAATTGCAAACCAGAAAGCTTATCAACTACGCTGTACTACAGATCTCATTACGAATAGATGGATTCTTGGGTAGACACAACAAGTCCGTTGTCCAACGCATTTGGGGGGTTGGGAAATGGTCTCGGCAATATACTCAATTTTTCCGATCCACTACTAAGTCAAATCATCAACTCAAAAAAGGCATTACAGTTGCTAGACTCTGAGTTTGCATCATCATTAGCGTCAGCAGCAGGCGGTGAGTCCACATCTGAAGAAAGTAAGGATAAATCGATTGTTGAGCTACTTATAAGTTCAAGCGATGGTGATCTTGTCACGTTGGAGCGTATATTGCGAGCATATCCGGAATTAGTCAACAAATTGTATCCTAATGAAAGTGGCGGAGTTTCAGCATTAATTTATGCCATTTGTTTCAATAATGACGATATTGCAACTTCATTATTGGAAAATCATAATGCAGATCCCGATCTACATGACACTGTTGTATACTACACGCCAATAATGTGGGCAGTATACTTGAACCAAATCGACATGGTCAAATTATTGATCAATTCACAAGCTGACCCCTACTTGAGTCCTAAAGATGATGGGAAAAATGCAATCACTTTACTTAATCCTGAGTCAACAGAAATCATTGAATATTTCAAGTCACACAACTTATTGAAGCACAAGGGTATTGAAAATGAAACAGAAGTCTTTACTACGAATACATTTACACCAACTGATGAATTTGAAGATGATCTTCTGACAAAGTTGAAATTGCAAACGTTGTCGGCTACAGTTGAAGACGAAAATGAAGAAGAACCGGTACATGAGGCTGATGATGAGGATGCTTTGGTTAAAGATCTCATCATTCCAAGATTACCAGACTTTGAATATGATAAGTTGATTCCTGAACAATACATCAAGTTCACCGATAGTGACATTCCCTCGTTGATCAATTACATTTTTAGGTTGAGATCAAACTTGACATATCAACACAACACCAGAATTCCAGCTGCTATCCTATTTCAACTAGTTCGATTCTCGCATTTGAAAGTGGATTCTAATGAGTTAACAGAGTTTTTGTTTGATTGCTTTACTGCAAGATTGAGATCAATCACCAATACTAAATCGGGGGCATTTAATATGGCGTTGCAGGAAGACACCAGTGCAATGGGTGCTGGAGATATCGTTTTGCTCAGTTATTGGCTTTCAGCGTTGCAATTTTTGCATTTTTACTTCAGTAAGGGAAAAATTTATCTTAAATTTCCTCGCTTTTTGCAACAAATTATCAATCTAGTCCAGTCGTTGATTGCTACATTGTCATTTTCAATCAACTCTCGTTTGAATTTATTAGTTGATGATTGTATTTTGAAATTTACTAGCTTGATTGATGTGTC
Organism: Lodderomyces parapsilosis; assembly: GCF_000182765.1. Classification (NCBI taxonomy): domain Eukaryota; kingdom Fungi; phylum Ascomycota; class Pichiomycetes; order Serinales; family Debaryomycetaceae; genus Lodderomyces; species Lodderomyces parapsilosis. Next base: position 1,225,405 of record NW_023503278.1, read on the forward strand.
CAACACATTGTATGCCAAAGATTGGAATTTATTCAAGAAACATAAATCACATCCTAACAACTATGATGATATTTTAAACACATTGTATCCGCCAACACAGAATGACTTGATGAAACCATCGCCATTGAGATATATTCAAGTTCTTGGCGCTTTGGATTACGTGTTGAAAATCCATAGTGTTGATAAACTTTTCCGTGTACAAACATTTTCACAAGTGTTTTATTACATTAATTGTATTATTTTCAATAATATCATTAGTCAAAGCAAGTATTGCACTAGAGCCAAAGCTGTTCAAATACGACTCAATATATCAACTATTGAGGATTGGCTTCGGTCTCGTGATTTGAAGGTGTACAAACATGATGATATTGGTGGGTTAAACAAGTTAGTTGGGGATTCCAATGTACAATTGCACAACTTGTTGAGCGAGGACAAATCGTTACTGAAAAAGGATCCTAGAAATTTGGACTTTTACTACGATTCTGTTTATCACATTTGTAAAAACCAGTTGCAACCTACAATAGAGTTATTACAGTGGCTTCAGTGTATGACTTCGTTGAAAGATGAAGAGAGCTTAATCAATACAATTAATCAGTTTGACTATTTGAATTATTACCAGTTGTATAAGGTAGCTCACAAATTGTACAAGTATGCCGTTGATGAACCTAAATTACCCAAGAAATCGGTCAATTTAATCAAATCCTTGATGAGTGAGCAAGGAGAAAATCAAGTCAATAAAAACTTTCAACATTACATGACCCAATCGACATTTTTATCCAAAGAAGTGTATGTGTACTTGAATCCAAATTATATTTTTGAAATTGCATTGCCAAACCTCACTGAGTTGATCAATACTTATGGGTCTGGTACTGGTGGAGTTAGAGTCTTAAGAGCCAAAAAATATCAACCTAGTTTACCAATAAGTATCGTTGACGACATTGACGAAATAATCACCGAAAACCGAAACTTGGAAATGAACGATACATACGAGTATGAAAAAGATGATGACGAGGAAGATGGCGATGTCAACGAAGGTGATGAAATTGAAGAAAAGAATGATGATTTGAGTAAATCAGACGCTGATAAACAAACCAATTTCAAAGGTGATGAATTATTCAAGAGTGTCCAAATGCCCAACTCTCTTATGCATAGGAACTGGGGTGACTCAGGAGCAGATGATTTTGAATCCAATCCATGGTAAATAGGAATACAGAATGACGGTGTGGTTAAATAGGTTTGTGTACAACTATACTGCGGCTTAATAACACCTATTTCATTAAAATACATCCAAGCTTGGCCATTGACTCTTTATGAATGTAACTCTCCATCTTACAGGGTACTGCCATGTAGGTTGGTATTCCATGTTTCGAATTAGTATGGTGGCATCATAATGAATTTGGAAATGGAACCCCGATTAGGCAACTCGCCAGAAGAGATCACAAAATTTGGAAGAGTCGTGTCATTTGTAACTATTTTTAACAATGAACCAACAAAACAAGAAACAGTCCATGGCTCTAATGTTGTTCTTATTGTGTTACTTTAGACGAGGGGGATCGACAATCCCTTTCCGCTACCTGACATAAAAGTGATGTTCTCGCGTCTTGTTGTGAGATGTAACGGAAAAGATTAAAGACTAAGAGAAGCATAGACCCATAGCTAGCATAAGTCATTGTACATAATCAGGTACCATTTCAAAGCACATGTAAGCCTCGAATCTGGGGATCTCATGCCTGGTGTTTTTGTTTTGGTTTAGAACATCAATTGCACTATAAGGTGAAAGTTTTTATTTGTTTTTTGTTTACAGAATCACAAAATCGGGTGCAAAACAGAAAACAATCTTCCATATTGAAAAAGGTTTCAAGTTCGAGAATGGTAAACAAATCATTGCACAAATGAAGGCTGTATGACGTATTGTTCATTCAATAGGTCTCAAAAAGTGACTTCGAAAAGTGACTTTCTGTTTTTAAAGCTTCTATTGTGCAGAGAAGTTATAGCCCCATTTCAGGTACCGAAAAGCAGCGGGTCCATATTGTCTCAAAGAGCAGGAACCTAGATCCAAAAAAAAGTATAAAAGTTTGTCGATATACTTTTGATAAATCAAAGATTATCCCGACCCTAAGTATCAGCTTGTCCAACTTTAATACATTCGCTTTTACATTCACTTAACAAGATGCACCAGTTTTTACAGCTTATTTTGCTATCATCCACCGCATTGGCTTTGATTGGTGATGGATTTCTCTCATTATCGGTTAACAAGATTCAAAACACTAATGGGTTGGGTAATTTCCCTAACAGATTGCCACTTTTTGAGCAACTCGAGGATGAATTTGAAAATATTACCAGTACACTTTTAGGACAAAATGCACAGAAAAGTATTGCTCCATTATTTGGAAATTCCGGGTTCAAATTTGGGAAACACAAGAGTAAGAATCCTAAAGGTCTTAAAAATATACTTGGATTGGGTAAAAGTAGTAAAACAAACACCACGAGTCTGGAAAGTGACGATACAAACGAAGAAAATGAGACTGGCGCTTTTTCAGTTGATTTAAACAATGCTCAAACTATGTACATTGCTAGCATTTCCATTGGATCTCCAGCACAAGAAGTCCAAATCATGATAGATACTGGATCTTCTGATCTTTGGGTTATTGGTGCACAAAACCCAAGTTGTATCGAAAATGGTGGCTCTTTAAATTGTTCAGAATATGGAACTTTCAACCCTATTAAATCATCGACATGGCACAAGAATGCTAGTATTGAGTTCAATATCTCCTATCTCGATGGGTCTACTGCTACTGGTGATTTCGGTCAAGATAACATTGAATTCTTTGACGATTTCGTATTGAAGAGAGCTAATTTTGCTGTTGTTGAAAACACCACTTCTGAAATTGGTGTTTTTGGAGTTGGGTACCCCGGATTGGAAAGTACTTCCACGAAATATAGTAACATCCCTCATGCTTTAAAAGAACAGAATTTGGTTGCTAAAGCCGCTTACTCATTGTATTTGGATTCAAGTAGTGCTAGTCAAGGTAGTATATTATTTGGGGGAATCGATCACGCAAAATACACTGGTGAGTTGATTGAAATTGACATTGTTCCCAAAGATGGTGAATATCTTTATTCACAGATTCCCTTATCCCATATTGCCGCTTCCCTTAACAACTATACAAATGCATCTCCAGGATCTGACTCAAATGGTACACATCCAGGGAAAGTAGGATCTGCCACTATTTACAATGGAACTGATTCCTTCAACGGTGGAATTGATTTGCAAAATACCCTGGTTTTGCTTGACTCTGGCACCACTTATTCATTCCTTCCCAAAGACAAAGTTGAAAGTATTGTTGGCTTATTTGGTAATGTTTCGTACGATGGTACCATCGGTGCTTACAAGATTCCATGTTGGTTGGGCAACGCCGGTAACTACTTCCAATTCAATTTTAATGGTGAAAAAGATATCAATGTTGATATTTCGGAATTTGTGTTAGAAGTTGGTAAAGATGCATCTGGTTCTGCACAATGTGTTTTCACATTATTACCAGGACAACCAATTTTTGGAGACAACTTTTTGAGATCGGTTTATGCCGTATTCAACTTGGACGATAACACCATATCAATTGCCCAAGCTATCTACAACAATGATCATAAAATTGTGCCAATAGAGTAGATCTTGAATCTAAATACAAAAAGTTTGCAATTATAAAATTGTAAGAAAATGATTTCTTTATATACATGATAGAACTAAATGTACAGACAATGTATACCCCAACAAGATCAAATGCACTATATTTTCGACAAGAAGTTGTTGTTCCTTATAATCTTGTTATTTTCTTTTTGCAATTTAATTCTCCTCCATCTGAGGAAATTTTCATTCTTGATGTTATCCAAATTGTTTTTAGGGTCAATCATAGTCCAAAGCCATTCTGGGTACTCTGAGTCCTCTTTAGCAACAGGTTCATCTCCCTTTTTAAAAATTTTCAAGTTCAATGGTGTTCCTGCTTTGCACGATGATTCTATTAAAGTGGCTTTTGCTTCAGTGGTTGCAGCATTTTGCAAAATCGTACTGGTAGTGAGTGACCTCTTTAGTATGCCAGTGGATCGTATGTGTTTAATGGAAGTGGTAAACATCGTGATGTATAGCCTATTGAGGAGCTAAGTATAACAGGTTGGTTCTCTATAAAATGAAAAAAAAAAAAAAAAAAAAAGTTTGAATATGTGCTTGTGTTCGTGTGAAGTTAACCAAAAACTGTTTTCAACTCAAATCGGAGTGAAAAAAATTTCAAAGTCCTTCAACTGTCTATTCTTCTTCCATCTACACATATTAGAATATATCATTATGCCACCAAAGAAGAAAGGAGTGCAAGAGAAACCAATCCTATTAGGAAGACCAGGTAACAATTTGAAATGTGGTATTGTTGGTTTAGCAAATGTGGGTAAATCAACATTTTTCCAAGCCATTACCAAATCTCCTCTTGGTAACCCAGCAAACTACCCATTTGCTACCATTGAACCAGAAGAAGCAAGAGTTGTTGTTCCAAGTGAAAGGTTTGACAAATTGTGTGAAATGTACAAACCAAAGAGTGAAGTCCCTGCTTTTCTAACTGTTTATGATATTGCTGGTTTGACAAAAGGTGCTGCTTCTGGTGAAGGGTTGGGTAACAATTTCTTATCCAATATTAGAGCTGTTGATGCTATCTTCCAAATGACTAGAGCTTTTGATGATGCTGACATCATCCATATTAATGATGAAGTTAACCCAGTTGCTGATTTGGATATCGTCAAGGATGAATTGAGATTAAAAGATATTGAATTTGCAACAAAATATTTGGAAGGAATTGAGAAAATCACCAAAAGAGGAGGACAATCTTTGGAAGTAAAACAAAAGAAGGAAGAAGCAGAATTGGTCAAAAGGATTATCAAATTATTGGAAGATGGTCAAAGAGTTTACAATCAAACATGGACTGCAAAGGAGGTTGATTCTATAAATCAAATGTTGTTGTTGACAGCTAAACCAGTCATATACTTGATCAACTTGTCTGAAAAAGATTACATTAGAAAAAAGAATAAGCATCTTTTGAAAATCAAAGAATGGGTTGATAAAAATTCACCTGGTGATTTGATTGTTCCAGTATCGGTCTCATTAGAAGAAAAATTAGCCGGTATGGGTTCAGATGAGGAAAGAGAAGCTTATTGTAAAGAAATTGGTGCTCAATCAGCATTGCCAAAGATTATTGTTGCCATGAGACAGAAGTTGGATTTGATTTCATTTTTTACTGGTGGACCCGATGAAGTTAGAGAGTGGACCATTAGAAAATGGTATACTGCTCCACAAGCTGCTGGTACTATTCACACCGATTTGGAAAGAACATTTATATTGGCACAAGTTATCAAGTATAATGATTTGATTGAGTATGGTGACGAAGCAAGTGTTAAAGCAGCTGGTAAATTGTTGCAAAAGGGTAAGGATTATTTCGTTGAGGATGGAGATATTATATATGTCAAAGCAGCTGAGGGTAAAGCTCGTTAAAATAGTGGTTGTTCTTTAGCTTTGTAAATATACATCTTTGGGAAAATAACTACTCTTTATAGAGAATTGATCGAGCGTGTTATGATAGAGACAGCAGGTGAGACGTTCTTCAAGTATAGGCCGATGCCTATGCTCAGATTTGGTCTCAGCCTTGTTTTGTCAAGTTAACTCGTGCATTGTTTGCAAACGCCTTGTTTTTTGTGAGCGAGAGGGATTTAAATTTTTAGTGTGTGCATTAGAAGGGGAGGGGAGAGAAAGCGAGAACGTGGGCGAGGGCGTGTGGGATCAATGCGATGTTGCGTTTTTATGTCGACTGATGCAAGGTACAAGAAAATAAAGCATACACCCCAGTTGCAACACCGAGTTGAAAATCTCATATCGGTTGCAAAGGGTGCAAATCCGATTCTCAATACATAAGGAAAGCTCAGTTTCTATTTATATTTTACGACCTTCCGAGCTATGCGTTTAGAGCTTATTCAAAGCATAAAAGTGGCTTAAACCTTTTTTTTTTTTTTTTACTATTTTTGCATCTTTAGATTTTTTATACCCGATTGAACAAAAACCAAACCAAATGAACAATTTCACACTAAGTTTTTGGTTTCGTAATTGCTAAAGTCCTTTTCAAGGTGTCATACGTTCTCTAGAGAGATCAAACTCGATAAGTTACTCACTTTAAAGTCATTGCCCAAAACCCTACACAGCAACTATAAATTAGGAAAAAGTTAAGGTAACAACAGGAGAACCACTGGCACGAGTTGAAGAAAACATGAGATTATCATTCAAAAGGATAGTGTTTTTAGCACTTATACTCATATCGCTACTGATTAGTATCCTACTATTGCAATCATCCACCAAACTCAAACAGCGATGGGACTTGGTTTGGGATACTGAGAGATTCGATCTAGATTCATACAAGGCGCATAATCTCAAAATAAGGCAAGACTTCCATTATACAAAGTACTTGTACCTGGGTTACGACAACTTCACCAAAGCATTTGCCAATGATTTGGATCGTATAAGGCAAGCGCCATTAAATGACAAATGCAAAGTATTTTTCAATCAATTTCAACAACAAAACCCTAAATGGAAACTAACGACGCATAACTCGGCTGCTGGCAGATTTGACAAATCCTCTGATAAAAAGCAGTCGTTTTTCAAAGAGCAGCAAAGGAAATTAGAAGAGATTTTCAAAAAGCAACATCGAGATTCACAGGACAAATTTGTCTTGACTAGAGAAGACAATAAAACGATTCTGCAGGAGTTTGATGCAAATGTCGCTAGATCGAAAGCGGTTATGCATGAAATGGCAGATGTCACTACCCAGTTGCGAGTGTTTGGCAAGTGCTTTATTGGTCAAGAGTTGAATGAAGACCAACAGGAAACATTTAATGATTTGAGCTCTAAATTTTTCCCCTTTTTGACCACTAAGCTCCCGTTGTTCAAAGTTCCTGGTGAAGATAGGTCTACTGGATGGCCAGTTGTCAACGAAGATGGATCTACTGAATACAAGACCGATGTGGATAAAGGAAACTATATTGATTTTGTGCATAAGCACTCCAGAGGTAAAGGAATTGTCATTTCTGCAGCAACGAGACATGCAAAGGATATCATGAAGTTGATCAAGATATTACGGGCTTTAAACAATGAGCTTCCGATACAAATTATGCATAAGGGAGATATAACTAAACGATCACTTGAATGGATGGAATCTGCAGCTACTGTTGACGTGAAAGAATTGTTGAACCCCACCATGGATGCGAATGATGATGCATACATGCCAGAGTTGAAATTACTAGAAAGTTATAAAGATTACGGGTCTCATTTCCCCAAACAAAACCTTCAGTTTGTCAATATTGCTCCTTGTATCGCTCGACAATACAAGTATCATTTTCCTGGCTATACAAACAAAATCTTGGCGGTTTTTTTTTCGACATTTGATGATGTGTTGTTGCTTGATGCTGATACTGTTCCTTTGGTGCCACCAAATGAATTTTTTGAATCTGAACAATATAGACGATCGGGTACTTTTTATTTCCAAGATCGTTCATTACGAGACACCAACGATTTCATTGAAACTAATTTCTTCACCAATTTGTTTCCAGCTAATGAAAGATCCATCGATACGTTATTTGATATACCTCGCATAACTGAAAAGACCTTGAATAACAAGTACATGACTGGATGGAGGCATTATCAAGAAGCAGGCGTTGTAGCGTTTAAAAAGACCCAGCATTATGTTGGTTTGCTTATGATGTTTCCCTTACTGCTTTGGACAGAGCCGGTACAATCGTCAATTTGGGGCGATAAGGAATTATATTGGTTGGCATTATCAACAGCTGGTGATGAAAATTACGAGTTTAACCCCGTGGCTGGTGCATCCATTGGTGAAAAGACTGTGCTTCTGAATCGCAAATTTTACCCCAATTCACCTAGTAATGAAGTATGTTCAACTCACCCGGGGCATGTGAACAAAGATGGTAAATTACTCTGGATCAATTCAGGGTTTGGCTATTGCAAGAAGAATGGATCATTTAGAGATCGAATCAAGTTCCCATTATCGACATTTTCCAAGGATGAATTACATCAATTGTTTAATTCACCATTGCAGATTCGTGCTGCGATTGTCCCGCCTGATTTACCAAAGTTTAGACAACCGGGCAGTCCGGTGGATGGAGAAGTGGAGGAGGAGAAATTTAAAAAATCATGGAAGTTTAGAAATAAGGATATTGATGAAATCAATGAGAATTTACCCTATGGTGCTCAACGAACTGAGTTTATTACTGAATGGGGCCCGCAAAAGGGGTGGGTTAAAAACTCTATATGTTTTGGGTATTATTATTGTGCTTATGATAAGGTGCAGAGTTATTCACCAGAAAAAGAGTTTGATGAGGGTCAATTGTTTGAGTTTGATGAAGAAAGTGTTCGCATGTATAATTATTTGAGTAAAGTTTGGAACTCGGCTGGGTTGAAAAAGCCAGGGACATCAAAGCTGAACTGATAGAATGGAGAGAAGCGGAATAGAGTGATATAGAATAGCGGCAGAAGGTTTATTAGTAGTAATTGACATTTATATTTTATTATAAGAATGTGTTTATTTCTTAACTGGAACAACAACGGTGTGAGTGCCCATTGGTTTAATCAAACGGTTTGTTTCCTTATCATAGCTCTCATCAGTGGTGTTTTTAGCAATAATATCCTCAATATGTGCCTTGACTTCGTCTCTCTTTTCCTGTGGCAAATCAGTAATATAACTTCTTGTTTCCCAGTATTTCCAAACATCATCTTTATCAATCAATTTATCATACAAGGCAAACAGATCCAACACTTTATTTTCAAAATATGGGTTCGACAACAAAATTGATCTCCATTTACCATGACGATATTGAGGTACTTTGACGTCGAAACTGTAGACGTATTTAGTCACTTCGTCGTTCCATTTTTGATTTGCAAAATATTGTTGCAATAACAACTCTTGATTGTTTTTGTTGGATTTCAAATCTAAATCCTGGTAATATCTTGTGCCTGCATTGTAGTAATTGCTTTCACGAACAATTGAATCTTGTGATGGTGAAATGTAATCGAAATTCCAAATCAAGCCCAATTTCCCATTTGGTTTTAAAATACGATGTATTTCTCGTAAACTTTCTTCATCAGCAAACCAATGGAACCCTTGGGCGATAATTACCGCATCAACTGAATTGTCATCAAAGGGAGTATTGTAACTTGAGGCTTGAACAACATTGTTTACTTGGGGGAAATTTTGTTTAAATGTTTGCAACATTCCCTTTGATGGATCAACAACCGATAAATTTTGACCCCAGCCATTATCAATTAAATTTTTGGTGAATTTTCCAGTACCACATGCAAGTTCAACAATGTGTTTATCATTATCAAATGTGAATGTATTGTCTTGCTTGTTGTATGTTGCAAGATTAAGATCAACTAAAAAGGGGTCAACGATAATGGGTGTAAATGAAGGACGATAAATGTCGTATAAAGAATGATTTGAATTGAAGGAACTGATGGCTATATCGTGAGCTGATTTTGTTGTGGCGGTTGACATTGATGCAATTGAAACCTGTCTTGGGGTTATTCTTGAAGTTAGGGATCGCCAGGGTCTGGTGAACATTATTTATATAGTGTCCAAAAAGCGGGGTGGCGGAGGGGAGTTTGGTGAAGAATTTCTCAAGACCCAAACGGACTTATAAAAATGTATATTGCGCGTATTCGTTTCGATTCCGAGTTTCGGGGAAAAGAAAAAGATTATCCGATGGTAGCAGGAATCAAAGATAAGTCCGATCAACTAACAGCTCAGCCATTGAGTGTTTCTACAACCCTGGATAGATTATCGTTTGTCAATATTTTCTCATAAAGTCGTTATATTAATAAATAAAAGATGGGTGTAATGCTATATATGTTTTCCTTATATAAAGTGATTAATAATTTTTTGCAAATACAACAATACTATTATGGCAACAATAGCATACAATGCATAATAACCTTTAGTTAAAACCATATAGGTCCAAGTACCATGTATCTTTTCCATGTTGTAAGCTTCCAATTCCGATAAGCATTGAGCATTTTGTTCAAATATGTATTTTGATTCTTCAATAATTTCCAATTTTTGTTCTTCAGTTAATCCATTTCTAGTAACCAATTCATAATCTCTCTTGTAAATAATTCTCAATAAATTTTCATCAGTAACATCAAAGTTGAAAAAATTGAATCCCATCTTGATAATGTCTTCATGTTTTAATCCATCCTTCAGTGGGTAAAACCCAGTGGCTTTGGCAAATGACGATCTCATTAATCTTCCACCCGCAAACAAGGCCAAGTACATGACGTGAAGGTATGCAAACAACAAGTATGGTTTTTCTTTAGTTGCTTCTATAATATGATTGGAAAATTTAATTTGTTGAGACATTTTGGGGCTGATAAACTTTTCCTTATGGTCATCATAAAAGAATAAAAGATCTTGTTCAGCTCTAGCAGTTCTGGCAATTTCTGGTTTCCAAACTTGTTTCAACATATCTGACCATTGTGAATCTTGTTCCAATTGGTAATTTAAAGCTTTTTCTATACTGGCAAAAATGTGGTAAAATGCTTGTAATCCTTGACGATACACTTTGTAATTACGTAAAGCAATAGCCATCTTTAAAGAAACCATCTTGTCCACTTTGTCATGTAAAGATCTGGTTTCTAAATTGATTCTATTAGCCAATGCACCAACATCTCTTTTAGCGGGTATTATTTCGTGTTGTGACAACTTGGTAGTAGCACCAGTAGTACTTAATTTAATGGCTTCTTTATTAGACATACTAAGGTCTCTTTGACTTGATGGTAATGTTACTGTGGTGGCTGTAGACATTGCGACTTGTAGATGTGAGAAGTATATGGGTATATAGATGTAAAAGTAAGGAAATAGTATTGGTAGTATTGTTTTTAATGGGTTATTTGATGATGTATTTATAGGACCGAATAGTAAGAATTGGTGGTGTATTGTGTTGGTGTATATTGTGTTCGGGGATATCGCTAGTTTGACATTTGGGTTAACAAATCCTGCATGTAAATACTATACCCGATAAAATACTTTGACAAATGACACAAAGACACACCCCCAACAAAAAGAACAAAAAGAACACTTAAGGTAAAGCACACACACCATCATCAACAATCAACAATCAACAAGCAACAAGCAACAAAATTGTGGCGTTTAAACAAATGATGAAACACGCAATCTCAGTCTACTTGTATATGAGTCAATGAAACTGCATTGTCTTTTGTTTCTCTCAAGCGGCTTAAAACAAATTGAGTATAGGTAGTTAAGGTACACACACACACACACACACATGCGCAAAGAGAAGAACAATGCAAACACATAGCCTCATCTCAACACCTCTGCTACATCTATTCGTACAAGGAATTAACGGTGTAGCAGAGTATACATTACAAAACGCGTCTAGAAGCAAATGTAAAAGAGATGTAAAGATGTCGCGTGATTGTTACTCTAAATACACATAAAACACCTGGACACATACATTATTATAAACAGTTTTCATCTTAATAGCGATAAAGCCCTGGCTGTTCCTATAAGTATTTTTCGAAGTGATGCTACAAACTACTTTTGTGCAGTACACACACGCCCACACTTTTATTTTTTCTTGTTTCCATTAATATGCGATTATACCCACTAAAAACTACGACCACTGCTGCCAACAGTAGCATAATGATAACACGCAAATAACATCACGAGACCATGGGAAAGAAGAAAGGCTCGCGTTTTACTCGTGTTAATTATATTCTCTCTTCTAATGATAATGATTTCCCTGAAAATTTATTGCTGTTATCCCATGTAATAGAATATGTGGCTTTTTCTAAGCTGCGCATATAGAAGTTAAATAGAGGATCAAAAGAACAATTTTTATCTATTTGATCAATTGCGTGTATTTTTGTTACCCTTTCTAAACAATAACTCAACAAAACAGAGCTCTACTACAACAAAACAATGAACCTCTATGTTGTCAACAAATTCTTTTGACTCGTCTTCGTTTTTCTTCTCTTCCTCTTCGTTGTTGTGCTTCTCCATATTTCGGAATTTCATTTTGTTGAGAAGAGTTTTGTAAAAAATTATCAAATGAGAAAAGTTTATAACGAACTTTAAAAGCCGTGTTAGTCCCAACAACACAATCATTGTTCTTTTGGGTGTAATGTAGTGACAATTGTGGAACGAGAGCAAAGATCATTTGCATATACACAATACTCTCTATGAGAAAGCTTCTTCCATGCACGTATAAACAAGTATAACACTCACTCAGAAAAACAATATCACACACTCCTCAAAGAAAACATCGTTCAACAAACAAGTTCAAGCTACTGCAAAGTCTTCCGTTCTATCTCCAGTACGGTATTTCTCACATTTTCATTTCCCTCCACCTTTGTCAACGCGTTCTTGATTTTTTGACCCCAAACGCGCAAAAAAGCGAAAAATGAAAAAAAAAAAAAAAATGTAACCAATGCTGATGATGTCGTTGCCTACTGCAACTACCACTGCAACTACTACAGTAACTACTGGCACTACTGCTGCTATTACCGTCATTTGTTTAATTGTCCTCCCGTTACTCCAGACTTAATTCTTCTCTTATCTAATGAATGGAAGACCCAATCCGGTGAGGAGAATTTGTGAAATCCCCAAAATAGAAGGAAATTGTCATTTAGGCAGACCCTACAAAACAAGGACTTATGTCTTGATATTGAAATTTGAGCAATTTGATGATAACAGATACAGTATGTGGTCTACTGACTTTACTTCAAACGTTCAGATAGATTCCGAATTGGGTGAAGATGAAAAGGAGTTTACAGTGCTAAAAACTGACGACAATAAAGTACTTCGTATCGTGGTTTATGATGATAAAGTTCGCGATATTCTCGAAACATATAATCAGGCTCATCCCTCATATGCATTGCAAGTACCCGAAAGGGGGAGTACGAGAAATGAAATGCAAGTGGATGATAAATTAATGATTTTCGGTATGACACTCAGTTGGAGGGAGTATAGGGGTATCTTTGAACCATGGGCTTATGATCTAGAAATCGTTGAATGGGAATACCTTGATGATGCTGGAAGAAAGGCAGTATCTTCATTGTATAAAAATATACTAAAGAAAAAACATTATATCAAAGCCCTTGATCCAAAGTTGGTAAAGGATGTTATTTCTGAGGAATTTTTGAGGACTGTGTCTGTTAATGATGATGATGATGACGATGACGAACTTTCTGAAATGTCACTGTATGAGGATGATCTGGTAGATCAGAGTATTACACATGTAACTCAAGCTCAAGCTCGTCAAAATGTCATCATTGATGATGTTGTCTATTCTATAGAACAAGACTTGACTCAAGATCAAATTGGTAATGTAAACACAACCCAAGAGATGGGACACAAGCGAATCAATTCGGTGCCTGATTTTAATGATGGAGGTGCAAAAAGATCGAAACAGGGATCCTCATCCTCTGATGAGAATAACTTTTATGATGCCCAGACGCAAAATAAGGGTGTTGTGAGAACAAGCAACGCTTCCAGCACTAGCGACAATGCCAGTGGTGTGTTTACCACTATTTGCGAACTAAACAAGTTGGACCAGCACACAATTGACAACAAGACATACAATGTTGTTTGTGACATTTTACATGCCTCGCCATGCGATAAAGAATGGTTTTCTTTTAAATCGTATGAAGTTAACCCATTAACAGAAGATTTGGAATTGAGCCATACTCAACTACAAACCATCGAGTTCATAATCACTGATCCTGCCAAACCCGACAATTATGAGTTGGATCAGGGTGAGTATTTGTCAATCTATCTTGATGGACCTCAAGTGGTGAAATTGAACAAGACCAGTTGCGTCACTCGGAAACTACTCAATTTCGCTTGGGATAAGACTCATGATGATTCTATTTTGAGGTTAAAATTACGCAAAGTGCAAAGAGAGACGGTGGTATGGACTGTTGAATGGTGAAGGAACAACTTGGTAGTTAAATTGAATTTGGTCGCGTACTTTAGTTATGCCTCAACAATGTCAAATGAAGGCATTCGATCTGAAAACATTTGAGCTATATCAACTGCAACATGAGGATGTGATCCGATTTTTACCGGCACGTCCAATTATTTCCCACGGGTAAATAGCAACAACAAAGACACAATTGCCATTTGCAAATCATCGTCAATATCTCTTGACGATCCAAAATTATACAATCAAACATCATGACACAATTTTCAATTTAATCTCATGCACCACATGGGGTCGGTTTGTATAATTTGTGATATATTCATCTCTCTCCATTCTATTGTTCTTTGAGAGGTGGCACGTGTGTCAAATTGGTTCCTTAAAATTCTACAGTTGCAAAAAAACCAGAAAAAGAGAGCACAAAAATGAAATTGCATAGCAAATAAATGTGCCATTCCAATTGTTTTCTGTTTTTAGTTCCGACATTGTATTTTTTATTGAATAGACGATGGAGCAGGAGACCATGTGGGATACTCAAGTTGAATACCACATGCAAACTATGATATTCGCTTAAGCATCCTGATTATAAATAGGGGAGGGTCCGATTCTAATCAAACCTTCGGGTGTGCCTCAGTGTACCCTACTCGCATTATACGAACCCTAAAAGGAGATATAAACGATGCTCGTCACCAAACTCATCTATGTTGTAACATTCGCTGCTGTTTCTTTGTCTTACACAATACCTGGCCATAGTTCCCTTCAACGTCAAGTCATGGCCAAGAGAGCACTGCAGGAGGATATCACCGAGGAAATATATCGCAATTTGCCAGCCACTGAAATTGACTTTATCAACTACCACATCAAGAATCTTACCAACGCCAATGCCACTGGCACCGTTTCCAAATGTGATCAGTGTAAAAATAGAATGAAGTATGCCAAGTCATTGGTTGAAGAGTACCCTGAACACCAACATTTGGTGAGTTTGCTCTTGTATAAGGATTGTGTTAATAATAACCCCAAAAAGCCCAATTCATGCATCAACAAGGAGTTTTTCATCACTACTGATTCGCAAAATTTTGAAGCATTTAATGATGATTACGATTCGGGTATTACTTCTGGTACAAGTGTCAATTTCTTTGATAATGATTACCTTCACGTTATTAAACACTTTAATGTTTCTAGCGATTTGGATTTAGAGTATTATTGTTATTTCAAATGGAGTAAAGCTTGTGATTTGCCCGAGACGCCAGATGTGGTTGAGTTGTTTGATCTTGAAAGCTGGTGGCCAGAAAAGAAACCAGAGTATAATAATCAACCACAGTATAAGAATAATAGCGAGAGGTTTAATGTTGTTCATGTGACCGATTTCCATATTCAGCCGAGGTATGAATTGGGTTCGGAATCCAATTGTACTCAAGTACCATGCTGCTTACCAGAGTCCTATAATAAAGTTCTTCCCGGTAAGGATTACAACTTCACTCAATACTACAAAAACCTCGACCCCTTTATTGACACCTTTGATTTCTCGTTTTATCCTGATGCTCATTACGATGAAAACGATCAGTACATCAAAGGGGACTACTATGATTTCCCAAAGTATCGTGGCTATAATTGGCAAAATGCGCCAGCAACTAGCTTTGGAGCCTACCTTTCCGATACACCAGAGTTGTTGATGAATAATTCTCTAATCGAAGTGGCCAAATTGCACAAGGATAAGAATTTCGAATTTGTTTTATTCACTGGTGATTTAGTTGACCATGATACGGTACACGCTACACCCAATGTGACAAAAGAATCAGAAGTGACTTCGTTCAACTTGATGAAACATTTCTTGAACAATATCACTGTATTGCCTTCATTGGGTAACCATGATGCTTTCCCATATGCACAAGTGGCTCCATTGCAATACGATAGAAACAACTCATATGAATACAACATCGATGACATGGTTAATTTGTGGATCAATAACGAATGGTTTGATGAAAAAGATGCCAACGATTTGAAAGATCATTACACTGGATTCTCATATGTTACCAATAGAGGCTTGAAAGTTATTGCATTAAACTCAAATGCGTACTATGTTTCCAACTTGTGGAATTATCTTGATCAATCAACTAACCCCGACTTGTTTGGCAATTGGAAATTTCTTGTTGATGAGTTGGTGGAATCAGAGCAAAAGGGACAAAGGGTTTGGATAATTGCCCATGTTCCACCAAATGGTGGTGATGCATTGCCACTTCAGTCAAGAATCTTTGGTAAGATAGTGGAAAGATTCTCTCCATACACCATTGCAAGTTTGTTCTATGGTCACACTCACGTGGATGAATTCTCCATTTTGTACACAAGCAATGTCACTGCTGCTGATGCGGTTGCTGAAGATGTCATCAATATGGCATGGGTAGCTCAATCGGTGACACCATTCACCAGCTACAATCCTTCATGGAAATGGTATGAAGTGGAACACGAGAGTTTTAACGTCATTAATGCGTACAATTACTACACTCAATTGAATTTGACGTTCACCAATGGTGGCGAAGAGCCACAATGGGAAGTTGAGTATAGTGCTAGGGATTATTATGACCCCGAACACACTTGGCCAGAAGATGCTCCATTGAATGGGACGTTTTGGCACAATTATGTTGCTGAAAAGTTATGGAATACCACTGACATTGAATTTGCTCAAAAGTTTATGGATCTCAAGTATAGATTGAGTCCATTGACCCCTAAATGTAACGTGAATGGAACATTATCAAATGAGTGTTTTAACAACAACTGTTTTATCAATTTCTATTCTGATAATAATATCAAGTGCATGAAGAAGAAGTAAAGTGTTGGCATACGTGCTATGCTTTTTTGTCGTTGTTTTCCGGTTATTATATACAGTGTAGTTTATAGTTTTCTATTGAATAAAGTTTGTTTTTGATTTGCAAAGTAGGATTAGAGCGCAATGGAAAATCCATCAAGAAAAATTGCGCATCTCGGGTGTTGAATAAGTTCCAGTTACACAGCACACCGCACACTATGATCAGTCTACAGCTCACGAAATTCATCAACCCATGTGTAACATTACTTACCACCAGACCACTAATTACATCATCCATAACTCAAGCATCCTCGTCATCCTCAGCATCCTCGTCATCCTTGCCATTGAAATCATCAAAATCGCGATCTAAACCCAAACCCGCCAGCAACAACATTCCATCCCTTGAAGAGTTCCTATTTCAACAACGAGTCAAACGAGTTTACCGAGCAGTACTTCGACAACTTTACAAGCACCACGAACGTGATGATTTAGTCAGATTTATCCGCGATGAATTCAAAATCAATGCCAATGAACGTGATTTGAATCATCGGAAATATCTATTGAGTTTGGGCGTTAGTCAAATTGCTTCAATGAGTGCTAGTTTAGGGCTAAAAGTGGATTTGTAGGAGTTGAATGAGAAGTGGTTTTTTCTAAAGAATACGATTGTTTTTATGCATTGGGTTCTCAAAGAGTTCCAAAGATTATGTGCATTGTCTATATGTTATTCAAGATGGATTTTGTCGACGCAGCAATCGACTCTTTGATTTCAGTGATTGTGTTTGCTAATACCGTTTCATCCAAGCCCATTCCAAGCTCATCATTCAAACCGAAACTTGTCACTTGCTCATCAATCGCATCATATTGTAGCTGTACAAATTCCAATTTCTTCAAATCGGAAACTAAATTTGTTGTTGCTTGTAATATAGATTTAGTAGTCTTGATCGACTGTTGAGTTTTGCCCTTTGATTGTGTAGATATGAATCCAACAATTTTGATGAATTCAACTAAATTGATTAGATTTTCATTCAATTGGTATGATAAAGTGGAAGAAATCTTTGGCATGATTTGTGATTTGAGTTTATCGATTTTAAAATTCTTCAAAATGAAGTTGGATAATGATTGGCATTCATCCAGTTTAATATCGGTCTGAATTTTCAACAAGTTGTAATACATTTTGAAAAGAGTAGCTGTGAATGGATTAGCACTGATATTATGAGGTTGTGAAGTGCTTATAATTTTGTTGAATTGTTTCAATAACCCAATTGAATCTTCTTCAGAGCTATCCAACACGATTGCATAGATAATCAATTTGAGTTTAGTTGTTTTGTCATCCGCTGGTATTGAACACAACTTGTTTGATTTAGCATCTTCCAATTTCGAATTCACAACAAGCCCAGTCCATTCCGAATTGAAATCTCGATTATCTGTCCAAGTTGATGATGACAAGATTGAATTTGCATTCTCCTTTAAGTAATGAGCGAAATAGTTCAAGTAGCCTTTATCGGAAAGAATTAATGAAGTTTGAATGATTCGTTGTAATATGGTGTTTATCGTCACTGAATTTTGTAATCGTTGGCCAAGTTGAATAAAACTGGTCAACTTGCTATATATTTGCAGCTCAAATCCTCCCAATACTGTGTGTTTTACTTCATGTTTTGCTGTAAGGTAAAAACGGAAAATGTCAATGAATTGATCAAGGCTTGATTTTGTCGCTGGGACCATATTTGTAAGATAGTATCCCAAAGTTTCATGTTGAATCATTTTGATCTTTAATGACTCGTAAATGGGTAAAATCGTATCATTGGTGTTTAGTTGTGAGTAAAGCTTGATCAACCACACTTTTAATCTATAATTGTACTTGTCCTTAATAAGTAGTTGCTTTATAATGGCGATGCTTTGGATAACATGTGATGGCAGTGGATTCTCTGACAAAATTTCAAGAATAGATATTAAAAGAGCATCACTTAATGGGTCATTATCAAACTCGGATCTATTTTCGGAACTCTCTTCTTTTCTAAAGTGTTGATAAATCATTCCATTTTTGACATGAGGGACAAATTTTTGATTATTTACAAGCGTGAAAAGATCCTTGTCGTCTCGAGGTGGGTTTGCCAATATTGCATTAGTTGAGCTTTTCACTTTATTGTAAAATTCTGTTGGCAAATAGTCCTTGTACTTGGAAAGATCACTAAAACAACACATCTTGGTCTTGAACTTGGCAAAATAAGTCTCAATGTCGTGGTGTAATTGTTCCTGTTCAGTTTTGTATAAGAGGTCCAATTCAATTTTGGTCAACAATTCGTTCCTACTGCCACCCAATTTTGATTGAAGGTCGTGATAACTGATGCCAAGTTCTTGTCCAGCTTTGATCCACAATTGCCAAGTATCATAATCATCAAACTTATCCTCTAGTAATAATTTGCTGGTATGATTGTAAAGTTGAGTCCAATTCTCATTTTTACCCATAGCTTCCATATAAAGTAATTGCATTTCCAAATCCAATGGGAATTTGACATCACTTAATACTGATTCAATTGTGGAGTAATCATTTTCCAAGAGCAAAAATCGTGTATACACAAACAACTCTTGGCAGTTAACAAATAGCTCCTTCTCCACCAATCCCTCAATCAATTTCTTGCCAAATTGCTTATACAATTTCAATTTAGAATCTTCTTCGTTCTCTTCACCTTGCTTTATCAACAAGTAGAAACTAAAACTGTACCAAAAAGTATACTTTCGATCTTTTTTACTTTTGTTCAAAAATGAAAAGATTTTGTTAAATTGTTTCACATTCAAATCAGGGATTGAATTTTCAAACCAAATGGTGCTCAATTCTTGAGCCAATATTGGATATTTCTGAATTGGTTTTTCAAAACATAAATCAGCCTCTTTTGGCATCTCTACTGACTTGAAAAATTCATTAAGCTCAATCACGGTGTTGATTTCATTTGGAACGCTTTGCAATAAGGCCAAGTTATTTTCAATGGCCTTGTCTTTAGATCCAGTTTTGTACAAGATCTTATTTAATAACGCTCGATAAATGGTTTTATTTGGGTGTTTTTTGATCTTCTCAAGTAAAGAGGATTGAGCAATTGTATATTGACCTGCATCGATATACTCTATTATCTTTTCATCTGAGGGAGAAAACATTGGTTTTGGTGTAAGGCAGTTTTCGCTTTGAAGACTGATTTTATTTTTTTTTCTTTTTTTTTTTTTTTGCACTCGGCATTTGTCAATGTGAGAACTCAAGTTTTGCAATAATTATGCAGATACACAATATGTGGTTTTTCTACCTACATACCTGAGTTGCTTTGAGCACCATACTGGAGAATTTAAATGCGTGCCGTTGGGGTTCAAAAGATTGGCAAAATTTTACCTTTGGTACATTCAGTTCCGTGGTGTTTGTTTTCTCGAGTTCGTGAGATATTTCATGTACCTTCTTTATACAAGGAATTGATGTCAAAGGATTGTATTCAAATTACTGCAAATTTTTCAAGTTCTCACTGCATTTCATAGGTAATTGTTTTAGGAAACTAAAACAACGGGCGTTTAAGTGTGGTGACTTTCATTTGTCTCTTAAGCAGCCTTGATGTGTTCCCACATCTTTAGCTAGGTGTAAGATATATTTCTTAGTATGTCGTAAACCTCGGATAAATTATTCGCGACACAAAACGCCTTCAATAAGATTTACGGAATAGCATTATTGTGTCTGTCTGTGTGGCGAGAACGGGGGGGGGGGAAGGCAATAATTGACTACAGTGTTTTTATTTTTATTTCATACTAGTGCGACATAAATAATTCATACCAACACGACATTTATTTTTCATACTAAAATGACATAAATTTTCATACCAATGCGACATAATTTTTCAAACCAACGCGACATAAATTTTCAAACTACAAAATTATCCAAAAGAATTTCCACATCTCTGACCTAGTTGGGCCTGATTTTGAAGAATTGAGGCAACAAGATTAAAAGTATGAAATAATACCAAATCAATTTTTTTTGTTTGAGCTTAATTCTTTTCTACTGTCCTCTCTTGAACCCGTTTGCAGTCATTTTCTCAACCTAATGTTGAATATATGTTAAACATAAACATATTTCAAACTTATAATTCAAGTTTCCTCACTAAAATATGTTGTGTTATGCCAAATTACTATTAAAGATATTTTTGTTATGCTCATTTTATAATAAAGGAAGTTTGTATTCTTCTGTTAATGATTAATTAAGGAAGTTTGTACTCTTCTAAACTAATATAAATAAGGATGATTATTTCCCTTAAAAATGTAAAACTTGATTGAAGAGATTAACTCTTATCACATATAAAGTTTCATTATTATTAATAGCTTATTATGAATAACCTGTTGTAATTGTGGTGTTTTTATAATGGTAGGAAGTGAAAATGGCTAGGATATAAAGACATTGAAGTTAATGAAATATGATGATGTTATATGATGAATCAGGTGTGTGTGGTTGTAGTGATTAATTATGAGATGGTAGTATTATGATGAATATGAGTAGTATGAATTGTAGTAGATGAGGACCTAAAGAATGTGACAATGTATATATATATTTATAATGACATATCTTCGGCAAAGAAGAAGAGTTGTATAGTTATAAATTTTTTTATAAAATTTGTTTTGAATTCTCCCAATTTATATGGGTAGATTGGTAGCATACAATATGTTGTTCAACATCAATTGGTAGCACAAAGAATGTATCTTTCAACATAACCACTTTGAAAGTATTATAGGTACTCAGTCTGAGACCCCTACTCAGGTTGATGGTAGTCCTGAGTTACAACAGCTAAAAGCTGTCTCATTCCCATTTCCAAGGGGCCATAGTTTAGAAAGATCTCTTTTCTAACAATATGGTATAAAGCTACTAGCATGTTTACAGAAACCTTGATAGCTTTCTAAGGTTATCTTTGCTGTTGATTCTCTTACCCTTGGAGTTAATTGTTCTTTTCTAGATAAGTTTGACCGCTTAACTTTAGCCTTACACACCGACTAAACTCTTCAATTGCATTTAACGAAGGAGAATAAGCGGGCAAAAATACTAGTTCCATTCCACTCTGAGCCACCAATAACTCGAGGTCACGACGCTTATGGATGGCTGCGTTATCAAGTACTAAATACTTCATTTCCTTAAGTGCCTGGTTTGTTTCAATTTCTCTATGTTGAAGTATGAGTCTTCTACAATATATAAATGGTGTCTAATAACATAAACACTCTGTAATATACAATATTTTTATTTTTTATTCATACTAGTGCGTCAAAATTATTCATGCCAATTCGCCTTAAATTTTTCGTACTAGCGCGCGCACTAAACTACACTGAAAATCATTGTAGCCAGACTGTGTCGCGCTGGTATGAAAATTTTAGGTAGGATTGGTATGAGAAATTAGCGCGCATTAGTATGAAAGAAAGATAAAAATACTGTATGAAAAAAAAAAATAGAAATACTGTACACCATAGATTGTGCGCTACCGTGTGCTAATGGTGTTATGTGAGCTCTCAATTGCTGATTAAATACGATTCTATATTTGAACCTTCTGTACATATTTCAGGAATAACGTTACTCAATTATACAGTATAATATATAAGTAAATGTTATATTCAAAATAGAAAGTAAACTTGATTAAATTAATAAACTAGTATACAATAAATAAAAGGTAGAGAGATATTCAATGGTTTATATAACCTTTAAATTAAGTCTCCTTAAAATGAAATAGCAATGCTAAACCGTAAACCCTGTAAACGTCTGTATCAGGTATTGATACATAAGTACGAATGCATATACGAAAACTCGTGTAATAACAGGTGTATTATGATTGATTTTTACCTTCTTAGGAAGATGGACTAATTGTGACACGTGGCATTTGGGTGGCTGTGTAGAGCTACAAAACATATATAAGTGGTTATTTTTGTTGATTTTATACTTTTTATATAGTTGTTTTTGAAATTTAGTTTATTCTACACTAAATTTTGTAGTAAAACATCACTAATTTTATAACACAAATAAAGTAAAACAATAAAAATATACATTTTGCAACATTGAAACAAGTCGGAAAAACTATATTTTGATAAGAATGGCCTGATATTGCTTCTGTAACATGGCTGGAATGGAGACTTACTAAACATTTAGACGATGATATGGAAGAATATGACTATGATGTCCAATCAAAACTGGTTGATAAATATTAAATTTGGATACCGTTTTGTGTACTTCTGATAAGCGCAAAAAAAAGGACACCTCAATTTAGACAGCGCACAATTGTGTCAAACTTTAATGCATGATCTCCAAAAAAACAAAAGACTGTCCATTCATTGCACGGCACCACCAGCTAATAAGAGCCACATATGAGAGATAAAATGATAACAAATATTACGTGACTTATCTAATATGAATACTCCAATCACTTTCAAAGTAACTTTACTGTGGCTCCTTCTCCGCTCGCTATAAATAAGCTTTTGTTTCCCAAGGCATACGCTTCACAACATTGCTTGAAACTTTACAACTGCAGGAAGCAATGACCGATACTAACATTGAAGAATGGTTTAAAGACTATGAACCCAAATACGTGGAAGAGGTCAACGTGTATCCCAACATCACCACGTTCAATAGGAAATTGTACACTTTTGGACCCTCAGAAGGTGAAGTATACATTAAATTTAAATCTTACGACGCTAACATCAAGTCTTATGATGAAGTATGCTATTTGGATACAAAGTCATGTGTTTGGAGAGTAGCCGAAGACAGATATATATGTACGGTACACTCGAGTGATGAAACAAAAGTGGCCATAATTGGTGAATTAGGTCATCGTTACATCCAAAAGAATAAGTTTGATAGTTACAATTTGAAAATAAAGTCACCAGAAGAGTGGAAAGTGGTGCCTATTACAGAAGTCTATGATTATAAAACTGTTACAGCTGAAGAATTATGCAAAAATGCACAAGCCAGAATAACATTGGGGTTTGAAGATTATTTTAACCAAATAAGAACAGGTACTGTAACCGACCACCCACTGTCACCAGATGATAAGAAAAAAGCTGGAAGTTCGAGCTGACTAAATAGATAATCTACGGAGAAGAGTATATTACCAGGTGTTTGACATCGTCTTAGGCTGCAACTTCCTTTGACTTGGTAATCGGTGTCATTTTCGGCTAGCTCTGTCTTACGGACTTTAACTTTATAAAACTGTTTAGTTCTTTTACACATGGTCACTTTTCTAAACTAAACTACACAATTGTAGAAAAACTCCATCCGTATTTAATATCAAGATACTTCATCTATTTAGAACACACTCCTGGCTCCACGAACTCAGCAGAGAATTCGATCTGTTGAACATGGGAGCAAACAACTTCAGGGTTTATACAACAACCACCCAACAAACGCAAGAAGTTTTCAATTGTATTAGCTTCAGTTCCTTTGTTTTCTTTTTTGATCAACTTCTCCATTTCTCCTATATTGCGATTGATAGCGGCAGAAGCAATACATGTATTTATTAAGTATATCATAAATATCTTCCTTGTTAGAATTTTTGGTTATCTTGAGCTACTTTGAATGGTTACGGCTCTCTGCTATGATGACAGTCATCGATATTGTTCAGCCGAGTAGTGGGCAATATATACATTTGATGCATCCGCACTTGAACTACACAAGGCAATTTTTTATGCGCCTCAGTTCACAAAATTCTCTTCAAAAACACTTTGCATAATGAAACGACAGAGACATGATGTCTTTCTCGTAACAATAACGGAGCATCCAGAATAATGGCTATTTTTTTGCGGAATAACATTTTGAGATGAAGAACTGTGGATACTAGCTAAAAATAGAAATAGAGTAAAAGGTGTATCGCGTAAAATTAATACTCATTTACTATCATTTGACAGGTAATTTGATGCCGTGGACCTTGTATGAAATCGCTTTAAGCGTTTCTACATGAACATTTATGAAAACAGTTTAAGCGTTCATACCTGAACAAGAACATGAAATTCCTCACATGAAATTCTAGACAAGTTTATATTCGTCAACTTTTCGAGAAAAGTCTTTCAGACTTTTATAATACTCTTTTTATATAGAATCTACACTTTTAATAATATATTTACTTTAGTAAACTAAGTTCCAAGAATTACAAACTAAATAGGTATATCATTAAACAAATTGTACTATAAAGCAACCTCTTAAATTAAAAATTCTCATCCATTACACAAACCAAGAGACAATAAGAACTATTAATTAAAATGCAAGATAATGTAGGGGCCCACGTGACGGCACTTATTCAAGAAGATATTCATCTTCATTTGTTTATACATTTATTTTGTTACCTATTTACCCCAATTGTGAGAATAGGGGCTTTGATACTTCTTTATCCTCTGATAAATTATGTAGATATTATTATGCCATTACAATAGAATATTGTACATACGAGTTTCGTTAAATGTTACTATTTCAATTGTGCAAGAAACACTTATGTGTCACAAAATTTACTGATAACACCGATTCAACCAATAGGGGATAACTTTGAACTATACAAAAGTAACTTCTGTGGTTATACTAAATTATTAGATATGTGTTGCTTGCTGCTTGTTCGAGGTAAATAAATACCGGTAATAACGATTAGAACCATTGACTTTGGGGGTGAGGGGATTTTTGTACAAACAAGATTAGCTTAACCTCGTATCTATGTTTTTTTTGTATCTAAGTGAAATTTGGTCCTTTTTTCTTTTGTTATGATTGTAGTGTCCATATTACACCAATTTTCCACTTCTAAAACGAAGCTGCGCAAGCACTTTTTGTGGTGTCTCAAACTTTCAGGATGGTCTGTAGAAGCTATAAAGCACCCTGGCTTCGTTTTAAAATTTTAGGATCTACAGTTTATGTATTACGTGATTCATAGTATATTTGTTTAAGTGAAATGCGCATTCCTGGTTACAAAGCCAGCTTTGTGTGAATATGTCAATGATTTCTGCTGCTGGTTTTGTGTTCGAGAGTTGAATTCACTCAGATTTTGAACTTGCACCTCTAAATACATTCACACAAACCACTCCACAAGATTCTACTAGAAATTGTGCATTCCTGTTTTGAGTTAATAGAAAACTCAATTAACTTGGGAGGGAAAATCTCCCTATCAAAAGATCAGTACTCAGAGTAGACAAATGGTAAATACATATTAGCGAAACGGAAGCACTTTTGGCACTTCCACGATAAAATTATAATTAGAAGTAATCTTCATTACAATGACCTATGTCAAATCTCAGTTTGATATTTAAAGAGGTGAACAAGTTGTACCGCAAATGTATTGATTGTTCTCGGAAAGATAATAGAATGAAAATGTTGTGATATAGATTTATGACTCCTATATATCAAGAAGCGAACGTGATGCAATACCTGGTTGTAATGACCTGATTCATGCGTGTGGTGATATAATATCTGTTTACAAGTGCTAAGCACGGTGTGTAAAACTACTAATAGAAACAAACATCGCATAAAGATAAGGGTGGTGACATGTTTCGAGTAGCAGATAGTTTTATCTCAAGGTTGATAAAGATATCCGCCCAATAAGTAGTTTATACCAAGCAAAACCTAAATGAAATGACAGACCGATAACTTGATCGATTGGTTGTGAAAAGAGTGTTGTAAAAGCGTGTACCACTTTTTGTCAAAATGTCGATGGATAAACTATAAACTTTTCAAGAATTTCCAGCCCATGCAGAAACAATAAAAGCCATTGCGTGCAGTGGCTCGAATTTCTTGGGTTAGCAATCTTAAATATGATAAGGTGCAAGCGGCCAGAAAGCTAATTTATTGGTCAACAATAGGATTGATTATGCTTCACGTCTAAAACTTTTCAAACTACTAAATGACAATTAAAGCAGTTGTGCCGTGTATGATTTATGGTGTCTATTAACAGGAAACAAATGAATACCATATTCTTTAACAAAACATTTTGGACTATAAATAGAGTAGTTAATTCCTCTGACTGAACAATTTTTACTTGGAAACTAAATCTTAACCCAATAAAGACATCAGAATTCACATTACCAACATACGTTAAATCAAGAGAAAATGAAAGCTGCTCAAATTTTATTTGTTGTGTTTTACATTTACACTAAATTAGTCTCTGCTCAACCATGCCAGGCACACTCTGATTGTGCTGAGGGCTGGGCTTGTTTGGGAGCTGAGGAGGAAGTTGTAGCCAAGGGAGTCATTGTTAAAAGAGGAACTTGTGTAAATGGTCAATAGGAGTTGTTGGATAGTTATCGTACTTACAGTCTCTTTATTTTTGTTTCATACTAGTGCGACATAAATGTTCATACTAACGCGACATAAATTGTTCAAACTAGTGCGACATAATTTTGTTTTATGTGATTTTGTTTCCCGTAGGAAAGAAAATTATTAATATAAGATTAAAAGGGATAATGAATTCCAAGCTGGAGTTACACACAAACAGATATGTAGATGGACTTGGAAATTCTTTTACTTTGGAGTCAGACCTCATGGATTTGGACAGTCAGACAGCTCCATTAGAGTCCTGTTTTTGTTACAGTGATTACAATGAAGCAGTCCCTCCAACTAAAATTGAAGCTGACAATTTACATTCCAATATGGAGTGTGATGATGTTGACGTAGATGTAGCCGTTAGCCCTGAACAGGATAAAAACTGTAAATTTAAAAGAGGTCCATACAGATACTACTCTGAAGCAGAGAAGCAAAGATTCTGGCAACTAGTTATCGAACAAGGGTCTTCTGCATACAGAGCTGCACAAGCAACAGACATCAGTTTACAAATAGCTTATACTTGGAAAAGAAATTGGAATCGCCTTATTGCTAACGAAATTAATGGTATCTATGACAAACCTAAAAAGCGTGGTCGTAAACCTCTTCTCTCTGAAGACCACAAAAACTATTTGAAAGAGTTGGTTCTTTCTGACCCCACTGTCACCGTAGACTTCTTGTTGAATAAACTAAGGAGTACATTTGAAGGTGTGAAGGCAAGTGAATCTACTATTTATAACTTTCTTATCAAGGTATGCAAATTTAGTCTCAAGAGACTTTCTAAATGGTCCATGAGACGGGATCTGCCAGAATTAAAACAACAGAGATTCGAGTGGGCACTTGAGAATAAGGACAAAATTGACCTTGAAAAGAATTGTGTTTTCATCGACGAGGCTGGTTTCAACATCAGTATGAGACGGGAATATGGGTGGTCAAAAGTAGGTGAAAAGGCTGTCCTTAAAGTTCCTGTCACCAGAGGTCTCAATGTGTCATTCTTGGGTGCTATCTCTCCAAAAGGGTGTATTGACTTGAAGGTGCGACTCCCAGTCGAGAATGCTCCTAACAAGAAGAGAAAAGTTAATTCCAACACTACCATTTCGGAAAAGAAGTCGAGGGTTGGTACCACAGCCGATCATTTCTACTCCTTTGTCAAGTCTGTGCTTAGAGAAATTGAAACAAACCAGGCACTTAAGGAAATGAAGTATTTGGTACTTGATAACGCAGCGATCCATAAACGTCGCGACCTCGAGTTATTGGTGGCACTGAGTGGAATGGAACTAGTATTTTTGCCAGCTTATTCACCTTCATTGAATGCAATTGAAGAGTTTTGGTCGGTATGTAAGGCTAAAGTTAAGCGATCAAACTTATCTAGAAAAGAACAATTAACACCAAGGGTAAGGGAAGCAACAGCAAAGATAGTCTTAGAAAGCTATCAAGGTTTCTGTAAGCATGCTAGTAGCTTCATACCATACTGTTTAGAAAAGAAATCATTCTAAACTGTATGGATCCTTGTGAATAGGAAGGAGACAGCTTTTGGCTTGGGAAAATAACTGCAAAAATCCCCCAAGAGAGGCGAGTAGAAAAGGACTAAGCTCAGACAAAAAAATTTTGGTTTGATATTATTTCATACTTTAAATCCAATTGCCCTAATTCTACAGAGCCAGGCTCAATTAGGTCAGAGGTATGGAAATTCTTTTGGGTAATGATGTAAATCGTTTGAAAATTTATGTCGCAATGGTTTGAAAAATTATGTAGCGTTGGTATGAAAATTTATGTCGTCTTAGTTTGAAAAATTATGTCATTTTAGTATGAAAAATAAATGTCGCGTTTGTATGAATTATTATGTCGCGCTGGTATGAAAAATTAATGCGCATTAGTATGAATAAAAAATAAAAAGACTGTAATACAATCAGATCTCAACTCACGTCATTGCATCGGGGTTAAAAGAGTGAATGAAGCAAGTGAATCTAGATTTCTTGACGATAAACCGATTATAGCGTCACGTGTACAGTAAAATAAAACTTTACGACAAGAAATATTCAGTTATATACAGGAGCGCATGTTCCAACATATGAGCCATATCATCAACCAACGAGAAACAAGTAGATGTGGAAAACTATATATGGAATGAGAACAGCTCTGTCTGTATGAGTAAGAAGCGAAGTGAAAGTTGGCGCAATTTTGTAGGTTCAAACGTGGTTTTTCTCAAGAACGAAAAGAAAGCCAAGAGACAGAATGATATCAAGGGCTCAGCCTCAAAGTATTTGGTATTTATTTATTATAACTCCGCTCATTCTGCATCTGTACCCTTTGGTTTTAAAAGATGTTAATTTACGTCGGAGTTAACGAACTTGTCCATTGATAAACTCCGGATAAACTCTCCCTTTCTTCCCCAAAACACAAAATGTTAGATAGAGAGAGCGAAAGAGAGAGGCGGATGAATGATCCGCAGCCGCAATGCATATAAAAAATAGAGAACAATAAGCACATAACGGAAGTTATGACTCTGAAATTACGGCAAATGGTACAAAACCCAACTTGTACAAGGCTTTATCATTTCCAATTCCATTTTGCAATTCCTTCTGTCCTTTTCTGTTTAGTCTCGCTTTTCGCTTTAGTTTGCGCGTGACCTTCGCCACCGCTTTTTGTGTCGGTTAATATTGCAGATACGTCAAACAAACAAAGACAGAAACAAATTTATTCCGGTTCTTTTTTTAGCGATTAGAAGACCCCCGCCTGATTTAGCACACGTATATTAAGTATATTATGTATATTATCAACAATGCAACCTCAAGTGATATGAACAAAAAAAAAAAGGAAAAAAAAGTGAGAAAGGGGCCACGTGGTCACCTCTTTAAAGATAATAATGAATGGATATCATCAGTAGATACAGTTGATTATAGTGAGGCAATTTGGCACCAAAGATAAAATAAGCGAATGCTCGTAAAATGTAAGAGTCAGAGGACTATAAATAGAAACATACGATTAACTTCATCAGGCACTAAGAAGTAAAATGATTCCGTCTAGTAAAGAGGCGTAACTCGTAAAGTAGAAAACGTGGGGTCCCACAATGTAAAGTAAATAGTAATTCCACCAAAGTCAAAAATATTGGAATTAGAACCAAAGGATTATACAACTGTTGTATGGAATATTTTCCATTGAAATAAAGTTAGACCTTGAGTTTTGAGGCGCAGAATTGACCCGTAAATGTGAATAGATCTGGCAAAGCTTCAGAGGTGTGATATCGGCCGAATACAACAATTCCCCTCAAAAGAAGATATTGATCTCGGCTGGATAATATTGGTGGTGATGAACAAATGGTCAAAAGGGGCACACCAATATTGTAGTGTACTTTTGCTCAATTTCTTGGCTCTTGCTAAGAAAAAAGAAAACAGATATTCTAGGCATACAAACTAACCGCTTGAAAGTATGTGTGTATGGATGTGGTCTTTGTTGCTAAGAAACTTTCCGTGACGCTACCAAATATGACAAGAAAAATATTAGACTTGGCATTCTGTAAAGCTGTTAGATATGGAACCAAAATGAGACAACATCAGAGCAAATGAAGCCGAAAACACATGACCCAGTAGAGTGAGTGTGTCCTTTGTAAATCAATATTATCCCTGACAAGAGATTACATTACACTTTGATGCATTTGTCAGCTTATGTATGGATGTAATAGTAGTATTCTCTCTTGGCCCTGTCAAAAAATGTAACATAAAAAGCTGTGGCCAGGTCCTGCCACTGTTTCTTTGTAATTATTGTTTGTAATTTGTCCACACAGATAAGCAATTGAATATGGACTTTGAGAATTGCAAAATAAAAGAAAAAAATTTAAAACAAGACAAAACCAGACAGCGTAGAAAAAGTTAAATCACAAAAAGCAGCAAATGGTGGATAACAAAACAATAGATCCTGTATATATAGCTAGCGGTTTTGTGTAATGAGCTGCAACTTTAAAAATTAATTAACAGAAATGGCACACTCCGCATAGATATTTTGATATATCAAAAACCCAATTCTATTCATTTATAGAAATTCTTTGAGCTTGAACAATTATAAATAGCTTGGTATATCCCCCCATCCCCTCACCTCTTTTTCAATCTTTCTTGATAAATTCTTCTTTCTTATCTGTAAGAAACTAGAACTAACAAAACAAAGTTTTTTATTCTACTTTACACACAACCTACACTTACAGTCCAAAACGTTATAATAATCGAAAGAAAACATAAAACTGGTTTTATATTATTCATCTTTGACGCTTTCCCTTTCGATAATAATAAATATTTACTTTGCTTTCTAAAACGAAAAAGAGTCTGCTTTTCATATTCATCAAATTTTTTTTTTCACTTACCCCCTTCCCCCCCCCCCCCTGTTCTTTTGCTTTTCAATCTAGTTTGCAAAAGAGTAGAGAAAGAAACTGAGCAGACTTGCTAATTAATAAGAGACATTGAGATACTACTAAAATACACAACCTCAAACAATGTCAAACTCAAAAGAGAACTCATCAATAAGCGACTCACAACGAAGAAATACTGACTCTTCATTATCAGAAAAATCAATGACAAACACAGCACCAACTACCAAAAACAACACCAATAAGGCTGATGACCAAGGTATGGTTTCACAAGAGTACTATAGGCTACCAGTTGAACAAGTTGCTAAAGAGTTCAACACCAATGTACCCGATGGATTATCACCAAAAGAAGCTGAATCTAGAATTTCAACCTATGGTCCAAACAATTTGGGAGAAGAGGATTCCATTTCATACACCAAGATATTGGCTCATCAAGTATTTAACGCCATGATTTTGGTGTTGTTTATCAGTATGATTATTGCTCTTGCTATTAGAGATTGGATATCTGGTGGTGTTATTGGGTTTGTTGTTGGTATCAATATTGTGGTGGGTTTTGTTCAAGAAGTTAAAGCTGAAAAAACCATGGGTTCATTGCGTAATTTATCATCACCAACAGCCAGAGTCACTAGAAATGGAGATGATATCACTGTTCCAGCAGAAGAAGTTGTCCCTGGTGATATTGTTCATGTTAAAGTTGGTGATACCGTTCCTGCTGATTTAAGATTGTTTGATTCAATGAATTTGGAAACTGATGAAGCTTTATTGACAGGTGAATCATTACCAGTGCAAAAAGATCACACAGTTGTGTATGATGATTATTCAGTACCTATCCCTGTTGGTGACAGATTAAACTTGGTTTATTCTTCCTCAATTGTTTCCAAGGGAAGAGGGTCCGGTATTGCTTATGGAACTGGTTTAAGTACTGAGATTGGTCAAATTGCTCAATCATTGAGAGGAAACTCTGGATTGATTCGTAGAGTTGACAAGTCAAATGGTAAACCTAAAAAGAGAGAATATGGTCGTGCTTGTGCTGGAACCATTTATGATGTTGTTGGAAACATTCTCGGTATAACTGTTGGTACCCCTTTGCAAAGAAAACTTTCATGGTTGGCCATTTTCCTCTTTTGGGTGGCTGTTGTATTTGCCATTGTTGTTATGGGATCACAAAAGATGAATGTTAATCGTGAAGTTGCCATTTATGCCATTTGTGTGGCATTGTCAATGATTCCATCGGCATTGATTGTCGTTTTGACCATTACTATGGCTGTTGGTGCTCAAGTTATGGTTTCCAAAAATGTTATTGTTCGTAAATTGGATTCATTGGAAGCATTGGGTGGTATTAATGATATTTGTTCAGACAAGACTGGTACTTTGACACAAGGTAAGATGATTGCCAAAAAAGTTTGGTTACCCAATGTTGGTACTTTGGAAGTACAAAATTCAAATGAGCCATATAATCCAACTGAAGGTGACGTCAAATATGCACCATATTCACCATTTTTCATCAAGGAAACTGATGAAGAAATTGATTTCAATAAACCATATCCTGATCCAATGCCACAAAGTATGCATGACTGGTTAATGACTGCCACTTTGGCCAACATTGCCACTGTCAATCAAAGCAAAGACGAAGAACTGGGTGAATTGGTTTGGAAAGCCCACGGAGATGCTACTGAAATTGCCATTCAAGTTTTCACCACCAGATTGGATTATGCTAGAGAATCATTGGTTGATGGATTTGAACACATTGCTGAATTCCCATTTGATTCATCAATTAAAAGAATGTCAGCCATTTACAAGGATAAGAAAACTGGTGAGACTAGAGTCTACACCAAGGGTGCTGTCGAAAGAGTGGTGCAATTGTGTACCACTTGGTATGGTGAAGGCACAGATGATTCACAAGAATTGAAGGAATTGACCGATTCTGATAAACATTTGATTGAAGAAAACATGACGGCATTATCATCTCAAGGTTTAAGAGTGTTGGCTTTTGCAACCAGATCCATTGATGGAGATTTTGATGATCGTGAAAAGGTTGAAAATAACTTGACTTTCCAGGGACTTATTGGTATCTATGATCCTCCAAGAGAAGAAACTGCTGGATCTGTCAAATTGTGTCACAGAGCAGGTATCAATGTTCATATGCTTACTGGTGATCATCCTGGTACTGCTAAAGCTATTGCCCAAGAAGTTGGTATCTTGCCTCACAATTTATACCATTACTCCGATGAAGTTGTCAAAGTTATGGTTATGACTGCTAATGAATTTGATGCTTTATCCGATGAAGAGATTGACAATTTACCAGTGTTGCCCCTTGTTATTGCCCGTTGTGCCCCACAAACTAAAGTACGTATGATTGATGCTTTACATCGTCGTCAAAAATTCGCTGCCATGACTGGTGATGGTGTTAATGATTCGCCATCGTTGAAGAAAGCCGATGTTGGTATTGCCATGGGTATGAATGGTTCTGATGTTGCCAAGGATGCTTCTGATATCGTTTTAACTGATGACAATTTCGCGTCAATTTTGAATGCTATTGAAGAAGGTAGAAGAATGTCTGCCAATATTCAAAAATTCGTGTTGCAATTGTTGGCTGAAAATGTCGCTCAAGCATTGTATTTGATGATTGGGTTGGC
This sequence comes from Lodderomyces parapsilosis, assembly GCF_000182765.1. NCBI lineage: Eukaryota > Fungi > Ascomycota > Pichiomycetes > Serinales > Debaryomycetaceae > Lodderomyces > Lodderomyces parapsilosis. The sequence goes on from NW_023503278.1 coordinate 1,259,517, forward strand.
ATTTATGGATGAGTCTGGATTTTCAGTTTTCCCCTTGTCTCCAGTTGAAGTTTTGTGGATTTTGGTTGTTACTTCTTGTTTCCCTGCCATGGGATTGGGTCAAGAAAAAGCCAGTGATGATATTTTGGAAAAACCACCAAACAATACCATTTTCACTTGGGAAGTGATTATTGATATGTTGGGATATGGCTTCTGGATGGCATGTTCATGTTTGCTTTGTTTTGTCGTTATTGTCTTTGGTAATGGTAATGGAGATTTGGGAGTTGATTGTAACTCGATGGATGCTGATGTCGATGTATGTGGCTTGGTGTTCCGCGGTAGATCAGCTTCATTTGCCAATATGACGTGGTGTGCTTTAATTCTTGCTTGGGAATGTATTCATCCTACTCATTCCTTATTTTACATGAGACAAGATACCGATAATCCATGGTGGAAACAAACCGCTATTGATTTATGGAGCAATCAATTTTTATTTTGGTCAGTCATTGGCGGATTTGTCACTGTTTTCCCGGTGGTTTACATCCCTGTTATTAACACCAAAGTGTTTCTTCACAAGTCCATTGGATGGGAATGGGGAGTTGCTGTTGGATGTTCGGTATTGTTTTTACTTGGTGCTGAAGGTTGGAAATGGGGTAAGCGGGTGTTTTTCAGAAGATTAACCAACAAAAGGGCCAATAATCCCGAATATGAATTGGAAAGAAATGATCCATTCCAAAGATATGCCTCTTTTTCAAGATCTGGTACCATGGAGAATCAAAAATTCTTGGTTTAGGCAGAAATGGCGCTCAGGAGGTGATGCTGCTGCCTTTGTACATTTTTACTTTTGAATATCATAGATTTTTATATATATATATATACATATTTAACACCGTTGCATTTTCATTTTATTCATAATATAACAAGCACGTAGGTTGAGAGAAGTGATTGCTTTTGATGCAGATCTTTTGTGGTGTCGTTCTCAATTGATATGCTGGTTTTGGTCGTTTAATCTCTCGTATAAGAAAGATGTTGCTGCATATGAGTGTGTATTTTAATTGCCCCACGATTCCTCACTCGTCCGAGGAACTTCAAAAAAAAAAAAAAAAAATTTGAACTGCAATTCTTTTCACTTCAACCACCAGACTGCCCCCTCTCATATTGCGATATGATATTCCGCAAATCGATACATAAACAAACTGTGCGTTTGCTTTCTCACTCTTCATTCCTCAGATCATCCTATAATCAAGTATCGAGAAAAACCGTTGCCGATATCCATCAATTTCACCAATCGCAAAAGCCAATCTCGGTGGTAACGGCCCATGATTTCATAACTGCCAAACTAGTGGATGCTGGAGATATAGATATATGCTTGGTTGGTGACTCGCTAGCGAATACCACATTGGGATACCAAGATACCAATGAATTGACCTTGGACGAAATGATGTACCATGTTCAATCAGTTCTGCGAGGCAATGATAGATCCCTAATTATTGCTGATTTACCATTTGGATCATTTGAAGCATCAGTGGAGCAGGCTACTAAATCAGCAATCAGTTTAGTTCAAAAAGGTAAAGTTCAAGGTGTCAAATTAGAGGGTGGGAATTCTGAAAATATCCCCACAATTGAAAAATTAATCTCAGTAGGGATACCAGTTATGGGACATGTTGGATTAACACCTCAGAAACACAATGCCATAGGCGGTTTTAAATTACAAGGCAAAGACGCAAAGGGGGCATTGGACATTTATCAAGAATGTCTAAATTTACAAAAAGCTGGTGTGTTTGCCATTGTGTTGGAATGTATTCCCAATAAAATAGCTCAATACATTACCGAGAACTTGTCAGTACCAACAATTGGCATTGGTGCTGGGCCCTTTTGTTCAGGACAAGTACTTGTGATTTCAGATATGTTGGAGTTGAAGAATCCTGAAGAAAGTCATATTGCTAAATTTGTTAAACCTTATGCTCAATTTTATCAAGTAGGAGTTGATGCTATGAAACGGTATAAACTTGATGTGGAAACTAAGCAATTCCCCTTGGCTGATGAACATGGATACAAAATTAAAAAGGATGTTTTTGAACAATTTAAACAAGAGGCGCAGAATCTTAAATAAAATAAATAGAGAGAGAGAGAGAAGAAAAGGTGTTCATAGAAAGTGTAATTTCCAGTTGTATATAGAGACTATGAATACAATAAATGTGGGTTATTTGGGTACTAGTACGTATCACTCGTGAGGTTCGACTAGAGGTCAGTGCCGACCCGTGATTGTCTCGGGTTCTCTATGCTTGCGCGGAGAAGGGGGAGAAAAAAAGAAAAAGAAAAAGAATCGGTCGAAGCAACTAATCTATTGTTCTTTGGAGGGGGTTGTGTAACTCAGCGGATATCCAAAAAAACCAAAAAAAAAAAAAAAAAGAAAAAGAGATAGCTTTCATAACAGCAAATATTGTCTCTTTGAGTAATAGCAATCGTAGTACTCTCCAGTCAACAGTACTGAGCATCGGTACAGAATTATAATGTTGTTGGTACAAACTGTAATCCGCCGTGGGTGCAGGAATTCCGGATATTCATTGAAGCGGAATATCAACGGTAGTGCGCATTTGCTGTATTATATAAATCATCATCATTCCAACACGAAGAATTTATCACCTTCATCCACATCAATTGCAATCAACAATAACAACAACAACAACAACAACTATCGAAACTACTCTTTTTCCACGTCAATTGCAGTCAGAACAATGGTTACTATCAACAATAGTTTTCTTGTGAACCACACTTGTCTTAGAATCAAGGATCCCAAGTCTGTTGATTGGTGGCAAGAGAAAATAGGAATGAAATTAATTGCTACAATTCCATTTGACACATTCACATTGTACATGTTAAACTATGAGACTGAAAAGAATAAACACTTGAATTGGGCTGCACGTGAAGGTGTTTTGGAGTTGTGTTATAATCATGGTGGTACTGAAGAGATTAACAATGGAAATGGTGATAAAGACAAAGGATTTGGACATGTTTGTATTTCTGTTGATAATATTGAAGCTGCACAAGAACAGTTTTTAGCCAATGGTGTTAGATTCAAAAAGAAGTTATCGGATGGACGTCAACACAATATTGCGTTTTTGTTGTCTGATCCAGAGGATTATTGGATTGAGGTGATTGAAAATGGAATTGATAAACAAGAAAACAAGACTGAGATATCTTCTTACAAATTGAATCATACCATGGTTAGAGTCAAAGATCCAGAAGTGTCATTGAAATTTTACCGATCATTGGGATTCAAGTTATTTTCCAAAAAGGATTTCCCAGAGGCAAAATTTAGTTTATATTTTCTTGGTTATAACCATGATGCAAATTTCAAAGAGGGCACAATGTCATGGGAAGAACAACTGAAAAGAGAATCCATATTGGAATTGACTCACAATTGGGGCACAGAATCTGATTCAAGTTTCAAAGGTTATCATAATGGAAACAGTACTGAAAACGGTGAAGTACAAGGCTATGGCCATATTTGTATCTCGTGTGAAGATCCTGGTAAATTCTGTCAAGAATTGGAACAAGCTTATGGAGACAAATTGGATTGGTCTGTCAAATTCAATCAAGGTTCAGCTGTTAAAGGTATTGCATTTATTAGAGATCCAGATACCTATTCAATTGAGATTTTATCTCACGATCTTTTCAAAGACAGGATGGGTAAACTTTAGACGGGGATGCATTAGTAACAACATGAGTTTATAGTAATAACATTATGTCTACAATATTGATTATGTATTCCTGTGTAAAAAAAGTCGATCTAGATCCTTTTCTAAATTGCGAAAACACGGCGCTTACCGGTTTTGTTAGCTGCGAAAACACGGCGCTTACCGGTTTTGCTAGTTGCGAAATGAAACGGGAATATATTGTTGAATGACTTTTGTTGTAAATCGAATGATGTACGTGATCTAAGCTAGCTTGAAATAAGATTATCACCGTCGAGTTTAGGTTTCGGTTATCATCCCATTTGAGGTTATTATCCGGTTGTACTCATATATTATTCTTATTCTTATTCTTATTCTTATTATTATTATTATTATTACTAAGCTCCTCTCTTATTGCTGAGGGTAGTGTACTTTTGGTAAAATAATAATAATGTTTTTCATTGTGACGGCAAAAGCACACAAAGAAAGAAAAAGAACGTGCTACATACTACTTACTCTCTACTAACAGAGCAACATACTTCTATAACTTATCCAACAAGTCAAGGTGTATATATAAAAGAGCCATAGTTTTTCGCCACTTGCTTTAACTACACAATTCAATTGATTTTCGATTTTTATGATTAGGAGTTTATTACCCAAATCATATATTACTACTACTACTACTACTATTACTACTAGAACAGTTAAACCCCTTGTCTACAACAGATACTATTCAATCTCATCAAACATGGTTTCTACTCAAACTAAACAAAAAGTTGAACAATTGATCAAAGAACATCCAATTTTCATTGCTTCAAAGACTTATTGTCCATACTGTGCTCAAACTAAAAAGACCATTGAAGCTCTTACTAAGGATGCTTATATTCTTGAATTAGATGAAGAATCTGATGGTGGTGAAATTCAAGAAGCTTTGGCTGAATTGACTGGTCAAAAGACGGTACCAAATGTCTTTATTGGTGGTCAACATATTGGTGGTAACTCAGATGTTCAACAATTGAAATCTGCTGACCAATTGGAACCAAAGATCAAAGCTGCTTTATAAAGGAGATATACTATACACTATATACACTAACCATATGTAGTTTAATTTGACTTTATACGACTTTGAAAACTTAATCACCAATTTTTGTAAACGAAAAGGGTTATCGCGGACTAATGCCAAAGACAAAAATTTTCTCATTTCCTCAATCAACAAAGAATTATCACTTCGCAACTTTATTACCAATGTCCAACGTTAGTTTACAGATCAGACAAGCAGTTCCAGCTATTGATTCAGTAGTAGCTGACTATGCTGTTGGATACATTCAACATGTGTCTGATGCGACTGAAGATAGTGTTCGTGCTCAACGGATCAATATTTCTGATGAAATGGCCTTTTTGAACAGTTTGTTGATATCAGCAGGTGGTCCATCTGATAAAGTTAAAAGCTTGACTGACTCCATTACTCAACAGTTGAGTGAAAAATTGAAAAAGAATATGGAGAAATTGGCCATTACTGGGGATACTTCAAAACGTTTACTCGATATCAATGTATTGCAAAATAATACCAAAAGAGACATCAACTCGTCTTTGGCATTGTTGTCTGCCAGTAATGATATTGAGCATACTGGTAGAGTCATGGAAACCAGAGTTGACAAGAAAAAATTGGAGAAACAAGAGAGGAAAATCGCTAAAAAAGTTGCCAAACGTAACAACAAATTTGTCAAGTATGAAGCTTCCAAATTGTTGAATGAAAAACAAGAACAAGATTATGATTCATTCTTTCTTGAAATCAATCCTCTTGATTTTGGATCTAGCGCTGGTAAATCCAAAGATATCAAGATTGACAATATTGACTTGTATGTGGGAGATGGTCAAAGAATCTTGAGTGAGGCTTCATTGACTTTGGCTTATGGTAGAAGATATGGTTTAGTTGGTCAAAATGGTATTGGTAAATCCACTTTGTTGAGAGCATTGTCTAGAAGAGAATTGAATGTCCCTAAACACATCACCATTTTGCATGTTGAACAAGAAATTAGAGGTGATGATACCCCTGCATTACAAAGTGTTTTGGATGCTGATGTGTGGAGAAAAAGTTTGTTGCAAGAAGAACTGAAGATCAATGAACGAATAACTGAAATTGAAAACTTGAGAAAAGAGTTTGATGAAGAGTCATTGGAAGTAAAGAAGCTTGATAATGAACGTGACGACTTGGAAAATCATTTACAAGAAATTAGTGAGAAATTGAATGAAATGGAATCGGACAAAGCTGAAAGTAAAGCAGCTGCCATTCTATATGGGTTGGGGTTCACAAAGGAAACACAAAATTTACCAACAAAGCAATTTTCTGGTGGTTGGAGAATGAGATTGTCATTAGCAAGAGCATTGTTTTGTCAACCTGATTTATTATTGTTGGATGAGCCTTCCAATATGTTGGATGTTCCATCCATTACCTTTTTGGCAAACTATTTACAAACTTATAAATCAACTGTGCTCGTTGTCTCACACGATCGTGCATTCCTAAACGAAGTGGCTACCGATATTATCCATCAACATTCAGAAAGATTGGATTATTACAGAGGTGCCAATTTCGATTCGTTTTATGCTACAAGAGAAGAAAGAATCAAGAATCAACGTCGTGAATATGAAAGTCAAATGGCTTATAGACAACATTTACAAGAGTTTATTGACAAGTTTAGATACAATGCTGCTAAATCACAAGAAGCGCAATCACGTATCAAGAAATTGGAAAAATTGCCTGTATTAGAACCCCCTGAAGACGATAAAGTTGTTACGTTTAAATTTGCTGAACCTGATAGTATTTCACCACCAATCTTGCAAATGCAAGATGTTAGTTTTGGGTATGATCCAAACAAGTTACTTTTCAAAAATGTCAATTTGGATGTGCAAATGGATTCAAGAATTGCATTTTGTGGTGGTAATGGTACTGGTAAAACTACTCTTTTGAAACTAATTATGGAACAAATCACTCCCTTGGAAGGATATATCAACAAGAATGGACGGTTAAGAATTGGATATTTTGCTCAACATCATGTTGATGCCATGGATTTGTCACTTTCGGCAGTTTCTTGGATGAGCCAAACTTTTCCTGGGAAAACTGATGAGGAATACAGGCGTCATTTAGGTTCATTTGGTATTACTGGTCCCTTGGGTTTACAAAAGATGCAATTATTATCAGGAGGTCAAAAATCGAGAGTGGCATTTGCAGCATTGTGTTTGAATCAGCCCCACATTTTAATCCTAGATGAACCTTCTAACCATCTTGATACCCAAGGTTTGGATGCGTTAGCTGAAGCAATGAGAAATTTTAAAGGTGGTATATTGATGGTTTCTCATGATGTTGCAATTATTGATAAAGTTTGTAATGAGATTTGGGTGGCTGAAAATGATACCATTTCGAAATTCCCTGGTAATATTCATGATTATAAAAAGCATATTCTTGAATCAGCCAATATTGCAGGTGTTGTAAAGAGACATTAATAAAGGGGTGTGATAGAGTTATATAGACTTAATACAACATTTAGGCTGTGGATTTGATCTTTTATTGCCGAGGTCGATGACGTTGAAAGTGCGACATTTAAAAAAAAACCCCCCGAAACCAAAATCTCACTTGCATTCGTATATATTTAGAACAACTTCAACAAGATGGCCGTATTAGGATCTATAGGGCTTAAGTTCAAGCTAGGGATAGGAATCGTTTCAATCTATGCTTCATTTGAAGCATACATGTTTATACGGACTCAATATGTCATCAAATCTAGAAAAGACGAGTATCAAAAGTTGCTCAGGCAGCAGGAGCAGCAACAGCAACAGCAACAGCAACTGAAAGCACAGTTACGGACACCTCAGCTTGGACAATCCGGTGACCTAGACTATTCCAAATTTAAATCGGCTACTGTTGCAGGAATGTTTATCAACCCATTTGACGAGTACAGGCCGCAAACGGCTTTTGAATTTGTCCTTGTTCGAATAATGGAACTATTTGAACTGTTGTATGGGAACATGTTTGAAAAACATGCCAAATTGCCTCATCCACATGACGGTGCCGTTGATGTTGAAGATGAATTAAAATTGTTCAAACCCAATTTGGAAAAATATAGAACCAATTCACAAATTCTCCAGCAATGTATCACGAGTCATGATTTCCAGGCCTTGTATCAGAAGCAACACAGTAGTGGGATTTTGTTTAGATCTACACTACCCTCCATCAATCACCAACTTTTATTCACTTGGTTGGGCCAGTCATGTACATTATTTCAAGTTTCAGGAATCAATTTCTTGACTGATCCAATACTAAGTGATCATTTGATTACACCTTCATTGGGTCCGAAACGATTAACCAAATCACCGTTATCTTTGGATGATATCAAATACGCAACTAATAACAATCTTAATTTTATTTTAGTTTCTCATGATCATCCTGATCATTTGGAAATGGATCTTGTTGATAAAATACGAAATGAAAGTTATTGGATAGTGCCATTGGGGTTGAAGAGTAAATTAGCGCGTAGAGGAATTCATAAGGTGATTGAATTAGACTGGTGGGACACGTTGGATATAACGAAATATATCACCCAGAACGACACCAACAGCAACAGCTCCACCTCCAACTCCACCTCCACCTCCACCTCCAGCAATAATTCTGGTTTCCATGACAAATACGAGATTGAATGTGTTCCATCGATGCATTGGTCAGGACGGTACGTTATTGACTCAAATAAATCACTATGGTGCTCATACATTTTGAAACGTAATGGGCAATCAATAGTGTATCATGCTGGAGATACAGGATACCTGAAGGAATTATTTGACGTTATTGGTGCCAAGAATGGACCCATAACGTTGGCATTGTTACCCATTGGTCAATATTGTCCTAGTTGGCATCAAAAACCACGACACATTTCCCCCGAGGAAGCACTACGCGTAACACAGCAAGTGTCGGCAATTTTCATGAAGGGAATACATTGGGGTACATTCAAGCTTAGTGGCGAGCCCATTTTGGAACCGAAGAATTTATTATCGAAATTGGCAACCTCTATGGGGAAAGCCAATGAATACCAAGTACCGCAGTTTGGATTAACGTATTTATTTGATTTAGAGCATAATAAAGAGATAGAGTTACATGTATAGAGAGATAAAGAGAGTATCGAAAACAATAAAAGAAAATCATCATAAAAATAAAAAATGAGTTGATCAAAGATTCCCAAAGTAACCCTTTTGTTCCCATTTTCTGCTATTTACATATATGTGTACGTTTTTGATTATCTTTAGCTGTTGTTATTCGTGTTCGTTAGTCGTAAACTTCCTGGTACCAGATTGAATCACATCCAAATCCCTTCCACGGAGCAATCGTCCACCTCCTCATCCTCCTCATCTGGTATTTGTATTCTCTTACCCCTTCTCTCTCTCTCTCTCTCTCTTTTCTCAATCTCTGTAAATAGCAGTCAACTTAGCTCTTTGATTAGCAACCATATTCCTTTGCATCTCCATATACTTTGGATCAGATCTAATTACTGATCCAATAGACATAAACAAACCAAATGTCCCCACTGATCCCATTATATACTGACCAAGTGTTCTCATTACACCATTGGGTCCAGCACCATTTTGCAAGATTGAAAACCCGCCGAATAAGACACCAACACAAACACCAACGGTTGAGCCCATTAGAGCACCCATTTTGAACTTGTCCCAGTTTGATGGTTGGTGACCTACATATTGATACTGTTGGACTGGTGGCATTTTGTATCTTTATCCTTGTTGCTTTGATATATTTGCAGATGTAGTTATTGTCTTGCTCCTAGAAATCGATTGACTCTCTCCTCGAGTGATAGAAAGTTTTTTTTTTATTTTTTCATCCAATTGCAAAATTGCAAAATAAACACGACCCTCAAAATGACAGAGAGAGATTTCATCACAATCTTTGACCTTCTTTGAACCAAAGACTTCACCAGCCAACTCACTCACAACGAGTTTCTTCTTGCTATCCTTTTTTATAGAGCACGACAGGAGGGATAATAGATACAATTAGGAATAATCATGGGATCCAACACTTCAAAACCAGAAACAAAAGTTTTTACACCAACCACACCAGTTGACTTTAGTTCAACTTTTTTGTCACAATTGGAACAATCTCCAGAGGTATGTAATTAGACACACACAAGTTATCCACTAAAACGCTCAATTGTTGACCCAATCGAGAAAGAGGTTCTAGCTTTTTTAAAAAATAAAGCCCAATTACTAACTAACCTTCCTTTTTTCATAGTCAGACTACTCTCGAGCTCAATATACTGAGAAATATATTCAAGATAGAGTAGCTCAAGAATTGCAAAAGTTGGAACAACAAACCATCAAGAAATTCAAACAAACCACCAATGATGCCATTGCCAATGACAAGAGTGATAGTAGTAAATCCAAGCTTTCAGTGGCTGAATCAAGTGCCAAGATTGCTAAGTTAACTCAATTATTGCAAGAGAATGCTAAATTAGAACAAGTCGATATAACTCCTCAAGTTAAAGATTCGAGAGAGCAAGTCATAAAGTGTTTAAAAGATAATCAAGGCAAGAGTCTTAATTGTTGGGATGAAGTTGAAACTTTTAGAACATTGGTGAGAAACTTATAGACTGTTTACAATCTTCCCTCAATTTACTCTTGAAACATTGGAGTTTTTCCCATTTGAGTGTATTCTCTGTCTCTCTCTCCCTGTATAATCTATAACGCTAATCCTTTATAAATCAACAACAACGCCGAATCACTTTCACCACCACCAGCTAACGTAGCAATTTTTTCTCTCGATACCGAACTGACCTTGTCATCATTGAATAGCCACCAATTTTCACCTTCGAGGTCATTAGCGTCTTTTACATAAGCCTTGTAATGACCGCCATCTGCACTAGCCCCCATATGAGTTATTATTGCATTGAGCTCATACACTGAGGATGGGTTTTCAGTAGTTGTTTCAAAATTGACTCCGGGAAGCGCTGTCGACAAATCATCTTGAAACTTGCTCTTTATTGAAGCAATTTTCAATTCTTCATCCTCAGTGTTGATGATATCTTTTTTAGCTTTTTTGAAATCCCGTTTTATATCCAAATTATCCTTTTCCACTTTTCTAATTATATCACGATTCTTATTCTTCTCCTCCTTTATTGAATCATCCAAGAATTCTGAAAGATCCAATTCAAACGGGAATTGAACTTTTCTTAAAATTTTGGACTTCTTATTGATATCTCTCCTCCAAAAAAATCTAATGAAATGAACAACTAAAAATTTGGGTAATCGGGTGATCTTTTTCGAAACTTCATATTCAGAATCTGCATTCAATGCTTCATTATGCTTGGTGATGGTTTCAGTTAATCCACCAAGAATACCATCTCTCAAAAAATTCGTCTTGATATCAATATGGCAATTCAATTTGAAGGCATCTTCCACACCAAACACTGGTTCTTCCCCAGGGTTGGATAAACTCTTTGTCTCTACTTTAAATTCAATTTTAAACAAATCGGCAATCTTCAAATTCAGTTTCAACGTAGTCAAGATTTGTGAAAATGCTTCTTCAGCATCCTGTTGAGCATAAATCCCATTTCTTTGTTCAGCAAATTGTGGGTAAACATTTCTGAAAATGGTTAAAAAGAGAGCAATGTTGACGCTGCCCTGTTTCTTCTCCATTTGTTGGAAAGTATTTCTCAATGCAATGGTGAAATTATCAGTTCCCTTGTATTCCAGAATATTGTTCCTCACATCATCAATTTGATAAAGAATTTGCAAACTTGAGTTAAGGTAACATGTATTTCCATAGTTTGGGATACCAACAGGGTTATTGTCCACTTTAGTCACATCTCCCATATCTTCAATGAATTTGGGTTTCTCAACCGGTGCTGCCAATTTGTCAGGTGTACCCAAAACCATTACTGGTTTACTAAAATCTAAAGTTGATAATAGCGTATCATCGTTTAGTTTGCCTCCCTTGACCAAGATCTTTTGTCTTTCTGGTGGAATCATGGTTTGTTCTTGAATCTTCTTTTTTAAGTCGATCCCAGTGTCATTGCCACCTATTTCGAACGTGTACGTCTTTCCGGCATTCTTGATAGTGACTTGGTTATATTGTTAGTAATCGCCAATAAGTACGTGCTTTTTACAGAACGTTTCCTATACGTACCCTTAGTGCTCATGTTTTCTTTTGATGGCAAACTGATGGAAATGTAAACAGTATTTTTTTTGGGGTTTGAAAAGTTCAACCCTTTTTTCTTCCGTCACATGAATGTTTTCTGTGGTTTTGCATCTACAAAATATCTTAAGTCATATTTAAGGACAATACTTGTATACTGATCTACTCGTCTAACAAGTTATATTGGTTAAGTAATATACAATCACCTCCTCGCTCCTGATCTAATCCATACATGTACAAGATCCCCTCTGAGGTGACAACATTGACATGCAAAAGATGATCCGAGGTGTTACCTTCCCCTTGGTTTACCGAGAGAGATTCTTGTGCTGTGCTCATATTATTTATCATTGCAATTGACTTTAAATCCTTGTTTTTAGCATCAATTTTGATGGAAGCAAAGTGTCTAGTGGGTTCCAATATCGAGGAAAATCTAGATGGCAAATAATCACCCATTTTTTGTGCAGCTTTGCGGCCCAAAGTTTGTGACGATCGCCTAATCAATCGAGCAACCGAAAGCCTATTTTGATCAACAACGGGAGCACTGGTATCTTCAGAGTTGACACTATTGAACGAATTGGATGAGCTTTGAGAGAGTTTTCTTTGTTTTGTGGGTATTTCTGCTTCTCCTTCATCTTCATCATCCACTTCCATGTTGTCATCCATGTCATCGGAATCGTCTTCTTCACCGTCTCGTCCAGTCTCGGGTTCTTCTTCGATAGTTTTGATCTTCTTTTTCTGTTTATTTTCCAAAGCTTCTTCTTCACCCAATCTGAAAATGTGTACTGTTAAGCTAGAGCTTGTGGCTAGGACATATTTGTTATCGTTGCTAAACAGTAATGAATAAATTTTTGTGGGATAAGACCCTCTTCGAAATTGAAACAATTTAACGCCTGTGTTTGTGTCAAAGACTCGTACAATTGTACCTTTATCAGATGCAGTAGCTATAAGCAGTCCATCACTTGAGAAACTCATGGCAGCAATATCATTCTTGTGGGCACTTATTGCCATGATTGGAAGAAACTTGTTTATATTGAAGATAATTAAATCTCCCTTGTTTGAAACGGCATTTGTTGTAGATTTGTTTGCATTGGACTTGTTTTGATGACTATTATGAAGATTTGAAAGTGTTTCTGTAGCACTAGGTGGAGAAGGGTATGCTAGTAAGCAATTGTTTGCGTCATAAGACACTGTGCATAACCCCAATGGGTTGGAATTTGTCTTTACCGTTTGTAGCAATTTCATCGTTTTGATTTCATAAATGTATAGTTGCGATTCCAAAACCACAATGAGATACTCATTAGTCAATTTAATGTTTAGTATTGAAGTTGGGAAAAACAATGAACATATGGTACTATTGGTTTTTGTATTTTTAATCTTTAATTCTCTAGGTGAAGATCCAATTTCGTTTCCTAATGGGGTTATTGCTATCAACGAAGTGGTGTATAGCATCTCTATTATATTGATACAGTCATCCTTATAAGAACAACATCGACCAAATTTTTGCTCCACATTGACAATCTTGTACCCTGTTTTCAAACCAAGTGCAACGCATGTGAAGTCCTGATTGAAGTTGAGATAAGTCGCTGGGAATTCATTCATGATATTTAGGGCTTGATATTGATGGCAATATGGAGAGCTTGGCAGTTGATTCGACCTTTGAACACTCTGAATGTTTCTCCAGAAGAAGGTTATGTTTCTATTTTGGCATTGTTTGTTTGTTTGTTTCTTTGTGTGCGCGTTGAAAATAAAAATAAAAATCACTCATTTTATTCTCACTCCGGGTCATTCAAGTAACAATGAAGCGCCAGTGCGTTCACTCCCAAGATAGGAAAGAGAAGTTCAACTTTAAAGTAAAGGAGAGATTTGTCTTTCATTCCATAGGCTTGTGCTAACCAATACCCACCAAAAGCCCTTAATTTTTTTCTGTTTTCTTTGTCTGGTGAAAAAAATAAAAAGTGAATTTCTTTCGCAACCAACGAAACAAATCCAGCAAAAAGCTTTGCTTTCAAGTAGCATCACAACGGAGATTAACATTTAGCCATTTAATTGCATAAAACGGCCTCAATATTCAATTTCACCCAAAGAAAAAAAAAGCCATGAGAAGCATGCAAAAAAAAAGTAAAGTGGGGCGAACTGGGAATCGAACCCAGGGCCTCTTCGAAATTTATGCTCAGGTATTTAAGCCCAAACGAAGAATCATACCACTAGACCATTCGCCCAGTTTACAAAAAGTTGCGCCTTGTTGAACGTACTTACACTAAATTTAGGGTGTTTTCTGGTATGTATTGGACTTTATAGCTCAGTGTTGAATCTTGCTGTTCTTCAGAATGAGATTGGAATGTGTTTAGTATAACTCTAATAATGTACCGAGTAATTCTCAATTAAAAATGGTAAGTATCTCAACATACTAAACTTTGGTTAACATAAGTTGTTGCAATTTGGTTGCAAATTTGGGGATAAATGAAATCAGAGTTTTACTTTTAATCATCAATTCTACCTTCCTCATTTATGAGATCGAACGACACAATTGCCAAAATCGGGGTTTGTAACAAGGTAGTGGTTACCGCGTCGGCTCTTGTTGATAAATCGTTCTAATCTATACTGAAAATCCAATACTATGTACCCACTTGAACTCTCCCCACCTCTTATATACACAAAGAGTATATCAGTATATCCAGAGCTTACACATCCACTGGCAGCTGTACTCGAAATCGTCTCAGACGAAGCCTATGAATTCACTATGAATGAAGTGTGCACCCAATTAGGTCCCCCCTCGCTACCACCAAACTCAAAGCCAAAAAATCACACCAAATAAAAAAAACATTCAACATAGCCAAAGAACAAAACACCACTTCAAAACAATGATTAATGGGTGTCCCAACTTTGCAATTGACTTGAATGTTGAAGATGAGATAGTAGACATTATTCAACTCCATCAAATAATCGCAATTGTCACGAAGACATCAGTTTATATATACCACCTGTACACCTTGTTACCCTTGGCAAGTCATACTAGATCGTCTAATTCAATAGAACTAAATGGTATCAACACTACAGCCAAGAAGAAGCTAATACATGAACCCCATGGCGGCAAACAATCAAAACTCAATTTGTTTATTCAGACCACTTCTAATTTTCTTGTGATTTATCAAATTAGTATTGATTATTCTCATGCGATTTATGAAGTACATAATAGCAATCACGAGTTGATTCAAGCTGCAGTACCGATGAATTACTCTCTGGGTAACTTCTCATTCACCAAATTTTTACAATCGGCAACGAAATCGTTTATGCAAGGAAAAGATGAAGATGTATCGCCAAAATTGGAAAATGTGGAGAGTATAAATAATAACTCCATAGATGATGAATTGGGAGGGTATGATATTGAACCAGTAAAGCTATCTGTATACAAAGTACTACAAATGGGGCTGGGTACTGGTGAGCAAGTTTTTTCGTTACAGCTGAATTCACATGAATTGTTTATCTTCAATTATGCACACGAGGCGAATGAAGAAGTAGACTCTGACTATTTTCAAGTTGTTGACTTGTCTAATTTTGAAACCAAACTCATTGATTTATCGACTTATTCATGGTTTAAAACCCCAGCCAAGAGGGTCTATTATAATCAGTATGGTGATTATTTTTTGTTGGTTACAAAAGCGGACGAAATCATGCGTTTGAAGTTTGACAAGGAAGGTGGGCTTCGTTCATGTACTGTTGGACTGGGCGATTTGAGCAATGTCTGTTTCAGCCCCTGTTCTAATTTGTTAATTGGTGAAGAAGGGGAAACCTGGAAGCTCTATCACCTCAAGGATGGTATATTGGAGAAATTGAAAACATTGAATTTCCCCCAAGGACGAGTGAATTGGTCCAGCTGTGGTGATTTCTTTGGCATAGTTGAAGACTCGGGGAACTGGAAACTTTTATCCCGATTCGGTAAAGTTTTATTTGATACACATCAAACTATAAATGAATTGAATAGCAAGCATAATCATTCAGAAGGATTCTTGAATGCAAAGACAATTTTGATTGGTGAAAATTCAAACACATTGTATGTAATTTCACAAGATTCATGCAAGCTTTACTACATCCCACTTTACAACATCGTCAATGATCTCGTTTACGATAAAAACTACATAACTGTAATTGAGAATCATCGAAATTTTGTGCGGTTCCCCATGTTACCTAAATTTCGACGGTTATTGCTCCACCATGATAACGAATCGATCGGGAGCTCTCCAACATATCAAAGGAAAATAATACTATCAAAAAGTCTTTTTGGTCAGTTATCAATTTCATATGGCGATCATTTAGCAGTTTCGACACCCATTACTACAGGTGGATTGACCAACCATATACTTTGGTTCAACTGCAAGAATCATTTTGCTGACCCCTTAAACATTATTGAGCAATTTTGGTTCCAGGATTATCTCATTGTGGTAAACAGAAGAATTCAACATGAATTTGAAGCTGACAAGGAGAAGCAAGAGCCGTTAGTGGACGAAGTAATTGTATACGATACGCTGAAAACCAAGTACGGAATGAGTGGAGAAAACATTGTATTAAGTAGCGATTCAGTGTTATGGAGATATGACTTTAAATGCACTTTTGTTGCCACTCAACTAGTTCACAATGGTGATGTGTCACATATAGTTGTTTTAACTACTGATTATCGATTAGTGGTACTTGATTTGGTAACTGATAAAATTGTCAATTTGGACTCACAAACAAAACACTATCGCATATTCATTTCCACAAACAAAACGGTACATTTAGCATCGCTTCAACATAAGTTAAACTTGCATGAAACGAGACAAATCACCATGATTGATAAACGTCACTTCTTATTCTTGTTACAATCGGGTGAACTTTACTTGTTAAAAAATGTGACACGATCATCTTCAATTAGCCAAAAGCCAACAGACGTTATCAAACCAAGCAACATGTACGACTTGATTAAGCTCAATTCGACTATTGAATTTTTCAAATTTGTAACAGTGCCATTTCAATCACCAGTCCAGTTCATTTACTTGTTCAATGGTGATCAAATTTTAATTTATGACGTTGACGAAATGGTCGCAAAAGCATGTAATAAACTACATGTAAATCAAGAAGATGCATTTGAGAGTGAAGACGAATCGGAACTTGTGCCTATTGCAATTGACACTGATGATATCTTGCCATTAGAGATTGAAACTGATCGGAATACAATAAACTTGATTGGATTGGAGAATTTAAGTCTGAGCTATCATCATCATGATTTTGTCATTAAGAACAAATTGGCACACAAATTGATATTGAACAATTTTATTGAATTTGATTTAATTCACCGTGGTGATTTGGAAAGCACATTCAACAAGTACAAGTCATTCGCCAATTTTCAATTTTGTTTAGAATTGTTACTTTTCAAACTTTTGGTAGGAGGAGAACAGCAACACCAACAACAGCAACAATCCTCCAATTTAACTTTGAAGCGACTTTTCCAATTGATTGAATTTACCGAAAGTCCTGAATCCATATACATCAATTGCTTGAGAAAGATTGAAGTTGCATATTGGAACAAGTTTTTTAATGTATTGAATACAACGCCAGTTAAGTTTATGGATCGATTAATTAAATTGGATAATGTTGAATTATGCTATCATTATCTTATCGTGTACTTGAATTACAAAAAGGAAGGTGAACCGGGTGACAATGAGAATAATGGAAAAGTGGAGGACACATATGAGTCCGGAACTGTACTGCATGCCAACGGAGGTGAAGGAGCAGCCCCTGATCAATTGAGTGGAGATGATAAACAAATTATTCTTCAGATTATTAAAATGCTTGCTGAGAGTGAGAAATGGGATTGGTGTTTCGAACTATGTAGATTCATCAAAATTTTAGAGCCATCAGGACAGTTTTTAAAGGAAATTAAAGCTGAGTTTGGTTAGAACAGGGTAGTATATATACCTATATAAATATGTGCTTTAATCCTGCATATAAACCAACCAACCAAATTATGTCATTTTGTAATTCTGTTTCAAACGAGAGAAAAATTATCACCAAATAATAGACATAAACCAGATTAGATAGACAGTGGCATAGAGTTTTCAAAAATCGGCGCTTATAATAGATACGTCTTCACTAATAAATACATCCAATACACAACAGAGCCCTTTCCAGTCATCATGACGTTAGCTACACAATTTGCCGAAACAACGCGTTATTCCGCCACAAACCCCGAATTAAGACGAAGGGTATTACAATTGTATCGCAGATACATTAGAAACTCACGAGAATTTGCCAACTTGTACGAATTGGATATGCCGGTGTCTAGTATAAAAACCAAGATTAGACAAGAGTTTGAAAGGCAAAGATTTGTTGATGATTTAGCCATCAAGAATGTCTTGTACATGAAGGGACAAATGGAGTTTCAAGAATTGATTAATTTTTGGAAACAACAATGTCATGTGTTGAGATATTTTGATGATCAAAATGCATATAATACTATTGATAAGAATGATTTCGTGAAGAATTTTTTAAGGGGAAACTAAAAGAGTATGCAAAAGTGATTATTTGAAGGTTGTTCTGGACTGTTGAAAATGGAGACCTATGTGTACAATATATATTACAAATGAACGATGACGATCGGAAGAGAAGAGAACTGTACAGAGCGAAAAACCTCTGTCTTGACAAGTAGCTTAACTTCAAAAGCACAACGACGTGCTATACAAAAGCTAATATATATGTAGAGGGGTATATATATATAAAAAAATGAAACACTATTAACCAAAAAAAAAGGGATAGAACCCAGTTAAGAGATGAGAAATGAAAGATTTGATATTAGAAGAACCTAGCAGAAAGCACTTTTTGATAGTAAGACAAGCAAATCATTTTTTTTTTGACTTATTCCATCACAGCTTCCTCCAACGGAACTTCATCGGCATAGTCCAAATCCTCTTCATCCACACTGGCTTCTTGGTATTGTTGATACTCACTAACCAAATCATTCATATTCGATTCTGCTTCAGTAAATTCCATTTCATCCATACCTTCAGATGTATACCAATGCAAAAACGCTTTTCTTCTAAACATGGCACTAAATTGATCACCAACTCTTTTGAACAATTCTTGAATAGATGTAGAATTACCGATAAAAGTAGCAGACATATCCAAATCTTTTGGAGGAACAGAACAGACAGCAGTTTGAACATTATTTGGGATCCATTCGACAAAGTATGAGGAGTTTCTGGTTTGAATCTTGTGCATTTCATCATCAACTTCCTTTACTGAAACTTTACCTCTGAAGAAGGCAGCAACCGTCAAGTAACGACCGTTTCTTGGGTCAGAAGCAGCCATCATATTCTTTGCGTCAAACATTTGTTGAGTTAATTCAGGAACAGAAACCGATCTAAATGATTTAGAGCCAATTGAAGTCAATGGAGCATATCCAACCATAAAGAAATGTAATCTTGGGAAAGGAACCAAATTAACAGCCAATTTTCTTAAATCAGAATTTAATTGACCTGGATAACGCAAAGAGGTAGTGACCCCAGACATAACCGAGGAAACCAAATTGTTCAATTCTGTGTATGATGGTTGTGGCAATTTCAAAGTTTGCTGACAAATGTTGTACAAGGCTTCGTTGTCAATACAAAAAGTTTCATCGGAATTTTCAACCAATTGATGGACAGATAAGGTGGCATTATATGGCTCAATAACAGTATCGGAAACTTTTGGAGATGGAACAACAGAAAATGTTGCCATCATTCTGTCGGGGAACTCTTCTCTTATCTTGGAGATCAACAAAGTTCCCATACCAGAACCAGTACCACCACCCAATGAGTGAGTAATTTGGAAACCTTGCAATGAATCACATCCTTCAGCTTCTCTTCTAACAACATCCAAAACTGAATCAACCAATTCAGCACCTTCAGTATAATGACCTTTTGCCCAAACGTTGCCAGCCGAGCTTTGACCAAAAATGTAGTTATCGGGTCTAAACAAATTACCAACTTTTGATGCTTTGACATTATCAATGGTACCTGGTTCCAAATCAACCAAAACGGCACGAGGAACGTATTTACCAGAGCTTGCTTCGTTAAAATAAACATCCAATTTGGACTTTTGCAAGTCATCAGTTCCAACGTATTTTCCACTGTTGTCTAATCCGTGTTCACCACAAATTGTTTCCCAAAAAGCAGCACCCTGGATAAAAAAGAATGTTAGTAAGACGACCTTATGGAGACAGCTCGACTGCAAAATAAACCAATGCTTTGCAGTTGTCGGCTTCCGTTGATCTGATACATACAATTTGGTTACCACATTGACCAGTAGATAAATGAATCTAAAAAAAAAAGGAAAAGTTAGTATGACGAATGTTTCAGACTAAAGGGTAATGATCTTCTCTGTAAAGACGTGAATGTGTTCGTGGGTGTATACCTGTGTATGTGCGTCTTTGCATCCATCAAAACACGTAGTGGCTAGATTGTATAAGTGTGTGGTGTTGATGGCAACCCTTCTTTAGTAGATATTATTTTGTTATCTTGAAGGAAAACTCACTTGAAACACGTTTTGAAAATCGAAAAAATCAATCCCCTCTGAGCCAATCCATACCACAAATGGGATGTGGATCAAATGTAACATACGATTTCTCTCATAGCTAATATAGATGAGTAACTCGACGAATGAGATGTGTGTAATTAACGGACTCTTTGTATAAATCTTTTGATATAAAAGTGGTTGTCTTTTGAATCAAATTTTTTTTTTGGTGTGTGTGTTTTGAGTTTTGAAGAGTAGTAGTGTTTCTTTTGTTTACATTTTTTTTTTGGTTTTTGTTTGGTTTATATGCAGGATGTCATATTAATATCAATATAGTAAGATACGCGACATTATCCATAATACCTACTCTACACGACACTAAAGAGATAAGGACACTCAATTACGTATTTGCTACGGCACTGTTAGTTCATGTGTGTGCATTTTGTACGGTTGGAAAGATAGTGCGTGCTATATCTCGACAATTACTCCAACTTTACTTGTTTGTTAGGTTGACGAAAGTATCACGTGACTGACACCTAACAATTGTTTACACTATTGCCTAATTGGGTTATATTGTTATCAGCCTTTTACCAAAAATCGATTGAAAAGTCCAAGAGACATGGCATCATAACAACTCCTACTTCTATAACTGGAGCAAAAGGAATCTGGCGCATAGTAGAACCATTTAATCATGGGTCCATGAAACATAGAAGAAGGGTAGGATCCACCCAGGAATAAATCTTCAAATCGCGTCCTACAACAAAGCGTCAAGTTCAACGAGCTAAAGACAACAAAAGTATACTTTTAACAAGTACTAAATTGAATCATCTAAATAACTGTAAAAGCATCAACACCGAATGTAAACAGTAACAACGACAAGAAAGATAAGCAAAAAAAGACAAAAAAACACTCCACTACTCCATTTAACTTCTTTTCTCTCAACCAAAACCAATTCCCCTTCCCCCAAACTCCAAAAATCAACGCCACAAATATCCCTATCCCCCTCCCACCATTTAATCATCCCCTCGTAAACACTTTTGATAATCGTCACTGTAGAAATTACCCATAACACAATAGTTCCCATTATAACAATCATCGGAGATTTGGGTCCCATTCTTGCTCTTGCATGTTGGAACTCCTGGACCATATCTATACTGAATGTCAGCAAACAATTGATTAAACTCAACATTAGATTCGTCTTTCAACTTGGTCAATACGTTTTCATGCCAAAATGTACCATTCAATGGTGCATCTTCGGGCCAAGTGTGATCTGGATCATACAAGTCTCTCACCGAGTACTCAAATTGCCAATCTGGCTCATCACCTCCGTTGGTAAAAGTCTCATTCAAAAGAGTGTAATAGTTGTAAGCATTGATGATGTTGAAACTTTCATTTTCGACTTCGTAATATCTCCATGATGGGTTATAATTACTTAATGGAGTAATTGATTGCGCCACCCATGACATATTGATGATATCTTCAGCACTTTGGGATGAGTTGGATGAGTAAAGGATATGAAACTGATCTTGATGAGTGTGGCCATAGAAAATATTGGCAATTGTGTATGGAGAAAATCTTTCAACTATTTTACCAAAGATTCTTGATTGTAATGGCAAAGTGTCATAGTCAGTTGTGGGAATATGTGCCATTATCCATACTCTTTGCCCCTTAGCTTCACTTTCCAACAATTCATTCACCAAAAATTCCCATTGACCAAACAAATCTGGATTAGTGGAAATGTCAATGTACGACCACAAGTTTTTCTGATAATAACAGTTGGAATTCAATCCAATAACTTTCAATCCACGATCAGTAACATACGAGAACCCAGCATAATGACTCTTGAGCTCATTGCGGTCCTTCTCCTCAAACCAACCATTGTTAATCCATAAATCAGCCATCAATTCTTCATTCCAATGATACGAATTGTTGAAATCGTATTGTAATGGAGAAATTTGTCCATAGGGAAAAGTATCATGATTACCCAATGAGGGCAACACTGGGATGTCATCCAAGTAATGCTTGAACAAGTTGAATGACTTGATTTCAGCCTCCTTGGTCACCTCCGGGGAGCAATGGATAACGTCGTGATCAACTAAATCACCAGTGAACACAACAAACTCAAATTTCTTGTCCTTGTGGGCTTTAGCAACTTCCACCAATGAATTATTCATCAACACTTCTGGGGAGTCAGCAAGATATGCACCAAATGTAGAAGCAGGTACATTTTTAAAATTCCACCCTCTATATTTTGGAAAATCATAGTAGTCACCTTTAATATAAGTGTTGTTTTCATCGTAATGAGCATTAGGATAAAAAGACAAATCAGCAAGAGATACATTGGGGTTGAAAGTTTTGTAATACTCGGTGAAATTGTACTCAACACCAGGCAATTCTTTATTGTAAGATTCGGGCAACGCACACGGAGTTGAGGTACAATTTGCCTCTGCACCTACTTCATATCTTAACTGAATGTGGAAATCAGTAATGTGCAACACATTAAATCTCTCGGTATTGTTAGTATAATTTGGTTGAAAATATTGATGTGGTTGTTTAGCGGGCCACCAGTTTTGAATACCATAAAATTCATCAACATCTTTGGTCTCGGGTAACTCACAAGCTCCTTTTCCCTTGAAAAAACAATAGTATTCCAAATCCAAGTCACTGGACACATTAACATTCTTCAACAATTGAATAAAATCATTGTCGTAGAAATTAACAGCAACTCCTGAAGCTACTCCTGAGTCATAATCTTGATTAAAAGTTTCAAAATTCTTGGAATCGGTAGTGACAAAGAAATCATTGTTATCACATTTACTTTCTTTACCATCATGTTGGATCAAACAATGCTTGAAAAGTAATAAACTAACCAAATGAGACTTATCGGGGTACTCTTGAATCAAATTTTTACCAAACTTGATTCTGTTTTTGCATTGAGAACATTCGGATCCAGTGGCATTGGTTAAATTTTTCAAATGTAAATTGATGAAATCCAACTCCGGTGCACTCAAGTCACTGTAAACAGGATCAATCAAGTTATTAGCTCTTTTGGCAATCGATGCTTGAATGTCAAGAGAATCCAATCCAGGAACAACATGCGCCGTGACAAAGTAGTTGGGTAACAAACACACCAATATGGCACTCAAATAACTCAATTGAAACCAGTTCATTTCTTCACTCTGTGCGATAAAGACCAAATGCTTCTTTTAGATTGCAGTTTTATTGATATGTTGGTGAAATTTTCGTGGTAAGGTGAACCAAACCACCATTTATAATTTACAGTTTTCTTCGAGGAAAACTGTAAGGACCAAAAACAATAGGACTAGGACCAATTACAGTATTTCATTGTTCTTTCATTGGTTAGAAAAGTGAAAAACCCTCCCACGATGCATTAATTCATAATTTTGTAATTATTAATTTTTAATTGAAACGTGCATTGTTTCCAATCGTTTAATTCTCAAATTGAGTTTTCAGTCTTTTGTTTTCACTCTAAATTGAGGTGCACGTGGCTCGGTCTTTGCACCCAATATCAAATTGAATTGACAACAATCTAAATCAATAATTTTGTGTGATTGGGAAGGGAAATAACCGGAAATCTGATTCCATTTTTTCAAACGTAGAATAAAAAGGAGAAAAAAAAGGGGAAAAAGTAGGCGGTCTAGTTTTTTTGGATAGCTTCATTTTACTGTACAAAGGGAGACTGAGCAATTCGTTAATCAAACGGGTGCTCACTATTGGTCTTTAAGCCACCAACGTCAAAGAAAGAAACAACATCTCATTTATCATTCGCACGAGTTTGCATGTCTATGGAGCTCGTGGTCACTGCTGATAGTCTTCACTGGTTTCACCACCGCGACATCGGTTACGTTACATATTTGTGATCAAGCTTAAGAGAGGACTGAAAACAAATGTTCCCAGAGTCTTTATTACGACTTCACTAACAATCATGGCTCTACAAATTACGTTATATTTAATATACTTCAGCGAAACCGTGATTTGAAAGAAAAAAAGTGGCTGCAAAATGAACCTCAACCTTTGTATACCTTTTCATATTTTTGAAATTTTCACGTGACTTTAAACAGGTAGCGCGAGTCACATGCAAGTTTTTGTTTTTTCTTTTTCTGTTGGTGATTTTATTCTATTTTTTTTTTTCTACTCTTTGTTGTTCATAAACAGTGCCTTACTCCAAAAATAGTTTTTGAAGAGCTCTTATCATTGGCAATAACATCATACACTCCCCACCCCCATTCCATTATGTCCATGTCTATCCAGAATAGGACCGTAGAGTTTCATCAATGTGTAAATACATACGAAAAGATTAATAGAAAACAACAACATCAAAGCAATGCCAGAATAAAGCCTCAAGCGCAGGACCAGCCACATAAAAAGTCCCATTTCGGTCAACAAGCTAGTATTATTGCCAAAGATATATCACATGTTACTGAGCTTTTAAGTAAGTTAGCATTATTGGCTAAAAGGAAGCCAATATTTGATGATAAACCCATTGAGATTGGTGAATTGACATATGTTATCAAGCAAGATATTTTCAAGATTGAAACTAGTATTCAAAATTTACAAAAATACATGAAGGGTGAATCGTCAATAACTGTTGACTCTCAAACTAGTCAATTCAGCAAAAATGTGCTTACGTTGTTGAATTCAAAGATGAAGAATGTTTCAGGAGAGTTTAAAAATGTATTGGAGATTAGACAAAAGAATGAAATAATGAACAAGAATAGGCAAGAAAATTTCCTATCTTCGGTGTCTAATAGTCGAAGGTTGAATAGTGCGTCACCATTGAATGTGGATAGAAGTGAGCCAACCAATGACTCCTTGAGTAACTTGAATGAGAATCCATTTTTGCTAGGCAGTACGCCACAATCCACACCCAACAATAATAAACTATCTGCGGCCGACCCTGAGATTACGTCTCCTTATGACAATGGGCAATACTTGTCCCTACCTGACCAACAACAACAACAAATGCTTTTAATGGAGGAACAAAATTCGGGGCAACAATATTTACAACTGAGAAATAGAGCAGTGGAAAGTATAGAAAGTACAATTAACGAAGTTGGGAACTTGTTTCAACAATTGGCTACCATGGTTAGTGAACAGGGAGAACAAATTCAGAGGATTGATGCCAATGTTGAAGATATAAATTTGAATATAACTGGTGCCCAACGAGAATTGTTGAAATATTATGCACACATTACAAGCAATAGATGGTTGTTTTTGAAAATTTTTGGAGTGTTGATTATATTCTTCTTCTTGTGGGTATTGGTTAGTTGATCAAAAGAGGGATTGACATGTTTGACGGTTGTGTAGAAGGCATAAGGTAGTTTACATCATTGTGTAAGTACATAGTTTGACACAGTTAAAAGGTCGTGCAGATGTTACTGAGATTGCTCAGAGGAAGATAATTTTTTTGTTTGTAAGTGTCACAGCACCACCATTCACTAGATTAAAATCAAGCAGTTGATATAACCTACCACGACAACATCGCAACTACTCCAAACTACTATTATTGCGTAGCTTTTTATTTGATTTGCAATAAACTGGATATATCCCTATTTCATTACCGTCAAACTTTTTTTAATCAGCAAAAGAAGAGTAAACTCTTATCGCTCACCATCC
The DNA here is from genome assembly GCF_000182765.1 of Lodderomyces parapsilosis. Classification (NCBI taxonomy): domain Eukaryota; kingdom Fungi; phylum Ascomycota; class Pichiomycetes; order Serinales; family Debaryomycetaceae; genus Lodderomyces; species Lodderomyces parapsilosis. The sequence goes on from NW_023503278.1 coordinate 1,285,521, forward strand.
ACAATTTTACCTAAAAAATAGAGGGCAATTACAAAGACCACTAATTTTGAAGTCCCATTATTACTCACTACCTTACCTAGAATCATTACAACAAAAAATGTGGGGATATTTCTTTGGAGGGAACTCTCAACAAAAGAAGGAGTTGCCCAAGAAGGCTATAGTGGAATTACGTGAACACATTTCAACATTGAACAAAAAGAAGAATCATTTACAACAACAAATGGACGACCAAGATCAACTTGCACGGAAATATGTGTCATCAAAGCAAACAACACTAGCCAAGAATGCATTAAAGCGTAAAAAAGGTTACGAAACAAATTTGATCAAGGTTGAAAATCAAATAGAAACGTTAGAAACTCAACTAGTATCAATCGAAGGAGCCAATTTGAATTTGGAAACTATGAAGGCCATGAAACAAGGTGCTAAAGCAATGAAACAAATACATGGAGAATACGATGTAGATAAAGTTGAAGATACTATGGATGAGATTAGAGAGCAAGTTGAATTGGCGGATGAGATTTCTGAAGCTATATCAAGACCAGTTGGAAACGAATATGTTGATGAAGACGAGCTAGATCAAGAGTTGGCTGAATTGGAAAATGAAAATAGAGAAGCAGAAAGGGAGAAAGTCAAGCCACAGAAACAGCCAGCAGCTGCTGTACCTGTGCAGAAAGAAGAACAATTACCATCGTTCCCTGCCGTTAATAAAGCTACACCTGTTTCACAAGATGATGAAGATGAAGCTGCCTTGAAAGCTTTACAAGAAGAAATGGGATTATAAAAGAAGTCCATGTTGTTTTGTATATTGTTCTTTGTTCTGCCCTTTCCAACTTTCAGTTCTTTCCTTTTTGTTAATTAAATCTTATTTTCAGTATACACATATAAGTTGAGTAATGATATGTATAGTGATTTGGGTACCCATGTATCATGTGTGTGTGTGTGTATAGAGTATTATCGTTTTACAAAAGAAGTTCCGATAAACGGGATTTGGTTACAAAAGATGAAAGAATGATATAGAGAGATGATGATATGATGATGATGCCCCTAGACAAAAAAAAGAAAAAAAAAAAAAATTTCAGAAATTCTACTCTTCTATACAGAAATTAACTAGAAATCCACACATATACTAATAGATACACTACCTACCTAATACGTTTTACCTACTGGTGCCTTCATTTTTAGATTGCATCTTACCGAAAAACTTTGTACATAGTCATAATTATAGAACATGTTGCAGGTGCTTAATAGATCATTACTACAAAAGTGTTCCAAAGTCAAACTACATTCAAGAGTTAAAAGTGCCATCAGAGAACACACGTCAGTAGCAACTACAGGAACGAATTTGATACCAAATTCACCGTTTACAAACCAGTTTCTTGAACCTTTGAAAGAGATCAACTATGCTAGGGCCATCCCGCAAACGGGAGCAAACAAGATCACAAATTCTTCTTATTTGGACCTAATACCTGATAAATACGAGATTGAGGAGTCAGAGAAACATAGCAAACATTACACGTCAAAGAATGATGATGTCACGAGGAAACCATACGAGAAGGAGATAAATTACCTAAGAAACATGCTAGAGTCATTTGCAGCCGAAAGTTATTTCGAACGAAGTTTCCAAATCTTGAAATCATTGTCTAAATTAGTTAACCAAGAAGAACTAACTCAATTTGGTAATAGGTCCTTAGAGGCGATTACGCGAGACCCTAAAATGAAACCAGAAGCAGTCAATAAAGTTATTGGACAAATGGAGGAATTTTGTAATTTCAAACCAGATGAACGCACTGAGGCCATTGTTTTGAAAAGTCTTGTACAAAATGAAGGTGACTTGAATGATTATTTCGCTCATTTGAAAGACAGGCGAACGATTAAAAAAATTCTTCGCAATACCGATGTAATTGGTGCTGACAATATGTTCAAGATATTTGATTCACGAGAGATTGATATATCATGTATTCCTGTGGAATTGATGGAAGTTTACAAAAGTTACAAATTGAATCAGCAAAATGGAGAAGTTGTTGAAGACACAATTAGACTACTGAAAAACATTGAAATCAATGCATTGGATAAGGAAAATTTGGCAGAATTGAAACCAGTTGACTCTTTTGGATTGAAGGTAGTGAGACATTCGTTGCTCGGTCTCAAACCAAATTCAGAATTGGCTCTTCACTTTGCCAACGAGATTGAGGAGATTGTAGCTGATCTCGACGAAGTTACAAAACAAGAAGTGAAGGACGGGAAATTAAATTATCATGACATTTATAAACGTTTGCAAACAGATGAGCAAAGAGAAAAATACAATGCCGCTCTTGAAGAGTTCAATTGGGACAGACAGAGACAAATTGAAATTCGAGGAATAGAAGGTGCCAAGGAGAAATGGAAGCATGATTTCGAAGAAGCACAGAAACGGGGTGATTTCAACTTGAACAAGAGTATGAATGCTCAATGTTATGACTGGTATCAAAAATTAATACCATTGATCAAAAAGGAACATGAATTGTGTAAAGCTTTGTTGCGAGAAGAAAAAGTAAACGTTCAGGATGATACCACAACTGCAAAGGAAAGAGCCTTTTATGCCCCATTTTTGATTAAAGTTGATGTTGAAAAAGCAGCTGTCATAACAATTTTAGAACTCTTGAAATTGAATGCCAATCGTGGCAGTCTTGGTGGAATGAGAGCTGCCAAAGCCGTCGGCTCAGTTGGAAGAGCCATTGAATTGGAATACAGAACAAGTAATTTGGCAGCACAGGAGTACAAAATGTCCATCAGTCGTAAAGTTGTTGGGTCCTCACAAATGAAGAGAATAGTTCGCAAGTCGATTGATTCTTTGGACGAAACAGACCCACAATGGGATCATGCTACGAGGTCAAGAATTGGTGGTGTTTTGGTTTCCTTTTTGATGGCTATAGCAAAAGTTAAAGTAGTAAGACAGTCACCAAATGGTGTCATTCAAGATTATCATCCAGCTTTTTTCCACAGTATGCAATTTGTTAATGGTCAACGAATTGGCGTTATCAAGGTGCACAATGAGATTTCCAAGAACTTGTCGGGAACTTCGTTTATGGAATCGATTCAACCACAATCGTTGCCATTGTTGGTTAAACCTAAACCATGGGAATCTTTTTATGGAGGAGTAGGATTGTATTCAAAGAAAGCATTGGTTCGAATGAAGGACGCGCCAGAGACTGAAGCATACGTTAGAGCTGCTGCGAAAAGAGGCAACTTGAAAGAAGTATTTGATGGGTTAAACGTTTTGGGAACTACAGCATGGACAATTAATAAAAAAGTGTTTGATATTATATCTCACTACTGGAATAAAGGAGAAGAGTTTCTTTCAATACCACCTGTTTTAGAGACAGCTCAATTCCCAGCAAAATTGAGTCCCGATGCTGATCCTTCAACAAGATTTGAACACGCAAAAGCCACTACCAAGGCAGTCCGCGACTTTTCGTCTCTGAGATCGCAAAGGTGTGATTACAACTACAAACTTGAGATTGCCCGTGGTTTCATTGGTGAAAAGTTGTATTTCCCACATAATCTTGATTTTAGAGGTAGAGCATATCCAATTTCACCCCATTTGAATCATTTGGGTGGCGATTTGACAAGGTCATTATTTTTGTTTTGGGAAGGTACGAAATTGGGCGAAAGAGGCTTGGAGTGGTTAAAAGTGCAATTGGCCAATGTTTATGGTGTTGATAAGGCCCCTATTCTGGAGAGAATTCAATTTGCCACTGATCATTTACAAGAAGCTATAAAATCAGCTGAAGATCCTTTGAATCATAAGTGGTGGACCAAAGCCGAAAAGCCATGGCAAGCATTGAGCGTTTGTTTCGAATTGGCTGAAGCTTATAAGCTACCCGACCCCACTGAGTTTGTATCCTATTTACCTGTACATCAAGATGGTACATGTAACGGTCTTCAACATTATGCTGCGTTGGGTGGTGATTTTGAAGGTGCCAAACAAGTTAACTTGTATCCTTCGGATAGACCACAAGATGTCTATACATTTGTTTCCAAATTGGTTCAAAATAGAGTTAATGCTGATGCTGAAAATGGTGATGATATTGCGATTTTCTTCAAGGATAAAATCACGAGAAAAGTTGTTAAGCAAACAGTCATGACCAATGTTTATGGTGTTACTTTTGTTGGTGCTTTAGCACAAATCAAGAAACAAGTTGCTCAACATTTTGGTGACGAGCATGATGCTCATATCTACACCAAATATTTAACCAAGCAAGTGTTTGCATCGATTAGAGAATTGTTTGAAAATGCCCATTTGATTCAGGATTGGCTTGGTGAAGCTGCTAAAAGAATTAGTAAATCAGTTTCGATCGATTATGGTGACGTTTCAAACAATGATTCTGAGCTCCACTCATCAGCAGTAATTTGGACAACTCCGTTGGGATTACCTTGTGTTCAACCATATCGTGTCAATGCGCATCATGCAGTTAAAACATCAGTTCAAAATGTTTCAATCACCAACCCATCAGGAACCTCAACCATTGATTCTCGAAAACAACAAGCTGGTTTCCCACCGAATTTCATCCATTCATTGGATGCCACACACATGTTGATGACAGCAACCAGTTGTGGAGAATCAGATCTACAATTTGCTTCAGTTCATGATTCATTCTGGACCCATGCTGCTAATGTTGATACCATGAATTCGATATTGCGTGAACAGTTTGTTCGATTACATACACAAAATTTAGTACAAATTCTTCGTGATGAGTTTGTTGAGCGGTATAAAGGATCTTATCAGATTTTGCACATACCATTGAATCATGAATTGACACTCAAGATCAAAGCCATTAAAAAGCAATGGGCAACGTCGATCAAGCGCGGAGTGACAATAAATGATGAATTATATATGGAGAGAAAAAGACTTGAAATGTTGCAATCGAATAACCCCGAAGAAGTTGAAGCTGCTAAAAATATGGAGACTACAATCAGTGTTACTGAAGGTTATGACCCTTATATATTTTGTCAACCAACAAAGCTCAAAGCTTATGATATTTTGGTTCCAATTCAATTTCCTGAAGTTCCACCAAAAGGTGAATTTGATGTACAAAAAGTGAGGGATTCGCATTACTTCTTCTCGTAGAGGAGATCATAATACGTGGTATTTTTTGCTTTTAGTTGGGTCTTTTTCTTTTCTGGATATTAGGAGTACATTCTACCACGTTTAGCATAGTTCTTGTAAATACATACACTACCAGTATCTTATATTTCTCAATACGTAGGATACACAAATGTCTATACAATACCCGAGCTAGGCATCAACCGTTGTTTTTCCGTCAATTGATCTTCCCTAGAATTTCAAATTCATCAATTAACGGTTGCAAAGGTTCCAATTCCTTTTTATCCAACAAATTAAATTCTTTAATAAAGGAGACAAAATGTGCAAAAAATGAATTAAAATGAGCCTCCAAACTTAAATGCACAATCTTGTCAAATTGATTGTAATATATAAATGCAAATATACGAAACATTTGTCGTGAGATGTTCTTGACATCCTTGATGAAAAATTGGGGAAACACAGCTCCAGTCTTCGTTGGAAACGTCTCTTGATCATTAATCTTGTTTGAGATCCATGTTATGACATATTCAATATACCGACAAGCAGGTAAATTCACCGCTTGTCCCGATCCATCTACCCATAAATAATTTGTCTGACCGGCATTCATGGTGGGGAATTCTTCAGGAGTAACAAAATCAGAAACCAACCCATAAAATGAATCCAAATTGCCAAAGAATTCAAAAATGTTCAAAGCCAACCATTCATTCAAGTCAACAAATGCAGGTAGTTGGACGATCGTCTTGTACGAACCTTTAACCAAAGCAGTCTTTACATACGGTTCACACATGAATAAAGGTGGTTCAGAAATCGTCAGCTGCAGCGTTCGTGAAGCAACTGATCCTCTATGTGACAGTCGTGGTTGTAGACTAGTATTGTTTGCTGCTCTAGAACGTTTGGAAGGCGAGCCTTGATATGATGATGCTGAAGAAGCAGATGCAGTACCGTAACCAGCTTGATTTCTTCCTGATGTCGATATTCCTCCTTGTCCTGTGCCACTCACTCCTCCTCCTCGTACAGGGGATGCTGAATGTTTGGATGGTGAAGATGGCGTTTTAATAGGTGATTGTGTTCTCCTTAGAGTATTACCGGATGCATTTGAATGTGAATATAGTGATGTTTGTTCATCTTTTTTGCTCTTTTTAGAGCTTCTACCTAGCCCTTTTATTGTATTGAAAAAGGACATTTCGTATAGTTGTTAGTGACTATAAGGTACTTCTTGATGCGATTAGAGGTGTAGGTGTAGCAAGTAGGTGTTATGACGTTGGCAAAGTCTCCTCCCTAGTGCAAGAGAACCGTTGGAAAAAATGAAATCAACGAAACAAACCAACAAGGAAAATTTTGAACAGCAAAAAAGGGAGATCTTAAACACAAAGAATTTGTAACACACATTCCTTGCAGTATGCTACACATGACTCGTCTAATGCTTAGTTTGATACTTTCACTACACATACACCCCTTCAATTCTATCTCTAAAGCTAAATACAAAAAATTCAAAGCTCTTTTCCTACCTTTAACTATACAAACTTTCCCAATGATTGACCAACTTTAACCTTTTCACCGACATCAATATCAAATTTGAAATTATCAGGAGCTTCAAATACTAAAACCACAGTTGATCCTAATTTGAACCCGCCCATATCTTGACCTTTAGACAAGGGGTATCCGCCCAATATTCTACTTGCATTGGTATAAGTAGCCTCATAAACTGTATTCTTTTTCAACTTCTTTTTCCGCTTACGTTCTTCAATTTCTTGGAAAATTGTTGATGCTGAATATTCCCTTTGGAGTAAAGGCTTGTTTTCCAGGTCTGATCCAGATGGCGATGCTAATGTAGACGACGACGACGACGAAGAAGAAGAAGAAGAGCCAGATGAGTAAGACCCGTTTCCATAAACTTCATCTTCATAGTACAGGTTGGTCTTTAAATCTTTATCGAAATTAATCACAATTGAACCAACATTTGTTGCTCCAACGGGAACCATTGAGAAGAATCCATACTTCCAATATCCCAACAAGGCCACTCGTTCATTAAGAACAAACAAACCTTGTAAAGTTTTTTGAAAAAATGGCGCCACTGAAAATAACTCACCAATAAAATGACGTCTCAAAGTGGCAACCCAACTGGTTGGCGAATGGAAATGATGGTAATCACCTGGTGCCAAGTAAATAACAGTAAAATACAATTGCTTGTGGCGGAATGATTCCATTGGATTGGGAGCCAATTCTTCAGCCACTGCTAGCTCTTTTGAAAACGAAGCTTTATCTCCTTTTGCCGTACCTTCCTTAACATCGGTGTAATTCAATTTATTCATGTGATGGGTATTTTCATTTTCTCCACCAAGAATATCATCCACTGTGTACGAAATCCCATTCAATTTAGCAAACTCCTCATGACGTTTAACTCTTGTCTCATCGTCTTCATCACCATCAAAGTCTTCAAATTGAGTTGAATGAGTAGGGGCAGCTAATTTTCTCGTTGTCGACATTCCCAACAATGCATCAATTGAATAAGTCATTCCTTTAACTTGCTCAATCTCACCCTGATCAATAACACCAAACTTCAACACTTTCCCATCAGCAGGACTAACAACGTCGTCATCAGAAATTGGTCGTACTCCTGGCTTCAATGTACGATAAAAGAATTCCGATAAATTCTTGTAACTTTTCAAATCAGGGTTTTCCATTTCATCCAAATTCACACCAAAGATTGCTGCATATAATCGATACAGTGGTGACCTAAGAAAAACCGGTAAATCGATTGAATTTACATATCCCCATAATCGGGAAATTGTCTTTAATGGAAGAGTCGAGTACGCATACAATTGCCAAGAATGAGGTCTAATTTTGTATGGATTCTCATGTTCTTCACCACGATCGTATTTGATCTTTGCGGCTACACCACCAAGAACAATAGTCAATGAAGTTATGGTCCACCACTTGATAAATTTCCTTCTTTGTTGCCTTCTTGCTCTAGCTTCTTTTGAAAAGAAACGTTTTTGAATCTTTTGAGTTTTGTTTTTAATCTTTTGATTTGCTGATGAAAACAGTTTTTTGGAAATTCTAGGAAATGGAAATCTAGTGAATCTATAGTATGATCTATTGCCATTCATCATGGGACCGTAGGCACCACCACCACCAAGGTTACCACCATTATTACTTCCAGATCTAGACCATGTACTATAATAAAACACACTTCTCTTTGGTCTAGGAATTTTGGGAAATTGATAGTAGTAGTAGCTGAAATACCTTCTTTGGTTTATTGGTTGTGCTTGTTGTTGCTGTTGTTGTTTCATCGGTTGTGTCGTTTGAGCCATTCGACTAGCATTGGACAAAGGTTGTAGAATGCTTCTTGCTTGTGGACAATTGTGCAGCTGTTGGTACATTGTTGATGAATTGCGTTGCCACTTCAGACCAAGCGATTTTGACCAGCTAATTGGTGTTGGTCTGAAAGCCATTAAATGTGAAAGGGGGTTGTTTGGCTTTTTTGAAGGAGGAGGCGTTAGTGATGTGAAGTTTAGTTACTGTTAGCTTGAGGTGGCAAGGGCGTAGGCTTTTGTGTGTGGGTGTGTGTATGTGTGTGGGGAGGGCGTCTCAAGTTTAGCAATGTATATAAGTTCAAATGAGTGTGTGTGTGGGTATTGAGTATCTGGATTGGTGGTGGGTTATATGAAATAATTTCCTAAATGAGAGAATTTTCTACAAGAGAAGTACTGCATATAAAGAAAACAATGAAGAGATCGTCAAAAACAAAGTGAATACGACAAGAGATGCAGTTCTTTTCTCACCACCCCTACTCTCAATCTCATTCCTTTCCTCTGATCCCATTGGTATGTAATAAGTCATCATAAATGTAGAGATCTGTAAGAGAGCGTGGTATATAATTAGCGATATATATACACATGTGCCTCCCACAACAGCTAGCACATTCAATAAGGTGCTAACGCCAATTCCAAAATACGGTCGTGTGATAATTTGTAAACAATAATACAACACAAAGGTACACACACATAACCACTATGCAACTTTGTTCCACAACTTTTGCTTCAATTGGTTGATAAATTGCAAAGGAATATAATGTAAATCATCATTATGAATACACATATTGGCATACCCAAATAATAATCTTAAATTCCATACATCTTCAATCGAATCAGGCGATTCAACACTTTTTATCAACCTCAATTTATCATCAATAATATTGAAAATAGTCAATCCGGAATACGACACTTTCTTCTTGGAACTGAACTCATTTATCCAAATCTCTTTACCGTTCAAATCTAACTGTTTGAATAATTCGCAATTCAATATTGAATCAGGGTCAATTTCAATATTTCGAGGCTTATTTTGCAACATTGATCTAACACTTGGTCTTAACAATTGATAATTTTGTTTCTTGTAAACATAAATCGTCAATGATTTTTCAAAATTTTCCAAAATTTCTGATTTCAATTGACAATCAATCACAACTTCAAAATAATCAATCGAATTGGTGGATATGGTTTGTATATCATTGATTTTGGGAAGTAAGCATGGTGACAATTTTTCAATCACTGTACCGTCTCTCATGGTTATGGTTATTGGAATTTTGTATGGCTCATTGGTACCTACCTCCTTGACCACCAAACATCGTGGAACAATAGCCAATGCCCAAAAATGCCTCAATGCTTGTAGATGAACCTCATATTCACTGTTCTCTTTTGGAAATATCGGGTACAAACTAGTGATTAAACTAGCAATACCAAACAATGAGTCATCAAATGCCATCTGTCCACCGCCAAGAAATAGGAAGCCCAACGCTGTGTTTATTGCCATGAACCCACCATATCCCATCGATTTACTAGTATCATTATGTAATACTCGTAATCTTTGAAAGACTTTTAAATCACCACTTGCCGCCATAATCAATGATGCACATAATGCCAAAATGTTTTGAATATTGATAGCAGTATTATAAGTAAGCTTCTCATCGTAATTTGTCGCTGGCTTGGCTGTCAACAACATCAACTTATCAAGATAATACAAAACGGAATCTCTTGCTTCTATATTAGATGACGACGCATACTTTAACGCCATTGCCAAACATGCACCACCCAAAACGTTGAAAAAAATCAACTCATCACTATCTAGCCTGTTGAACCCATCACTCTTGTTGAATTCACTCAACACCGTCGTGGGCACTTGCGATTCAATCCATTCACGTGTAGACCCAATTGTACTCCAAGTTATCAAGTTTGTGGCCATACATCGAAGAAATAGTAAATCTGGTCTGATGTAATCCAATACTTGTTCGGATTCAGGAACACTCAATTTGTCAGCTACATTTGCATTCTCCGTCTTGAGATATATCAAACACAAGGCTATAATTGCACCGCAACATGACTTATCCAATTCTAAACCCGGTTGATCGTTCTTCATAAAAGTAGCCAAAGCTTTCAATCTATCTACAACATGTGTATCATTAAGTCCCTTCAAATCATCACCCTTACCTAGGTTAACAAACCCCAACGCTACCCCCGAAGCTAATCTGTATCCTTCATGAACTTGCTCCACGTCATTTTGGAAAACTGAACCGGTAATCTGCGAAAGCAAAATCTCGCTCATCCTTCGGTGTTGTGTCTCCAAATAGAGTAGACCTATACCAATGAGTCCAGCTGTTTGCACCGTTATGGGTACATTTAAATCGTTGGCACCTTGTGGTAACAATGCAACAGCATGAACAGATAAAACTTTGGTCAACTTATTATCCATTGTACCGCGTAAACTAGCCGCCATACCAATAAGCAATCCAACGCTGGTTAAGGGATGTTTCGGGCCCAAGTAATTATAGATGTGCCATTCTTCGAGCTTCTTCAAGTGACCATTCAATCCTAACCCAAATAAGAAGCCTGCATGTTGTGAATTCAAATCCGGGGGTTTATTGAATATAATCCAACTACCTGAAATTCCCTTTGAGTCTTTTGCAATACTCAAGCCGGAGGATACACCGTTATGGAAATGACCCCACTCTAGTAGATTCTGAGAAATGCTATCCTCAGAAGGGATTATGGTGGTCATTGTTGGTGAAATCAATGTGTTCAAATTGAATTTCGGAATAGGGTATTTTTCTGTCAATAACGGTTTCCGACCGCCATAGTTTAGTGCAGCTCGACCCATGGGTATTGTCAAAGTTCGCACTGCAACAATACTAGCTAGTTTTCTTTGAAGCAAAAGAAGATCATACTCACTTATAGAGTCATTGGTTTTTAAAAAGGCAGTTTGCATCTTTGTTTGATGTAACAAAGTTGTTATTTCGAAATACCTTCGATCATGATCAAATATCAATTTGGTGATGCCTAACCGTTTAGCTTCTGATTGATCATCCCACGATGAGACAGCTTCATTTGAAGCAAGATCATGTGTCAATGACGCAATATTGTCACTGATTGGTTTTTCAATCGGCGTGTCACTGTAAAGACCATTTGATAATAATTTACTCAAATCCTCACGCCCAGTTAGCAAAAGCGCGTCAGACGTCCATTCAAAATTTGGTTGCTCTTGAGAGACCAGCAACGCCTCTTTCAAAGGTATAGACACACCCAAGGGAAATGTTTCAAGAGAAGTAACACCAAGATCACTCATCATATCAACCAAGTGTGCCGGTCCATACTGTAAAGACACAAGCACCTCGAAAAGCTTCAAAACAACATTCGTCACAGGTGTAACAATGGCGTCTACTGAGTCGCTCTCTTCAACCAATTGCGAGAATGATAAATACTGCACAATGTTGTCAGTGAATAAGCTGGCCAAGGATTCAAATAAGTTTGGAGGAAATGGAACAATTTGAAGCAGGAGGAATTTGACCGACTTATCAAGGTTGCAAGAAACATTGTAGTAGTTGACCCAAGTGTCGGGCCAGCCCATCCAAATAGTCAACTGACACAATAAAGTGCCAAGCATGTTCAAGTAGTGCTTCTTGGTAACATCCAACCTGTATTCTTCGCGAAGTAGGTGCAACGATACAACAATGTATGGTATCAAATCCTGTAAATTGTAGTTAACATGTGCATTTTCACGAAGAATTTTGGCTTGGGGTAAGAGGTTCGTGACTTCATTTGGAGTAAATTGAAGAGTGTCCAGAAAGGGGAAAGTCAACGACAATAAGGCCACAACTAATGCGTTCCACTCTGATCCACAATTGTTATAAGCGGTTCGCCAAAGCAGCCACAAAATTTGATTTACAGTTGATCCCGACAAGTATTTGAAGCATCTCAAACACGCCAGGATCAAATCAGACACTGGATCCAATATGATTTTCACCAACCGAATTGAATCGTCCTTCAATCGAAGAGCAACTTTGCCATCATTCGAGCTTATTAGCATGCATACAGGTAGATTTGTGTTGCATCCTGTACGCAATTCAAGGAACGGATTAACAATGAATAAACCATCATCCGTCAAAACAATTAAGTTGCCTTCAAAAGTGGAGTTGAAAGGAATGCAATCTAGGCACAGGCACTTGTAAATAGACAGAGACTTTGAATAAGAATTGTAGCTGTAAACGTGCAACTCTTGCTTCAATTTGTTGACCACAACAACCCCTTCTTGATTGTCAAAGGGTATACTGAATATCTTGACATGGTTTCGGCTAAGTTTGTTTTCAACAGTTTCAATCTTAGACAAGATGACGTCCTTGCGCAAACTGGAAATCGGTGGCTGCTCGGGATTCGATATCCTTGCATCAGATAATAAAGTGCTTGTTCGATTTTCCAGTATAAAGATCTGACTTAGTTTCGGTTCTGTGTATTTGCTTGATGAAGTCGAAATTGAGTAATGCTTTTTCTTTTGCAGCTTGCTAGATGGTTTAGAATTAAATTTTAGGTTTCTGCTTGAGTTTTTCACTTGGTATACATTGATTTCACCATCAACAAATGTAGTGCATAACGAAATACCTGTATCTCGTTGATCAAATGTTGTCACATATTCATAATTGTGAAAGGAACTATTTGTATCTGTATCAACAAATTTCAAACCAAGATCCCTGTTGATTAAATAAAGCTCCGTTCGCGTTTGCAAGACTAACCCCCTATCGTAGTCCTTGACCAATACAACATCAAAAGGTAGATGCAAAGTGTATAATTTCCCATTAGGATAGTAAAAGTTTATATACTTTTTGAAACAGATTGCCATTATTTGAGTAGGTTCATCCTTTATAAGAAATGAAGTGACACACGCTCTGATTATATCGTCATCAAATTTCAAAACACGACTGACTAAAAGGCCATGATAAACAGTTACAGTACTATCTTTGATCAACAACAATACATTGTCATCGCAAAGAACAACATTTTCACAATCAATTGGAAGCTCTAGCTCATCCTGATAGTCAATGACTGGTGTTGTTAACAGTTGTTGAATGCCAGACATGAATCTGAGTCTTTTGGTTGTAAAAAAACAAGTGTATCAGTCTTAAACAAAAAAAAATCAATTATAAACCGATGCTACCAGTTCTCTTTGAGCAGAGTTACCATAAGGAATAAACTGCTTTAACGATGAATTGACCAGCATCTCCACCGCTCAACTCTAATCCACACTCCGCATTTAGCCACTTTCTACATTCATTCCCATTCTAAAATATTTTCCGTTTTATGTATTAATAAACCAGTAAAATATCATACAAACCTAACAACACATGAATATAAAAAAAGGAACTATGTAATATTTTACAGATGAGTGATGATTGGTGAACCTTGCGAATGATATGATGGCGGCAAAGATAATTTGACAGGCAATGCGTAAGCAAAAATCTTGGTGAAGATATTCGCTTTTCGTGTTTCCCCCTTTCTCTTGACTGTAAGTAAATGATATAACAAAAATTTCCTTAACGGTAAGATTTTTGAAATCTTGCTCTGGCACCACGACCACCGAATTTCTTTGGTTCCATTCTTCTTGAGTCAGCAACCAACAAGGTTTTGTCGTAAGAGGCGAAAATCTTCTTCAATTCATTCTTTGAAGCTTCGTCAACAAATTTCTGGTGGTAAGCAACCAAACCTTTGGCAATAGCTTGTCTGATAGCGTAAACTTGTGAAATGTGACCACCACCAGTAACTTTAACTCTGATATCAATGTTTTGGAATTTGTCCAAACCAACCAATGTTAATGGTTCGTAAACTTTGAATCTTAAGATTTCTGGTTGGACCAAAGTGATTGGTGAACCGTTGATTTTAATTAAACCTTTACCGTTCTTGACGTGGGCAACGGCAGTGGCGGTCTTTTTTTTACCGAAAGTCTAGACAAAAAAGATAAAAGTTAGTATCCCATTGATGAGAAAAGAAACAAACTTGATGGGGCTTGAGGGGCAGAAGCAGCTTTCAAGGTGATATTCATGTAACGAATCTGCCTATTTGTTCAGAATCTTAATTATTCACGTAACCTTTATCCTCCCTGGACTGCGGTTTCTGCATTTGCATGATTCTGTTGTATCTTTCTAATCTCCTTCGTTTGCTCCCGTTTACGGGTAATGGCTCTCCCATAGTCTATGTTTCCCATTAACGTTGTTGATGCACTTGTACATACTTGAACTGATTGAGTTGACATAATTGTGTTACTGGACCTAGTTCTGTTGTTAGGGTTGGAATTTGAAATACTCTGAAATTTTTTTTTTGTTTAAACTGAGTGGCCCTTCCTTTGATCGTGAAGGTGTTTTCGGTAGCGTAAAGATCAAGGTACTGCATGCAAACAAATCAAGGGTTGTAACCCTACCTTTCTTCGCACTACCTTTAATTTTTCATTTGTTATACTCTCAGCACTGCGTGTGAACGTAACGAAAAAAAAAAAAAAGAGGAAAATCATCTTTGATCAAAGACTACACTACTGACCACATCTTACATCAACAACAATGGCTATCTCAAAGAACTTACCATTATTGAAGAACCACTTCAGAAAGCACTGGCAAGAAAGAGTCAGAGTCCACTTCGACCAAGCTGGTAAGAAGGCTTCAAGAAGACAATCAAGATTGAGAAAGGCTGCCAAGATTGCCCCAAAGCCAATCGACAGCTTGAGACCAGTTGTCAGAGCCCCAACTATTAAATACAACAGAAAAGTCAGAGCTGGAAGAGGTTTCACTTTGGCTGAAATCAAAGCTGTTGGTTTGACTCCAAAATACGCCAGAACCATTGGTATTTCAGTTGACCACAGAAGACAAAACAAGAGTCAAGAAACTTTTGAAACCAATGTCCAAAGATTGAAGGAATACAAATCCAAATTGGTTATCTTTGACAAGAAGACCAAGGCTTCTGAAACTGTTTCTTACGAACAAGTTTCCACCTCAGCTACTTTCCCAATTGAACAACCAGCTATTGAACAAGGTACTAGAGCTGTTGAAGTTCCAGAACAAAGTGCTTACAGAACTTTGAGATTGGCCAGAAACGATAAGAAGTACAAGGGTATCAGAGAAAAGAGAGCCAAGGAAAAGGCTGAAGCTGAAGCTGAAAAGGCCAAGAAGTAAATGATAAAAGAGTAAGGTGAGAGGGATAGTTATTACCAGGAAGGAGATGAACACGGATGATGAATGTACATTAATTCAGAACAGAACACCACCTATCATGTTTTTAACTATATATATACACAAATAATTTGGTTAATAAATTGGGGGTACAGCAAACTCATTATTGTAATTGCATGTTGTAATTTAGGAAACAGTGGAGTATGCAATAAGGCTCCCGCTTTCGCTTAGGTATTCACTTGGCCAATTTCCCCAACCAATCTGCATTCATCTCTAAAATTGTATCTCTACACACTCTTCCATCCTTAAGAATTGCTTTTATTATATAGAAACCCTAAAATCTATTCACTGATACACTGTACTAAACAAACTTCCTGATTTTCAATGTAATTCGAAATACAAATTCAATGGATTTGCGGCATCGTGACGAAAGCAACCACCTTTGTTGAATTTTTTGGAACAGCTTAATCGAATAAACCGAATCCCATGTCATCATCAGATTCTTCTTTAGCTTCTTCCTCCTTCTTTTCTTCAGCAGCAGCTTCACCACCAGCAGCAGCAGCGTCACCACCAGCAGCAGCACCGGTGGCAGAACCAGCAGCAGGAGCAGCGGAAAAGTTGAAGAAAAATTCCTTCAAGTCCTTTCCTTCCAAAGCCTTGGAGAACAAGTCAGCCCAGATACCTTCGACTTCGACGTTGGCTCCTTTGGTCAAGGTCAACAATTTTTCAGAAGTGATTTCGATATCGGAATCAGCCAAGATTAAAGCGGCGTAGGATAAAGCGGTTTCAGTTGACATCTTTTCTATAATGTAGTTGGTTGATTGTAATAACTAGAGATAATCAAATTAAGCAAAGCAGACTATTTCTTAGTTTGGTTGTGTAAAGGAAAGACTGAGGTGCAATGCGTAAGTGGCTGTTGCAAAAGTAGGTTTTTTTTTTCCACCGATTGGTAGGCGAGAGATGAAGAGAGTAATACGAGCACGTGAGTTTAATTAGGGCTTTGAACAGATTGAATTGTTGTAGACAAGTTGCTGCAAACTTGATATTTCAAAGAATCCCCATGTGAATACATTGGCATTTTCCTGGAAAGTTGAGCTCCACATCCAAAGGGTGTCTTGTAGAAGCTTAATTACTTTGCGGGATTATAATGAATTATAATGTGAAGAAGTTTTTGTGCTTCGGAGCTAATCAGAGATTGCTCTGTCAATACTAACCTGTACCTATGATTAAGATTAAATCTGAGTTTAGGTGGCCAATGCAGCCACAAGTTGTGTAATGGCTCTCAACATATATTAGAGGTTTTATATAAATTGGTTGCAAAATTGCGACAAAAGCAGAGAAAAAAAATTGTGTCAAACCATCAATTGTAGTAAAAGGTCTGCTAGTGTTCCAGCTTAGGGAACTTCACATCGACTGAATCGTCTTTAAAAACAAATGTTTTATACTTCAGGTTAAAATTGCTATGAACTTCTCTGCTTCTTCAACTTCTCCTCTTTGGCAACTTCATTTAAGGCCTCAATCAACACATCACTGGCATAATCATAATCATCCAATTCATTGTAGATTTGACAAGAAAACCTAGCCAATAGTTTACCATTATGGGCAATGCACGGCGTGTATGCTTTCTTAGCAAAACATTTGGCATAAACCAAATCAACATACTTTGTCCAATCCTCAATAAATTCGGGAACATCAATAGGCACTGGAACGGTAATCATAGTACTGATTTGGGTGGCATCTTTTTGATCCAATACCGGAGTTCCCCATTTCTTGCTCACCAATTCACCAGCTTGCACAGCTAATTCGTGACAATAATCATATATCGCTTTTTCCCCACCACAAACTTGTTGTCTAAACTCCATCGCGTATGGAATGACTTCAACGGAAGCAAAATTCTTTGTACCAGTGAAGAAGAATCTATCAACCAAACGATTTCTTTCGTCTTCCTCAGACAAGTCGACAGTAGAGGGCAAATATGAGTGACTTATTGGCATTGTATGAATATACTTGTGGTGTTTTGGATCAACGTACAACACAGCACAACCAAAGGGAACAAAATACCATTTGTGCAAGTTGCTCACATAAAAGTCTGGCTTGAGATCAGACAAGTCCTGTGGGATACATCCAATTCCATGTGCACCATCAATCAATGATAAAACGTTGTACTCGTGACACAATTTAGTCATTTCCACGTGAGGAAAGATAACCCCAGGCATAGATGAAATTGTATCAAACATGCACAACTTTGGACTTTTTTCTTTAAACACTTTCTCAAACATGGATAAAATCTCCTTATCAGTGATGGGGTAGTTGATTTCAACAACGTGGAAATCGATATCAAATTGATCCTTCAAAAACTTGACAGTGTTTCCACAAGCTCCATATACTGTACTCTGTATTACAATTGAATCACCTTTTTTAAAAGGATAACTTCTCAATACTGTATTGATACCAGTGGTTGCATTATCAACAATGGCCAAGTTATGGTAATCACAATTCAATATCTGGGACAATGCTTGTAAACTCTGAATATATTTGTCCCTCTGTTCTTGCTTCATGTACTTGTCGGGGTAGTTTGCATGGTTGGTAATTATTTCCAAGTACTTTTCGTGGATTGGGGTAGGTGTCAAACCATACGAACCATGATTCACTGGACACACATCTTCATTTAAATTGGTAAAGTACTTTGCTCTAAACTTTTTACCAAATTCTTCCATAGGCGCTTGTGGTTTCGATGATGTTAATGAAAGTTTATTGAGTAGTGCGGAGAGCATAATGGAAGGCAGATGGGTTTGAGAAAGAGACTAGGCGGGGAACTTATATCAACCCCCCTCTCCCCTTGATGATGACTAATAGTGTACTTGGTTTTGATGTAACACAAAAGGTTAAAAGATTGAAGTTGTCAAATGTTGACTCACTGGTTTCCATAAAATTTGATACGTTGAAAGGGTGAGTTTGGCTGCAAAAAATGACAAGTTGACTTTGCTTGAATAATAATGATGAGATTTCTCCTTGTTTGCTCTATCCAATTGTCTTATCGCAGTTTCAAGCGCTGGAGCCATGAAGTTTATCGGCGCGAAAATCAAAAGATGCTACCACGATGTAGTGTTAAAGTTACACAAAGTCAAGAGGACTCCGCTTATGCCCTAAACATCAGCAAAGTGTTGGTGAGAATTGAGCACCTAGTGTAAATCTGAAGCTTCAACTTTGGAGCGTAATATACCCGGTTCAATGGATAAAGGGGCTTCTTTTGACACAAAGTTTCGATATTGAAACACATCAAATGGTGATTTGCAAGTTTAACTATGCTTTGTTTTCATCTCCGTCTTAGATCGACTTGGCGCCATTATCCAATAAAAGCAAGTGGCAAGGGATAGAGCAAAGCTGACTGTGAATCGTTGAAATGATTTGTATAAGACCTTAGCAATACCCTTGTGGTCCAAAACGATTGAGGAATGGAAATTGACGTCATTTCAGTGCGACCACCTTGTCCATTCTACTACCACTCGCACGTTTCGTCAATCGCGTTTCACTTTCCTGAATTCCGACATTTCACGATAGTAAAGTTGTTTTTCCGACAATAGTAGACAAAGAGAGATAGACCCTTTATATGCACACTTTTATTGTTTAGATTGATTGCGCTACTAATCCTATTTTCATTCGTTCTCTTTTGTTTATTTATTTTTTGGTTCATTTAACTAAAGGTGTTACTGAATACGGAATGAAACTTACTAAAATGGGCGATACTTAGGGAAAACTTTCAAATTTAGTAGATACCAGGTACAATAGTCGTTTCCTTTGACAAAAAAAAAAAAAGAAACGTACTATTCCTCCACGTCGTATGATCTAAGCCACCGAGTGGGATTCGAGGTAGCTTTGTTTTCGACAAAATCCCAAGGTAGATGTCCAATCTAGCTCCGCGAGGCTCAATCTTGCGTCACAAATAATGTTATCATTTATGTTTTCAACTGGTTCTAGAAACGTGAAATCCGTGTGGTATTATACACGAAAAAAAAAACATAAAAAAAAATTGACGCGCAGAATATCTTTAGCGCGTCGTCTCTAACACAAACGACGCCAGGACTATATGGAGAATGAAGCAGAATGTGGGTGAAGGATAATGAACTATACGACTGGGGACAATAATCAACAATGAATCTCTTGACATGTATTGTGATTTTGTAAGCTGAAATTTGTTCCCTTAGTCGAGGTTCTTAAATCGCTGCAAAACTCATTCACGTAGTTTAGACCGATTGATTGGAGTTAAATTTCGGATTAATTCTTGTAACCCAATTAAACCGTAAACCGAAACTATTTATTGGCGCAGAATTGCATGTACTTTAAGATAGGCAGTTGAACACTTTCACGGTTCTTTTTTGGTTAAATTGATTAATGAAATTCTCAAGCGGATTATAAAGCAAACCAATTTAGCTCATAATGCATGTATACAATAACCACAATATAATAGTTTAAAAGACACAAATTGAAACTTAGCAAAAAAGTTACACAAATTAAGTGTAAAGTAATCAAAAAACTTGAGAAAGGAGGCGTGTATATAGATATCGAAGTCACGAATATGCTTCGAATCTGTATACAACTCCGCGGAATAAAGCTATGGAGTTTGGTTAATATGAATGAGGGCAGTACCGATGAACTTATTCGTCTTTGGTCTACTTGTTGACGACGAGTAATAGATACTTGTACATTGCTCTACACTAATCTCCTCACCCTTGCTATGGTTAAGAATGATGTAATCGAAAACAATAAGACCAATACTAGAAAGAAACAAGAGCACAATAACCCCCCTCCCCCGTACAAGGCTAGCTTTGTGGTCTGATATTACGTGCTAACCAAGTCACAGAAAGCAATAGAAGTATACCTCGGAAAGCTATACTCGTCGGATATCTTCATGTTAATAATAATTTTAATTTAGATTCACTAAAACAATAGAGCTGCGTCCAAAATGTTCTAGTTTATTGACGGAAATTGCCATCAAAGCAACTATAGAGAAAAAAAAGAATTCAAGACTCATGATTTCACATGTAAGTTGGATCACCAGCAACTATGCCCGATGAAAAGAAGCAGCTAGCGGAGAAGGACAGTGTTTGAATCAGGGAGAAGCAGCCCCCTTTTGATTTAGTGTAACTTTGGCTTAATGCAACTTGAAACGCAAGGCCATTCCGGTGCTTGGCACCAATAAGGGTTGAGAGAAGATATTGTACACTTATACAGACTCAACCTCTTGGCATGAAGTTTGGGTTTGGGTACCCTCATGGCTAGATTTTTCTAAACAAAAGAGATCTGGGGAGAAGTCTGGGAGTGTACTCTGCGTTTTACGAAAGTAAAGATTTCAGAAGTGATTGAATTGGAATGCTATTCCAAGTGATCACCAATAGTCATGCATAAAAATTAAATCAAAGCAAAGGAAAGAGAGAATGTCTGTGTGGAGGGGTTGAGCTGTGGTTACATTGGTGTCAAGTGCTACTATTGGAGTCTTGATTTCGCTGTTAGAATAGATATAAAAAAGGGGTGTGGGTTTCTTAATAAGCCAGCCACCTTTTTTATTCATGTGTGTAGTTCTGATTTTGTAACTCAATTTCACTATTAACACGGCGCTTAAAAGAAACCAATTACACATAACCACCACATGCATCATTCTCTAAGTACACAGAGCTCTATATAGAGTGGTACAGTAGTAGTACAATGTGTGTGTGTGTCTCTGTGTTTATGTGTGTGTGTGTGTGTGTGTGTCTCTGTGTTTATGTGTGTGTGTGTGCGTGTGTGTGTGTGTGTGTGTGCTAAGCTAAACATAAACAAAGCACTATGGCATACAAAAGAGAACAATAGATTTAAAAATAAATTAGAAAACAACCAAACACAAACAAACAAACAAATATGCACACAGATACACAGAAATAACTCATGACACATCCACAACCACTTCCTCCCCCCTGTGAACAATAAAGACCAACACTTGTGTGTTTAAATACACATAACCTATTTGAAACAAATTGATTAAACTTTACTTTAAAACAATATATGTAAAAGTTACAAAAACATTGCAACAGAGAATGTAGTTTTCACTCCTTTCATCGTACACACACGAGAAAGAGATATAAAAGACTTTACAGTTTCCCTTCCTTCTCGAAAATGCCATGATATTTAACATTTGATTCATTCGGTTTGCTAGCGACTTCGTTTAAAGAGGAATCACATTACTGCTTCTTGCACCCACCGCGTTCACACCTTGCATACAAAGAAGCATCACGTATTTCAGCTTGGCCATACATCTTGTAACATCGAAATACTGCAAAGCCACTTAGATCAATTTAACTATTGCCAATTAGACATTGGAAAATAGAGAATCATATCATTTGTGTTTTTTTAGTACATCAAATTAATTTATCCGTTTTCGGTTGAAATTGTATACGCTTGGTTTTTGTGGCTCGTTTTAACTTAAACGGCCAAAAGTATTGCAATTAAAACACATTATATTTCACAGACCTGAAGGATAGCGAGAACACTTCATTTACATTGGACTTTGTCATTTAATTGGTTGGTTTCTATTGCTATTTATTTTCTTGTTTGATACATTTCACCCCTTTTGTGCTTCTTGAGGAACTTTTGTTTTTGCAGTTTCTTAAATTTTCATAAGTGCCTTCTAATCACATTTTACTTCACGTTGACACTATCTTTATAGGGTCACATTTACAACAACCATAATAGAAAACGCAATGAGATCTTTTGCTTTCTTCACATTGTTCATTTCGTGCATATATGCATTAGCTATTACACCACAGAAAAGAGGAGAAAGTGTACCATGGAATTATGAGAAACAAATCACGCGTGGATTGAATTTGGGTGGTTGGTTTGTTCTCGAGCCATATATTACTCCATCCTTGTTTGGTTCTTGGTTGTTTGGGGATGATGAAAACAATATTCCAGTCGATGAATACCACTTTACAAAGCAATTGGGTAAAGAGTCTGCTAAACAGGTCTTGCAAATGCATTGGAACTCTTGGTATACTGAAGCTGATTTTGAACAGATTAGCTATTTGGGTATCAACACTGTTCGTATCCCAATTGGATACTGGGCTTTCCAATTGTTGGACGATGATCCATATGTTCAAGGTCAAGTTGAATATTTGGACAAAGCATTGCAATGGGCCAGAAACCATAATCTTAAAGTGTGGATTGACTTGCACGGTGCTCCAGGTTCACAAAATGGTTTTGATAATTCTGGTTTAAGAGACACCTTGGACTGGCAATCTGCTGACGGAAATGTACAAGTTACAAAGGATGTGTTGAACACCATTTTTGAAAAGTATGGGGGTGACAATTATGCTGATGTTGTTATTGGAATTGAATTGCTTAATGAACCATTGGGTCCAAGCTTGAATGTTGATGAGCTTAAACAATTTTATCAAGATGGATACAGTGCTTTGAGATCTACGGGGTCCAATATCCCAGTTGTTATTCATGATGCTTTTGAGGCTATTGGCTACTGGGACGATTTCTCCATTGGTAGCAATGCTTTTAATGTTGTTTTGGACCACCACCATTATCAAGTCTTTTCTGCCAAAGAGTTGGAACGTGATCTTGACGACCATATTTCAGTTGCTTGCAATTGGGGTTGGGACACCAAGAAGGAAAGTTACTGGACTGTTGTTGGTGAGTGGTCAGCTGCTTTGACCGATTGTGCCAAATGGTTGAATGGTGTTCGGAGAGGAGCACGTTATGAGGGTCAATACGACAACTCGCCGTATATTGGATCTTGTCAACAATACTTGCAGCTCGACAATTGGCCAGAAGACTACAAAACCAGTGTTCGCAAGTATATTGAAGCACAATTGGACGCATTTGAGTACACTGGTGGATGGATCTTCTGGAACTGGAAGACCGAGGATGCAATCGAATGGGATTTCCAAAGGTTGACTGCTGCTGGTTTATTTCCACAACCTTTGACTGACAGACAGTACCCTAACCAATGTGGGTTCCCAGGTAACTAAAAGCGATAACAACAAGGTTGTTAGTTGAGTGGGTAGAGAGTGTACCTTTTTATTGGTTAATTTTGGTTTGGTTTTTTTTTTGATAGATCAAAAAGAAAGGAGACAAAAGTAAGTTGGTTTTGGTTTTTTCTTTTAATAATTGGGTTTTTTGGTGTTGATCCAAGTGTATATTAATAGCTATTTAGGATTTTCTTGATTATACGTCACTGTGTTATTATGTGAAAAGGTGCCTCTCTATATGCCTGGTGCAAGGCTGGGAACTCTTGAGTGTACCGTTTTTGTGTCTTCTCTTCTCATGGTGAATTTCTCCAAAAAAACCACAGGAGATAATTCATGACCGAATCCAAACTGCATTAGTTTGAAAGCTAGAGTACAGGTACTGAATGAGTTTGCTTACAAAGGGATTTCTACTGAGATGCACGAGGAATCAGCTGTGTAGCCCCCATCGGTTTGTAAAGCAATCATGGCTACGATGCCCACCCTACAGATCAGTGCCGTATAGAAAAATCAGTCAAGCTTCGTTGCTACTACAACAGATGAAGCAAGACAGAAATGAAAAACAATCCGTTGATACAAAAGCGGGAAAGCCCAACACACTACAGAGGCCAGATACTACACTAAAGGTCACCAAGGAACAACTTTTAGCCAAAGCAAACAATATGTACTCTCGATTTAAAATTCGACTCAAATGGCTTTTGAAAAAATCGAATCGACCATTCAATACTGATGACTATTCAGCGTTCTTTTCCTGGATAGTTGTTGGTAACGTGTTTTTGTTCTTTGTGGCAACAACGACATTCTTCTCTCTTGTGATTTTTACGGCAAATACGGTGTTTGCACAAGAGTTTGTCGCTAGAAAGTTTGGAGAAATAATTACCAAAAATTCAAACATCACAGTCACGTTTGAGAGTGCAATTGTCCCCGGTTGGTCAGACGGGAAAATAAGTTTCAGAAAGTGCTTTGTTAGTAGAAGACCCAAAAAGATCGAGAAATTCACCAAGGGATCCCAAAAAGCGGAGTACGAAAAGAGTTTACTTGTTAATGACGACGTGGATGAAAGCGAAAAAGACATTTTTGAAGACGATGGAAACTACACTCAGTTTGATCTCACAATAGAGGAAGTCAATATTTCATTGTCATTCAATAAATGGGTCAATGGGACCGGCATGATTGAGACTTTGGAAATGAAAGGTGTGCGAGGAATAGTTGATCGTACCCACGTGCGATGGGATCCAGACGATGATGCCACTAACTACAAGAATGTGTACCAGCCTGGGGATTTCGAATTTGAAGAGTTCAAAATGGAAGATGTGTTGTTCGAATTGAAGCAGCCCAATGGGTTCAGGCCATTTGATGTTTCAATTTACAATTGCGAGTTGTCGAAATTGAGAAAACACTGGTTGTTTTACGATTTTTTGAACGCAGAGGTGATGAGTGGCTCGTATGACAACTCCTTGTTTACTGTACATAAAAAGCAACGATTGAGCGATTTTTCAATCAATGACGAAGGGAGAGAGAGTCCACTGAGCAAATGGAAAAGAGTGACTTGCTTGCGAGTAGACTCGTTGAATATAGATCATTTGAATAGGGGACTTGAAGGCCCATTTGGATGGATAACAAGTGGTAAGGTGGATATGATTGGTGAAATAATGGTTCCACGGGAGGATAACAACGATATTGGTGTGAAAGAGATTGTCAATATGATTGCCGACTCAATAACAAAGGAGGCTACGAGGTACAAAAATCCAGAAGTTCAGTCAAAGCATCCCGATATGCATACACGTTTGACACATGATGATTACACTGATATATCAAAGTATTTCGTTCTAGATCTAACCATACGTTTAAATAATGTGAGGGCAACGGTGCCATTCAAAGCACCTGAGTTGTCATACATCAATTATGCACTCATTAGACCAATTGTTGCCTATATCAACTCCAAAAACACATTTATCGAAATCCACAACCGAGTGGTAAAGAACATAAAAGATTTTGATGGCTCTTGGACCGTCTACGACTCGCTCTTGATGGATGATATTTCCGAGGAGGTTTATGACAATTTTGTTGATTATGTTGCTGATGAGGAGGCGAGACTAATTAGGGTCAAAAGGGTTGGCTTTTGGTCACTTCAGTTGTTTCTCCAATTGGTGCTTCTTGGTTTGGGCACATTGGCATAAATCAGCTTCCATGATTATCTTACATCTTCAAAATGAGCACCAATAATGCAATGTAGCAACATAGACTAACAATTGATAAAACCAATACATAATCGCCCCCTGTCTTGTACATTTCCATATCTTTTTCTGGATTGTAAAACACATCAACGTGCAGTGACTTGTAGACTCCAATAAAGTAAAGTATGCACCCATACACCGTATACATTGTTCCTATTGGTAAAAACTCCTTCGAAAAGAGTTTGATTATCAAAATTGAAAAGGAAAAACAACCAATTGCTGTCCTTGTATATGCCCCTTCATACGTCCTCTGATGGGCCCGTATGTCCAATTTCAAGTTATCTTCAAAAAGATCGATCCGGGATGGTAATCTGTCCCTCAAAGGGGCTGGCCGATTTTCGTTAGACATGAGTGTTCTGCAAGGGGGTGTGGCACACACCAACAATCACACACACACAAAACGTGGGATTACTTTTTTTGTTTCTCTTGAATCCAAATCTTTCTTCGATTACAAAACTTCATCAATATTTCCTTATATTCCCGCTTAGTACATAATGGCTGCCGCTAGACGTCTATGGGTAAAACTAAAACTATCATCCAAGTATCTTGCCACACTACCCAAATTTGATCCTCATGTGTCCAAATCGAGATTGAAAAAGATAGCACAAGAAGAGAAGAAGGGAGTCAGTCCATCTATATCGAGTCTGCAGAGGTCTTCACCGGCCCCAGAGGGCACAGGCACACCGGGCCCATCGAATAGTGCCAACAACACCGGTGCAGCTGGTTCCGGTATCAGCCAGTACAAAATCAACGTTGGTCTCAAGGGCGACTCAACTTCAGGGCTCACCATGAATAGTATAAATCCAGCCCTTTACATCCTAGATAAGTCAGGTAAACCATGCCAACGCTGGGTGAAGAAGTCGAAACAGTTTAAAAGCTTCACTGGGTTCAAGATGAAGTATACGAAATATGAGCCAAAGGAGCCAGGACCAAAAGACGGAAATAAGAGTGGAGGAAATGCTGCCAAGGAGGTTTCTGAAAGCGCCAAGAGCAATATCACAACTATAGCAAGTGAAGTAAAAGTGGAGACCTAAGAAGAAGAAGAAGAAGAAGAAGAAGATGATGATGATGATGATGAAGATGATGTGTACGTATTTGTATAGAGAAATGGTTTGTTGAAAAAAAAAATATTTAGCACACGATGTAGTACAACAGGTGACTCTGAGCGGAATGCTAATACGAAACATAGGACTAAGGCGATGCACTCGCAGACTTCTATCAACAAAGATCAAGGAGAGCTCGTCAACAAATACCAGTCATGCTATTTCCAATAGACAACTACTTTACACCACTGACGCAGCTTCACCCGGATCAATCTTTTTCTTACCACATGGAACTAGAATATTAAACAAGCTCATTCAATTTATGAAAAATCAGCAAATAAAGTACGGCTTCCAAGAAGTCGTTACTCCGTTGATTTTCAAAACCAAATTGTGGAAAAAGTCGGGACATTGGGATAACTATAAAGACGACATGTTTAAAGTTGTTGGGTTTGATATGTCTAAGGAAGAGATTACTGAGGGATCAATAGAAGAGCATGAGTATGGCTTAAAACCAATGAATTGCCCGAGCCACTGCATGATTTTTGCTAAATTCGATCGTAGCTATAATGAATTGCCTATACGGTATTCTGATTTCAGCTCATTGCATAGGAATGAAGCTAGTGGGGCATTATCTGGATTGACAAGAGTGAGAAGGTTTCATCAAGACGATGGCCACATTTTCTGCAATGTTAGTCACATTGACCAGGAGATTAAAAACACGTTGAATTTGATCAAGGATACCTATGGGGTGTTTGGAATTACAAAGATCGATTATTACTTGTCAACGCGACCAGAAAAGTACATGGGGGATGTCGATACATGGGACGAGGCAGAATCTCAATTGAAAAAAGTGTTGAACGAGAGTACGGGGGAAGGAGCATGGCAAATCAGGGAAGGCGATGGCGCTTTCTACGGTCCAAAGATTGATGTTCTTTTGACTGATGCGTTCAACAAAAAGCACCAAGTTGGGACAATTCAGTTGGATTTTCAATTACCTAAACGATTCGATCTAAAGTATGCTGCCGAAGATGGTTCAAGAGATAACCAACCTATATTGATTCACCGAGCAGTGTTTGGTTCTTTGGAAAGATTCTTTGCAATCTTGTTAGATCACTATCAAGGGAAATGGCCGTTTTGGATAAATCCGAGACAGGCAATGATTATACCGGTGAATGATTCACATGTTGATGCAGCTGAAAAGTTGCAGCGCAAATTAAGTGGAGACATCATCAATACAGATGAGCTGATATCTCCTTTAACTGGTTTCAATTTTCATGTTGACGTTGACAAGAGGGCAGCAACTGTGGGACACAGAACTAAAGAAGCAATCCAAAGTGGGAATTCCTACATTATCTTGATCGGTGATAGAGACATCGCCAACGGGACATATTCAGTAAGGTCCAGGGATGATAGGAAAGTTGAAAATTTGACAGGTGATGAGATTTATCAAAAATTTGTAGACTTGGAGAAGAAGTATCAGTGAATAAAAACATACATGTACATAGAATTATTTACAGTCTGCCATACCCCTTATTGATAAGTATCTTGTCTATCTCCGCCCAAAAGTCCCGAACAATCACCTTATCTTTGAACCTTTTTTCACCTCTATCGACTTTGATTTCATGAACGTTCCAGTCTTTTATTTGATGTGGGGTTGCCTCCCCTTGATAACCCAAGTAATAACCTTGATATTTCTGAAACAATACTTCTGGTTTAGAAAAATTGTACTTCGAAAACTGCCAGCTTTGACCTGTGGTGAAAATTGCAATGACTCTATTCCAATAATCGGGGTTGGTAAACAAATCAACATTGTCAACCACCATAATCTTTTGAGCCGATGAAACAAGTCTCTCCGAAGGATGATCGATGATCACAACACCAGATTGTGGTCTGTCACCAGGAGTAGGTTGTGTATAGCGTCCGTTCTCAAGAAACTCTTTGATATTGGATAACGAAAGAAGGGCTGTCAATGAGGGCGACACAATAATGATTGGTTGTTTCTTTGACCCACTTTCCTTTTTAGTTTCTCTACTGCTAGGTTTGGCACGCTTCAATTCATGCATGAACTTTTTCGCATCCGATATTAGATAGCTAAAGTCAATATTTTTAGACCCTCTTAATACCGCATTATGATCGACAGACTCCTTTTCAAACTGGCTGATTCGATCCATCTGCGGGTCATCAAGCTTGTGCTTTTTAGAGCTGATGGCATCGGATTTGGTGTCTGATTTTATGGCTGTATCTCTTCCATCTTCCTTCTCTTCCTTGACAAACTGACAACTGTCAATAGTTCCCTTTAACCAAGTGATCAAGTCGTATCTCTGCAAATACGCAAATGCCGGGATCCCGTGTTCAATAGCCTTGGACTTGTAGTCAACATCTGGGGTCTGTTCCTCAAGCCAGCAAAATACAACTGATTTCAAGTCTTGAGGCTCATCATCGTTGTAGAAATTTGTCGTCAAGTTCAAGTCATACTTTTTCTCATCATCATCACCAAATTGAACCTTGGTTGCTTCTTGAATAAGCTCTGTCTCTTGACCATTTTCGTTAAAGAGTTTGATCGGGTCTTTTGCAATGGCCGCATGACGTAGCGCTTTGAGAGCCTCTACTCCTGACATTTGGGTTTTGTTTGGATTGACAACTTGACTTCCAGGGGGATTCTTTTGGCATTTTTTTTTTGTGACAAAATTTCGACGTATTTTAGAAATCATGAGTAAAAACCTAGTTCGTCATATGAAATCTAATCAACACAAGGAAACCATTTCAACAAGTATAGACTAACTACATCGCTACTGGTTGTTTGAGCGCTATAGCTTAGTCGCACTGTTTCTATTATGACCGATAGGTCCAACATTGGAATCACACAAGTCACGCAATGGAGGGATGAGGCTCAACAAACATTGAAAAAGGCTCAGAAATTGTGCACGGCTGCCCAATTGTCATTGGAAAAGACGCGACAAGATTTGACTGTTCAATTGCCTATTGAATTGGATTCCGCAGAGCATTTGCTTGAGTCGTATCAGAGTCAGTACGAGCTTGTGGACAAACATATCAAAAACTTGAAACGATTGTTGGCTGAAAATGTGGACAGAGTGTTTGCCGACATTGAGGGTACACTAGAGCCGAGTTTAAGGCAATTGGACACCACCATCACAAAAATGAGGAGCATCAAAGTACCCTCATTTGTTTTAACCTCAGAGGAGATTGCACCGAGGACGCTACTTGATTTCATAGCCACTGAATCTATTGACATTATGAAGGAGAACATCAACATATACCGAACAAACTGCGCAAAGCTCAAGCGCTTATTACTGGATGAGTTTCAAAGTGGCATCTTGAACCCATTCCATCTCTTTTCGACTCAACACGGTGTTATCAATACGGAGTTTGATCGCTTGGGACCAATACAAATTGAATACAGAACTGCTCATGGGAACATTCTAGAGTCAAAAGGTGTTATGGGAACCACTCTCAAAGAAAATCAAGCATTAGAGAACGAGTTGGTGTCGCTTTTGCAAATGTTAACCAATCATTACGATCAGTGCAATAAAGCGGTAGAGTTGCTCTCATCCGAGAGTAGCAATGTCAATGTGAATATTGAAGTTTTGGCAACCGATGCTAACGAGTTGAGTGAGGTTTTCAACGATCTTACTTTGGTTTACGAAATCGTATTGACAAATGAATCAAAATCAAACAAGACGTTTCAGCAATATAGATCGTATATCGATACGTGTGGTAGTCTCTTGAGAACGGAGATTGCAAACATAAGAGAGTTCAAAGTGGCTAAATTACCCAGTTTTATGTTGTTACTAAACGAGTCCATTGAAGTATTACGAACATGTTCCATCACTGACGTGACACCTGCGGATTCATCACCATGCGAAATTTATTCCGAGACTATTGAACAATTGGTATACCACTATTCTCAATTTATTGATATTTTTGAAACAAAGTATCTCACCGAATTACACCACGAAGAATTTATATATCCAAGGAAGTTTTTGAAAAGAATAGATGGCTTTTTAAACGAGGAATTGTACCGCATGCAACTCGAGGAAACAAATCGTAGAAGATCATGGCTTGCTAAATATGGAGAGTTTATACCAAGAGAGTTCAAATTGCCCGGAGAGGACGAGATGCCCACAGTCGTGCAGGTCATAACTGAGGGATTGGAACGTATACAAAAGCAAGATGGGATTGAAAAATTCAACGATGGAGCGGAAAAGCAGTTGTTAGATTTGATTAGATCCTTAAAGCGGAAGTAAAACAATCTTACAGAGGAGAATTAGATAATAGTTGTTTAAGATGCAGGCGTCGTTAGTCTCTTCACGGTTGTGGCGCTAATCGCTCGCACAAAAAAGAAAAAAAAAAGAATCTCTCAAAGTTTCTCAGGTTACCTGTAGCGATCACCGAACAGTACATGGAGTCAAGACTACGTTGGGCGGTTTCGTTTGTAAAATCTGGGCAGGTACCGGACCGGGATGATCTCAATGAAAGTTTGGGTATCAAACAAACGAGATCGATGGTGCTGCCGGTGCATAGTGAATATAGTGACTTGGAGGATAGTGCAAATGATGAAAATTTAGAACAAGATGTGGATAACAATACAGCAATGACTATGGATCACGATAGCAGTTCAGAAATGTATGAGAATGAAAATGTGAGCATGGCAGATTCTGGAGAAGATCTTGACGACATTGACAGCGAAGAATCAGTCAGTTCGTCACTGGATAGCTCGACCATCTTAAGGCATAAGAAGCGTCATCCTGTTTTACCACCAGATGATCTCAATGCGTCAAAAATATATGAACAGTATGGTATTGGGGCCTTATTGATGAAAAGAATGGGATATGAAGAAGGGAAAGGTATTGGAAGTGGACAATCAGGTATAGTTGATCCATTAAATGCCAATCCAAATAAGGGCCGTTTAGGTGTTGGAGCAAAAGGATCTTTGCAATTGAGGAAAGAAAAGGGCGCAAAACTGCGAAGCTTTGATGATCACGATGTTCTGGCGTCTCGAAGATATGGCAATCGAAGTGTCTCAAGTGGACAGGAGGACTATGCATCGAAACCCAGTGAGCTTGAGGTGTTGACTTTTAACATTTATAAATTGACAACGGATTTTGGTGACTTGGGTGTCGACATTCCAGCTCATTTACGGGATTGGGCATTCTCGTTAAAGTCATTAGCCACTGATAAAGACATTGATCGCCTACGATACAAATACGGATATCTAGAAGACATATGGTATGAGATTTCTCTGTTGAATGAAGAGGAAGAAAACTTGAATGATCAATTGAAGTATGCAGACAATGATGCGTTTATAACAGCTCAATACGAGGAACTTCTTTCCATTGCAAAGCAATCGGAGGAAGCGAAAAAAGATGAACATATAGAGGAAGTCTTGGAGCTGTTGTTGAAGTTTCCATTGACAGATGACCTTGTTAAATCATTGGTTTTAACGATTTCAAAGCCAAAGATCGATTTATTAACCAGTATTCCGTTGGATGACTATGATCAGCAACAAGCTGTTGTTGTGCCAGCACTTAACAGATACACCACAATTTTGAACCCCCAATATGCCATGCTGAATGATTTTTACGAGTACTTGCTCGACTGTTTTGAATTAAAATTCCAGCAATTGTTACAAAGCAGTGATAATATTGATAAGAATTTAACCACGGTTGCGTCAATTTGGCTAGATGCTGGCAACTCCAACTTGAAAGACCATGTATTCCATGAGATTGTCAGATCTGTGATTGTTCCTTATTTTGATGCTCAAGTAAACAAATGGGACTTCTCCCCTGACACCGTTCCAGAAAACCTTTTAACACTTCTTAAGATTTTGTGTGTCGTTGGAATTGATGACGATTATTCTGTGGGTGGAGCAGTTGAGCATTTGGTGTCGAAAGTGAAGTCATTTTTGGTGTTTAAGAATCCAAGTTCATTTTGGCATGGGTTCTACGATGAATCAGTCGCAAACGCCAAATTGCAAATCACCTTCATTATGCAACACTTGGTGCCCGAATTTGAATCGTGTAAAAAATCAACAATGCAATCGATCCAAGAGACTTTTAAAGCATCGTTTGCTTCATGGGTCGAGAGCCTAACTTTCATTGATGTAACGCCGGCCATGTTTGACAATATTCTATACCTTTCGCTGTTCTTACCACAGGATACAAGGTTCACCTTCCTACAATATTTGGTCTTCAACAATTGGATTGCCACCATCATCAGAGTTTATAGAGCAAACCCACATGCCATACCCAATTGGTATACCACCTGGTATCAATTTTTCACTACGAAGTTGAAGAAAGAAAGTTCAAAGGAGATCATAGACCTAATTAAATGGTATTTAAGTAAAGCGTTGGCCATGATTAAATCAAATTTCGACCCCAACGTTTGCAAAGAGCTTCCACAACGAGAGGGGGAGCGTTTCCCCTCTGCAGCTCAGTTGCTTAAACCCATTGGACTACTAAATGTGCATGGTATTCCTTCATATCGACTTCAAATGAGGTTCCATGATGTTGTTTCAGACTATTGTTTCACGAAAAACATACAGCAAAAACAATTGAAGCGTGTCGTTCACAACGGTTTTCCAATACTTCGGTTCACCAAAGGTGGGATTACTAGATACGGGTATATTGAAGACGATGTATTATGGGTGGGTGACTCTGATGACTTCAACAAATGCAATTATGAACCTATTGCAGTTGACACATTAGTAGATCGTTTTTAGATAATTATAAATTGGGACTATTTTATTTGTTGGAGTTCTAGACGCGCAAATGCAAAAAATAATTAGTGTAGCCAAACGGAGTGATTCCTTTTTTTCCTTTTTGTAATTTTTTCCTTTTCTTAAAGAAAGAGTCAACGGATTCACGTTAAACCACACATACTAGCGCACAACAATGAGTACGATCTTGAGGTCATTCCTCGCGAGATCGAGACATAGCAGAGCATTCAAAATGATGATGATACATGAGCTCAAACCAATCATGCCTGAAATGCGAACACAGACGAGATTTTATTCCGATCCGTCAATTCAATCACATAGCAGGTTTGAAACGACAAAGGAGTTTTGGAGAAAAGCTCATATTGAAAACTCAAAGGAATCTGAAAAGGTATTGAAATTGTTGAGAAAGACAGGCGCCATTTCGATACTCGTGGTTTTTGCTTCCATAGGTTATGCCGCTTTTATTGAACACACACACAAGACAGAGGAAGAAGCACCAGAGATTGAGTATATACCCAACTTGAAGGAGGATATACGGTACAGGAAAAGGGAATAGCAGTGGCAATATAGGGTAGTGAATGTGATGAATTTATGAATACGGATTAAGCTGTTGTGTAGTTGCGTCTTTTGTCCTATACCGGGTCTAGACAATACCTCTACTCTCCGAGACCTCGAACCTCTAGATTGAGACTATCTTCTGGGAAGAACCACATATGAGCTGAAACATCCTAGTGCGGGCCACATTAGTGAATGAGCCACAGCGAAAGCACGGCATCTAGCTCAAACGATGAGGCTTTTTATCGACTGCATATAAACCGACCATGTCACGATCCCCACAAATTGAAACATTGGATGTGATGTCATGTCGCATTCATTTCGTGTCGTAGCTGCTAGCCGTCTAAATGTATGGACCCTTCTAGCCAACTGTTAAATTCACCCGTGCTATACTTCCCCCTGTTGTGCTCAGAATCGGTACAATAATTCCTCCCCCCTAAAGTATTACCTAATCTTGGAACATCATCGAAAAAATCATTAAAAAACGGTTACATCTTTTTTCACAGCAACCTTCGCAATAAAACTTCAAAATAGACCACAATGTGATAGGGTTGTTACACAAATAACACCTCCTACATAATACCAGATTCTTTTATTTGCTATTTATACTCGAGAAAAGTATCTCATGATGGATTTTATCTTCCTCTTGATTCGAGAAAAAAGTATATCCCACTCGATCAGAAATGTACAGACTTCTTTCTAAAACTGCAATTGCACGCCAAAGTACTACTAGATTAGCCAAATCTTATTCCACTAATGCATCTACGTCTTCGAGAATCAATTTTAAATTGGTTGCTGGTGTTGTACCAATTGCAGTTGCTGTTGGATACTTGGGCTTTTCAAATTACATAAGTAATGAAACTGTCCTCGGGGTTGCTGATAAGATCAGAAAGGAATTTGAAGAAGGTGATGCATTGAGTAAAGAGCAACAAGAGAAGTTTGCCGATGAACAACAAAGATTGCGAAACCAAAAGGAAGACAAGGAAATCGCCAAGATTGAAAAGCAACAAAGTTTAAACACAAAGAATGCCGGCGGTCTCGATAGCACTGATCCAGCTTCGGATTCAGAAACTAGGGAAGTTGCTTCAAAAAAATTGGACGACGATACCAGCAGACATGAAGCTAGTGACCCAAAGAATGTTGAAAAATCAAAGGAAACCAGACAAGATCTCAAGGAAAACTTTCATCCTGAAGGTAAATCACAAAAGAAACCAACCAAGAATGAAGGCGACAAAGGTGAAACTGCTTATAATCCGG
Source organism: Lodderomyces parapsilosis (assembly GCF_000182765.1). Taxonomy (NCBI): domain Eukaryota; kingdom Fungi; phylum Ascomycota; class Pichiomycetes; order Serinales; family Debaryomycetaceae; genus Lodderomyces; species Lodderomyces parapsilosis. The sequence continues at coordinate 1,320,918 of NW_023503278.1, forward strand.
AAACTGGTGAAATCAACTGGGATTGTCCGTGCTTAGGAGGTATGGCTCAAGGCACTTGTGGTGAGGAATTCAAAGACGCTTTTTCTTGTTTTGTGTTTTCCGATGCAGAACCAAAGGGAATTGATTGTATCAAAAAGTTTGAGACTATGAGAAGTTGCTTCAAGAAACACCCAGAGGAGTACAAAGAGGAGTTGTACAATGGTGATGAAGAAAATAGCACTGAAGTTGTAGAACATGTGGTTTTAGAGGTGGCCGAGCCAGCAGTTAAAGAGATTGAAGATGGTCTCGATTCAGGAAAGATCAAGCCAAAGAAGTAAGTGATGTGGAGTTATCTATTTAAATAAAATACATTTGCATCGTCTAACAAGCACATCTTTTTGGATCCTTATTCATTTCTCTCAACTCGATATTGTCAAAATCTTGTAACTTCTGGCGTTCGTAATCGGCTCCCAGTAAAATAGTTTTCCCCAACTCGCCTACTCTGATGAACAATGCCTCGACTGCTTGCAATTGTTTTGCACTCACTTCTATTAGATCCGACTTCCAGTCGTATACGTAATCACCAATATTAGTCTCCGAGGCAGTGTTTGTAATTATATCCTCAATTTCCTCCTTATCAACCACTCGGTCTCTCCCTCGATCTGTCTTGTTGCCTACAATAATAACACCTGGGTGTGAAACATGACAATGTTGCATAAATTGATCAAACCAGTCTTTCAAACTTAACACTGATTCATAGTTTGTGATATCATAACAAAGCACACAAACATCGGTACCACGATAAAATGCTTGTGATATGGAATTAAAACGTTCTTGACCGGCGGTATCCCAAATTTGCAAATTGACTCTTTCTAAAGGCTCATTCATAGATGATGTTTCATCGGAGGGAGTTGTCTCGTCTGTTTTAGGTGGTAGTTGGATTGTTGTTGTTAGGTAGTCACCACCTATTGTTGCCTTGTAAGCATTGGTGAATATGTGATGAACAAATTGTGAGCGTAAGCAAGTCTTTCCAACCCCCAGGTCTCCTAATAACACAACCTTGAGTGTAGGGGTAGTGAGACTAGTTTGCTGAGTGCTGGCATCACTTGGTATTCGTGCCATTAGCTCTCTTGGTTGTGTGTGTCTGTGTGAACACGCTACCTGATTCCGCCTCGCCCAAAAATTTCTTTTCGTGATTTCAATCTTTGCTACATATAGATCTCTCTAACTCAACATCATGAAGGTCTATTACATCGGTATATTAAACACTAGTGGAGACAAGGCTGTCGAACTAACTTCTGCAAGGGATTTGTCCCAATTTTCGTTTTTTGAAAGAAATGGAGTATCCCAATTCATGACCTTCTTTGCTGAAACTGTATCGCAAAGAACCCCAGCTGGACAAAGACAGAGTGTTGAAGAGGGCAACTATGTCGGTCATACATATACTAGATCAGAAGGGATTTCAGGTGTCATAATAACTGACAAAGAGTATCCAGTTAGGCCAGCATACACATTAATCAATAAAATATTAGAAGAGTACTTGTCTTTGCACCCCAAATCCGAATGGCAAAACCTCGATCAAACTAATTCTACATTGGCGTACCCTGAATTGGAAACTTATTTGAAAAAATACCAAGATCCATCTCAAGCTGATTCGATAATGAAGGTGCAACAAGAGTTGGACGATACCAAAGTGGTGTTGCATAAAACCATTGAGGGAGTATTGCAAAGAGGAGAAAAGTTGGACGCTTTGGTTGACAAGTCAGAGGCTTTGAGTAGTTCATCGAGAATGTTTTACAAACAGGCCAAAAAGACAAATTCTTGTTGTATAGTGATGTAGTCTATATTTACAATTGATGTTGGTTTTTCACTGCTTCAAATGCTTTCAAAAGTTTACGTCTGGCACCTAAGGCTGCGACACCTTTTTCTTCCAATTGGTCACTATTAAGCCCAATCAAGTCTTTCCAATACACATCTTTTAAGCAGTCTGTGTACTTGTGCAATCTAAGCAACTTTAGCCACGCTGGGATATTATTCAAAAGCTCAATACTTGCAACTTCATTAGGCATTGATGAGTTGGCTCCAGTTTGACTGTTGACAGAGTTGGTGGATATGTTTGCATGCATAGTGGTTGCTGTAGGCGACGTCACTTTTTTCTTCAATCCTGTGGTGGTATTGTGATTGGGCCTGACCGGTACTGATGCCGAATTTGCTCCTCTGTTGATGGAGTTTTCAAAATTCATCGCTGAAAAGTGATGAGCACCATGCTGAATGTGTTGGTTGTGTTGACTGTGCTGATTGTGCTGATTGTGCTGATTGTGCTGGTTGTGCTGCTGATTCTGTTGACCATAAGGTGTGCTCCAATTTTGAGGATGCTTCCTACTATCCAATGCCACTCTAGAATTTATCGTCGCAAGTGCCCCTAGTTTCAATGTATTAGACATATCAAGGTTTTCATCCTGATGAAGACCTTGTCCAGCACCATTTGAATAGAAAGGCTGGTTGAAATGAGTTTGAGCATTGCTTGCTGCCAATTGCAAAAAGTTTGTCTTTTCGTGTAAGTGTGAAGTAGGTGATTTCGATCTAAAGCCAGCTACACCCTGGTTCTTTTGCAAAAATGGGTCAGCCGAACGAGGGCGAGCAACCATGTCCAAATTAAGCGGGTTAAAAGTATTGGCTCTTTGCGGTTGATTAAATTCATTTAAGCTCAAGTTTTCAATATCAAGATCGGGATTATTTCCATACGGCGACAAAGGGTTTTGTAATGGTTGGTTATACACTTGCAAGTGTTGATCAAGTTTAGCCTGAAATGTAAGCAACACGTCAACAGGTAAGCTGGCACACAAGTAGTCAATCATTGAAACAGTATCCTGTGGACTAAGATTTTCAATCCAGTTGCTAAATACCAAAAGATCCAGGTACAAATTTGATTGTGGAACTTGATTCAACCCTGGTCTTCGAAATATATTCGCAAAATCGTGAGCTGACTGTGGTCTATCAGGAATGGATGGAGGTTGCAAAAAGCCACCTGTAGGTTGCGAGCTTTGTACTCTACCCGTTTGTGTAGCGTGCAGTGTTGGTATTTCCTGAGAACCTATATTCAACAAGTTTGATGAGACACCTGCATACTTGGATGCAGAAGGTGCTATCAAGTTACTACCAGAAGGACCACGCTCTTTAGTAATAGGCGGCGCACTTTGCGACGCCCTTGTTTGGTTCTTCAAGTCTAAATCCAACTCCGCTGTCAATGTTTCAAACTCGTGCTGAAGATTATATCCAACACTTTGTTGTCGCTGAGATGGAAACTCCGATTGGTTTAGCGGCTTAGCGTGGTCTAGCGGCGGCGGCGAAAGCACAATAGGAGCCGTCTGAGAATCCGAGGAGGTTTTTAACTTGCTGTGATCCATTCCTTTTGAATGTGTTTCCATGTTCGGGTATTTTGCTGCTGCAGCAAACTTTTTCTGATGGATTTTTTATTTTTCTTTTTTATTTTTTTTTTTCTCTCGATGCTTCTCTTCTCTTCTCGTTTTTCTGAATTTTCTACAGTGTCAGTTGCGGTAAATTGTTTGAGCTAGTCCGCTGTTTAATTGTTGGATCCTGTTAACAGGAGTGGTTCAAAGTCGAGAAATAAAGGGACTGTCCGTAAAATTTTGCCATGAGTCTAGGAAACCGACGGAAAAATTTGTCAACGCAAGTTTTTTCTAAGAAAGAGAGAGAGCGGAAGCGTTTCCATAGAGTGCTATGTTAAGACAGTGACAAATCGTAGGTGTAGATTCGCTAAGTGACTAGAAAGCAGAGTATAAACTGCTTCCAAGAAAACTGTCTGAGAAGAGCTTATACCATGTCTGCGTAACAATAGTAGAAGAAAAGGGGCAGCTTTGCTGACGCTAGAGTCCGCTACCAACTGCGATTTTGAAGAAGTCCGAATGGTGGAGTATCGTAAAGTAGTACTTACGATGATGTTGAATGCGGATTTTGAGGTTGTCGCCGTTTTCACTGGAATGAGTGGCTGTTCCAAGATAGCTCGAAATGGGGCTTTTTCTACCTACAATTTGAGATCCCTTTGTAACAAATAAGACCCAACGACAAAGAAAGAACTGATGGCTAGATCCCTATTGGGTTGAGAGCAAGTCACATCTGCACAATCTATGAATAAGTGCCACCCACGACTATCACTTTGAGTTTATAATTTTCCTTTTCTCCTATTGTGGGAAGAACTATTACCTTAATTCAACGGATAAATTGCAAACGTTTGCTGAGAAAGAACCAAAATAAAAACACCTCGAAGCCATATAAGTCGGTTCAAACATTTGTCCACCGAGGTGCACTGATACATGGTGTCGCAGTAACGTCGACGGTGCTATTACACGAGCTTGATGAGTTACGTGAAATTTCCAAGTGCAAAATCTGAAGTGGCCCCAATTTGAGCCGAGGATGAAAAAGAAAGCCATGTGCCACAAAATTAGGAGTTTTTCCGCTTTGATTTCCTCAAGTTTCGCAACAATAAAAACTGACGGTACATATTGTCTCAACAAGCCAAAATTCATTTAACCGGGAGAGGGTGAGAGGCGTAACAAAGGAGAGCAAATATGAGATACATATGAGCTTTTGTGATGCCTTGGGAGGGATTTAAGAAATTGCGAAACTTTGATGGCTGAGTCTTGTTAAGCTAGGATGATTGTCTAAAACGAATATGGAATTAGAGACTGATCAAAGCTCACCCGAATGAGCTTTGTTCCACGGGATATGCAATTATCAGCAAGGATAACTAATTTGTCACTCATCCTGTCGCAATCTGTCTGCTATTGCACCGACCAATCGAAACAATGAATGACTCAAAGTCAAGATTACAAAAAGGAAAATAATGTCAACTGCGCATAAAGCGTTTTATTCATTTTTCTTCCCTGTTCCCTTGACCCGTGAAATGGTGAGCAAAAGAGAAAATGGAATCACGTTAGTAAAGCATCAAATAGTAGCATGATAGCATACGATGTGCATGTAAATCCTCCTTAAAAAAGGGGCCAATGGATGATCAAACACCCTATTATTCTTACAGGTCTTGCCATAGTGGGAAGCACTCCGAGGAACGAAAGGAGTAGCAAGAAACCAACAACACTGCCTCCTTCCAAGAGTTTTCTTCTCTTTTCTTTTCTTTTCTTTTCTTTTTTTCATCATTCGGAAGACCGCCACAGGAGGTGTTGACGATTGGATGAAATTCGAATAGAACAATAGTATAGATAGGCGAAGATTATTCTCTTTTCTATTGTGAACTTTCTTTACTGATTCCGACTAGAGTTCGTAGAAAACCGGAAAGGCATAAAGCTTTGAGAAGATTATATTTTCCTTTTTTTTTTTCTTCCTCCCTCTCCAATTAGCCGCTATGCTGATGACCAAAAATTGGTAGCACAAAACTTACAATGAGCAAATGCGAGTGTGGCTTTTCCAGCAATTTTTTTTCTTTTTTTTTTTTTTAATTAGCCGTGGTTTATTCTACTCAAAAGTTGCGAAAATGGATAATTGGCCAATACGAAAATCTCTTCTTATGGGTTAGTTGTCTACACGTTGCTTTGACACAAATGGTATACAGAATGTGCTTGATTAAAAATTCTATGTAAAAAAAATAAGTATTAATAGACTGCTCTAAGAAGAAAGTCTTGAAGACAACACTTATGTTGCTTTTCGGGGAAGTCCTGTGGTGGAGTCAACTGTTGCGATATCACATTATTCATATCTTCAACCTGAACTATGTCTTCGGCATCTGTAAAATACTCCTCTTCGTCTTCTATATCTTCATAGTCATCCTCTTCTTCTTCTTCGTAGTCACTTGCGTAAGAGTTATATGCAGTGGCATCGGGTGTAATTAATTGCGGATTATTGTATTGGTGATCGTTGAAGAAGTCACAAGTGATGATCTGTTGCTGCAATTTCTTTAAAGTTACCCTCTCATTTGGATTCAATTTGAATATTGAATTCAACAAATCGTTAAACTGATTTGATATAGGAAGGATTGACGTCAAGATTGATTTGTTGCGATTTAAAATGTAGTTGGTGAAGACTTCACTATTTTCATTGAATGCTGCAATGGGCCATGGATTTCTAGAGCATGTTATGTTTATGAAAAGCACTCCCAATGACCAAATATCACCCGCCAATGTTGGCAAGTACATCTCACCAGCGTCGGTTGGAAATTGGTTGATATCAACAAGTCCTCTAATTAGCTTGCTGGATTTGTAATTTGTAACTCTTTCTGGTGCCATGTAGAATGAGGATCCACGGCATGCATTACACTTTATAAAGCTTGAGTCAATTGCAAGTCCAAAATCTATCAAGACTAGCTGTATTTCGTCGTAGTCAATGACTCCAGAGTCTCTCCTCTTGTACTCTTTATTATACTTGACCATTATATTCTCTGGTTTCAAGTCACAATGATATACTGATTTTTGATGGCAATACTCAACGGCAGCACACAACTGTAGCATGGCATTCTTCATTAATAATTGTTTCTGTTTATCACTTCGCCTTTGTTGAAAAATTTGTAGGTCGATTATGTTTGTAAACAAGTCACCTTGATCATAGTAATCTAGTAGTATGACAATCGCAAAGCCTTCCAATTCAAATACTTCATGTATGGTTGCAATATTAGGATGATCGTGTACTTTTAAATGTAATGCAATTTCAGTCAAGAACTGACAATCGTGTCCTTGACCCTTGATGTAGTCAAAGTCTATGCTCGTTGGCTTGGGGATAACATGGTTGTGAAAGTATTGAGAAAATTGTTGTTGTATTAGTTGCTTATTTGATGATGAGCCGAGTTTCATTGGTTGTTGCTTCAATACCATCTTGGCTGCAAATTGTTGTTTGGTGTAGATGTTTTCAACCAAATATATGAGACCATATGTGCCCGCGCCAATTTTGCGAACAAATCTCAATTCTTTATTGAACATGTAGCCATCTAGGCTCATGTTGACATTTGATTTCTGTCTCTTAGTTGGTTGTGGTGAGTCAAATATTGGCAAGTAAGTCATTGTCGATGAAGGGCTAAAAACAAAAAAAAAAGTAAATGGTGATTCTTATTATCATATGGGAAATTTAGATTGTCTTTTATAACCAGATGTTGCAATTTTAAAATTCTTATTTTTAATTTTTAATTTTTATTTTTTATTTTTTTTGTTCTTTTCCGATTTTTTACATTTGCAGCGTCTCTATTTTCCGTTGAATCGTTTTTCTAGAACCACAAATGTACATTGGGTTAAACTGTCGAATGTGCTGTTTAACTCCGGAACGTTTTGCTTGTCATCCGGGTTTCTTAACACCGCAGGTCATTTGGATCTTTGCACGGATATAGGTGTCTTCCGTGGTAGAATGATAGACCAAGAGGGGGTGAGATTTGGACATTTGTCTTTGTTCTGAAGGTGTGCGATTGACTGTGTGTCGCCTCGTCGTACCGCAGCAAAGATAATAGGTTGCATTTATTACGTGGTATGATTTATTCTTTTTTTTCTTTAAAAAAAAATATTAAAAATTAAAAACAAAAAAATAATAAATATAAAGTAACAGATTCAACTCTATTGTCTCTATCTACCGAGGAATAAAAATTATTACGAATAGCAAACCAAGCCTGATTCATAATTATATCCGCCTCATAGCTCCTTTCTCCTTCGTTGAAAGGCTATGTCGTCAACTCCGTTCCCGTTGTTGTAGATCAATCGCTGATCAGGTTTAAACTTCCCCTCCTTACAGAAGCGAACAACACAGGAAACTGTTGGCGTTGGCATGTGAATAACCAAATCATCTTTGTTGAAGCGAAAGATGGAATCGAAAGAAAACAATAGCAAAGATTTCGTTCATCTCGTCATGTCATGAATTAGTAAGTTGCGACATTGAATTCAACCTTGCATGTGAAGTATTTTGAAATCAACTACAATCTATACGAAGCTCTATCTTTGGCCACGTAACCCCTAACAATGTAGGTATTTGCCTTGTTTGTTTTGCGGAGATTAGTGGTCGTGAATCACAAGGTTCGTCAACTTCCTACGTCCGTGTTGAATGACCCCTACTTACTTCTCTTGCTGATCCTTACCCCGGATTTGCAAGTACCAGCCAGTGGCAGTCGCTGAAACCCCCTTGATCAGCTATGATCAGCTGATGCAGCTGTTGTAGCTAATGCATTTCTTGCCACTTTCGCAACTCTCGCAACCCTCCTACTACAACCTTTCCTAATTAGGCAATGTTGTTACTCTTTTTCCGCACCATCAATTTTAAGCAAAAAAAAAAAATATTCCGAAGACAAGCACACAAAGTTCGCATAACGGATGATTAAAATCATTCGACTTTCAAAGACGAGTGTGCATAGAATTCCAAAATGGAAATAACACGCGATTTTGGGTGCGGAAGTAAAGAATCCGCAAGCGATTGTTGCACTCGCTCGTACCCAGTGTAGGAAACTACCGGAATAGAGGAGTCGCAACTTGACTGGCTTTGTCAAAATATCAAAAATCACAGTTACTATATTAAATGCAAGCACGTGCTTGAACAAAGTTTTTCCTTATTTTAAGAAATCGTGCATAAACTCCGACATCTTGCACACCATCGTGCATTAACTGCGCCAGCCACATATTTTTTTCGTAAAAAAAATAGAAGTCCGAAAGTAACTCAAACCTATTGAGGTAAACAGTGGTTGTGTCATTAAGCGGTTAGAGGCAGCTATCTCTGCCGTGTAGAACCATTCAATCCTTCTTAGCATGTGAAAAAAAAAAGAAGTACGGAAAGCAATAAATTGTGTAAGACCATTAAAGGGAGGAAAAGAACCCTTTAAAGATTTGTATTCCAAATTAGTACACGCATGTGAAAATTTACAGCCACCCCTTGTTTACGATTCTTACCAAATTGGATTCGAAGCAACGGTTATGAGACTGGAGATAAGACATTAAGCGAGTGTACATAAGGTTCTAGACTACTTCTTTTCTTACCCCTGAAGTGCATGTGAAAAATCAAGCTTTACCAAACAACTTCCTGTTGCTGGTTTACTATCAATCACAGCCTCTCGTATTTCTTCATCGGTAATACCAGGAAATTCACGCTTATAATAAGCCTCTAAACTTTTTGTTAATTTAGGTAAGTTCTCTGTCGTGGTTAAATGCACAATTGAGCCACCCCAACCAGCGCCTGTGACTCTTGAACCATAGGCACCATTTGCTAGCGCAATTGAGCAAATTTCATTCAACTTGGGATTAGAAGACTCATTCAAAATATCAAGATCGTGTTGTGACTCATTCATAAGAGACCCAAATGTTTGCAAAAATTGTGATGCATCAACCACTGTTGATAACAATTGAAGCGTTTTCAAGACTCTTAAGCTCTCGCGATAGACATGAAGAGCACGTTCATACAATTTTAAAACATCGAACTTGACGGGAATTTTCTTGAGATATCTTGAGTGAAACTCCTCTGGGGTAAGACCCATTTCTTCACAACATTGTTCAACAGTATATCCCCCCTCTTTCGTTAATGTCTTTCCCACAACATCAATCATTTTTTCTAAATGGACAACACCCACATCCAAATCCTCGCCATCCCAGGCTCCACAATACCCATCCATCACTCCACGGAGTGAGTACGTATCAACATTCGAATCCTTAACTATACCTTCTTTACCTTCGACATTCAATTTCTTAGCCAACAAATCACCAGCAATAGCCATCTCCACCACTCGTAAATTGTAGTGGATCGGAGCCGTTTCATACTTGTTTGAGACCTGCAAACTATTTGTAATAACAAATGTCAAGTTTTTAACTGGAAACTCGAATGGAGTTCCTTTCAACTGTGGTTTAAACTGAATAAACAAAGCTTTGCCTTGTTCGCCGTACACCGAAGCGCATTGGTCCATTCCTCCATTGTTGAGACCAAGATAGTGCTCAGAAACTACAGTAATTCTTGTCAAATCAGCTTTACTAATGTCTTCAACACCATTTGCGTACAACACAGCCAAGGTCGATGCAACGCAAAATGCAGCTGACGAAGACAATCCACCTCCAGTGGGCACGGTTCCACTAAATGTGATATTCATCCCTTTCAACTTGGTCATTGCCTTTTCCTGCAAAAACTTGGAAGCAACAATCAATCCACATTTGAAGTAGTTGGCCCATGTGTGGTGTTCACGATCAATGGTAAACTCTTCTGCAAGGGAAACTGTTTCCTTGGGAAACTTGGCACTGTCAGTGTTGGCAATAACAATCATGTCATTATTGTTTGTGGAAACAGCAGCAACAACATCAACCTCAATTGCCATAGGCAATACTGGGAAATAATTGTAATCTATGTGATCACCAATCAAATTGACTCTTCCAGGGGATCTAGCAAAAAACTCAATCTCGTCATTAGGATACTTGCTTTTAAATGTTTTGACTAAGTTGGCATACCTTGACTTGTGAGCGGAAGGATCTGAATAAAACGACAAATCGTTAAACTTGGGGACCGACATTTTAATAATTTCAACAAGCTAATGTTTGAGTGGAAAGGAAAATCCGTAATTAGCTATTTATAATAATACATTTGCACTCAATGTTTAAATTCATTTTCGTGGTAGAGATTCAGTGTCAGCGATTTTTCGTGTCGGAGAGCTTTCACGGACAAAAAAAGAAATAAATAATAGACAAGGACAAACTCACGGCAATTTGTCAAGAAAATTTTTTTGCAAAATGTAACGTTACATTGGCATTTCCCATACAAATATCTCCTCACAAAAGGGACCCCCCACAGATACACAATTTCTCCGAGATCTCTCCACGACACAAAATACAATAACGCTCATAAGTAACGCTATTTGTTGGGTAAAAGTCACTGCGTTGAAGAAAAGATTGGGGTGGCCTACCGAAAATTTGTCTGCTTCCCCAGTATGTATCGTCAATTGTAGTCTCTTTCAATATGGCCCCTTGAATTCTCCATACTTAATACCGATGCAACGTTACATTTTCGGACGTCAGTCATTATTATAACAATCGTTATAAATAATACATCAATGCGCAATGAAAAAAAAATAAACTTAATGGATCTCACTACTTCATCATCAAACAATGGAAAAATACATTCTTGTTACTGGTGGCGCTGGCTATATTGGATCACATACAGTCATTGAGCTAATCAACAATGGGTATAAGGTGGTCATCGTTGACAATTTGTCCAACTCATCCTATGATGCGGTTGCACGTATTGAGTTTATTGTCAAACAACATGTACCTTTTTACAATGTCGATTTAAGAAACCGTGACGATTTAGACAAGGTGTTCAAAGAGTACAGCATTCAAGGTGTTATCCATTTTGCTGCGTTGAAAGCTGTGGGTGAATCAACAAAGATTCCATTAAAGTACTACGAAAATAATGTTGGTGGAACCATGTCATTACTTGAAGTGTGTGCTGAAAATGGGGTCAAGACAATTGTTTTCTCATCGAGTGCCACGGTTTATGGAGATGTCACTAGATTCGGCTCAAAATATATCCCAATTCCTGAAGTATGCCCTACAGATCCCACAAATCCATATGGTAAGACAAAATACGTTATTGAGCAAATGTTGAAAGACATTTACACCAGTGATGATGCATGGCAAGTTGCAATTTTGAGATATTTCAATCCAATTGGTGCTCATCCGTCAGGCTTGCTTGGTGAAGATCCACTTGGTATTCCAAATAATTTATTGCCGTACTTGTCTCAAGTTGCAATTGGCAGACGTGAGACGTTATCCATTTATGGAGACGACTACGACTCAACTGATGGAACTCCTATCAGAGACTATATTCATGTGGTTGACTTGGCCAAGGGACATATAGCTGCTTTGAACTACTTGAAGAACTTGCAAGATAAGGGATTGTATCGTGAATGGAATTTAGGTACTGGGAAGGGCTCCACGGTGTTTCAAGTTTACAATGCATTTTGCAAAGCTGTTGGAAGAGACTTACCTTACAAGGTGGTGGGAAGAAGACAAGGTGATGTGTTGAACTTGACAGCGAAATCAAATCGTGCTCATGAAGAGTTGAAATGGAAGGCTGAGTTTAGCATCGAGGATGCATGCAGAGACCTTTGGAAATGGACAACTGAAAATCCATTTGGATTCGAGATAAAGGGTTACAAATGGCAAAAGTTTGATGGATTGCAAAATCGTTTGCACGCAATACAAAACAAGGACTTACAAGTAAACTTTTGCAATCGAGGAGCATTAATTCAGGACATAAAGTTTGGTGACCAGCATGTTGTCTGTGGTTTTGACAACGCCAAGGATTACAAGCTAAACACAAATCCATACTTTGGAACAACAGTTGGTCGTTATGCCAATAGAATCAAAAATGGGGAGTTTGCGTTGGATGGTGCCACGTATAAGCTCACTCAGAATGAAGGCAACAATACTTTACACGGTGGAAGCAACGGGTTTGACAAACAAAACTTTTTCGGCCCAGTAGTTAAACACCTGGATGGTAAGTTTACCCTTGAGTTCAAGGTTGTTGACGTTGATGGAAATGATGGGTTCCCGGGCACTTTGGAGACAGTTGTGCAATACACCATTGAGGATTCATCGATTGAGATTGAGTATGAGGCCAAGTTGCTCCAAGGTGAAGCAACTATTGTTAACTTGACCAACCATAGCTATTTCAATGTCTCAAATAATGAAACTATTGATGGGACTTACGTAAAATCCTTCCTGGATAAGCGTTTACAAGTTGATGGTGAAAAGATTCCAACTGGAAAGATCGTCTCTAAGGCGATTCCTGAAACAATTTTGTCTGACGTCGTTTTGGATGACTGTTTTGTTGTCAACGAGGATACATCTATTGATACCAGAGCCGAAAAATTACACCCGTTGGTGGAAGTGACCCACCCAAATTCCAGCATCAAGTTTACAGTGTCAAGTACTGATCCAGCATTTCAATTCTATACGGGTGATGGTATTGATTGTGCTCAGTATGGCAAGAGAAGCGGGTTTTGTGTTGAACCATCGCGTTATATTGATGCTATTCACTTGGATGATTACAAGGGACAAGTGGTGTTGAAAAAGGGTCAAGTTTATGGCTCAAGAGTTAAGTACGAGTTTAGTATGTAGATATAAATCGATAATTCTTTTCTGCGAAAAAAAAGTCGAGTCAACATCGAGTCAACATCGAGTCAACACCATGAAAGTATACTCCATCCTTATACTCAACAAAGCCGGTGGCCTAATCTACCAAAATGAACTACAACCTGGGCTCTCCAAACTCACGGCAAATGATTATCTCGTTCTAGCGGGGACGCTTCACGGTGTTCATGCTATAGGTTCGAAACTTGCACCAACAATATCAACGACATCGAAATCAGAAGCAGCTTCACAAAATGCTCAAATATTATCTACGGGTAAACAGATGAGTTCGAATACCAATCGCACGGGGTTGAAAAGCGTCGAGACTGATTTATTCAACTTGTACATATTTCAAACTGTTAGCGGGCTAAAATTTGTATTGATAACAATGCCAAACTTGGATCCAATTGAAGTGCAGCGAACTGAGGATTTGTTTAGATATCTATACGTGGCATATTCTGATTACGCTATGAAGAATCCGTTTTATTCAATGGATATGCCTATAAAGAGCTCATTGTTTGATACGAAAGTGAAGGAAATATTGCTATAAATTGACATAATCTATATTTTTCATAGCTTTTAACCCTTCATGTAATGTCACTTTTTGCCTCCAACCAAGCTTGCGCAACTTTGATGTATCGATGGAGTAATCTATATCGTTGTAGTTTCTGTCTTTTACATATTCAATTTCAGTTGAATATCCAAACACTTTATTGATCACGCTGACTAGTGAGTTATTGTCAATTACTTCTCCACCCCCTACGTTGTAGATCCCAACACATTCGTTTTTGCGCCATAGTATGTCCATAGCATCCAAGAAATCACTTATGTATAGATACCTCCTCTCGTTAGTTCCATCCCCGTGAATTGGAACAGAACGGCTTTTCTTCCCACACTCAATCACCAATGGGATTAGCTTTTCTGGATACTGACCTGGCCCATAAATATTGTTTGGTCGCAAAATTGTCACCGGTAACTTGTAAGATTTCACATAGGCATTGATAATCATGTCGATTGCCGCCTTGGTAGCTGAATAAGGGTTGGTTGGGTTCAAAGGTGAGTTCTCAGTAGCTTCTTTGATTTCATCTCCATACACCTCATCGGTTGAAATATGAATAAAAGTATGTATTTGAAGGAGTCTGTGACATTCGAGTAAATTTTGAGTGGTTAAAATGTTGTTTTTGGTGAAAAAGACGGGTGAATCAAATGATCGATCCACACAAGACTCTGCAGCAAAGTTTATGATGTCAGTCACTTGATATTGCTTGGCCAATTGAAGTAGAGGTTCCACGTCCTCGCTCAAGTCTAGCTTGACGAACTTGTAGTTTTCAAATCGCTCCAAATATTTGAGCAGTTTGTAGTTGCTAGCGTAGTTCAACACGTCAACGCATATGAAGTAGTATTCGGGGTGCTTGCGGACCTCTCGAGAAAGGAAATTAAATCCAATAAATCCAGCACCACCTGAAACAAGAACCCGCTTTGTATAGTTTGTCATGTTAGTACTGTAGTTGTAACAAAACAATTCAAATCATTTGTCCCGTTCTCTATTTGCTTAGGTTTGATGTGTTATATGTTTTAGTTCTTCACGGCGAAATAGCAATAGATGCCTTCTCCATCTCCTGCCGAACAATTCTTCCGTGATTAATCTTTGTGTTGTTTATGAACCTCCAAAATGTAACGTTGCATCATAGTTAAGAAAAAAAACAGTGCTAAGTTTATTGTCGCTCACTACGTCACCCACGAAAGGAAGAAAAAACAGTGTCTGCAGAAAGTCAGACACAGAAATTATTGCACATCGGAGAACCTCGAAATTCAAAGATCTTTCTTACCCATGTGGCACCTCATTGCTTTTCCTATCGGACACGGAGGATTCTACTTCTTTGCAAAAGAGTCTGCTATAAATACCAGGTGAAACTTTTTCCCAGTCCTTTCCTTTTGCAATGTCCATCGATCATTTACTTAACCCGCTCACCTCAACACCAACGTACTTGGCCATGACTCAAACTTTTGACTTTACAAATCACTCGCATAGACGCTATAATCCATTGAACAACAGGTATGTTCTTTGTTCTCCCCACCGAGCCAAAAGACCATGGCAAGGTGCTAAAGAAGAAATCAAAAAGACATTATTGCCCGATTATGATCCTAAATGCTACTTGTGCCCGGGCAATATTAGAGCCACTGGGGATGTGAATCCAAATTATGAAACAACCTACATTTTTCCAAATGACTACCCAGCAGTGAAATTAGATCAACCTGATTACACTGAAGACGCCCAGAAGAACGGTTTAAAGAAGAAGCTTTTCAAAACACAAGGTGTCAAGGGCAAGTGCTTTGTCATTTGTTTTTCTCCCAAACACAATGTCACCATACCGTTAATGTCAATTGATGAGCTTACCACGGTGGTGAATACTTGGCAAACGTTGTACAACGACCTTTTATTGGAAACACAACAGAAAGTGGCACCTTACAAGTACTTGCAGATTTTTGAAAACAAGGGATTTGCAATGGGGTGTTCCAACCCCCACCCTCATGGACAAGCTTGGTGTTTGGATGTTGTACCTACAGAAGTGGAAGACGAACTTAACAATATGGAAAAGTATTACAAAGAAAACAGTTCACACTTGTTGGGCGATTACGTCCAATTGGAAATGCAAGAAAAGGTTCGTATTGTTGCTGAGAATGACTCTTTTATTGTGGTTGTGCCATATTGGGCATTGTGGCCATTTGAAACGTTGCTCATTTCAAAGGAACATTTGAAATCTATAAGAGATTTCACCGACAAGCACAAATACGATTTAGCATCAATTTTGAAAACATTGACCATCAAGTATGACAATTTATTCAATACATCATTCCCGTATTCAATGGGCATTCACCAAGAGCCGTTCGAGTGCTCGCATGAGCATCACGAATGTGCCTGGTTTCATATGCATTTTTATCCGCCGTTGTTAAGATCAGCTACAGTTAAAAAGTTTTGTGTTGGATTCGAAATGTTGGGGGAAGCTCAAAGGGATTTGACTAGTGAGCAAGCTGCAGCAAGATTACAAGAATTGGATGGTGAAAAGCATTATATGGAGTTAGTAAAGTGATAGAATATTGTATATGGATTTCGCAGTAATCAAATTCAAAATCTATTCTATATATATATATATATATATATAGATTTTTTTTTTTTAGCTCATCACAACCAACAGTGCCAAAACCAAAGATGGCTGAATTTGTAGAGTCAACACCAGAGGTAGACTCCGCCTCAGATCCCATAACAAAGGTCACCAAGCCACCACTTGATTCTAGAATTGGAAAGGACTCACCGTTCGTTTTTGGTCAAAGGTACCTCGAAAACGAAGACGATGTGTTCAACCACAATGCCTGGGACCATGTTGAATGGGGAGAAGAACAGATCAAACAAGCCCAGGAAATGATTTCAAAACAGTATGACCACCCGGTTAAAGACTTTGACAAAGCATTATACAATGCAAATCCAGCCAAATACTGGGACATCTTTTACAAACATAATCGAGAAAATTTCTTTAAAGATCGCAAGTGGCTACAAATTGAGTTTCCTTCGCTATATAAAGTCACTGCCAAAGATTATCAAAAGCCAACGACGATATTGGAGATTGGTTGTGGAGCTGGCAACACATTTTACCCGATATTGAATCAAAATGAGAATGAAAATTTAAAAATTTATGGATGTGATTATTCCAAAGTGGCAGTTGATTTGGTACGTTCAAATGAAACTTTCGCCGAGCAAAATGAAAAGGGGGTAGCATTTAGTTCAGTTTGGGATTTGGCCAATCCTGAAGGTAACTTGCCAGAGGGCATGGAACCTAATTCAGCTGACATTGTTATTATGATTTTTGTATTTTCCGCCTTGCATCCTGATCAATGGCAACAAGCAATCAAAAACTTACGCAAAGTGCTTAAAACGGGTGGTGAGATCTTATTTAGGGATTATGGAAGGTACGATTTAGCACAAGTACGGTTCAAAAAGGGAAGGTTGTTGGATGACAATTTCTACATTCGTGGTGATGGAACCAGAGTTTATTTCTTTACTGAGGAAGAATTGGAGGAGATTTTTTGCATAAATGGTCCATTTGAAAAAGTGAAGATTGCCACCGATAGAAGGTTGTTGGTGAATCGGAAAAAGCAATTGAAAATGTATCGCAACTGGTTACAAGGTGTATTCAAAGGATAATCATTGTTATATACAAAACATTGTCGGGGTATTTAAAAATTTGCCAAATTTCCAACAAAGAAACGCCCGACAACAGGCTGATATCTATCCCATGCGTGAATGGGTGAGCTATCTCATACAAATCATGCATTGTGTTCAGTATCAACTCAGCCAAGGTTTGGGTGGGTACTGCTGGCACTTGACTCATGATATCACTGCAGGGCAATAGTATCCGTATGGGTATCCCCTTTGCTGTTTTGACAAGTTTGTTATTGAAATTGTTGTAGTGGTGCAAGTTTCTCGTCACGATGGAGGATAAGTAGTTTTCTGAATCGTGCTCACTCATTTGCATAATGGCTTTAGAAGAACCATTAATGACAAATGTTGATTGTTTTAGTTGATTCTTTAACACTTCATTTAGACATTTGATATAATCGATAGCTCCATTGGTTTGTGTGAATGGCATGACATACTCCATGGGGTAAGTACCAACTCGTAGATTCAACTCCCAACTATGACTGCGGTCGCGACTGGAGTGGTGCGCTGGGAGGTACAAACAATCATAAAGTACACCAACCGGTATGTTCCATCTCAAGGGAACACTCTCAAACTCCAACCATACAGGTTCCTCTATCTTTGCATTAGTGATGGTTTCGAAATATGGGATTATTCGTGGATATAGTAGTGGCAAATATGAATTTCTAAATGCTTGCACCAAGTACTCAAATGTTTGTCCATTTACGATAAAGATGATTCTGATGTTAATTGAACCATTCCAAAGGCGTTTTTTGACCTCCGTTGTGTTCTCTATATTCGACATGAATTTGTCATAACTAAGGAATTCTCAAGCTATCAAAACTTTTTGAGTGCAGATTCAAATTTGTGTCGCGCATGAGCCAGCCTTCGTAAAACATAAAGTTTATTGTTTTCAATCAATGAACACTATTGTTTTTAACCCATCATATATCTCGTACTTGCTATAGATGATGCACTGAAGGATGAGGAGTGCCTATTGATGTCTATTGTGGAGTTGTTGCTATCTGCACATCGGCTATGTTTTTACAAAGAGGGTGTCCAGCTCCCTCCATATATATATATATATATATATTTATGAGACCTCCTGCTAAAAGTCTCAGTAATGCCCCACAGCTCCTACATGCTAGTCCCCAACCAATGAAGAATCACAAGCAATTACTTTCCATTAACGACTTACCACCGTCAATTCCAGCATTCAATATAGTTGACTTGGCCCATGCTGTGGATACATTCAGACCTTGTCTGTTCAACGATTACGAGTTGCCGCATGAGCTTCCAGTTTATGACAAGTCAACGGGTACGTTCAAGCGATTCATAAACAGGAACAGATTGCTGAGGAGAGTCGCTAGTGCGCCACCAATGGTTACGAGAAATGATAAGGAATTGCCTGTGGCACCAGATGCAAAGAGAAATGCGGTGCCGTTGGTCATGAACAAGGGGCCAGCCCGGCCTTTAAGAAACCCGCGACCAAGGATAGTGCTGGGACCACCGGTACCACCAAAGGAGCCACAGTATGGTATCATCTCATGGCACAAGCCTCCTGCGGTACCGTTGCGTCAAAGCTGCTCCAAGCGAAGATTCCTGCTGCAACAACTTTCGGAACTTTCTGCATCGTATCAAGTTGAGCCGTTGAAGCTGAGGAGTATACAAAGTAGCATGCATAAGATGCCACCCGTGTCTCCATTATCTCCAAAAGACACCCCTCTTGTGTATCCCGTGGATAATGAAGTTGATGATTTCCTTTCGGATGAAGCGTGGTGCTATCGAGATATGTACTGAATTTGACACACTGGTAGTACCCCTTTCCCCCCTTCTCCCCCTTCTCCCCCTTCTCCCCCTCCCTACTTGAAAGCCCTTACAACATAAACTACAATATATATATATATATATAGTAACGACGACATAATATATTCAACACATTTATATTCGCTTTATAGCTTAGTAATCAATTCATCTCCTTTATACTTATCCAAAATGTCTTCAATTCCATATTTTTTCGCAATTGCAGGACTGATAAAACGTCCACCCAAGTAGTGTACCTTGTTGGGACCACTTTTGATGAACCGTTCAGCACAGGGTTTTGGTGCTGTCAAACTAATCAATGCGGCGGCGTGGATATCGATATCAGTAGGTCCTTCATCAACGTCCCATCCTGAGGGAATGTCCACTGAAAACACTGGTGGTAATGAGTCATGATTTTGAGATATGTAGCCAATGACATCTTTGAATGGTTCTCTAATCGGTGGTTTGAATGAGAAACCAAAAATAGCATCCAAGATTACACCCACTTCACCTTTGTTGTTAAGCAACTGTTTTATTTCATCCAATGTGGATACTTCGCCTATCTCCAAGTTGTGCAACTGTTCCACTAGACGATTAATGAGGTCACTCTTTGTTGATTTTTTGGGATAGTAAATGATTGGTTCATAAGCACCCCATGTTTTTAAATGACGAGCAGCAACTAATCCATCTCCACCATTGTTTCCGGGGCCAACTAAAACCAACACTTTTTGCAAAGGCAGTGTGGGTTTTTGAGGAGGGTATTGTTTGTAGATTGCTTTTGCAACCGCTAAACCCGCAAGTTCCATCAATTGGTCAATGGAAAATGCGCCAGTTGACATCAACTCTTTATCAAGTTGAGCTGCAGCCTTTGCAGATAACGTTTTGAATGCTGCCGACATGTTGTGCGAGTATACTGTAAGTAGAGCTATCTGAAAGAAAGAGTTGTTTAATCCCTCATGTGTTAGGGATTAAAAAGCAACTGCGGAGTGAAAGTGTGTGTCGGCATAGTCATATGATACAAAGATGGTAGCGTCGAGATTGCCTCCCCCTTCCCCCCTCCCCCCCTTAAATTAGGAAAGTAAGGTAAAACCCCGTGATTGTCGTCCAACTGTAATTACAGTTCGACATCATGTAATACTGCAATACAGTGTACGATTACCAATGACATGTTCCGTGAGTATACATTGATGGTTGGTGTTGTGGCTTCCCATTTTTTTTTTTAGAAGTTTTTCCATCTGTAGTTGTACCCACCCAAGGTCTTTGTTTCAACGTGTCATACTGCATATAATGTTGCAGTCATATGACGTAACATCAAGAAACGCGACATTGTTGAAAATAACAAAAAAAAAAATAAAATAAAAACAAACAAGAACACCGCACAACACTACTACTATACTGTACTATATAGTATATACTATATACTATTACCTCTTACATACTGAATTTTAGAGTTGTTTATAATTCTTTTTCCTTTTTTTTTTTTAGGCAACTAACAAAACTCAAAACTCAAAACAACAACAACAACAAGAACGACAACAGAAAATTTGTCAAAAAATAAAAACACTAACACACTAACACTAATACTAACACTAACACTAACACACTAACACTAACACACTAATACTAATACTAACACAACACACACGAACAACCCTCAAAGTCAAAAATTAAAAACAAAAAAAAAGAAAAAATCAAAAAAAAAAAAATTTAGAACAAGGATCAACAAAGGGCAACAACCAGGAAATACCAAAGTCAAGTTACTGTCTTCACTCTTGTTGTTATCATATACCAGGATTTGCTACTTACACTACACGTTGACTGACCACCATTACACTTAGATTACTGCAATCAAATCAAACTAGGTGTACTACATTTTAATTGGTTTTTTTTTATTTTTTTTGATTTCCTAATTGAGAGAGAGAGGGAGTCACTAGACACGCTTTACATAAAATTGTGCCATTCGCCCTATCATGGACAACCTGTACAATTATCAATCACCCAGTTTGAGGAACGGCAATGGGCCTCATTCTCGCCATTCTCCAATCATCAACTATCGAAAGGATGCCAAAAAGGCTGTCAAGTTTACAATGATGGTTGTTGGTGAACTGGGAACTGGTAAAACAACATTTATCAATAGTATGTTGAATAAAAAAGTATTGGACCATCGGTATGAAAATACAACATCACTAGCATCTAATAAGGATTGGGAGACAAAGACATTGACATTTACTTCAGCCAAGTCAGTTGCTTTGCCCAATACATCAATGTTGACGAGAAATGAGTTTAATCCAAGCACCATTGATGAAGAGCCCGGTATAGCCTTGACTGAAACTAAAGTGGAAATTGTTGATGATGATAACCTCAAGTTGGTTTTGAGCATTATAGATACACCTGGGTTTGGTGAAAATTTAAACAATGAGTTGTGTTTTGTTGAAATTGAAAACTACTTGAAGCAACAATTTGATCTTGTATTGGCAGAGGAGACTCGTATCAAGAGAAACCCTCGGTTCACTGATACTAGAGTTCACGTTATGCTTTACTTTATCGCTCCAACTGGCCACGGGTTGAGGGAACTTGACATTCAATGTATGAAGAGATTATCAAAGTATGTGAATATTATCCCTGTTATTGGAAGAGCTGACTCATTTACCGCCAATGAATTGCAATATTTCAAGCAACAGGTTAGAATTGATATTGAAAAATTCAATGTACCCATTTTCCAATTTGACAATTTTTTGAATGAATACGATGAGGAGGAGGATTATGACTTGATACAAGAATGCAAGTTTCTTTCCAACTTGCAGCCATTTGCTGTCGTTACTTCAGAAGACTCGTTTGAGATTAGGGACAAAAAGACTGGAGAATCTAAAATTATAAAAGCCCGACAATATCCTTGGGGATTGGTTGATATAAATGATACTACCATCAGTGACTTTGTCATTTTGAAATCAGTATTATTGGGCTCACATTTGCAAGACTTGAAGGATTTGACTCATGACTTTTTGTATGAAACTTATAGGACCGAGAGATTAACAAAAGTCACTGGTGGAGGTGTTTTGGACGATGATGAATATGAAGATAGTGAATTCCATGACACGGTTGAGCATCACCAAAATGGTGGCGATGATAGAGGTGGTATATCCAACTCGACTGTCCCTTCGTTGTCCAACTTGGCACGACTTGCAAATGAAACAAATGAGGGCGATACAACTCATGGGGATGGGTTGGACAATCATTCTATTGGTTCATCTCATTCTTCACTCAAAAAATCAACATCAATGTTGCTCGATGACAATGCATCCACAAATTCATCACCATATTTACATTCACATGGAAACTTTAATTCAAGTACTTCTACTGCTACAACAGCCAATGACAAGAATCATCATCAACATAATAACGCATTTAAAAGGCTATCGATTGGACCACAAAGAAATCAATTGCGTCAAATATCTGAAACTGTCCCCTATGTCATTAGACATGAAAGAAACCTTGAGAGGCAAAATAAATTGGAGGAAATGGAAAAAGCTAGTGCTAAAGAGTTAGCAGCCAGGGCGGCATTGTTGGAAAAAAAGGCACAAGAATTGAAGCTTAAGGAAAAGAATTTGTTGAGACAATTGGAGTTGGCCAAACAGCGTAAACAGAGTGCTAGTGAAGTTTCATCGGCAAAGACGAGCGAAAATGTTGAAGTGGTTCATGACGATGATCACTTAAATCACGCTCACGAACAAGCAGATCATAGTAACAACAATGGACATATCCCAAAGGATGAAACTTTGACTGATTTGCATTCAATAGTGAGTGAGCAACGTCAGCATCAACGCTGATGACCCCACACACACAAACACACAAACACACAAACGCACAAACTTACAAACTTACAAACTCACTCACAGAAAAACACACATATCTCCTCCCTCACCTCAGAAACTACGGGGGAGACAATATTTCTATATACTGTTTGTTGTTATTTTTCTTTTGTATATTTTGAGCAGAATTAAAAAGAATACCATCAATTTGACAGGATACTGTGATGACATTAAAAATAAAACTGACTCTGGTGTTTCAATGGTGGTAAGGTATTGTTTGTACAAACCCATCCTTGTCTGGTCATACACTCTCTCAAATTTCAGAAAAAGATTATAGTAAAAAGTAAAAAGAAAAAAAGAAAAAAAAAAAAAAGTTGTCACTCTGCTGTTTGCTACAACAAACAAACACATAGATTAAGTAAGTTTTAGTAGTGAGTAGAATGGCAATTTATTAAACCAATATTTTTTGATGGCCAAAGAAAGAGAGAGTGAGAGAGTGAGAGAGTGAGTGAGAAAAACAACAAAAGAAAAGAAAAAAAAAAAAAAAAAAAAAAAAAAGACAAAACTAAATGAATACACCCATCAAAAAAACACCAATACTTCAAGAGAAGACTTAAATCCTGTTGAGTTAGACAAGAGAGGTTTCAATAGATCCGTTACAACAGGAGATTTAAGTAGTAAAACCAAGCCAGCATATATACACACCACTATAACCACCCACGCTCAACGTTGCATCATGGATATCCTTCAACTATTGGAAAACGCAATCTTGAGTCCTGATCCAACTCAAAGGACTCAGGCTGAAATTGAGTTGAATGAGGCTGCCAATAACCACTTTCAAGAGTACATCTCGCTATTAATCGAAGCCTTGAATAACGAAGATGCTAAAACGGAGGTGAGAATGTTGGCCGGTATAGGACTCAAGAATCAATTGGTTTCCAAGGATCAACGAACTAGGTTAGCGCAACAAGATCGTTGGTTGAAGCTAGACCCCGAATTGAAAAAGAAGATTAAAGATAATGCTATTCAAGGGTTGAAAATCTCCAATCAAAAAGTAGCTAGCACCGCGGCTCAATTGGTGGCTGCCATTGCTGATATCGAGTTGCCAAGGGGAGAATGGCCCGAATTGATACCACTTATTATCGAAAACACCAAGATGGAAAACCCAGAACACGTTAAACGTGCGTCTCAATTGGCAATTGGGTACATTTGTGAGAGTGCTGATCCAACAAATGCAAATATTTTATCTCAAGCTTCAGGAATTTTGATTGCCATCATACAAGGTGTACAAAGTAATGAACCATCGAATTTGGTGAGAATAACTGCATTGAATGCTCTTGTCAACTCCTTGGAGTTTATCAAGTACAATTTTGAAACCGAGGGAGAGAGAAACTATATAATGCAAGTTGTTTGTGAAGCTACGCAAGCCGATGATTCAGAATTACAAGCCAGTGCATTTGGTTGTCTCGCGAGAATCATGTCATTGTATTACAAATTCATGGCCCTTTATATGGAAAAGGCGTTGTACGGTTTAACTGTTTCCGGAATGCAAAGCTCAGATGAAAAAGTTTCATGTATGGCTGTGGAGTTTTGGTCAACTGTTTGTGAAGAAGAGTTGGAAATTGCATTACAAAGACTGGAGTTGGGATTGGATCCATTGCAAGATGCAGGTAATCCTGATTTAGTGTCGTACAATTTTGCCTTGATTGCATCTAGTGAAGTTTTGCCTACTTTATTGACATTACTCACTAGACAAAATGAAGACCCTGAGGATGATGATTGGTCAGTGGCAATGGCTGCTGGTGCTTGCTTACAATTGTATGCTCAAAACATTGGCAACTATGTCGTAGAGCCAACCATCCACTTTGTTAGTTCTAATATCACCAATACCGACAATTGGAGATCAAGAGAAGCAGCAGTAATGGCTTTTGGATCTATTTTGGATGGTCCAGATCACGACCAGCTTAAAAATATCATTAGCCAAGCATTAACACCTATTCTTGGATTGATTAGTGACGCAAGTTTACAAGTTAAAGAAACAGTAGCGTGGTGTCTTGGTCGTATTGCTGATATGGTTGTTGACGCAATCAATGTTCAAACGCAATTACCTCAATTGTTGGAGGCCTTGGTCAAGGGTTTACAAGATCATCCAAAAGTGTCAACCAACTGTTGCTGGACTTTGATGAATTTGATTGAGCAATTGTGTTCGGATACCAATGCTGAAACAAATATCATGTCACCATTTTATCCAACTATTATCCCAGTGTTGATGCAACTTTCCGGCAAGGGTGATAATGAGTATAGCTCTCGTGCATCAGCTTACGAAGCATTATCGACATTTGTCACTTATAGTGCCAAAGACACCATGGGGGTTGTTCACAACATTGCCACAGAAGTCTTGTCAAGATTGGAATCAACAATTGAATTGCAATCGCAAGTGTCAACCACGGAAGATAGAGGTAATTTGGAAGAGTTGCAAACCAATATCCTTGCATTGTTGACCACTATAATTAGAAAGTTGGACTCGGAAGTGATAAATGCCGCTGACAATTTGATGGAACGATTCATTAAGTTGCTCAATGCTCAAGAGTCCAATTCGCTTATCGAAGAGGATATTTTCATTGCCATTTCAGCATTGTCAGGTGCTACACGCGAAAATTTCCTAAAATACATGCCAGCGTTTGTACCATACTTGACTCGAGCATTGGAAAATGTTGACTCACCCACAGCATTCACCGCTATAGGTTTAGTAGGTGATTTAGCTCAGAGTCTTGGAATGCAAATTGGTGAATACTTGAATGGGTTAATGTCCATTCTTGGAAACACATTGAGTAATCCAGACGTTAAGCGCGAACTCAGGCCAGCAATAGTGTCAGCATTTGGTGATGTCGCGGCTGCTATTGGCTCTAATTTTGAGCCATATCTCGAGTACGTGATGAATATATGTACTGAGGCGGCATCGATTGAACCCCAGGATGGATCATTGGAGACTATTGATTACGTGTTTACCGTAAGAGAATCAGTTCTAGATTGTTTTGTTGGTATCACTGCAGGCTTCTCTGACCAGCCAGAGAAATTGTACCCAGTTGTTGGCGGTATATTACAATACATACAAAAGGTTGCGCTGGACCCTCATATGGCCTCAACTGAATCAGTAGCTAGATCTGCTACTGGTTTGTTGGGCGATATTGCTGCCATGTATCCTCAGGGCCAGTTCAAGCCATACTTTGAGGCCGAATGGGTGACTGAATTTATCAAAAAGACGAGATCTAATCCATTATTTGATGAAAAGACTAAAGATGCGGCAAGATGGGCTAGAGAGCAACAAAAGAGACAGCTACTGATCCCAGCAGCAATGGGCTAAGCCAAAGGCAAATTTATCAAGGCTGAAAAGGCATGGTTTGTGCAATCGCAAGAATTTCAACACCATTAAAAAGGGGGTGTGAACCTGTGTGAAATATATCAACCACAGGGCGTCTACTCCCCTCTCCTCCTTCTCCTCCTCCTCCTCCTCCTCATCCTCACCCTCCTCCTCATCCTCATCCTCTCACGAACTCTAATGTCCTCTCGTATATATATTACATACAAAATAAATAAATAAAAAAAAAAGAAAAAAATATGAAATAGTCATATACAGTTGTAGTTGATGTGAAACACGCGTTTGTAATGAATTTTTTGGTGCAAATTTTCAAAAATCATTAAAAACCACATTAGGCTATACATACCACTTGTCAATCGCATACCTGACATGTCGTCAGATATAGCTCCCCCGATCATACCCAGTCATATCCCATTCGATCAAACCTACGTTCTTTACGACCCTAATGATATCATATCCGTCATATCGGTGCAGTTCACATTACTACCTGTCTACATCATGGTGTTTTACCTCCTGTGGTTTCTCGTAACGAGAGAAATAGAACCAGTCATTGTTGTTGCTGGTCATTTGTGTTCAGAGATTGTCAACAAGGTCCTAAAAGTTTTACTCAAGAATCCGAGACCTGATTTTCATCGTGATTTTGGTGGTGATGGCAGTCTCAGTTATGGCATGCCTAGTGCCCATTCTCAATTCATTGGCTTTTTCGCTGCGTATTACATCTGTATTGCTGTGTTTAAGATTCCAAATTTGAAGAGATGGCAAAAGCTTACGTGGGCCATTATTTTGACTTGTGTTGGGTTGGGTGTGGCTGAATCACGAGTTTATCTAATGTATCACACTTGGCAGCAAGTTGTTGTTGGTGTCACTGTTGGTGTCGTATTTGGCATTTTCTACTTTATATTTAGCTCACTAATGAGGGATGTTGGGATTGTTGACTGGGTTTTGAGTTGGCCAATAATCAACTATTTCCATGTCAAAGATTCTTATCATCATTGTTATCAAAGTTTCAGCGACGAGTATATGACGTATTGGCAACAGAGGCGTAGAGTCAAGGAGTCAAGAAAGAATATATGACATCGCCGTTCCTTTTACATCTAGCACTTTATATATATATATGTATATATGTAGAGCTCTAAAAGTCATCCCATTTATCATCATCGTGTGATTTCGAATTGGAACCTCCTGATAAACTCTCATACTTTACGCCATCCTCGGACTTTTTATAACCAAACGCAACTGGAACGTCATCATCACCGTCACCACCCTTGTTTGATTTGGCCCATAATCCATTAAATCGATGATCAATAGTCTTGTTTAGTCCATTTTCATTCACTTCCTTGGTAAAAGTTTGGAAAGTTTCCTGTCCATATTTACCAGTTTCTTGCATCTTTTGTCCAAATTGAGCCATTGCCTTTTTGGCTTCAGCGCTGAATTCGCTTTGCTGTAACTGACTCAAACTTGGTTGAATAACACTTTGATTTACTTCCTGAACTGACTTGGCCACGGTCGACGAAAAAAGACCCCATCCCTTTGTGAAAGTTCCCAATGGGTCCTTTTGGAAATTATCAACTGTGAAATTGGAAAATGATGATCCACCTGCAGACGTACCATTGGATGCAGGTGCTGGAATATTGCCAAAACCAGCATATTTGCCTCCTTGTGATGGCGGAAGATGGTCTGGTCTTGATTCATTTTTGGCTCCTAAAGAAGCAAAATATGATTCGTTCTTGATTTTTTGTTCATCGGTTAATGCAGGATTGGCACGAGTAGATGTCGTCGTTGTAGCCGTCGTCGAACTAATACTATCCTTATCTGGTAATTTCTCACCCGAATGATCCTTTGCCACAAACTCCCTTCCTTCAACTTCACAAGTTAACATCTCCTTATAGTCTTCAGCCACATAATTGTCAAATTTTTGTTTGGCAGGCAAGCTCAAATCAACGCCATTTTCTTCAAAGTACTTCCTCAATCGTTCATTACCACCAATTTCCATTCGCAACGTCTCTTCCGGTTTGAATTGATCCATGGTTATTGATCGTACAAATGATATATGAACTCCCAATCCTCTGTGTATACCAGCACATTCTAAACAAATAAATGCGCCAAATTTAGGCGACGCCCATTGTGGGTTAGGTGCACCACAATCAAAACATTTCTTGTTTTCACCAACTTTTTGCAAGCTCAACAACTTCCTGCGTGAATCCGGATCTACTGACATTGGGGGAGTTTGGTGAGATGTTGTAGCTCTTTGCAATAGCTAGTGCCAAATTAATCAAACAGTCTTGAGTTTTGATCTCTATGAAACAAAATTTTTTTCTTCCATTTCATTTTCAGTGTTTTTGTTTTTCCTTGCGCTCTAATTTTATCAATATAGATAAACACACGATCCATATTATTGCTCGTAGCTGAGACGTCAATATGTTTCCGAAATTGTCTCATTTATTGGGAATGGTATTGTAGTACTGTACTTGTGATTAATTGTAGACGTCTTACGGTCGCAACATGCTGTAACAAAGTCGACACCCTTACTTGACACGTATCTTGTATGTGAGTGTCACAATCTCATTTGTGTAAAGTACACGACCGAGGCAAATACGGCTTAAGTTGATGTCATAAACACGAAGCAGTCTTCGTTTGTTGTTCCATCCCTATATAACGAGCTAACTCAATTCTGGAAAGGACCGAGACGACCCCCATCACATTCTACAAAGTAACATATCTAACATTCCATTCTCATTCCATTAGATTGTTTTCTACTTACTTCCCTACAACTTCATCTCCTTACCGTCTTGAACAGCCCTAAGTGAGACGGGGTAAGAAGCATTTCCTGCACCTTGACCGATGTGCCATGAACCACCGTCAACAACCAAAATGTCACCAGTGACAAAGCCACCAGCTGGGGAAAACAAGTAGACTGTAGCGTCAGCGATATCTTGCTTAGATCCCAATCTTTGCAATGGAACCTTCTTCTTGACTTGGTCCAAATAACCAGGTGCCAATCTCTTCATACCCTCAGTATCAGCAATTGGACCAGGAGCAATACAGTTGGATCTAATACCAAGAGGTCCCAATTCGGCAGCCAATGCATTCGATAAAGCATCAACACCGGCTTTAGCAGCACCAACATGAATTTGGAATGGAACACCATAGTAGTGTAATGTTGCACTGACAAAAATGATGGCTCCCTTGTTCTTTTTCAATTGTTCGAAACATGCTTTGGCAGTGTTGAAAGAACCAATCAAATCGATATTGACAACTGAATTGAAAGCGTTTGAAGATAAGTGAGTGAAATCAGACAAGAAGTTTCCAGCAGCACCTGCGATGACAAAATCAATCTTACCCAATTCTTCTACTGCCTTGTTTGCAGCAGCTGTCATTTGCTTGATATCTCTTACATCGACATTTGGCAAAGACACCACCTTGGCTCCTTTTCTCAATGCTTGCAATTCCTTAGCAGCAGCATCGGTCTTTTCTTTATTTCTACCAACAATTGCTGCATTTGCACCTAACAAAACCATGGCTTCGGTTTGAACTTTACAAATTGAACCGGCACCACCAGTGACAAAGACCACTTTTCCTTCGAAAAGATTTGGTCTCCAACTACCGTTTGTGACGTATGATTGATCTAATGTGGTCATTGTTATGGGAATATAATTATTGTGGTATCTGATGCTTTGATCTGAGTTTTCTTCTCTAAAGAAGAAATCGTTGGTCTATTTATATACCCAAAAATCTGTTGTCTCCTGAGGAAAATAAAAACCCCACAGTTTTATAAAAATAGCTGTCTTCCTTTTTATTTTTATTTTCCGCCATCTTAGAGAAAAAAGAGTAGAGTCTTTAACTTTACTACCAATACTTTTTGTGTGCACATATTATTTTTCAACGTTCCTCGGCATATAAAAAAATCTAATAGTTTGATTACAACGGATTTATACAGTTTTAATAAAGAACATTTATACATTATACGTTACAATCATTACTACCTAGGTAAGCATAGACCAACAGATTTGCCGGTGTGGCTCGGCTCAAGATAACGCATGAGCCACTGGGTGTACTGATGGCTTTAGCATGGGTCAATTTGCGACCGATGCTGTCGATTTTTTTTCAAAATCCGCACTACACATCATTAAAGAAGCTCACACAAAAAAAAGATTGTGAAAAAACCTGGAAATCATAAAGTCCGCATTCAACTATCGTGAGTTCCGCGTCCACTGGCTTCTACTAATCTCCGCTGCACATTTTTAAACTCTTCTTTATTAGCCGAGCTCTCAGATTGCAAAATGTCTTTCGGAGTCAGGCTACGCACATGCGAAGCCGAGGAATTGACAGCCACGCTTTCATCTAGGGGTCCGTTCACTTTCTCAATATCCGCATAATTTCTTTTCTTAAGTGTCGAGTCGATTGGCTGATGCAGATCTCGTGGTCTTTTCTCCCCAGCTTTAGAATCGGTTGAGGTCAATACTGGGTCATCTTTAGACCCTCCATCGGGATCAGATTGTGCTTCATTTTCCGGTTTGGTATGCTCACCTCGACGTGATCGTACTTCCAAGAGACTGCCACCAAGGCTTTCCACTGCAAGAGTGCTTGTAGTCCCTGGATTCAACTTGTCGATATCCTTACGACAGCTAAAACCATTTCCAATGAAACTTTCATGGATTCCTAGCTGCTCTAAATTGGTTTCACCGCATATTCCCAAAGATGCACTTTCCGTCTCATAAAAATCATTGGCAACCAAAGCTGCTATCGTGGGGCCGATTTTCATGCACGTTACAGATTGCAAAAGGTTACCATGGTGTTTGCTCAAATACCTTGCAATCTGCTTGAAGTTGCTTCTCTTTCTATAATTCTTTGCGTCGCTTTGAATACGGATGTGATTCAAAAAGTCTAAACATGCTGAGTTACACATGTCATTTTGAGCAGCAACAGACTCAAAATAGAAAAACAATGCCCTGAGAATATCATTTTCCAATAAGTAATTCGTTAAACCATCGTCATTGAGTAGAACAATGCTTCTCAAGCATCTCACAACGTGAAGCTTCAAAACCTTTTTGCACTTGGAGTTCAAAAGCTTGACAATACCATCAATGACCCTGTATTCAGTAAGGAAACTTTTGACAAGCCCGACATCGTGCTCTCTAAGACCAAATATAGCAAGTTCACATAATAGCAGGAATAAAGCTGAGTCAGTTCGAGAAACTGACTCGATTGCTTCTGTTGAATTACTCATTGCAGTCACCTTGGCAAATAACTTTGGGGCCACTTTTGTGTAAAAAAAAGTTAGATGATCGAACTTCTCAGCGTCATAGCTGTCATCTTTGTTAGCTCCGATACCATACTTTAGATTCAGATACACGTCTCCTTCTTCCTCTTTGACTTCTCTTTGTTCCACTCTGTCCACACCTTCTTCCGATGTGATACTGCTTCCTAACACATTTGGATCCAATAATGTCTTCAATGCTTCAAACGCTTGATATTTGAGTCCTAGATGCTCATCGTTGGTTAAGATGTTGGCCAAAATTGAGAAAAACTCTTTACTGAATGAATTTAGTTGAGAGTTGCTCACTGTGACTCCGACTTGTGCGACAAGATCATCATCGTCAGGTTCGATTGGTGTTGTCTCCCCCAGCGATGGCTGTACTGGCGGTTCAGAATTGTCAATCGCTCGCTCTTGGTCCTCAGAAGTTGCCAAAGCAACATTTTGCTCAATGATGTTGACAATCAATTCAGTACCCACATTTCGTATCTCAATTTCAGAATCAGTGAGGGCAAAGTTTACCATTGAAAACAACCCCGGCCTAACTAGCAGAGCGAAAAAGTCTTGTTTTTGGATAGATTTCGCTGTTTGGACATATTGGTGAAGCATCTTTATCCCATCACGCCTGAGATCAACACTCGCTTCACTCTCATAGATCTCAAATAATTTCTCAAGAATCCCAGCGCTTCTTAAGCAATTCAAGATCTTGAGTTGACTTGTATATATCAAAGAGTTCAAGTGACTTTGGCTCTCGTCATCTGAATATTTGACCAAAATAAGATCTTTTAAAATGGACAAAGAGTAATCTCTTTTGAAAAGGTCGATCTCATCTATAGGAATCACAGTTTTAAACAGCATATCTTTGAAAAGTGTTCTGTGTTTGGGTCCCGAATCGCTCGAGTCATATTCCAACATCCCCGCAAGAATATGGATATTTTTCTCCGAAGAAAGCATTTCTTCAAGCAATGTTGGCTCGTTGTACGACAACAATATTCTCGCAATGCCACTCAAGTGCTTCAATGCCACTATATTATCAGTAGACTCTGCGTTCTCAAAGATTTTCATCAATTTATCGAAATAATTGCTCTCTACCAAGTAGTCCAGAATGTTTGTCCTCCCAAATTGAGAGCTGGTGCCCTGATTCAAGATGTCAAGAACACGTTCTAAGTTTTCCTCATTCGGTAGTGCAGGGGGGTATCGTATTGGTCCAGTAACTAGCTCTGTGATATCCTCACTATCAGGGAGTTTGGAGATAACATAGTATAGGGATATGTGGGGGCTGTAATTACCCTGTTGCACCTTAATGATAAAATCGCACAAGTCAGCACAACCTTCTGATTCTTGAAAAGACAAGGCTAGATCTGACCCCGATGGGTCAGTCCAAACAATAAGGGTATCCTGCTGTCGTTGATACTGAATAGATCCTTCTAGATTTGATTTGAGAATCACTTCTTTCATATTGGCTTCTTTTCGCACGAGGAAGTAGGGGACTTTGGTATCTTTGTCAATTTCTCCCAGACAAAACCCTGTTCCATTATCGATCCAGTCTTCTCCTTTTAGAAGATACACTTTAACACGTCTTGGCGTCTTGCCAGCGGATTCGAGCCGTAGCAACTCTTCCTTCTTTGACTGCGTCATTGGAGTAAAATATTCATCATCTCCCTCGAGCTGTTCCATCACGACGAAATTGAAGGCCACTTTTATTGATGCTTTCGATACGGAGTCGAGTTTTTATTGATACTTGAGCTAGTTGCGGTGCTTGAGATCCCGTGCTTAACGATGTTTCGATATAACTCTGTATGATGTTTAGTTCCTACGGTTCCTCCTCCTTGGTGGGTGTTTTAGATATTTATTTTTTTTTTTGTTTTTCTCTATAAGTTTAGTAACATGCTCTGTATTTACGCGTTTTTGGGTTTTATACACAAGATCTAATCTTTGGCCTCATTTTTGCTGACTTAAACATGCAGCACTCGTCAAACATAGTGCACCCCATTTTCAGTGACTTAGAAGTGCAGCACTTGTCAAACTTCTTAACCAGTCACGTTGCTCAACGTCGTGCGTGTCCTCTACTTCTCCCCATTCTCCAGTCTGTAAGATAGTTTCCAAATTTCCCAACTCAATAATCTCTTCAACCGTTTTGTACCAGAATAAGTCATTGGAATCCCTATTCAATTGAAACACATCCTTCATTCTTGACTCGTCAGAAACATTTGACCTTAAAATAGACACTGCACATAAGAAAGATTTTGTTGTGAGAATGGATTTCTCTAAAGCAACAAATTCGAAAATGTCCAACTGATCTAACCAATCTATCACCACTTGTTGAGTTTTCAAACTTTGCTTGTTACCTCTCAAACCATCCTTTTCACAATCCAAAAACTTCAACTCAATTCGTTCATTTTCCTTGAGCAAGTTTTTGTTGACACCGTATTGGGTGAAAAAGTCATTGTACTCCTCAATCAACGGACGGTAAAGCTCCTCCTGCTTTTTCCTCAATTTTCCGTCGCAATCTTTTGCTCCTGCAAATATGAGACAAGTGTCTGTGTCGAGGTATTTCAACATGCTTAGCTTCAAATCCTCAAGGGGGAGCATTCCATCACCACCCTCATCTTCAATTCCCTTTTCATTGCTCTTGGATCCCAAATCGATTGCTCTGGCTGCCAAACCTGTCAAGGGTAACGCACTAGATTTCAAAGATATCTTGGGTAAATGTGTCCATTCATGTGCAATCAAGTACGCCAATTGCTTTTTATTTTCTGGCAAAGTCAACGGGAGACCCAATGGTGTGCGCAAGGTCTTTCCATCTAGTTGAACTTCATATCGACCAGTGTTTTTGTTATGAAACACGTGGCCCTTATCCCAGAATCTATTGCCTGTTTTTGAAAGTTTATTCGTCTCCGATTTGATATTGTGCTCAATGGTTTTGTCTCCTCCCAGAGACGAAAGATTGCTCAATCTATTCAATAACAAAGATGCCCTTGTGAAGCATCTAGTCCCGTGATAGGCAAGCCTTTGAATAGGCACTCTTTTAATCACCAACATTTATTCAATCGTTGTTGAAGGGGACTTAACATCAAAAAAGCATGGAGAAAAGAGGAAAAAAAAAATTGGCAAAACACTTTCTATCACATTCCACAGCAAATATGAATCAAGAAGCTCTACAAAAAGTCCTCATAGAGATGGACAATCAGCTAAATAAGTCAAGAGCTGAATTGTCTATGGTGAATTTACAGTTGGATCGTGTTCATACAAATTTAAATGTTATCAAGTCGACAAACTCAAGGTTAAATGCGTTGAATACTCCTGATGAAATAGTATGGCAAGGAGTAGGAAAAGCTTTTGTTGCAGAAAAAACTGGATCATATTTGGAACAGTTATCGAGTGACGAAAAGGGATACCAGGATACCGAAAAGAACCTCAAAATCAAGCAAGATTATCTACAAACTACACTTGAAAAGACAGTTGATAGTATGACAAAAATCGTTGGTGAAAAAAAGTAAAACTATGAATATATGTTTACACGAAATTATTCACTATCACTTTCCTCTTCAGCCCCTTCGTCTAAAACTTTTCGTTCTATATCATCTCTATCGTTTGCCTTTTCAGCTCTCATTCGCTCTGTTAGGAAAACATTGATTTGATCTTGGAGTGTGGTGAGGGATGCTCGTAAATTGCCCATTGGCGTATCATTCGCAGCGCTAGGTTTATCTCGATCCTGACCTCCGGCGTTCAAAACTATATCGGATATTTGCGTCGTCGATCCATTTGTTGTGTGCGGACCCTTACCAGGGTGGAAGCTTTGTGTTATGTCCCCAGAAGTATAGGTGGCTGTTGGCAACATTGTTTATTACTAAAAACTATGCAACAAAAACTAATTACGATCCTTTAATTTTTATTCTCTTCGCGCTGTTTGAATACGCATTGAATTTGATTTCAATTATCTCATCGGATTTAAAATCCAATGTGGGTATGTCGTAACAAGAACACGACATGAGATATCCATACAATACTCTTAATACCGTTTCATCGGCGATGATCAATAAGTCCCCACTCATTCTTTCCATCTCCAATATCAAGGGCTCAATTTTAATGGCTAAATCATGATACGATTCAGCACGTGAGAAACGGTAATGATAAGGATCTTTGAGGTACTGGGAATAAGCCTCAGGGAATTGCTTAGCAATCTCTTCTTCACTGAGCGTTCCCGCCACACCGGGGTTCTTTTGCGACAATTGAATCCTATGTCTAACTTTAATGTTTTTCTCTTGAAGAAACTGCGTGGTTTCAATTGTCCTTTTCTTTACTGATGTCCAGACCACCAATGAATTGTCATTCACACCGTCAGCGCCTGCGGCTGGTTGTCTCATTTCCACAGATGGCTCTCTTTGCAATTCGGGTTTGCCTTCAATTTTATCGAGATAATTCTTGCCCTGTGATTTAATCTGCGCTATCACTGTATCTGTCAAGTTCTTGGCATACTTTAACCCTTCATCATCCAATGGCGGGTCTTGATTGAAATCCAAAGTGTTTTTATAGCATCGTGCCAAAAAGACTGATCCCGATTTTATACTTCCATTCATAAGATAGAAAACCACTTTGTTGATCAAGTAGCCATAGTTTGAGTTATGCAACTCAATTCTTTCTCCAAAATTTATAAATTTGATGTAGGATAAATCTTTTTCCTCTTGGTTCAAACCCATCTCTTTATAAAATGGCGCAAGAGTATTGATTCTTTCACTATAATCTTTGTAAGCAGCATCATAGTCCCAGTTTCTGTAATCCGGTGATGATTTTGCTGCTTCTTCAATGTTTTTCATCACAATAGAATCATCAGTCACCAAGCTTTCGATAAACAAAACCTGAATTTTCAAATCTTTAAATTTCCGATGCAAATGCAATCTAAACTCTGGTATAGCGTTCACGGCATCATATATGGCAACCTGTCCCTTGTCATTTTTGAAGAAATTCAATATATCGTTAAGGCATTCATTGGCCACTTTTTCTCTCAACGCATGAGCTTTTCCGCTTTTTGGGCTTGGTACAAACAAGTCATGAGTCAAATCGTCTTCAGCACTAGCCCTCCTATAATCACCCAAGTGGAAAGAATGTGTCTTGACTCCTAACCATCTCAAGTATCTTGTCAAAGATACCGATAGGTGTGTTTTGCCTCTGCCTGGCAAACCAGCAAGGGCGATTATGATTTTCCCCGCGTGGAATAATCTTCCTGACTCTGTTGAATATAATTGTGCCCCTCCTAGTTCACTTAAAGGATCGATGTGTTTGTGAACGCCATCAATACCGGTGATGTCACTCAACCTTCTTGGTGGGCCACCCACTTCCAGCGGTAAATCGACCAAATTTGGTCGAGTGTTGTTGTGGAATGACCAACGCTTGGTTGTTCTCATTTGGTTCCTGGAGATGGGTTGAGCTCCAAAACCATGAAGAAGTTCTATATCCTCTTCATCTGATATGGCTGCTTCGTTTGTAGACATGATTGTGGGAAGTTTCTCTGGAGGAATGTGTCTGTGTGTGTGTTGTTGAAGTTGGGTGCCGGTAACAAAAAGGGAGGAATGATTAATTTGAACGGTTCTCCCGTGTCTATAATGCGACACTAATTTTGCGACATCGGTACAAAAGCAAACCACAAGAACGCTACTAAACAGCGCTTATAAATTGACATTGCTTCTGGGAGGTTAAGAACACTATTGTTTAAAACGAACTCCGTAAACTTTTAAGAACAATTTTCAATCGCAGATCATTTGAGTTATGTTACCGGTTTTATGGCTGGGGCATTTCGATAGAACGTGGGGACCGTCCCAAAACAAGATCAGGACAAGCAAAGCACACGTTTATGCATTATGAGAAGTTGATCAGATCCTTGTGAAAAAGCGAGATATGTCACCGTATGTCGAAACATGGGAAAGCCTAGTCTCTCTCCTTTGCATCATTGACACGTTATAGACAAGTCTACTACATTAACTGGTATGCCCTACTGTCACAAGTCACATGCCATCATCGCTAAATGATTCAACATGGCTCTTACGTCCCTGAGTTTATCAGTTAAATGTATGGTCAATTAACAACTGGATCTCCCATTTGATAAATGGTCACGTGCCAGTGATTATCTTTGCAGATATAATTCGGTAGCGCTTTTTGCGAAAAAAAAAAATTTTTTCTTCTCTTTTTTTGTCATTTCCATTTTTTTTATTCTCTCTCAAAAGTGGAAAAAATTTTCACTTTCAAAATCTTTGTTAAACTTCATTCAATACACAACAACTAATAGCAAAGATGGCTAAGATCTCACAAGGTATGTTTAGATGCGTTGAGATTACTCGATGAATACTGGTGATCATCCTGGACAATTTACTAACTCCCTCATAGACGTTTCATCATCTCGTTCAAAAGCCAGAAAGGCTCACTTCACCTCATCATCTGTTGAGAGAAGAGTCATCATGTCTGCTCCATTGTCAAAAGAGTTGAGACAGCAATACAACATCAAGTCCTTGCCAATCAGACAAAATGACGAAGTTTTGGTTGTCAGAGGATCAAAGAAAGGTTCTGAAGGTAAAATCAATAGTGTTTACAGATTGAAATTCTCAGTACAATTGGAAAAATTGCAAAAAGAGAAGTCCAACGGTGCTTCTGTACCTTTGAACATTCACCCATCTAAAGTTGTCATCACCAAATTGCATTTGGACAAAGACAGAAAAGCTTTGATTGAAAGAAAAGGTGGTAAATTGGAATAAATGTATAGTTGATTAATAAAGGTTCTGTGTACATTATTGATTTACAACAAGAAGGGAAAAAGGGCTTGTTAAGAGGACTGTAAACAAGTGATGTGATATTGTACTGAAATACAACGGTGGCCTACGTTATTGTTTTCTGTTAATAGAGCAAACGGGGTACTTTGAATTTCAAGAGGCAACGTCAAGGGGAGCAATTACTCTGATCAGTACACTTCACCTATAGTAGTATGTCTATCACTCTGAACCTATTCCTTGTCCTTGGGTGGTGGAGTTTCATTACTTCAATCCGAAAACTGATAACTCCACACTCAGAAAAACTTGTGTTTTAACGCAATAAAAAATGGTCATAAATTGATCAAGAGAAACTTCGAAACAGGCAATATTCAGTCTGTATGATTTCGAGCAAATGGATCCACCCGGTCCAAAAAAATACCACGATATCACAAATGTTAAAAATACACAGTCCAAGACGGGACTCGAACCCGCGATCATTAACTCCGGAAACTAATACCTTAACCAACTAGGCCACTTGGACTATGAGATTTGAGACAACATGCTTAGCTTGGCGGCGTTGACCACTAAGCCAAAGGGCAATGTTTGTAAGATGTGTTTGCGCAAATGTTGTCCGCGTGGTATCAATTTTTGACATCTCTCTAGTCTTTATCTGTATATCTGACGCCCTAAAGCCATTGAGGTTTACTTGCAGGGTATTCAAAACAAACGAGAAGATGGTACAAGCATATTTGTAGGCTTCCCAAACTGAATTTGAGAGTCACAACTTAAGGATATAGATAAAATTGGATTAGATTGTGTATGGCATCTTGCACCACGAAAAGTCCGCTTTTTTGTTGACAAATGGGTTTAGAACGTGTCCTTCTATGTCTCAAAAGACTCAAGGTGCCCTGCTAAGGTCCATACTCCGCAGTTGCCTCGTTGTTGTCTCAATTGCAGCGGCCTGGTACTTGGTAGCGTCGCCAACTCAAATGTATTTTTATTTTTTCATTTTTTTGACATCATTCAATCATACCTTCATTTCACATCGGTATACTTGATTTCCTCCATGAACGCGTTGAAACAAAACTCATTGCTTTTGAAACTGGTAAAATTCGGAAGGATACCTGCTGCTCGATTGGTATTGCCTGTCAGAGTGTTGTCAAGATTTTACCTCACTTCTTCTCCAGCCTCACATTCATTATTGTTCCAAAACTTCCCCGACCGCAAATCATCAATTCTTCGTTACTCAACAAAGACTGCCCCACCACCCCAGCCGCCACATGATAAGGATTTTAAAGGCAAGAGAATTCTCAACAGAATCACCCGTGCTTTCACCTTTTCATTATCGTCAGTCATTGTTCTCGGTGCTGCCGCAATTGCACTTTTGGTCATTTATCTTATACTTTCGGAGTTACTTTTACCTTCAGGAGATACACGCACATTCAACAAGGCTGTCAAACTCGTCGAACAAAATGAGCAAGCACAAAAGGCATTGCAATTTTCTGCTGGTGAAAGATTGAAAGCTTATGGAATCGTTGCTGCTGATAAATGGGTTCGTAATAGGCCAGTTCAAAGTTCCAAAGCTAAAGGCAAGGATGGCAAGGACCACTTGGTAATGAAGTTCCAAGTCGAGTCGGATACAGGTAGAATTGGTGTTGTTACTTTAGAACAAGTGGATAACTCATGGTGGAATACAAAGTTTGAGTATATGGCATTGGATGTGAGAGGCTATAGAAGAATATACATTATTGAACCCGAGAGGCCAGAAATTGCCAGACTTGGCAAAGGATCGGGATTTTTGGGTTTAAATTGGGGACCCAAGAAAGATTAAATGCGAAATACGTTTGAAAAAACGTTCAAAGGGTAGGGCCAATGTTGATGCATTCGAAGTTACTTTCCTGCTTGGGGTCGTGACTGGTTTAGAGTTTCTTTTTTTACTCACATCTTTTGTTGCTTTTTTGGATCTGGGCTTTTTATGGTCCTCCGGGGTCTTGGTGTACTGTTCTTCGTTGTCATCTTCGTTGGCGCCCATTTCATCATCAGCTTCAGCTTCGTCTTCTAATTTGTTGTTATCAACTTGAGGGGCCTCTTCATGGTCAGCATCATTCAATAAAGTTTGACAATTCCTACCATCCGTGGAAAACATCGTATTCAAATCAACAGAAAGCCTAGCAATTTCACCCCGTCCCTGAAATGTACAAATATCTTTTCTCTTGCCTGTTTGTTCATAGTACTTATTCAATGCATACGATACTCTTATCATGGGATTGCAGTCACTGTATTTGCCGTATCTTCCCAACCTACCGTTGGCGTTTATCTCGTCACAATCAACTTTGAAGCAAAGGTCTTTGAGTAAACTCTCCTCGTCGAATGAGCCAGTGTCAACGACAACACATGACAAGGATTGCCACAAACACTCACATTTACCGAAATCCGGGGTTGGTGGTAGCTCGAGTGATACTTTCCAAATATCTGATGGTTCGGAACAGGTCAATTTGGGGCGTTCCTGTACTTCATCTATAGGTAGACCAATAGGATTGACTGCATTGAATCTTGTCTTTAACGTTTCAAAATCGGGCAATTTTGCAATGGTGCCATCCTTTTTATTCTGAACTACTCCATAATGGTTAATCTCTTCAAAGTACTCGTATGCAATACCACCTGACCATGTCTTTCTCATTGTTGACCCAAACAACGCTTCTACTTCTGTGAATGGGCGAGGAGTTATAATATTGCAGCCAAATTCACTGAAAAAAACTGGTGTTGGGTAATTGGCAAACACTGCCGTCAACTCACGATATCCTGATGTCATGTAAGTCGAGTATCCACACCATTCATATACATTGATGGCAAAGAAATCAGATTGGGAATATTCGTCATTAAGATCACAAACAAAGTAATTGGCCAAATTTGCTCGGATTGAAGCATCATCATTCGATGCATACCCAACGGGGATCTGTCTGTATCCTTGATCATGAATGTATTGCTTTACATCTCTCACTGCGCTTCTAACAAATGGCACTGCATCAATATTCAGTTGAGAATTAGCGACTTCATTACCAGCAAAGAATCCCAACACATTGTCGTACTTGCTCAAAGCATCAACTACTGATCGATACCGAATCAAAAGCTCTGAATCCCACCTAGGAAAGTCTCTCCTGATGGAAACGTACGGTTCTGATAAATCTGCCAATATATAGATCCCAGCTTCTGCAAAAGCTTCCATACACACATCGTGGTTTGCATTGGGATTCACTTGATAAATTCGCACAACGTTGACACCAAGTTCTTTTAAGTATTCCAAATCACGCAAACAAGTAAATGGATTGGCCAAAGGGTCAATGTAGTTGGTTTCAGTGGTTGTGTCAAAGACTTCTCCTTCTTCACGGGATTTTTGATATGCGATACCTTTGATAAAAAATTGTTCCTTGGTTCCACTGTTGTAGAATTTGTTGCCAACGATTTTGATTGGGTAAAGTGGGAATGAGTCTTTTTCGTTCTGATTAACGACTCTGGTCATAACGACATGAGCGACTATGAGGATTGTAAGTATTAACATGTGCATTGTTGCTTAAAAGAATGGTTGCAAATTTGTGCAAAATTTATGCGTAATAAAAGTCTTTACTTGATATTTTGTATTAAAGTTGTGGATATAGTCATATACATTAAAATATTTCATACAATTGTTTGAATTCTTTCTTGCCTCTACATTCAAGCATGTAGATTTCTGTCTCACTTAGCTTGATTAAAAGTCCCGCCTTGCCTATCTTTTCAATGATTTCTCTTTTCTTATCATTGGGGATTACCCAGCTTATTACATCACTTGCACTGGTCAACAGTAAGTGATACACAACTTGCTGGTGATCAACAATCTTGTCAACACATAGATCCATCATTGACACAATCTCCCACGATGATGGACTATTGCGCTGAGAGTAAGATTGTAGTTGTTTTTGCAAACGAATAGTCATTTCAATCTGCCTGGCATGAATCGCGTTCGGATTATTCATCATACATGCATAGGACAAGTCATCGCCAATTGAATTCGACAATGAGCTTAGGCTGGTGAAGGTGGATGATTTGCTGGGATTATCCATCAATGACGAAGACAATGTGTTGTTTGAAGGTTGCTGGGAGGAGCTCAACGAATAATGATTGCGTGTAGGTGTAGTTATGGAATTTATTGAACTTTGAAGATTGCTGGCAATTTCAGAAATGAGCGCTCCTTTGGAACACCTAATCATTACTTGCATTGTTTCCTTACTAATTGAATTCTTTGTTTGAATTTGTATATCAGATCCTGAAGATGATCTAATATCTGTGCTTGTGTTAATGTCAAGTATCAACACAGGTTTGTCGATAACATCCTCAATGCTTTCATCGTATTCTTCTTTAAACACAAGAAACCAACTCTTTTGTGCCTCTTGATTGACAGCTATCTTTACAAAAATGCTTTCCGCAGCAGTAACCATCTCCCATTTCCCATATTGTTGCTTCCATTTGGAGATCTTGATTGCTTTAGGAGAAGAATCCGAGATGTAGACATCAGTCGTTGTTTCCAGATTAATGGAATTTTTCAATTCCGCTGGAATTGTTAAATTCTCTTGCTTGGTTGCACTGGTTACTGATGCATTAACATGTGGCTTAAAAAAATACGTGGAAGTTGATGATGGTAAAGCAAACGGAGCAGGAACACTGGAAACTGATCTGGTCATGGTCTTTTCCGGATTTGAGTCAATTATGGGAGAGTTTGTCTCGTCTTTAGTTACTGCAGGCTGAGACGATTGTGGTGTCTCGGTTTCCTCCTTAGTTGTCTGCGCCAAAGTTTCTTGTGATTCATTTAAATCCACTTTAGACGACTTTTTGAAGAAAGTTAGTATCGACTTTCTTCTTGGCTTCCTCTCTATGCATCCTCTAAAATTTGGTTGATATGACTGTCCAAACTTGGAAATATCAATAGCGGACCCACTTGACAACTGATACATTCTTGGCTTTTCTCCTAGATCTGGCGCTGATGTTGAAAACGTGTTCAGATACAACTTGGGAGGCTCGATCTGCTTTTCATCAATGATATCATTATCGGTAGATTGTACACTCTCTGGTGAGCAGTATTCCGCTTGATAAGATTTCGGTCTCTCTGCATCATTCAGGTAATCGTCAGAATATTTCCTTTGATTGATAATTTGAAACAATTTTTCATCATCATCATCATGATCATTATTGTCATCCACATTGACACGCTGCTCTGTAATCACCTTCTTCATAATTGGTAATGACTTGTCATACTGTGATCTCAATGACTCTGAACTAGCCCTGGTCTTTGTTGGAGAGGGTGCTGGCGAGTCATATAATTCTTTGAAAGAAGTGGGACTTTTTGACAATTGAGTAATTGCCTCCTTTGGTACAAGTTCTGCGTCAGACACAATATTTATCCCCAACCCTGACATGCTGTAAGAGCTTGATTCCGAATGTATCAA
The DNA here is from genome assembly GCF_000182765.1 of Lodderomyces parapsilosis. Lineage (NCBI taxonomy): Eukaryota > Fungi > Ascomycota > Pichiomycetes > Serinales > Debaryomycetaceae > Lodderomyces > Lodderomyces parapsilosis. The sequence continues at coordinate 1,364,654 of NW_023503278.1, forward strand.
GAACTTTTCACTTATTGAAGAGTTATCACGTTTCAAAGGGAATAGTTTTGATAGGTATCTGGCCCACTTTGCACATAAATCATGGTCTTCAAATTGTATCAGCATTGATCCCTCTGCACCATTTGTGGACAGAAAATTTATTGCTTTTAAATCAATGGTTCCGGTCGAATGAGATAAGGATAATTCATTGACTCTAAAGGGAGGGTATTTCAACGTTCTGCGTGTTTTGCATCGACTGTCCTTTGTAATATCTAAAATAGCCAACGCATTGTAGTCGCCAGTGCCAATCAAATCAAGAAGCAACAACTCGGTTTCACCCCCATCGAGTAGAATACGAGCATGAGCAGTTCTGCGTATTATTTGATCGGTCTTGAAATAACTCGACACAAGTTCCTTTTGTTTGAGCACAGTTGAAGTGAATGATTGAATACCTGAGAACTGGATGTCGTTCAACTCCTTCGATTGTGACATGTACTCATGATTGTCATATATGGCCCGTAAATGTTTTGAAAGCGTTGCTAGTTTTTCAAGTACAAATGGATTTCTTAAGTATTGAGTACAACTGTTGATAAAATTTGAATAGTTCTTCAAATTGCTTATGGGACCAAGTAGTCTCTTTAATGTTGTAGTGTCATCAACAACCACAGTATTCAATTGAGTTGTGTATTTCTCAAACAATATAATATTGTCATCTTCTAGCCATAGTATTAATTCATTTATGAAGTTCTTGAATTGTTCTGTACCGTATTGCTGAAAACCATGAATAGCATGGATAACTAGCGACAAAAGCTGGTTGTTTTTGGTATATAAACCTCTAACTATTGAGGATAATGTGAAGGGGGTATTGGGTGGTAAGTTGGATTTCAATTGCTTTGCAATTCCAAGGATCTCGATCAAGTCATTATTCTCTGATGAAACAACTTGGTGAAAGTGCTCTAGTAAAGTCTGTATACATTCTCTTTGAGATGTCATTTGTTTTGGTTAGTTCAAGGTACTTTTGACGTATTGAGAGGTGCAACTGGCTCAATACTAAACGGGGTGGGAAAAGAATAGAATGAAAAAGCAAAGTGGTTCGTAGGCTGGTGGATAAATACAAATATATATTTGTGGCTTGGATTAGTGAAAAAGTATCTTTTTTTGACAGTATTGTTGAGAAAGACAATGGGATGAGATAGGTGGTTAGTGTTTTTAAAAACAATAAAAATGTGAAGTTGGATTAATATGCTAGTTTTATATGAATAGTATTATGTGTTGGGTATATATCTCTTTGTTGGTATGTTAGTGTTTTTATTTAACCCAAAGCAGTTAAAAAGCTGATGTACATCTTAAGACGCGATTATTATTGTATGTTGTGTTTTTGTGGTTTTGCGTTTTTGTGTTTTGCAAAAGAATTTATAATTTTCGCGTACTAATTTGCTGTAGCATGTATCCTATATATCATCTCACTGTCCCTTTGAGAATAGTTCCAATTGGTTTCCATCCACAGTTGTAATTCCTGGTTAGAATGTATTAATGAATTTGGTCTCTTTGGAGTTGAAATGACGTGACAATGATCAACTCGTGAATACTGAAACACCATTGTGCAAGAGGTACAATTCAAGGGTTGACCAGAATCACAACAACGATAAGCAACTGCATTAGTGAAACCATTGGCCAATTGTGACATTTCCCAGCATGAGCGGCATACTATGTACATTGCAAAGTCGCGAATCCGGCAAACGCAACTTAGCTGAGGAGAGTGAATGACCACGGCATTAATCCAACATTAGTACACCAACAGATGTAACACGTCAAGCGCTAACATCGGAAACGCGCAGCCGCTGGGTCATTGCTGTTATTCATCTAGTGCCTCTCGATCGGGTCTGCTCTTTTTGGAATACTTTGCCAACTTGAAAACGTGACATAAGCCATCAAATCTATCCTAGCTAGTACTCCCTTGAAACCACCCAGTCCAATACTTTTCCAATACCGGAGCCAGTCTTGCCACTTACCAACTTGATATCCCAATGATCTCGTTCAGGAATCATCTTCTCCAATTGCAAAAGGCCAGTAACAATTACCTTCAATCGGGCCAATTCTGCGTCTGGTATCAAATCAGTTTTATTTATGGCGATTAGCAAATACACCCCAACTAATCTATCTTGTTCAATGATTTTGTCACGCAACTCTCGATACGACTCTTCTATTCGCTCCAAACTAAGACCATCAATGACCCATAGAACAACATCCGTCTTGTCAAAGTAATTGCTCCAAAATGCTCTTAAGCTGGTTTGCCCTCCAATATCCCACATGTTTATGGTATAGTCTTTGTATGGCAATGACTGTATTCGAAATCCCATTGTTGGTGAAATGCTGTCTACATCCTCGTGCAACATATTTTTGACAATAGTGGTCTTGCCCGAATTATCGAGCCCTAAAACCAACATCCGAATCTCTCTGTCTTTTCTCTTTTGGTTTCTAATGATTGTTAAAAGCCCCATCTTGACTTGAGCATAGTGAGCCAGATAGAGACCTTCTAGATAGATATCAAATCAAACGGAAGAAGAAAAAATTAAAAATTAAGAATATAATTAGCCGCAACTTTAAGATGAATGAAATTTTTGCCATTGCTGCAAATAAAGAAAAATAAGCAGTTTTATGCTTCAAACGATGCTATATGGTAATTCAAAAAGGTCTAATAGTTAAGGTCACAGAGATGAACAGTCCACGAAAGCAAGGAACTCAACGGTCCATCTACGACTTTACTCAGAAGCAAGTAAGTGTAAAGAGTGAAGAAATCGTGACGCGATGCGACCAAGTAAAGGAAGAAATGGAATCAAATGATGATCTCATGAATGGGCTCGAGGCAAACTTGGGTCTGGAGACCATAGTCAAGACCGAGCCGACCAATACGCAAAATGTCGGCCTCGAAAAGGAGTCGAAAGTCCAGGTCGATCTTGATAACTCGATACTATTCAAAAAGCAAAGTGCCGACAAAGAATCCCAAGATGAGACCCACGCGTCTGATCCACATAATTCCAGTGTTTTTTGCCCTGTTTGTGAACTTGACATCTCGTCGTTAGACATTCGAGGGAAAACCGATCACGTAGATACGTGTCTTGTACGCGTGACGTTTGTTAATGAAAAGTCAAACATGACACCAACAACAACAACGAAGACGACCCTGTTCCCAAGTAAGAGAACACCTTTGTCGAACGAAAACAAAGAGTCAAGATCTTCAATTTCCAATGGAAAGAAAAGAAAGGTCGAAAAGGAGAAAATACGATACATTAATACTGAAACCAATACAGATAAGAAACCTAAAATTATCAAGCCACCAGCAACAGGCACAAGCTCTTCCAAGTCGCGCCGAAACGAAATTTCAGCATTGAAAACCATGACCTTTCCTGTGGAAAAGAAACTGGGGCTGAATTACCAAGTGTCCGTCGACGCGTTTTGTTTTGCTCCACACGCTGTTATTGATAAATACTTTTTAACGCATTTTCATGCTGACCATTATGGAGGAATTTCCAAGAAATGGGCCTATGACCGCGTTTTCAAAGACGACACCGACTACGATAATGATGCAAAGTACAAACGAATCATATATTGCACTGAAATCACCGGTAAGTTGCTTACATTGTATTTTTCAATTGATCCGCGTTTCATCAAGCAAATGGCTATGGATACCAGGTACAAGGTAAAAGATTATGGTTTAGCTGATGTTGCTGATGGAGGTTTCAAAAGCGTCGAAGATACCCCTGGATTATATGTCACACCAATAACAGCAAACCACTGCCCTGGTGCGGGAATCTTTCTCTTTGAGTCCATTGGTTTGGATGGAAGGATTCATCGAATCCTCCATTGTGGAGATTTTAGAGTCAACATGACAATTTTGGACCATCCATTACTTCGTCAATTTAGTGTTGCAAGTCAAAGGATTGAAGACTTATTGAGGATCGACAAGGTATACTTGGACACAACGTATATGAATCCAACCTACAACTTTCCCAAACAGGAGTTGGTATGTGAGACTGTTGCTCAATTGTTTGAACACTTGACGGTTCAAGAAGATAACAAATTAAGTAATACTTTGTTCAACAATTGGTTTGGAGTGTTGACACAATCGAGAATTACTGATTTTTGGAAGCCTACCCCAACAGTGAAGAAGAAGAAAAAGTTTTTAATTTTGGTGGGTACGTATGTGATTGGGAAAGAACGTTTGGCAATTGCTATACTGAAGAGACTTCATTGCCCCATTTATGCACTGAATATAAACAACAGAAAGAACAAGTATGATATACTACGAAGTTATGACGATGACTATTTAGATCTGGTTTTAACTGACGATGAGTTGGGAAGAGATTCTGGCTCTGAATGTATTGTTCATCTAGTTCCAATGAATATAGTCGGTTCGGTGCAGGAATTGTCCAATTATTTCAATCACAATCGGTACTACGAATCTTTTGAACGTTGTGTTGGCCTAAGACCAACGGGTTGGAGTTTTGCACAAAATGGAAAGTCAGAACCTGAACCCCTGGACACGATTCAACCCACTTCTTTAGGAGCAGTAGCAAAATTGATGGCAAATACCACGCTATACACGTATATGGATCACATTCTATCCCAAGTTCCTAAAAGCAGAGGCAAAAACAAACCGGACCAAGAGTTGTATCGAATTTATTCAATACCATACAGTGAACATTCGTCTTTTCGAGAGTTGGCTTATTTTGTGGTTTTCTTCAACATTGGTCAAGTAATACCCACTGTCAATTGCCACAACGAATTCAATGTAAAACGTATGGAATCAATCATTGGAACTTGGGAGCAGTTGCGTCGCATCCACACCGGATACCTTAACGAAACTGATGACACTGTTCCTCCGGAATTGATTGAAAAGATTCAAAGCTTGTCTTTAGATACATTCTAGAATACATTTTAATCTCTATAAAGTGGTTACAAAAATGTGCAACCAATTTCGATTTCAAGGTTTTTTTACTTTTGCCTGATACGCATTCAATACCTCTTCACAATCGGAAATCAGTTTGCATTCACTCCATTGAGCAACAAGATCTCCTTCCTCATAAGTATAATCGTTAGCATTGTTTTGCGAATGTGCAGCACAAATTGTCTTTGCTGGTACTAAAGTTGTTTTGCTTAACACAAATGGGTGCCATTGTAGAAGATGAGTTAGTGCGGAATCAGGTCCATATGGGAAGCTTTGATAATTCAAGTAGAGTTCGTTACTCCATATCTCGGTAACTGCTTTACCAACAGGGCCATTTTTAAGAATAAATGATGTTGTCTCAATCTTCTTGTCGGATTGAGTTAGTATTAATTGTGTGGATTCTGCTCTAATACTCTTGTAAGTCTTAATTACACCGGTTTTTGGTATCAAGGGTTGATCTCTCAACATCTGCGGATTTAATACCTCTGGATTAAGTAATTTCTTTTGAATATTCACCGTCATGTCCATTATGAGTCCATTCTCGTCTAGATACCAAAACCACTTGGCATGTGGGAATGCAAACATGGCAGCACGAACGCAAAACAAACGAACCCATTTCGATCTCTCCTTATCTGTCAAAGCAGAAATGGAGTTGAATTGGGGAATGAATTCCTGAGCCCAACGAACATATACTCCATAGTTTTGAAAATGGGCATAGTCAACACGATTTTGAACAATTTTGGCCAACCCGTTGAGAGAATATTTTTCGAAATCAACAGCAGTAACAATAATCACTTCAGGATAATTTTTTAAACTCTTTGGCTTAAAGACAATGCGGTCTTGATTCTTGAAAAAGTTTTTAGCCTTCATAAACTGATCCTTTTCATTTTCGTCTTTTTCTCTCAATTTTTGTACAGCTGGATCTGGGTTATCAAGAGCACTCAAGGGTTGAAGAACCACCTTGTCGCCTATTTTGGCTTGGTGTACAAGCTTTTGCGGTGTTAATTGCTTCAAAAGTGGTGCTTGTTCAACTGGTGGATAAATGTATTTTGACTGGTTTTCAATTACGTGTTTACTTGAGTACGGATGTGCTGGTGGGTAATGAGGTACTGAAGATGAATGGAAAAGAATTGATAGTATCGAGAACGGGGCAAATAGATACCATACCACAATGATCCCAAGTATTATCAAGGGTAGGCTTCGACGTTGATTGAGCCTGCTGAATGTCGCAGGTAAAGGTAGATATGACTGATTGGATTTACCATACCTAGGTTTAAAAGCTCCTGATTTACCAAACATAATCTCAGTTTCACCGGTCTGTTATTTGAGACTTATATTTGGATGATGGTTGATGTCTTGAGAAAAGAATCCGATGTCTGGGATCAATGTTTTTATTTTTTCTTTTTTTTTTTTTTTTTTTTTATTTTTTCTTTTCTTGATTCCACTACTTCTATAGTAGAGCACCTTTGGCCTTGGCTTTGGCGTGGCTTACAAGTTCTACATGTCCTACAACAAACCCCCGTACATTAGAGATACAACCATTCAATTGCTTGATCTACTTACTTTGGATGTTCTTTATTTATTCTATCTTCAATCACTTGCAATGCAATTTGCCGTCTCCTTTCAGCGACAGAACTGGCAATACTCTTGTTGCTCTGACCCACCTGTTCCAGCCTCTTTTGTGCTCTCGTATTACTTTGTTGAACAGTTTCATCATTGAATGGAGTCACAATTCCCAAGAGGACCGATAGTTCGTATATTTGATTGAATACAGGGCCAACATATGGTTTAGTCACTGCTGGGAAAAACTCCACCAACTGAAACGTATCTGATGCGTCACCAATTAATACAGAGCCCGTGCTTGAGTCATTATTTGCCACTGGCAAAATAGGCTCTGTATTCAACGCTTGGAAAAATCTCAAATAAATGAAAGATGCAAAAAAGCTCACTGTTGATGGGACAGCTGGGTAAGATGATTGACTGACAATTGCCGACCAGAGCCCTAAAATAATCAACAACGCAAATGGCAAATGTTTCACTCTGAAATTCACCAAGCCTTGAAACAAGACAATGTTGTGCTCCGGTATCAATTGCTTAAATACAACAAGAAAGCCAAAATAGTAAGATATACCTCCCCCTAGGGGAGTGTTCATATTCTTTGCATCTTCTCTTATCAAATTGGATATAATAGCAACCAAAACAGTAATCAAATTGGTCACTCCGCCAACAACCAAGACGAATTTGATCACTTCCATGCGTCCCCAAAATCGTTCAACAAATCTGCTTCCAACAAACAAGACCACAAACGAAAAGATGAAAGATATGACGGAAATTTCGGCAAAAATGGCCAGTATAAGTACCCAAGGGTTGAAGAGGGTGGTGCTGGGAATCAATTGAATAAAGGGTACTAATATATCATGAAAGTTCAACTCCTCCGATCCAGACGTTTGGGAGTCCTTGAACATTCGGTATTTGATTACAAACAAAAAGGCACTGATGGTGGTCAAAAGTCCTAATAAGACTTCTGTCGATAGTGGAATATCCTTGCCTCGTAAAAATCCCATGTTCAGCGATGTGTATCTTGTGTTGTGTTTGTAATTGAGTAAACTCACTAAGAAAGGTTCAATCTGGACTGATTTTTTTGTCTTTTTTTTTTTGCTTCAAAACTTGAGAGTAGCTAAGAACCATTTCAAGAGACAAGGTGGTGGTGTCATGCATGCATACCAGTTTACACGAAACAACACAAATATTACATGCATCACCATTTACAAAAATACAAGTAATTCTTCGAATTTATCTATAAATATCAAACATCAAAATAAAAAAACAATAAACAAAAATAGGATGGAAGCAAGGATCCACTCATGTACAAATAAGCATTTATCTGAACGCATTCGTAGAATATGCTGTCGTATGGCCAGAATACTTTTCACTCAAATATGACCAAGTATAAGACTTTGGTCTGTTCGTAGGACCGGTATCGTTGTTAGAAACGTTTCTTGGTTGGAACAAACCATATGCAATTGAGCCCTTAGATCCAATGTCAGCAAACTGATCAACCTTGATAGATCCAGAAGCAGCAGCTGGGGCAGCAATAATCACAACAAACAACAAGAGCACTGCAAAGTACAAAGTAACATATTTTCTCACCATTCTCTTTCTCAATCTAGCTTGTTTCAATGAGTAAATTGGTGGTCTAATCAATCTAGATGGTTTCAACCAGAACAACATCATTGAGTGCCATCTGTCAATCAATGGAACTGCCAATATAGGTAATTGACAGAACAAGATGATATGAGCCAACATGAAATCACCAGCAAACTCAGACATTTCGACAATCTTGGCAACAAATTCACGAGATGGTTGAGTGAAAGCCATCCATCCCATACCAGTATTGTACCACTTACCCGTCCAGAATGCAGTATTGGCCTTATCATTCTTGAACTCTCTGGTCAAGAAAGCTAAAGTTAAAAACTTGAACAACAATCTTTGAACGTAAATCATAGTAGCGAAACCCAACAACATTCTGGCAAAGTTGAAACCTTCCATAACCCACATGACAATAAAGAAAACAATATGTACAATCACAGCAATACCATGAGCAATACCGGCAATGACGGCACCGGTCTTTTTACAGCACAAGCCCATCATTGGTCCAGCACAACATGCCATACCAACACAACCAAACAAAACACCACAGTCAATAACAACAGGGGCCAAGGAACACACGATAAGTCTCAAAACAGAATTGACTTCTTGAACGTCTGTACTACCATCAATTTCGTATGGATACTGAGTGACACCGGTTTGAGCGTTGATAAATGTGAAAGCAACATAAAGACCAGCAGTGTAAATCAATGTTGGAAGGAAATCAGCAAACAAAATGTTAGATCTGTGAGCTCTTGATGCATCACCAGCAGCCTTTTCAGAAATATCACCAGTCAACTTACGTTTGAAACCGGTAATACGAGATCTCGAAAGCCTAACGTAACCAATCCATGAATTTCTGTGCCACTTGGTGTTACCTCTAGACAACCATCTAATAAAGTCTCTGTAATCAATGAAAAAGTCTTCCCAAGCAAATTGATGTGGGTTAAAGATGAATGGCGAAAACATCAATGAAGACAACGAAGCCCAGAACCACAACAATGGAGCTTGCCAATGAGCAACGGTTCCAAACAACAAAATCAACATCAATCTAGCACCCATATAAATTGACGAGTCAGCAAAACGGGAGTACAAGATGGAAAAGGGGATTCTTGAAGTGGCAAAACCTCTACCGGTTGAAATATACCTGGCACCACCAACAGTTAAATCGGTGAAAACAGATGATGAATAAATTTGGGCAACAAAAACTTCAAACATAGGTGACAACGAAATGAAATGTCTAACAAATCTTTGACAAGCTTTCCACACACCTCTTTCAATCAACTCTTGAACAACCAATGGAATGAACGAAATGAAGAACACAATAAAGATAGACAAGGTGTAACGTCTAATCCAGTCAACAGCAGGAGCAATGTTGTAACAACCAAATGGATACAAGACATCAGTGACTGGAACATCTCTATCATACGAACAAATAATTGACTCGTGTGCCAATGAGTTCAAGTTTGCCAACACCAACATAAAGACTTGCAAGGACAATTGAATAAACAAGTTATTGATATGGAAACCAGGATGTCCGTAGTAGAATGACAAGAACCTATCCAATGGCAATTGAGTTGACAAGTAGTAATATTCTCTAGACAACATCTGTTCACCCATACCGGCACCAATCTTGGTTGTGAAGTTCAAAATGGATCCGAAACCCATATCTCTACCTTTACCACATTGATAGTATTCACAATGCTTGATCTTACCACCTCTCATCATGGCATTCATACCAGCGTAAATATCTTCGTTCAAATGCAACCCTTTTTGTGCTTTAGAAACACCACCTCTAGTCAACATAAATGTAGCATTCAAGAAATCCGGGTGACCATAATGCAATTTACCTCCAATTTGAGCCAATGTTCTGGCAAACAAAGTACCAAAAGTTTGTTCCTTACCAGCAGCGACATCACCCAAGACACCAGAGTTTTCTGAAAAGATATATTCTCTAGCACCCAAAATAGCAACTGGAGCTTTCTTTTCGTGCAATGGATTTTCAGACTTCAAATCTGGTGAATATGGATTAACATGCTCAACATTCAATTCTTCAAACTCAGCCAAAACTGATCTAATCTTCAAACATTCTTCCAAGTAGTTATCTTGATTGGCATCAATCAATTGAATATATTCACCTCTGTGGAAAATAATTGCGTGATTCTGGTTATCGGATTTACCATCACCCAAGATTGGATTACCGGACAATTGAACTCTGAATTTAGGACGACGTCTACCATTTTCCAACATCTCACAATGACCATCAATCAAAGAAGAGTAAACTCTTGGTTCCTCGTCCTCATTCAATGCCGGTTCTTCATCCAAGAAAGCAATCTGTAAATCTGGGTAAGCACGCAACAAAAATTCTGCATTCTCCATTTCGTCATCCTTAAATTTGGACAATCTTTGCATGGAAACCAAAAATCTAAACTTTCTTCTGGCCATTTTCTCCAAAGCCAATTCCAATCCTTCTGGATCACCACCAAAGTATTGAACCAACTCTGGATTTTCAACCCTGTACAAAAGCTTGATGGCTCTAGCATAATTCATAAAACCGGATACTGTTCTGTACAAAGTTTGCGACCTCAAGGAAGCCCAAATTCTTGTTCTCAAAGTATACTCAGGTGCAGCAGATTTGAAACCAATACAATAAAATGGCAAATCATCAATCTTTGATTTCAATCCATCTTCAGATGCTTTTTCCGCATCTTCACCATTTTCATATGCAGCCGTTTCTTCTGCCAAAATCTTAGTGTCCTTAACAAAACATTCCCATTCAACTGGATGCAATTGTTTCAAATATTCCAACAAGGTGACTCTTGAAAATTGGTCATCTTCTCTAATAATTTCCCTCAATGAAAGCAAAATCTTTTCCGAATAGTGTGGAGTGAAAACAGTGAACGTGGGCATATTATCAACAGGAACAGGTTCCGGCATTGGAGTGGCCAACGATTGGGCAAAAAATGAAATTCTTCTTTCGGCTTCAGAATTTCTTGGGAAAAACTCCGTTTCAAAATTGTTGTCATCTTGGGAAGCAAAGAATGTTGGTGCTCTCAAAGTTCTCTTTCCTTCAATTTCTGATGGAACTTGATGGTACAATAACTTTTGCACATGGTCAATAGCTAACAAATGTTCTCTGTACATGGAGATAACAATGGCATTCCAAATTTGTGAGATAAGAACCTTTGGCTTGTACTTGATTTCCATTTCGGTGGTGGCCAAAATCTTTGAGTAAATTCTCTTTGGTAATCTGGTAAAGATGTTTCTCCATGGTGTCAAGATTGAGATACCCAAATAGAATGAACGACCAATGGAAAAGATACAATTACAGATAATGTACCACAAGTAGGTATCCAAAAAGAACAACAACAAATCGACAGCGTACATCAATCCCAACACAATCTTGGCTTGTTGTCTACAGACAATGTCACCATACCAAACTTCACCGGTACATCTCATTGTGGTCTTTGACAAGTTTCTAATAGCATCTCTCAATGACAAAGTCAAGAAGAAATAAGATTCAACCAACTTTGCTAGGAAAACCAAGACCCACAACAAATACGACATCCACATGTCCAATCCTCTTAACTTGACAAAGTTTGCAGTAAAAGTATGAGACGAGATGTACCTCCTCGACCTCTTGTTCATATACGAGGTGAACAAACCTCCCAAAGGCATGACAGCAAAGAAAACCAAAGTTGCAACAGCAATGAAGAATCCAACAACAGAAAGTGCATATGAGGACTTGGAGTATAAAGTCAATCCTGCAACTTTAAAAGTGTACACAACCGGAGCCAAGTTTACCAAAAAGATCAAAATCAAAAACATTAAACGACGAGTCAAGTGTTGAGCACCGGCCCATTCTCTAGGAACAAACATCCATTCAAAAATAGTGGCGAGAATTTGGAGGAATGCGGCAATAATACCACCAATGGCACAAGCTGCCCATCTTGATGAGGCAAGTGGCTGTTGATTAATGGTTTGAACATAGTTCTTGGTGTACAATGTTGGCGAGTTGTAAGCGGTATACATCCAATAAATACTTCCATGAATAATCCAAATTCTGTTAAAGTTGGTGACAAAATGCAACCAAGTTCTGATTTCTTTGTAAGTCTTGAAAAAGACATTGCTCCACTCAACTTCACCCAATCTTAAGTAACGTTCCTCCTTTGGAATATCAATCAATCTCGTACCATCAGTGAAAATGATTCTCGAAACACCTTCTGGGTACCAAAACAATTGGTTAACATCATCGTATCCAATAACCTTGTTGTGATCTTTTTCACGCTTAACAAATCTTCCCTCATAAATTTCATAAACTTGGGATCTAAGGAATCTGTATAAAGGAGTAATGACACGGTTCAAGTAGTCTCCCTCTGGAACTGGTTCTTGTCTTTGTTGACACAATGGTGATTCCAAATAGTCAACAGCTGTTTTGTAAAGATAACACAAACATTCTGGAGTAAAACGAACTTGGTTAGCCTCACCCCATAACAACAAGTAAAGAGCAATATCACGAACTCTTTCTTCAGGAGTCAAGGTGTTCATCTTTGCTTTCCATCTGATTTCAGCAGCTTCCAATGAATAGTCACCTTCCAATTCATTGGCTAAAGCATCAACATCTTCACCATGTTCTTCAGCTGCTTTTCTGGCCTTCTTGGATTTCTTGGAAGCCTTTCTAGCTTTTCTACCAATTTTTCCCAAAGTCATATTGGCAAATCCCAAAGTATCATCCAAATCTTGTTGTGATGAAAAAAACCACTTTCTGTAATTTGCATTGTCACCTCCAATGTAGTCAGCGTGTAAACTCAACAATGCTTGAGCTGGAGCCATACGCGATGATCTTGAATCCAATAAAGTCATAAAGTAATCAAACATATTTCTCATTGAATCCCTTTGGAAACCAAATTTGTTTGTCAAGTCAATGAAAATATCCTCAATGTGTTCAATCTTGATAGGTGCTTGAGGATCAGCTGACCATGCTGGATATGGTAAGTTGGACGACACCTGAAACTGAGTAGGATCATAACCTTGACCCTGGACTCCATAAATTGGTGTTGAGGCACCGGAAGATCTTGGATCACCACCATAACTCATCTGAGATGGAGTGTATTGGGTTCCATATTGATCATAACCCGGGGTACCTGGAGCTTGTCCATTGTAACTGAAATCTGAAAATGCTTCTGGATCAGCATTGTAACCTTGAGCATTCATTGGATGACCTCCATATTGGTTTGGATCATTGTAACCATCCATATCATAAGGTTGCTGGTGATATTGCGCATTAGGATCATAATAATCCTGGTGTTGTGGCTGCTGATTCATATCATCGTATGGTTGTTGTTGTTGTTGTTGTTGCTGCTGATTCATATCATACGGTTGTTGGTAGTACCCATCATTAGGGACACCACCACCCTGTTGATTAGGGTCGTAATAGTTATGGTTGTTATCGTTATACGACATCTGCTAATGTTAGTAACCCCACTTACTCTATGGCGATGTTAAGTATTTCAAAGTAAAGGATCAATATAGCAAAAACACGAGGATATAAATGTGGTTAGATTTTCGTTCAAATAAAAAAATAGGAAAACAAAATTCTTGATTTTATAATATAGCGAGTGATCTGGAATCGGTCAAATCTGGACCCCTTATTGATAGCGACAAATGAGATTTCCTTTCAAGATCTTGCTATGACCAAAAGACTGCAAAGTTGAAGTAGCAGTTAGATTGGAAAAATAAAAGGGTAAAAAGAAGAAAAAAAGAAAGAAAACCTTTTTCTCGATATCGTGTGTATATCAATGTAGTAATTTCAATAATCTTTTTAAATCCACAGCCCGATTTCAGATGTCAAAAATTTTCTTTCTCTCCTCTGTTGTTTTACCTAACATTTCTTTATTTTTTTTTTTTTTTTCTATAATTCTCCTTTTTTTTTTTCCTGTGTTTTGTAACACACTCCTATTGTTAAAAATAGAACTTCTCGAGAGAAATTGGTACAAAGGACACACACACACCACACCACATAAAAAACACAAACACAATGCATTATTTCCATATTGAAGCAACAGCTGGATAAATCGGGCGAAATGCAAGATGAGTTATTTATCGTCAATCATTGTGTAATTGTATATGATAACTTCTCTTTCTCTTTTTTTTTTAAAAAAAAAAAGTGTTGGTGAAAGGGGTTTTAGCAAACATAAAAATTTCTTTTTCTTTTTTTTTGATTCTGTTGTGTTGTGTTGTGTTGCTTTTTGATTTTGAGACACGAAAAAAAAAAAAAATGTAAAAGAAATTGGCTCCGTTCACGTGTAAAAAGCAAATGATGGTGATTGACATTTACGTTTGTCGAGATGGTAGTAGTTGTAGGCATGTCCCATAAGCTGGTGCGTAACGTAATTGGATATGTTGAAGTTGCAGGAATTTCCTTCCAGTAGAGACTGCAGATAGAAGCAGCTGACATTTATAAAAATGGTAGTGTAAAAGCTCAATCTCCTGCACATAAACAATTTTCAATTATTATTTTTCTGCGTTTCTCTCTTTCCCCTTGAGGGAACAAATGTGAATCAAATTTGAGCAATTGTACACTACTTGATGTGGAAACTCAACCCCCAGTATGAACCGATTCCGTTGGTGTTGTGTATCTGTATGTGTGTGTGTGTATGTGTATGTGTTTGTACGTCCTTATGGATTCTTTCTCTCGATGAATGTCCAACATATTGACATCCCATGTTCATGGCCCTTGAATATACTTTTAAAATCGCGTGAAATGAGAATATACATACCTCTTATCTATTTTTTGTGACTTTTCCTGTTCCCTGAATCTCTCTGTCTCTCGTTGTCTAGCAAGCTGTGTGCTTTCTTTTTAGCGAATGAAACGACCTCGATTAATTAGTTGATGAAGGGAATTGATCTGATTGAAGATAAAAGATGTGGCTGATGATGAATAGATGGTAGTAGAAAAAGAAGAAAGAAGAAAAGTGGCAAGCAGTAGAGAATGAAATGATAAACTTTAGATTTCGATTGAAAGTGAGAGAGATCAGGAGAAATCTGAGATCGGTTGGAAAATGTAAAAAAAAACAAGAATCCCACACAATTTGAAAGACAAACTATTGTTTAGACCGGGAAGAGTAGGACGGGTTTCAAACAATCAATTTCCAATCCCGGTCAGAACAATATTGCCTTCGAAAAAAAAATAGCAAAGGTCTGGTACGGTTTAGTCCATGCTATTTGACAATAGATGCTTCTACGTATCCCCCAATCGTTCTTAGTTTAAAGGGAATTTTTTTTTGTCAACAAAATCAAAGTCTTTTGCGTACGATTGAAAAATGTACCAAGGCTTAACTTCACAAGCAAACATTGCCTAGCACAATATAAGAGACACGTAAACATCCGACGATCGAAAACATACTGCACAGCATTCATTATATTCCCATGTTTGTGCCACAACACCACCAACCAACGTACCCACCAGATGTGCCACCTGTTTCAATCGATGCGGAAAAAGACCTTTGATTTTGTTACACATTCATTGTAAAAACGCGTTGTAGATCAACGTCGCCATCGCCAAACAATCATACACGCACATTTTAGCTCCATCCCTCGACCAAAGCCGGCTTTTAAATCCATCGGCAGTATCTGTGGTAAAACCTTACACGCGAGATTGAACTATGGAAGAGACGGATATAGAATTCAGACTGTAGACGTATATCCCCAGGAATTTGTCGCGTCACCAGAACGACGCTCTCTGATCTTTCAAGCGCGGTTATCCCCTTGAAACATCACCCACTATGGATTCAACCGATGTATGCTGGTGTTCCCCCGACTGAGGGAGCAAGTGCCGACTATCAGTGGTTGCAACCTCGAAACCTACACAGTTGAGTATTCAGTAAATCTAAGCCACATTGTAAGAAAAAAAAAAAACTAAAATAAATTTAGTGTTAAAAAAAAAGAGACACGATGAAACAGGAGCTCGCCTCCTTTCAAACAAATTACGCGTCATCGACTACCGACCTCTTCTTCACAATAGGATGAGTACACTATATATCATCCTTAAAGTTGTATTGCGTAAATTAGCATCGATTAGATGGATGCTACTACGAAAACTACTATGTGCCACACTCTCATCCCTAATAGCGTGTCGAAATGGCAAATGAGAATTATTTTATGGGTCGTGTACTTGTTGATCTAAAGGCAAAATGCACAGACTCTTATTTAAAATTCAGACTTTGCTCGAGTTTGCACCTTATTTTTGCATTGTGCTACATTCATATTTAAGTCGCCTTTGGAAATCGTGTCTGTGTCGTGTCTCAGTAAAATTAAAAAGAAACACGAGCTGCCCAGAAATGTATCGAAAAAGGCAATTACTTTTCTAAAATAGGAAGTTGTTGTGTTTTTTTGATAAATGTGCACGACTGTTAAAGACTCTATTGTCACATTAGTTTGACACATTTTGATAGGACAAACTGCAACCACGACGTTAGTAGCTAAGACATGTTTCCATTAATTTTTCCTGGAGGTAAAAGCTTCCCTGGAATTAAAGTGCCGTAGTCAAGGCGTCTTGTGCCAATATTGCATGCATGATCTCAAACGTATCTAATTATTTATGCTAAATTGTTTGTTTAAATTTCTCGCAAAATCTTTGGTTGCAAAAAAAATCATACAAAGTTGTAAGCTTGGGAGTCATAGGCAACTTTCTTTGGCAAAACAGCCACCTCTCATTACGCCAACTACGTGTCCAAATATCTTGCACATCTCGTGTAAATCTAAATAACAAGAATCCTACCCCAAGTGATTCAAAGCTTATCATGATTAACGTTAGAGAACCTACAATGTTTCTGAAAAAAGCCGACGTCTAATAAGGAATCGAAAATGTCACTAAATCTCTCATTCATTTAACATCTATTCGCTCCATCCAAGTGCAAGCAACTCAGATCTGATTTCATCCTCTTTGGAAATTTTAATCACTTGGGTGTCCTCCAAAGGCTCACCACTGGCTTGTTTCATCTTTAATTGCTCAATTGCTCTTAATTTCTTCAACAAAGATCTGATCTTCTTTTCCTCGACCGAAACTACACCTCCAATCACCCCTGATCCAGTCGCAGCAACTTCGGCATCAGTGCCGGACGAAGTTGGAGCGGGTGAATCTTCTTTCGTCTTTTTCGCTTCCCTCTTCTTTCTATTTTTAGCGGCAGCTTTACTTTCCTTTTCAACAACGGGTGCTGCACCAGGAACAGTTCTGACCCTGCCACCACCATTTCTCGACAAGCCTGGTGGTGGAGGTGTTCCATTCTTCATGTTGTTTTCAAGTTCCTTTTGGTACAAGCTTGAGGCGGAACTCAGTGCAGCACTTCCTCGCGCATGTGGTGGACGATAAGCGCCTGCAGGTTTCTTTGCAGCAGCATTGGCAACAGCCTCACGTTTAGCAGTGTACTCTTTAGCAGATTCGTGTGCCTCCGGAGCTGGTTCTAATGTCTTCAATGGAGGGAAGTGTGACAATTCCTGTGGTTTCCATCCAATTGAAAACAATTCCGGAAACTCCTTCAAATAGATAAGCTTCCCACTTGCATGCCAAACTTTCAAACCGTTGTCAACTCTCAACCTTGGAGACGTTGTAGCGGTCAAGATATAACGTCCACACGGAGACCATTCACAAACTGATGTGTTTGAAGCTTCAAATGAAACAACTTTAGAAAATTTATTCTGACGATCATACACATCAACGGTCCCTTGCAAGTTCCCAAATCCTGCAACCAAAACAAACTTGGCATGAGGAGAGTACAAAATAGTGTTTCTTGATGCTGTGGGCAAGGAATGAATGGCATTGCCTCTAGCATCAAAAAAAGTAGTTTCAGAAGGCATGTATCCGTATGAAACTGCAAATTCACGGGCAGTTGGTGACCATGTGATATCGTGAATTGGCCCTTCCTTGGTCAAATCAATTCTCGAATTATAAGATCCAGCGATCCCCAATAAGTAGAGATTAGTTTCTCCATAATAAGACTTGTTTGAAGTGTCGTGGTCAGTTGATGCCAATGCTAACAATGCAGTTCCTAACGAATTCCATTTTAATGAACATCTCTCCGCTTTGAAAAAATTCTTGAAGCAAACAGGTTGATTAAAATTGGGGATGTTATAGATGAGTACACTAGCTGGTTTTCCTGATTTCTCAGGAACAAACACAGCAACACTGGGGTTCTTGCCCGGAGAAATTTGAAAGTTTTGAAAAGTACCTTTTGCGTCTTCCAACTTGTACTTAAACGAAGGTTGGTTCATATTGATCTCAGAATCACTGTCGGCGACCACTTCAAAGAATTGAATCTCGCGATTATTCACACCTCTACTCAATAATGTTTCTTCACTAGTAAACTGAGGCTTCCATCCATTTTGGTGCTTAGCACTCCACTCAGCAATTATGGCCTTTGACTTTATGTTGAAAATTTTCAAATTCTTGTTCCAAGTCCCATTCTCCTTGTTCAATAGCACTGGCTTACACCAAAGACACAAGTATGTCCCCTTTGGTGAAAAGCTCAAATCGAAAACATCGGGTATCTCAATACGATGATAAAGCTGGGCTTGGCTAGATGTGTCTAAAATGACAACTTCACTTGGTTGCGTGTACGCAAAAACTTGCCCATTTCCTGAGTAGAGAGCACATCTGCACTCACCTTGGGCCTTCGGACTAGGGGTTATTTCCTCAAAGTCTTGTATAAGCTCCACTGATCTAGGAAAACGACCTAATAAAAGTTAGTATAGGAACTAAAAGTTGGGAGATTAACGCAATAGCTTGATACATACAAAATAGCTCGGTTGATTTCGACATAGCGTCTAGTGAGTACGAATTTGTAATATGGCTTCAAAAAGTATGTTGTACAATTTGAACAATTGCTGGATTGTGAGAAATCGTGTTTGAATAATTGATCTTCTCGAAGAAAAACCGGTTTTTTTTTAATTTTTTTTTTTCTCTTTATTTTCGCTTGACGTCTTTTGCGGCAAACTCACCATTGAGGGCGGGACTTCGTTTTGTCAACAAATGTGTTGTATATTAAAAAAATTATAACCAATCCTACTATATCTCAAGGTACTACTTTTTCTTTACTTCGCCAAAATTCAAATGCCCAGTCTGTTCGGCATGTTTAGATGCACCAAGCTCTCCCACTAAGATCAGATAACAATCCAAACAACGTACTCTAAAGGTCGTGGTGTTTGTACTATAGTCCTTCTCTTGCAACAATTTACACAACTTCTTCGCGGCATCAACAATGGGTTTCTCTCTATCGTCGCCAATTTGAAATACACATTCATCATTTTCCTTATTCTTGGTTGAAATTTCGTTGCTCAGTGCCAACACATCATAATGGATTCCACTGTAGATCAACATAATAAATCTGGATGGCTTTTTCTCTTCATTCTCTATCTGGATAAAATTTCCCAGCTCAATGTCAATGCAAGTGATTCGAACGTCATACCAGTCCGCCAAGATCCCCAATTCAATTGCACCACCCCAACTATCCTTCTTCAAGATCCATCGACAGTACTCCTCTCGAGGTCGACCTAACACAGTTTCGGAATACAAAGCTGGATCCCTGTTCACATATTCGACTACCACTTTACGTAGCTCCTGAGGGGGCGAGAAAGTAGTGTACGAATCGTGTCCTGATATTGCGTATGATATCGAGTTGAACAAACACGAGTTATCATCAGGAATGTTTCGTAGTATCAAGTACTTATTCTCCAGTTCTATGTACACTGCAGGAATGTCGTCCTTCAAGTCTCGTTTTTTGTTTGTCGCAGTAGGTGCCATCAGTTCAAAGCCATTGAGTGGCGTACAGTTGGTGTTTGAATTCAGGTCCGGTGATAATGGACGCTTATTCGAGGCAAACGTAATACTTAGTTGATCCCCATCTTTCACATTCTTGTCCTGTAACGTTGTCTTTGGACCATAAGCTAAGTCAATTGGTTTTGGTGGGAATCCAGTTTTGATCACACAAATTGACTCTGATGTATCTGTATGTAGGTCAGTGTTCGCTTTTATATCTGCAACAAAGTCCTGAAACAATATCTCAGGGTCAACCTTTACTGTGGACACACCGCATTCGGATTTTAGTTTCAACCTCATATGGAACTAGTTAATCTGTGTATGGGATTATGTAATTTTAAGAGTCGATTGCTGCTGTTTGAATGAGCATTCTAAGAAGGGCAATCTAAGCCGCACCTTATTTATTTTCAAAAAAACTCACCTACATAACAAAATCTCCACATTGAAAGTGTTGTAAACGAAGATCGACGGGGTTGCTAAGAATGTAATGAAGATGGCATGTACCTATATAGATTATAATGAGGTGAAACCCGAAGCGGTTTTGCAAACTCTTGATAAATAATTTCCTCAGCGTCTTGAGATCATACATTGACACAAATCTCCCTACTTGTTGCCCAATTTCATACCGCAACAAGGGTCAAAGCCATTCAATTCGAGAACCTGCAACCTAAATTTGGCAGATACGTTCTTAGAAAGTGTGTGAAAGATTCCACATCGTGATGAAAGGGAACACCCTCAAGGTGCAGATTTACAAGCAATCTTCACAGCACCGCAATTTTGAAAACATTCAAATTATTCCTTCATGGTAATCTCCGTTGTAGTAGCTTCGACGGAATCGAGTCCTTCCCCTGGTTGCGTCAGTTGCGTCAGTTGCTGCGGCTGCTGCTGCTGCTGCTGCTGCTGTTGTGTGCTTTGAAACTCATCAGACGGAACCCCTGTGATTATGGCATCCAAGCTGTCTTTCTTTTGGTTATTCGCAGCTTCGTAAACGACTTTATTTGCAGCTTTGTATTGTTCCAATTGTTTATATTTTTCGACAGACTGAATAAATTTCTCCATGTTAACTCCACCAGCTGCCTCTGCCTCCAACGGAGTGTACGGACGTTCCTTGAGTAGCTTGACTCTTCTTTTATGAATCTTGGATTTTTGATGCCTGTCCAAACTTATTTGATTTTCAAAATATTTGGCACATTCTATGCAATAATATTGGCCTAAACCAGGTTTATACTCATCCAACGGTTGATTCTTCAAGTTGTTGATGGATTCTGGAGTGGACAAATCGTTATATATAAGGTCCAAGTCCCGCGTTCTCCTCTTTGTTTTATATCTCTTGACGCTGTATCTTCCCATGTTTGTATATCGACTGTTAGTTGGTGGGAGGTTGTGCCTACCCCAAAAAGTAATCGCAGAGATGAGCTTTGATCTTACATCGCGCTAGGGGTGTAGCCCTGTTCACGTGACCAAAACACTGCGCTTCACTTTCTTTCGCACGAAGAAAGACAAAAAGAACGAAAAAAAAATTACCATTTTGAAACATTCACCTACTGTTCACATCAACCAAGGTTAATAAAGGTATGTCACCAAGAGCAATAAAGTAATAGAGTATATGGGAAGTTTCATAACGGGAGGTACAACGAAACCCGAGAACTCCGCAGCTTTTGCTTGGAGTGAGTGGTCATTCAAATCAGCGGGTACAAAAAAAATCAATTTCGATTTGTAAGCAAGAATTTTGCCTCATCAAAAGTGAAACCTATAAATATCCCTCCATATCCCGCTCATTTACGCACACAATCATTGGAACACCTTTTTACTAACAGTTACTTATTCAGACAAAATGGCTAGAAGACCAGCTAGATGTTACAGATACTGTAAAAACAAGCCATACCCAAAGTCAAGATACAACAGAGCTGTTCCAGACCCAAAGATCAGAATTTACGATTTGGGTAGAAAGAAGGCTCCTGTTGATGAGTTCCCATTGTGTGTCCACTTGGTCTCAAATGAGTTGGAACAATTGTCATCAGAAGCTTTGGAAGCTGCACGTATCTGTGCTAACAAATACATTACCAAGGTTTCAGGTAGAGATTCATTCCACTTGAGAGTCAGAGTACACCCATTCCACGTTTTGCGTATCAACAAGATGTTGTCATGTGCCGGTGCAGATAGATTGCAACAAGGTATGAGAGGTGCTTGGGGTAAGCCACACGGTTTAGCTGCTAGAGTTTCTATTGGCCAAATCATTATGTCAGCTAGAACCAAGGACTCTAACAAGGACGTCGTTATTGAAGGTTTGAGAAGAGCCAGATACAAGTTCCCAGGTCAACAAAAGATCATTATCTCAAAGAAATGGGGTTTCACTCCATTGAACAGAGAAGAGTACGTTGCCAAGAAGAACAACGGTGAAGTCCTCGATGATGGTGCTTACGTTAAATTTTTGTCAAGAAAGGGTAACTTGGAAGAAAACTTGAGACAATTCCCATATTTTAAATACAACGCCTAAGTGTGTATAACTAAATAGTATAAGGTATGAAGGAGTTTTTACTCACGTGGAAATCGAAAGCTGTAGAGCGGTCAAGCTCTGATTGCCCAATGGCTGCGTCATTTGCAACCGTGGGGTGAAGTTGCTGTTTCTACTTGTTGCAAAACGGATAAATTCTTTTACCCGTAATAAGTAGACAACTCAAAACGCAATGCAAAAGAAAAAAAATCACATGTGAATCCAAATGCTTTTGTATAACAAAAGTCCGAGTAGACGAGCATTTACTTGAAGACTTTAAACTTTTGTATTAGATTGCCCCCGATAATGCAATAGATGCATATTCAACAACAGTGCTTGAAGTATTTAATTGTCGTCAATTCCCAAAGTCCTGAAACACTTTGATTCAGTTCCTCCTCAGCCCAGTCGTTCTAAAATAGAGAAAGAAAAAATTATTTACGTGACTTGAATCACAAATGTCTTCCCCGGATCCACCAGACAACAATAGCAGTCCCATGTCGTCACCCTCTGACGCAAGATATGATACCGCCTTGTCTGACACAATTGATACGGTACAAGATAACGAGACCTGGGACGACTTATCGTCTCCGGAACCAGAGTTGACAATGATGTTGACGGAATTGAATAATCGATTACGGTCGCAAACACAGAATATTAGAAACTACCGCAACCACCAAACTACAGAAAGCAATAACAGTATAGACGATTCAGAAATAGGATCTCTATCGCAAAGGGATATTCCACAATGGCAAAAAACTGCGAAAAGAACTTTGGTGTTTATTGGGTATACAATTACTACAGTCCTATTTTCCATCATAATTTATTTACATTCCTTATTGGTTAGATGCAGCTATGACGAGGAAACGTCAACCATGTTGTTGGACGGCGTGTTCAGAGCTCAAGAGAAGGCAATAGATGACTACCATAGAAGACATCGTGTACAAGTTGAAAATGACGATAATTAAATTTTATAATAGACAACGCTTGATTTTGTTTCACAAATTGTAGCAGGTGTACTCAAGAGAGTAGAATTTTTGCATTTAGGGACAGTTGGTGGAAGTGTTTTTTATAAATACAATATAGTTGTTGAGTTGGCTCACAAAAGATGCAACTATAATGAAGCTCTACACGTAATTCTACGAGAATTGTATCAATCGAGACGAGCAGATGGGCCGCTTTAGAAGCAAAAAGTGTAAGAACCATCGCGTAGATCAGTTAGTGTCACTGCACACTGTGTTTTCTGGTTGACTTTTCATCTCAGATACGCGTTGAATTATGTCAGGTACGAAAATGATTATTTTTTTCTTTTTCTTTTCTTGTGTTGGAAAAAACAGCGAAACGTGTACTTTTCTTCTTGTCCCATCAACTTCATTGAAATACACACTCACTCAATTAATTATGTCCTTTGCTGATAGAGAAGATCCTTCTACCTTGGTTTTGTTTGACGTCGATGGTACTTTGACACCAGCCAGATTGTCGGTTTCCGATGAAATGTTGAAAACTTTGGCTGAATTGAGAAAAAAAGTTGTCATTGGATTCGTTGGTGGTTCTGATTTAGCAAAACAAGTTGAACAATTGGGTCCAAATGTGTTGGAGAATTTTGATTACTGTTTTAGTGAAAACGGATTGACTGCCTACAAGTTGGGTAAAAAAATGGCTTCGCAATCGTTTATTGGTTGGCTCGGTGAAGAAAAATACAACAAGCTTGTCAAATTCGTTTTGAGATACTTGTCTGATATTGATATTCCAGTGAGAACCGGTACTTTTATTGAGTTCAGAAACGGTATGGTTAACATTTCCCCAGTTGGTAGAAATGCATCAACCCAACAAAGAAACGATTTCGAGGCTTACGATAAAACTCACCACGTTAGAGAAAAATTGGTTGATGCTTTGAGAGAAGAGTTTAAAGATTACGGTTTGACTTACTCTATCGGTGGTCAAATTTCATTTGATGTTTTTCCAACTGGATGGGACAAGACTTATTGCTTACAACACGTCGAGGGTGAGCATTTCAAGACAATCCATTTTTTTGGTGACAAAACCTACAAAGGCGGTAATGATTACGAGATCTACAATGATTCTAGAATCACTGGTCACGCTGTCAACTCTCCAGCGGATACTATTAGAATTTTAGACGAAATTTTTCACTTAAATCAATAAATATAGAGATTGATATATACATAGAGTTTCCTTTATTTGACTTTGTAGTAAATCATCGAACTGTCCTCTCCTGCAGCGATTGCTTGCTCGACATTGCGTTTTCCGATTTTGTGATTGTCAAGTAATTGCAATCTTTGTGTGTTCATATCGTTGATAGATTTTGCAAGATCCAATTTGTTTTCTCCATCTTGTGGTTCGAGTAGTCTTGGTAATCTGGTTGGTTTGCATGCTTTGATTCTTTTTCCGTTTCCGAATTGGCCATATTGATTGGAACCCAATGCAAACACGTCCTTTGATCCTCGGTTGTCCAATACTATGAACATATGATCGCGACCAGGAATGGCATCCTTTATACCGATATTTACAACCGCATTCGTTTCCTCATCAAATTCCTTTAATCCAATTAACGATTTGATAATCTCCGGGTAAGAACATACATGGAGATACCTGCCACCACCTAATTGCCCATTGAGTCCGTTGCCCAAGCTCAAAATCGCGTTTTGATCATTGTATTTCAAAATAATGTAGCTGGTCTCCTTCGATGCCAAAACTCTGGTAACTTCAAAGTTTGTATCCTTAGCTCCTTTACCAAACACATTTCGGCAAATCCTTTTGTAATCCTTTTTGTCAAAAACTTTTCTTGGAATGGGTTCGATTTGAGTAGTATTGGAATCACCACATTGACCAAAAGTATTGTCACCCCAAGTCCACACACTATCATTAACATCAGCGGCTATATTGAAGTAGTCACCACTGGCTATATCTGTGAATTTCCTTGTGACTATACGTTTAAGGTTTCCTTCTTTGACAATCTCATTATTCAACAAGGTCATATCAATCGGCTTGTTTACGGGAATTTCCTTCTTATCGAATGGCGAATACTGAGGCCCAAACTGACCCATGTTTTTTGGGTTTTTGGAAGAGTTGACCACAAAGATTTGCCCCTGTTTGGTGAGGAACGATAAATGATTAATACCGGAGGAAAACTGAACCACATTTTTGACATCTAACTTGTTAAAAGTTTGAGACTTTAATAGTCCCAACCAGTTGCGTTTTAGCATAGGAAGGAATCCAGCAGCAGACTTTCTTGGTGTGTAGGCAACTTCTCCCTGACTAGTCAAATAGTAAACATAATCAGAGGTTGCGGTTATCTTATCTACAAGAAAGGGAAGCTTGACCTCAGTCACCGCATGTTGACCCCTTTTCCACTCTACCACTTTTCCCTTGTCTGTTATTGCGATTATGTGACCTCTCTCGATGAAGGCATCCTTCAAAAACATTCCGTCGAATGCTGGTATTCTGATGGGTATTTTTGTGTTGTCACCAAATTGATAAACCCCAGGTGTTACCATAGAGTCCTTTAGCTGAGTAATATTCTCATCACTCAACTCCCTTTCTAGCTTTTCCAATAAATGCTTGGAACTCTTTACATTCTTCTTTGGTGCATCACCCACCTCATCATTGAAATCTTTGTACGTGTAATTCATCAAAAGTCGATTCTTGATGGATTCGTAATTCATGAATATTTGATGTATCGAAACAACACCAACTAATGCAGCAACTCCATAAAATACCCCTCTCATCCTCTCATTAAATTCATAACGTTTCTGTTGATTTTTTTGCTTTGAGATGAACTCTTGATGTAGTTGATGTAAAGTTTCTCGATATTCGTGTGAGCCTGGTTTGAGTTTAGTGAGACGTGGATCATTCTCGATGGCTTCATTAATGTCGATAGTGTCTTCATTTGATCTCAGTTTGGAAGGTTCAGACTTGGGTTGAGTTTTGTCATCAAGTTCTTTTAAAGAGTCAAAATTGTACCCATAAGAGTACTTTGTTTTGTTCTTGTTGAACTCCTCGATAGATGAAAATTTATTGTTTCCTGACTTGAACTTTCTTAATAACGTTGCTCGGTTCGTGTTTGAACCTAAAAGACGGAGATGGCGTATCATTGGCTTGGGCAACATCATCATCATCTTCCTTTTGTTGTAAAAGAGATGAAACTAAGTGAGAGCAAAAAAAAGTAATTCTATTATTCAATCACAATTACACCCAAATACCAAGTCAATGAACTCACTCATCGGACCCCATATCAAAAAACCCTTTCAACCTCATCAACTTCTTACTACGATACGATGCATCTCATCCATTACGAAATTCGACACGAGGAAATTCGTGCAAATGTTACAAGAGAAAGGTGGATTTGATGCAAAACAAGCTGAAGCTGCTGTCACTGTTGTCAACGGTGCCATCAACGACGGTATTTATTCCATCACAAATAACTTAGTTACTAAGGAGACTCTTTCATCAATAGCATACCAACAAAAAGTGGATTTTGCAAAGTTGAAAGGTGAGTTGCAAACCATGGATAAATCCGAGTTTACCACATTAAAGAAGGAGCAGGAGAAATTGAGAACAGACTTGACAAACTTGAAGAACCGTTTGAAAGAGGAGATTACAAAAAACCAGGCTAGTGTCAGACTAGATTTGAACTTGGAAAAGGGTAGGATTAGGGAAGAAAGTTCAATTAATGAGTTGAAGATAGAAGACACCTTTAGTAGAATAGATGAAGAAGTAGCAAACATGCAGCTGCAAATCAAATCTGTCAAAACTCAAGTCTTACAATGGTTGATGGGTGTTAGTACGGGTACTTTAGCTGTTCTTTTAGCCGTAGGAAGGTTTTTATATTAGTTAGCGACATATGCCTCTTTTATAAGAACAGAATGCACGAATTTTGAAAGAATTAACACGCGAAGCAAACAATAATGAGAGAGCGTAAAAAAAAATTGAAAGCAGAAGAAAATCGAAAACGATACCGGTGTCGTCATTAAAAAGAGTGATCATCACTGAATTACAACAGGTGCAGGAATTAACCAATGAACTCCCTCTATAATCACGGTTTGAAGCAAACACAGACAATCACCAAGGACCTTGCTCAGTTTGAAAAAAACTTGTCAACTTCGCCTTTATCATTACAAGGTGCAATCACGACTTCAATCACAGCATTTAAAAAAACCATCAAGGAATACTCAGACTTGCTCGAGAAAAACCCAACTGACTCGTCATATGCGAAACATGAAGGCAGGGTTAGCAAGTTCACCCAAGAGTTGGAAAGTTTCACCACCAAGTTTGACAATTTGAAGAAACAACGAGAAATTTCGGTGCAAGAAGCAGACAAACAAGAATTGATGGGAAGGAGACATATCAATTCAGCTACATCTCAACCCAGTGACAACCCGTACGATCCAAACCAGCAGCAACAACAGCAACAGACGATATCGCAGCGGGAAGGTCTCTATAATGAAAACCAAGCTCTTGCGCGGGGCTCAGAGCAACTCGATCGAATATTGGAAATGGGGCAACAGGCTTTCGAGGATATTGTGGAACAAAATGAAACATTGAGAAAAGTACAAGCTAAATTTGAGGAGGGGCTAATCACTTTAGGAGTTAGTCGGGGTACGATTAGAAGTGTGGAACGAAGGGCTAAGCAAGATAAGTGGTTGTTTTGGTTTTGTGTAGTAATGATGCTAGTTATCTTTTACTATATAATAAAGTTTTTCAGATGAGTGTTGATCAATCATTCATAGATGTATTGTCTGTTCGTGGGGTGTGAATGCAATTTGGATTGAGAGGGGTAAAACTTAAAAGATGTGAAGTGATTTCAACATGATGAGACTTTCGGCTTTTGCGACCTTTGAAGCATGAGCGCCTATATTACTGAAGCTCGTCCATTCTTGAATGCCCCACATGTCGTAATATTGTGTATAATTTTACGATATAAATGTAAAACCAAATCAGTATTGTTCTCCTGACCGCCCCACTTTTATTCAATAGAAACACGGGAATATTCTTAATTTCCGAAATCAATTTCACTATAGTGGGCTTAGAATTTCTTGGTTATATACTTGCCAAATAGAGTAAGATATGCAAAAAGCCTCTCAGTCTCAGTGTTAGCCTTTAGCTGAAGAGGTGAAGTCAATTGGGAGTTGTATCGAGGGTATGAACAGGACGCTTACTGGGTACCCCCCCAAGGTTAAATGTGACCACAAGTCATCGATCAATCTTCCAATTTCAAACCTCGTAGCCGAAAATCATTCTCGAGGCAGGTGTAATAATAACTTTAGGTGACGAATATTGTCCATCTGACATGTCACAATAAACGTGGTTGCCTAATTAGGAATGCTCATTAGTTTACAAAAATGCTGCAAATGATGAGCTACCAACCAAAAAATTTAGCTTTATTGCCGTTTTGGGCAATAATGGATCACCGAGAAAGAACACAAAACTATCTTTTCTGTCTTTATTTCAGTAATGATAGAGACCCATTAGGGAAAAGCACATTGTATGACAACATGATTAGGACCATATAACCTGCCTGTGTCATGTACATATATAAATAGAGATTCCCATATGAAATAGGGCGTTTGAAGTTTCTTTGCTTATTATCTTTTGTCATTCCGCCAATTGATTTGAAAAAATTTGCAACAAATTTGAAACGTTGATTCACTCCTTCACACAATCAAGCACTGAAGACGCCAAAATTTTCTTCTTTGACAATTCATTGCTAAATTCAAAGCCACCGTCGTCACTTCAATATCATTCCACATGAAGTTTAGGCTCGTCGCTGTAGCCCTTGCTGCCGCTAGTTTCACAGAGGCAGCCCCAATCAAACGAGGCTTGCTTGAAGATTTGTTTGGACTAGATGGTACGACCACAACAACGGCGTTAGCCGGAGCTCAAGTTGCCGCTGCGGCCCCTACCAGTACACAAGTCACTGCGCCAGCTGCAGCACCAACCACTACAACCTCCAACACGGGTGGATTTTGGGCAAACCTATTTGAGGGATTCGGAAGCGGTTCTGACACAACTGCAGCGCAACCTCAAGTACAGGCAGCAGCACAAGTAACCACCCCGGCTGTTGCTCAAGCAATATCTACATCAGCGTCTACCCCCGCTTCTTCATCTGGTGGGTTTTTTGCCAATCTTTTTGATGACTTTTTTGGATCCAAACCATCTACTCAAGCTGCTACTGCTGCTGCAACTCCTGCTGCTGCCACTCCTGCTGCTGCCACTCCTGCTGCTACTTTCACAACACCAACTACACAAGCTGCAAACACTATTGTTGTTTCCCAACCCACAACCACATCTTCTCAATCCAGTTCTAGTGGGAACTCCGTGGAGGATTTGTTTGCATTCTTACTTGGAAGAAGCTCCTCTCCGGTGGCTGCTGCTACTGCTACTCAATCTACACCAGCGTCTGGAAGTTCAGCTAGTGGGTCGAATAGCGGTTTTTTTGGACTTGGCGATGAGTCAGATTCTGCAAGCTATGGAGCTTCCTCACAAGCAGCAACATCAGCAATTGTAACCAATACTTACCAAGGTGGCTCACCAGGAAAATATACGGGATCAATCAATACTGCCACTGCCACTGCCTCAAATGGTGGAAGCGCGGCAGGTGCCACTGCTGCAGCTGGCTCCAAAGGTATAACCTACTCACCATACAAAAAGGACGATCAATGCAAGTCAGCTTCTGAAGTAGCCGATGACATTGCAAAGTTGAGCTCCTATGAGCTTATTAGACTCTATAGCACCGATTGTTCAGGTATTGAAAATGTCTTGGCTGCCATGGGGTCCAGTCAACTACTTTATTTGGGATTGTGGAATATCGACACGCAGTCTGTCCAAAGTGGATTATCTGAGATAAAAAGTGCTATTTCAACGAGCTCTCGAGGATGGAGTCTGGTTCACACAATCGCGGTTGGTAACGAAAGAGTCAATGCCGGAGAAGCAACGGTTTCACAAATGCAAGATGCTGTTGACACTGCCAGACAATGGTTGAAATCAAATGCTGCCGACTACACAGGTTATGTCGTGACTGTGGACACTTTAGTTGCCTATGTTGCTAATCCGCAATTGTGTGAAATGTCAGACTACTTGGCAGTGAACTCGCATCCCTATTGGGATGGTGGAGTGGACCCAAGTGATTCTGGTTCTTGGTTGGAACAACAAATTTCAAACTTGCAAAGCGTTTGTGGTACCTCGAAGGATGTACTTATCACTGAAACTGGATGGCCAACACAAGGAGACGCTTACGGATCTTGTGTGCCATCAGTGGCTAATCAAGTAGCTGCTGTCAAGTCAATCAAAAGCTCGTTGGGATCCAAGGTGATCATGTTCACAATGTACAATGACTATTGGAAAGATCCTGGTGCTTATAATGTTGAGCAGCATTGGGGACTTTACGGGGACCCCTCAGAATAGATCCTTAATTGCAGCAATCACTGACTTTGATACCAAGCTGACTTCATTTATTCAATTCTTAATTATATTAGTATACTCAATACAAAAGGTTTTTTACAGACGTTTCTTGGTGCTCCTATCATCTATAAATCTTACACTTGTGTGTATGTGACATGCGCTACCGAATTTGGTACTCTTTTGTAAAATCAACAAACGACAAGTAAAAAAAAAAGAAAAACAATCTGGCGACACTTCTCTTCAGGATTGTCAGTGCATACCATCCCGCCCATTATGTCTGAAAGAGAGAGGAAAAAGCTTCTGACAAAGCTCAACACGTTGTTTGCCGAGATTTACAATCTCAAAGATAATGGCGAATTTGTTTACAAGTATTTCCAAACTTTGCCATCAAGAACGGGTACCGACTATTACAAGGTGATCAAGAATCCGCTCTCGCTTCATGCTATTGGTAGAAAATTGAAGCAACTCAAGTATATGGATGCTCAAGAATTTGTCAATGATTTAGCCTTAATCACTTGGAATGCGAGGTATTACAATCTACCCGGGTCAGATGTTTACAAAGATGCACAAGTGTTGGATAAGTTTATCACTGATGTTGTAATTCCCAAATTGAGAACCGATAAAGCGGTTCTAAATGGCACAGCCTTGGTGTACCCACATCTTGGTGAATTACCAGACGAAAGAGATCGGGATGTGCCAATAGGTACACCTAGTTACACGTTTAATCAACCAACAGTAGATTTAACTCAACAATCATTTGTTCAGGAGAATTCTCCAATTACAAAAACCGAGGAGTTTGAAATGAGCGTCACTCCACAAGCTGAACCAGCATCAATATCAAGACCTTTAGTGCGCACGTCTTTCGATAGAACACCTACACTCAATGCCCCTGTTAGGAATAAATACGCCAGACATCATCATAATCAACAGCAGGCGGAGAGCGGTATAAGAAGAGGACGCCCACCTATTATTGACAAACCTTTTGAAACTCGTATCAAGTCCGTATTGAAAGGATTCAAGAAATTACGTGACAGTCGAGATCGGTTGTTGATTAAACACTTTGACAAGCTTCCTGATAGCAAATTGTACCCTGACTACTATCAAGTTATAAAGGACCCTATAAGTTTGAATGAAATCAGGACCAAAGTGAGGAGTAGAAAGTACAGCAATGTAGATCAATTCATTAACGATTTGGACTTGATGTTTGCAAATTTTCAGCAATACTTTCAACGCGATCCATATAGTGAAGAATTCATGGACTATCAACAGTTTAAAAAGGAGGCGAATGTGATTGTGCAACATGAATTGAGCAAGAGCGATAAAGAAGTCCTTATGTCGACTTCATCAGCAAGCGATGGTGTTTTGCGTTTCCCATTGGAAACGTTAGAAGTAGGCGGATACTCGTACAAGATTGGGGACTGGATATTGATGAAAAATCCAGCCGACCCGGACAGACCGATTGTGGGACAAATTTTCCGTCTTTGGTCAACTGAAGATGGTAAAAGGTACTGCAACATGTGTTGGTATTATCGACCTGAGCAAACTTGTCATGGTGTTGACCGTTTGTTCTTTCAAAACGAGGTTTGCAAAACGGGTCAATATAGGGATCATTTGGTAGATGATATTGTTGGCCCATGCTATGTCTTATTTTTAACCAGGTATCAAAAAGGTGATTTGCCGGAGGGTGTTATACCTTCTACTTCCCCATGGTTCATTTGCGAGTTCAGATACAATGAAAATACACATGTTTTCAATCGAATCAGAACCTGGAAAGCATGTTTACCGGATGAAGTGAGGGACGATCCAGAACAGCCATTGATTCCATTACATGAGCCGCGTAAGTTGATCAAGTACGATTCTCCAATAAAGTCTACATTGGACCCTGGAGCAAGACTCAACGACCCAATACCAGATCCTGTACCCGGTACATCGAGCTCACCACCTATCAGAGGATCAGTATACATTACAGCACCAATTCTTAATGACGACTTGGGTCAATACACAACTAGTCCAAACACCGTACCATTGCCCGAACATGATGATTTGAAGTCCGGTAGAAAAGCATATTTGTTCACGCCAATATCACAATTAAAAGGTGGTGGTGGGGCATCAGGCGCAGTTTATGCGACAAGTCCGGCTTTGCCACATGGCTCTCCGAACCACGAGCCACCAAGACAAGCCATAGGACTGATGTCCAATTTGCCGTTGACTAGGTCTGCTATGAGTCCACCATTAGGTGATGTTACTCCTATGGGATCTGAAGGATCTTCTCGTTATCAATTACACCAACAAGATGACAAGCCTATGTTACCCGCTAGCTACAAATCTTTGCACGATCTGTTACAAGAGAACAAGAAGTTGCAAGAGCAGCAATTGCATCAATTTCAGCAACAACAAAGCCAACAGATTTTCAAGCGCGCATTGACTCCAACGCCAACAAGCTTTGTCCCTACTGGTACCAACTATTATAACAGCGTGCCAGCTTATTCTAATTTGTATGCCGGTGGTATTTTGTCCTACAGTGTGGATGCCGAAGAACTAGGTGATTTGAAGGAATTGGTAAACAAACGACAAAAGAAGAATCCTGACGGTGATGATGTTGAAGACGTTATATTTTATCGTGCGCCTCCAGTGCAGCTTACTGGTAGCAGGATAGTAACAAATCTGAATGTTGAACTTGGTCATTCAGCCAAATATTTGGCATGGAAGATCAGAAACGAGGCTGAAAGTAAGTAAGAGCGTGCAGGTTGCTGGCGTTCGTTTGTGTATTATAATGTTTAAAAATTCAGACGTAATTTCATCCTCTTTTTCGCTTTGCGCACTATCATTGGCACTAGAAACAGAAAGGGAGAGAGAGAGAAAGAGAGAGAAAGAGTTCACCCATAAAAGCCCACAACCTCCAGTGATTACTTCTCCTCCACCACACTCAAATGTTATGAACAAGCAACTTGCCGAATTTCAAGAGCACTTGCTCAAGTCGAAAAAAATAATAGCACTAGTAGGTGCTGGCCTTTCTGCCTCGTCTGGGCTCCCCGTCTTTCGAGGGTCGCAAGGGTTATGGAAAAACTACAACATGATTGACTTGGCTACTCCAGATGCTTTTTACATAGACCCGGGTTTAGTGTGGCAGTTTTATTCATGGCGAAGGTATAGTGCTCTTAGAGCAGAGCCAAACAATGGTCATATAGCATTGGCCAAATTATCACGTATACCAAATTTGAAGTATTTAACAATCCTGCAGAATGTCGACGGATTGTCGAGTCGAAAACGAACAGGTGACTCGGATGAAACTCATGTGCATGACCCAAAGAAATTATATGAGATCCATGGAAGTTTGTTCACATTAAAATGTACAAGCTTCATGTGCAATCAAGTGGAAAAGAACAATTTTCATCAACCATTGACACCAGCATTGGAGGATACTGAGTTTGAGTATTTGAACCAGAGAAAGAAGAGAGGAAGAGATGAGGATCAAGCATCGCAAGATAATGTGATTGATCCTATCTTGATAACCAACAATCAAGATACTTTCACTGCAACTTCTGCTTCGCCTCAGTTTCTGCCAGTGAAAACAATCGACGAAAAAGACTTGCCTCGTTGTCTGGTATGTGACGGACTCATGCGTCCAGGAGTTGTGTGGTTTGGGGAGTCTCTACCGTTGAATTTGATCACGGGAATTGATAGTTTTATTGAGCATGGGGAGCGACCCGACCTAATCTTGGTGATTGGAACTAGTGGGACTGTTTATCCAGCCAATAGCTATGTCGAGAGAGTAAAGTTGAAGGGTGGAAAAGTGGCTATTTTCAATATGGACATTGAAGATGACGTGGCAGAGGGTAGAGTTGATGGAACTTGGGGGTTTAAAGGTGATGCAGCAGAGTTGTTGCCCAAAGCTTTGGAGCCGTTGATTGGAAAGATTGAGCGAGGTAAGTGCGATCAAAAGTGTACGGAGTGACTTTATTATTGGCGAATGTATAATAAGAGGGGCTTTTATACGGGAATGAGATGGTGAGTTGTTATGTCTTGACAACTGTATGTCTCTACAACCCTTTAATTGTTTTGTCTCTAATAGAAAAAACGTGCAGCATCTCCTTAGTATACTCAAATAGCTAATCTCACTCTTCTATCTCTGTTCACCTGCTTCACAGTATCCGATTCACATTTGGAATCCATGTTTTCCCACGTATTGGCTTGTAGAACGGATTCCCCACATTTACAATCGAGGGTGTTCTGGATGCAGTTCCTGTTACTTCTTCATTTGAAACCATAGTCTTTGATATTGTTTCCGATGAACTTGATACTTTGGACGTGCGACTAAATGTATCGATAGATGTGATTGTGACTGATGGTTTCAACGGTGGTCGCCACTGTTGGGATGCAACTTTTGTAGATTTGCTTACTTTATTGAAACGTTGTGACTTGCTAGTGTTGGTGAAGTTATAGGTGAAAATGTCTTTACCTTTTAGTTGTTTTGCATCGAAGGATTTACTTCTAGTAGCAAGTGAAAGGGATAAATGCTGTCTGGTCTCAGGATTTATGTCAGACATTTGAGGTCTCTGGTCCGGCATAGGTGTCAATGCAGGCTTGATAAAATTCTCTTCGTCAGGAATTTGCAACGGTGAAGCTAAACTAAAGACTTTTTTGTGGCACTGTGGGCTTTGCTCGATACTCAAAAGATCTCCTAACCCCTCGTGATTATACACTTCCAATGGTTCCACAGGTCTCAAGTTTTCTGGAATAGGTAGATCATTGAAAGGTGATTCGATTGGCGGTGGCTCCAAATTGGTGTTGTTGGCTATTGAAAGGACCTTGAATTGTGCCCATTGGCTTTCACACAGCTCAGTCCACTGTAAGCCAGAAGTGCAGTCATTGGTGACCTCGTCACAAAAGCTAAACGGTTCGCAATCAAATTTATCGTCCCTTGTTGACGAAACTGTGTTTTCTTCCAAATGAGGTAAAGGTTCTGCAGAAGTATTGTTTGTGGTGATGGACGCGAGTGTGGGTATGGCACTTAGCTGGGGATATAATTGTTCAAAACAAATAGAAGTATCCAAAAATGCACTTATCATCTCATCGTTGTTGATTAGCTCCATAATTGTGGTTTTCAATGTATCGGTGAAACTTTGCGCAATTCAGTGTAGTCTCAACGAAAATGATGGGCAATTGACTGTTTTTATATCAGCACTAATATTTTGATTTTTACCCTCTTACGTATGGAGGTGAATGAGATTGTATGTAAGTATATGTATCTGTCAAAATTATTTCTTGTCGAATCTTGGATGTATCAGGTAAGGAGGTCACTCTAGTGGCGGTCACTCTCTTTTGCCAAATTTGCTTGTCAAATGATACAGAAGTCAGTCAAGTATGAATAGTTACCGTGCTTTAACTGGTTACCAACTTCAAAACTTCTATGGGAATATTTAGGTGATACTTTTATATAGGCTCTGTTTAAACCTGGTTGATTAGGCGAACCTTCAATGTTGAACTTAATGTGCAAAAAACAACTTTGCCTCTTTGATGTGTAGTCTGTGATTTTGTACTGTGGTCTTTTGCCTGCACCTTGTCAGGTTAATGAAGTTGCAACTGTGAACAACTATGTTGACGTCTGGCTCTCTGAATCGAAAGGTTAATTGGACGTGCCAAGTGTGGTAATTTTTTTTTGATTTCACTTACGACAAGAAAAGTTTGAGTTTTCCTAAACTTGGCAGGCGGTTGCACAACTGTATTTGATACAGTTCTTACTGCCTATATTGAAGGGATAAATGAGTGATGCTGTAACGTCGATGGTGACCAATTGTTATGTTTAGCCACTGAGTAAAATTATGATCAATGTAGCGTTAAAACTGTCTTAAGGTTTGACAAATCTTGGATAGTTTCACTAAATTGGTGATTAGAATTAATAATTCTGGGCGATGGTTGTGGTGATGCACTGAAAACTGGCCAAGGAAGTAAATGTGTCTTTCAAAATGTAGGGTGAAAGAGTGATGAAACTGAGTTGAAATTGATATTGAAATTGAGCGTTGAGATCACGGATTCGAAAACCTCTTTCAGCCCCACTTCATTAGGTTTGTTGCTAAGCTATATATGTCTCTCCTTTTTTTCACTTTTCCAGCACAATCTATTATTTTTCATCAAGAACTTTTTGTTTGATTACACAAAGCTGCTTTTGGTCTTTTGTGCACAAAACTCCTCTTATGATGTGTCACAAAGTTTGCAAATTACGACACACATAAAAGAAGCAATGGAAGCATCGATTTTATGACCAATATTATTGGTGATGATATTGAATTGTTCTACATTAAAGAAGATAGAAAGTGATTGTTTCCCACTAGTAATCACCACCTCATATACAGGCAATTGAATGCTTAACCTGGTATTTTCAGTTTGAGTGGTTGTCAAAATACACGCAGTTATCTTCTCATCTGGGATAAATGTTTTAGCGCCCATCGCCTTAGACTAAAGCAAGCAAAAAATCGAATACTTTATTGAAACTAAAAAAAAACCGAACTCAAAATGGAGTGATGAATGGAGAATACCTCTCATACAGAGGAGGACACGGGATGTAAGATCTCGTCGCATTTTCATTGAATAGTTGAGTAGGTGAAGGGTTCCCGAGTGAGTGATATCTGCCGAAGCCCCATTTCTCTGTACCGCGTTTTAAACAGCACCGATATGTGGACAAAATTTCGAGCAACCATCAAAGCTTTGTACATACTAAAGCAAGAAAAGGAAAAAATTTTGGATACACCATTTGACTATATGCAAGAGCGATCAACTGTCAAAACCTAATTTCGGCAACATCTTACATTACATATATAGATCTCTAAAGTATTTTCAAAAAATCTTTTCAACTTGATCATCCATTCCTAAGCTACGGAAACCCAGTGCAATACAGAAAAGTTGTCAACTGATTTCGGAAACAGATAATGGTGACCTCTAGTCACCACCGGGCCACTCTGATGTTCCGTAAATACTGCCGAAGTCCGAGCAACCATATTACGGTTTTTGTGGCTATTAAATGCTTTTGCACCACTCTTTCATAATTTCGCCACTTTCGTCACTTCAAAACTTTGTGTATACAAAGTGTTGTACGCCCCAGCAATTCATAGACATTGCCGTTCTGGCCCAAAGAGCGTGGAGCTAGTTGGTTCCAAGGCGAAGAAGGGGTGGAAGAGCATAATCTTAGGGAAGAAGCTCTTATTGTTATTGCGATTGGAGTCAAAATTGTCGGGGGAAAAAATATACAAAAGAGCTCTCTATTGGAGAGTGAAATGACGATTTAAACTTTGTCCCACAAAGTCGGTGAAAAAAAAGGAAATGCACTGGACGCTAATAACACTACTGGCAGCCTTTGCCCAGCCACAATAAAACGGTGTCGTGTTTATGGTGGACTAAAAGACCAAGTTTATGGTGGATTCAAAGACCAAGTTTGTGGAAAGTTCTACACTTTCTAGACTAAGTACTACTGTGTATTGGCAATTCAAATATACCAAAAGAAATAGTTTTGTAGTTGCATGAACAGTCATGAAGCGACGACCACTCAGCACTGCTTTGACGACAAGGTAAAGTGGAGCTCTTGCAAGTAGCAGTCATTGAACCATCCAGCCTCCACTTTAACCAAAACCGCGCCCCATTAAACCGCACATCTTATGAGTTTCACCCACGCAATAGTTCCTCATCGAATTTATCTTGCATTACTCTTTGCGGTACAGAGTCTGCCTCGGCAGGCAATCCAATTTGTAAATTGGCATCAATAAGCAACTGATTACGTACCCAAAGTTGTCTTTTTTCTTTGACTTTATCCTGTAGCTGGTTTGATACGATTTTATTGATTTTCAATCCAGTGTTTAATTGATGCAATAAAGAATCATGTAGTTGCTTTAGTTGAGACAAGTCTCTGACTTTATCAACATTTTCAGCTTCATCTAATATGTGGTCCTGTGTTTTGTACATTAATCCTAAAACTTTTGAATCTTGAGATAAGAATTGTAGTATTTTTTTACTATTGATTTCGGGAGTAGGTTCCAGATGATCTGACCGGTACTGCTTCTTGGCTATGTTTATAATATCGTTATTGACGTCATTTTCGTTGATGAATTGTTCATTTTCTTCTGATTTCAAATTTAAAAATTGTTTAATTCTGATGTCACTCAACTGATATTGTCTTGTGTTAAGTGGGAGGTTTTCCACATCGGCGATTGTGAATGTGTCACCGTCCTTGCTATTAACTTTTTTCAATAACTTGACGAATTCATTATCAAACCACCATGGCATTTTTAACTCAAAATCATCATCAATAATCCTAGCATACTCCCCATCGGTTAAACTCTCCAAATTAAAGCCCAAATCCAATTGTCCTCGCCTTGCACTCTCCTTTAACAAACTTAATTGATCCTTTATGTTGTGTAAATCATGAACTCCCTTTACATGCTTAGTTAAGGCATCTGATCTTGTGAAATGTTTCTCACATTCCGGTATAGGGCAGAAAAATGGCTTTTCGCCAGTATGTGTTCGACAATGTGATATTAGTGAGAATCTGCTTGGTTGTTCAGCCCCGAAGCGTGTACAATTTTCCCACATGCAAATGTTTTTCGGATTGGATGATGATGATGATGATGATGACGTAGGCTGAGGTCCTGTGGTAGGAGGCCCAATGTGGGTATTGTTGACATGATTGACTAGACTGGTGAGATTAGTGTGCTCCTTGTCATTGCATTCACTCCACTTACAAGTAAACTCTAAAATTGGAGATGCTTGATGGTTGACAGGACGGGGTGTAAATTCAACTTCTCGTGGTGCCGATCCTGTACCCGTATTCTGAACGTCTGCCGAGTCCGCTTCTGACATAGTTGCTTCTATCGACAGTTTAGCATCGCTTGGTTCTAATTTGATCTCACTAGCTCCATCCATTGTACATCGACTAGCAAAGGTATTGTCGTCGGTGGTGGAAAGAAGAATCATTTTTTCTTTTTTGCTTTTCTTTTTCGCAGTGAAACCTTGTTTGGCGTGTTTGGTCGCCGCACAAGGACTTCTTTGCGTATATACATTCTCATGTATTTCTATACATTTCTAACGACCCTATAATAACTCATCCAATCTGGCGGCAGGATTAGTTTCAATAAAATCTAGTGACACCTTATGTCCCAACAATTCTCTAATATTAGACACACCATATTTAATCATTGTTGGTCTTTCCAATGATAATCCCCAACCCAAAACCCTCAAATTCTTGGGCAATCCCATAGTCTCCAACATTTCTGGTCTAAACATACCAGAGTTACCAATTTCAACCCATTTCTTCAATCCTTTATGATATGCAAAGATTTCCAATGATGGCTCAGTGTATGGGTTGTACGCAGCTTTGAATCTCAAGTCATCAACACCCATTTTACCAAAGAAATCATCCATAAATCCAATCAAGTCACCCAAAGTAATGTCATATCCAGCAATGACACCTTCGACTTGATGAAATTCAGCTAAATGAGTAGCATCGACGGCTTCATTTCTAAAAACACGATCAATAGAGAATAATCTTGTTGGTTTAGGATCTTTGGCCAATTTGTGCAACATGGCGGCAGATATGGCTGTAGTGTGTGTTCTCAAAACCATCCTCAATGACTCTTCTGCTTTCCATGGGTACCTATACCCAATAGAGCCATATTTCCCATCTTGATGTACCTGTTTCACATTTTCCCAGTATATCTTATCTTCTGGCTCTTTAGCCTTGACCGGATCTTTCAAATAAAAAGTGTCTTGTAAATCTCTAGCAGGATGCTGTTGGGGTACGAATAATGTATCGAAATTCCAGAAACCAGACTCGACATATTGATTCGATGGCATTTCTGTGAAACCTAATGAAAAGAAAATTTGTCTGAATTCTTCCCTAACCTTGTTTAATGGATGTAATGCACCTGATTGTGGGTAAACTCCTTCTGAGTTGAAGTTGTAAGGTTTGAATTGAGCAGTTTTCCACGAGTTGTTTAAAATCATATCAGAAGTAATGTCAGTTTCGAGATTGACAATTTCAAGGGCAAATTTGGGACCCTTTTCAATCTTGTAACCAACAATTTTTGTCAAATTAATCAACTTTCTTTTTTTTAACTCGGTTAATTCCTTCTTGTCATCCAATGATCCATTTTCTTTTATAGCCTTCAATTCTTCCAATACTGTATCAGTTGGTAATTCTTTTACATTTGCGATCAATTTATCTCCATCTTTGCTCAACCATTTATTTTTGAAAGCTTTACCTTGCCCAACGGCCCCTACCGGTCCCAATTTCTCTTTCAATTCAGAAATGGATAAACTGTTTAATGCTTTCAAGACTTCATCCACCACTTGAACTTCAGGTGTTGCACCAGCTTCAAGATATTGTTCTGCTTCCTTGGTCAATACCCAATGATCTTGCTCAATCTTGGAGAAATTTACCATTTCTTTTGACCAGAGAGAGGCCAAGTTGGAATGTAAAGTGTTGGCATCAATATCGGCCAATTCTTGGACGTCTAGCGTGTTTTTAACAACCCCACTGTTTGAATCCACAAGCTTCAAAAGTTTCAACTGTATGTCTGACATCCTTGGATATTGGTAGTGAAGATTCTTTGCCAAATATCGACTAATCCAGAATCGTTTGACTTATGATGATTCATTAACTGAGAAAAAAAAAAAAGTGAAAGAAAAAAATTTATTCACATTTTTGAACAAATTGCACGCAAGAATTGTGTGTTGTGTGGGTAATGTGGTGGGTAGTATGTTGCAAAGGCTGGTGCTTGTCTGAAGTTGTACACATTAGTGTAGGTGGCAGTAGATAGCTGTTTGACATCGGGTTGAGTTTCTTCAAAAGATGAAGTAATGAATTTGTCAAACAAGAAAAGCGCAATTGTTTATCATACACAATGAAAAATGACAATTCGTATGTAACAAAGCTAAGATATATTGGACCTCTTAGTCTGTAAAGAAATCTGTTGTTTCTATTTTTAGATATATGCTAGTCTTGAACTAAGAGTCACGGGCATGAGTAGCATTCTGAAGAGGGGGAATCATTGCACAAACAATTCAATCTGTCTACCTACCTGGTAGCATTGGCTTTTATATACAGGCGTTGACGAGCAACGCCATAAAGTGTGCAATGCGCATTTGCTTAAGTCAAATTCTGTATACGTATGATCTCATAGTAAAACAAATGTATAAAATGATACGTGGCGAAGCAGATCACAGCCGCATACATTAGATACCGATAGAAGCGGTATTGATCATTCATTTGTTTGCTTTGCTTTTGTACTTTCCTGTGACTATGCGGTTAGAGCAAGACTGTTGTTGCTACTCTACCTACTCCGTAAATCCTGTCACAACTGGGCCGAGGTTGTTATGCATGTTTTCATAAATGGATTATTTGTGAAAGTTTCTGAACCTGATTTCACACGAGAAAGAGAGAGAGAGAGAGAGAGAGGGAGAGAGAGAGAGAGAGAGAGAGAGAGAGAGAGAGAAAGAGAGAGAGAAAGTTATTGAATCATTCCTTTTATTGGAAAGTTATAGATATGAAAATGTCGTTGTCATGAACTTCAGTAGTAAAGAGCTCCTACATAGCAATGAACAAATAGGTAGTGTCCGCATGATCAAAATTTATAGCTTTTGAATTTGGATTTTTGAGATCTCGAGAAGGCTTAACAATCAGAGTAAAGTGAAACGTTTTTTTCTCATATTGTAAACTCTCCTCGAGGGGCTGATTTAAGGAGGGAGGGGGGGGGAAATTATTGTAATTGTTTCAAGTCGTTGGAATGAGAATAACGTCATTCACTTTAAATCAATGAGGAAATGGTGTTTGTAAAAACAAGTGACAATAAATAAATGGCAATGCCGAGCCGCACAAATAGCAAACTAAATTAAAATTCTCTGTTTTACAATAGCAAACAATACACAAAAACCAAACGAAAATACATATATTACTACACGCACATACACACACATAGTACATTTAATGAAGAAAACAGTCATCCTAAACCACAAAAGTGTCTATATATATACAAAGAGGATCAAGAAAAAGGAACCTAAAGTCTATAAATAGTCATTGAAATTCCCACTTCTCTTTTTATAAACCGTTTTTTGTTTAACGAACATCCCACTTTCTACAACCACACACACACACAATGCCTTTCACTTGTTCAGATATTATCAAGATCATTGCTGCCATCATCTTACCACCACTTGGTGTTTTCATGGAAACTGGTTGTAACAGCAGTTTCTTTATTTCCATTATTTTAACCATTCTTGGTTACATTCCAGGTATTATTTATGCGTTGTATGTTATTCTAAGGTATTGATGAAGAAAATGGGAACTTAGGACGGCTGCTGCAAAGTGAGAAAAGAAAGAGGGAGTTTAAAGTTGCTACATGAGACCACAGGTGAGAGGTGGCGTTTTTTTTTATCAACCTCAATCATATTCAATTTTTTGACTTGACTAAATGATCTTTAAAGCTTCATGT
Source organism: Lodderomyces parapsilosis (assembly GCF_000182765.1). Classification (NCBI taxonomy): domain Eukaryota; kingdom Fungi; phylum Ascomycota; class Pichiomycetes; order Serinales; family Debaryomycetaceae; genus Lodderomyces; species Lodderomyces parapsilosis. Next base: position 1,407,925 of record NW_023503278.1, read on the forward strand.
TTTTAGGATTTTGCAATTGATTAAATTTATAATGAATTTTACTCCAATGGTTGACTATACTGTATCTGTAGGTTCCTTGTTCTGTTGCCGACTTTTTGGTCCCTCTTTGGTATTGCGCTACTCAAAATGAAATTGCTGTTGCACGGCTGATTGAAAAACGTGTAGCAACAGTATACAAGAGAAGCTTCGTGTGTTTCATTTACTTTTTATGTCTCTTGATAATACCATTAAATGGTTTGGTTGTTACTGGAGACCCTGTAATCATTTTTACTTTTGGGGGATCTTCACTAACAAATTCCCACGAAGCACACAATATTTTAAAGATTATGATCGGACAAAAAAAAAGAATAAAAACTTTCAGAAACATCTATATCCACTCCTCGAATGTTAAACATCACTTTTTGCAATTTTAGTAAGCGTCGAATGTTACAACAGAGTTTATAGAACGAGAACAACAAAGGACAGTGTGAGATAACATTCACATGCATTCAATATATGCCTTTTCTTTCTTCTTCTCGCCATAAGCAATTCCATCGTTTTCGCAATAAACATATACACACGCGAATTTTATTGAGCCCTTTAATATGTGTGAATATAACAAAGAAATACACGCGTAGTTACCCCCTCTTCTTGTGCTTGACTCTTGCATCCACATACACTTGCATGTCAGAGGGTGGTGGAACGAGACGCTTAGTGTATATATCTATATGGCCTCTTTTTGCCAAGAGCCCAAAGGTCTGGCTCCTCCTCAAGATGGTTTCCACCCCTTTTTGTGTAACTCTCTGTGAATTTCTTTTTTGCTCTTTTTTATTTTTTTTTTCCGCTTTGTTAAAATGGAATTTCAATAAAATCTAATAATATGTGCTTTTGGAATGAGATAGGAACTTACGTTTAAAGATTTACTATCGAGGGATTACCAGCACCACCGCCACCATCACCGCATCTACTTCTCAATTCACATTCGCTATAGCTATAAAAATATGCTACCCAGAAGTTCCCGGTCCAATATGAATCGGTTCCCCTTTCTAGGCAGACTACTGAATGCCAAAATCATCAAAGTCGTACTAGCAATAGTGTTGATATTCAATTTATTCTTTATAACTTCACTAATGTTTGACACAAGCAAGTCACGAAAAAAAAAGTCATACATGTCAAAGATAAAGCTACCGAAGCTTTCATCAGGTAAAAAGAATACCAAAGTAATAACATTGAAGCCTGGTCCTAACCATAAACTACAATATCATCAAGGATTAGGCGGTGCATCGTTTGATGATATTCCAAAAGTAATAGAGGTGAATAATGCTGATATAAGCTATACTGGTGGTTTAGAACTGGAGTCAAAGCAATTATATCCCGTTTCTGACAAACCGTATGAAGAGTTGGACGATGATGAAAAAATTTTGCATAAATTGAACCAAGTCACTAAAGACAAGGAAAAATACTGGTTGGGACACACTGAACTAATTGATTACGAAATAAAAGTGAATGTCAAGGATTTCTTGCCAGAAAATTGGGTCGATAAACCGGTTTTATTCTATGATCCGAGATTCACTTTATCAATTTATCTTTCAGAAATACGTAACCAGTACTTGACAAAAAACCCTGAAAACTCGCCACATTATAAGAACAGTATTGTCGTGCCATTTGCGTGGTCCGATTGGGTTGATTTAACGATGTTGAATCAAGAATTGGTGAAACCTGAGAATAAGAGGAAAACATGTGAATACATGAAAGCCACTCATCATATACCAACCAAAATCCGCGATTACTGTATAAATAATGTTGATATTGGAAAGAAAGAATTGGATGAGATGAAACTTCCCCTGATAGATTATGTACCTGGATTTGCAGTAAAGAAATCGCCCACAAATAAGGCATCCAATGAAGTGAGAATGTTGGAAGGGAAGTCACATTTATTGACATACGCAGCAAACCCGTTGGCAGTGATATTTTTGACCAAGCATGGTGTTTATGAGGCCAAAATTGATGAAAAGCAACGTATAGTTGATGGCACCTTGTTTGAAAATTACATCAACCGTAACAACATACCACGCGATCAAGCTGAACCAATCACATTAAACCCAGTAAAGGAGTTTCATTTTTTACTGGAACAAGTGAAGCCAACGGTTTTAGATGCTGAAGAAGATGAATATGGATTATTTGCAAAAGCCAAAGAAGGTTCTTCATCCAGCTCTCGTGAAATCTATTTACCTCAACTGGCATTTGATTATCAACAAGATAAAATTGATGCACAAATCAAACATTACGAAAAAAGATTGAAAATATTGCATGATTTAACTACAAATGAACTAACATTCAATCAACAAGTGATTAATGAAGTTCGATTAGAAAGAAATGAAAAAATGTATTACGATGGGTTAAAATTTGCCAACAAGTATTCGTTGAAGAAAGAACCAACTCATTTCCGAATGGCTAGATTGAATTTTGGTAATGAAGAGAATGATCATGATGCTGGATGGCATTATGAATGGAGGTTTTTCAACGGTGCTCTTCGATATTTGAAACAAGGGTGGACAGAAGAGGAGTTACTAATTCGAGAAAAAGTTTTGTTGGATCGAATCTTGCGAAATTGGTTTAAATTTGCCAGTGAAAAGGGACTTGTTTCATGGATTGCCCATGGTCCCCTTTTATCCTGGTATTGGGATGGATTATTATTTCCCTTTGATGAAGATATTGATATTCAAATGCCAGCCAAAGAATTGGCCAAGTTTTGCAAATTGTATAATCAAACATTGGTGATTGAAGACATCAATGAAGGATTTGGCAAATATTTCGTTGAATGTTCGTCATTTATCCATCATCGTGGTAAATCATACAAGGAAAATCACATTGATGCACGATTCATTGATATTGATACTGGATCATATATTGATATCACTGGATTAGGAGTTAGCAATGAGCCTGTTCCTGAAAGATATTTTGACCTAGTTGAACAAAATGAAATTGAAGGTTCAGTAAGACAAGTTTATAATTGTCGATTCCCTCATTTTTATTCGCATGATGAAATATCACCATTGAGATATACAATGCTTGGTGGGGTTCCAGTCTATGTGCCTAATCAAATTGAAACTATTCTTCAACAAGAATACAAAAAGGGTTTAACTGGATATGATTATGATGGATTTTTCTTTGTCGATGCATTAAACCTTTGGATACATCATACAAAATTGGAATTTCTATACCCCAAGAATGAAATTTATACCAATTGGAAAAAGAAACAATTGAATGTGCCTCGATTCACCGATTTGGTGCAAAATATAACTCAATCTCAAGTGGTTGAATTACTAGAAAGAGATGAAGACATACTATTGGAATATTATTTAACCAAAGATGTTACTGATTTACACAAGATGGAACTAACCCACATGTTTAATATGCCTGATGGAATTGATACCAAGATTGGTGATATAATGGGGATGAAAACGCAAACTGAGATCTCTCAGGATCAAGCTTACCACAAACTAACGTCAAATTTTAAATTTCAAATACCATTTAGAAGATCATTGTTTAATTATGAAATGATTGATCGACCTAGACATCATCACTAGAAATAAGAAGAAGAGGAAGAGGACACAGTTTTGCCTACATTAATATAGACCAGATATGTTTGTAATTTTATATGTTTTAATAACGATAACACTAATAGGAATTAGGGTTGGTTACTCAAGCAGTAGACTGTGGTTTTACGTCAAAAGATTCTGATATAACTCGTCGGACATAACCGTTCTTGTTGGTTGCAAAAATTTTAAATCTCTCTCTCTATCTTCCTTTCCATCTGTCTATCTCGATATATCTTCTCCAAGTCACACGACTTTTATGTAAAAGTTCCTTTGATGTTTGCGTTTTTGTGCACAATTCCAATCTTATTCTTTCATGAGGCACAGCAAATGCAAGAAGGAAAAGAAAAAAAAAATACTGTACAACCTTTGAGTTCTTATTTACAACCAAAGTGCAGTGCTTCTTCATACCCTAATATCTTTCAGACTTTGTTCTATAGGTGATTACAACAACCAAAAGGGTGCGTGAAGAACTACAAGAACAAAGAACACCCATACGGTAACTATACCGAAACAGATTTTTTTTTTTTTTCATTTAAACCAGTTGTTATTGAGACAGCAGAGATCGACACGAACTTCCCTATCAGCACCTCCTCTCACTCACGACTCACATAGCATTACAAATATGTTTGATATCAAACTTCTACGGAACATATTCCTTGTCATTTTATTCATAAACATCTTTTATTTTGTCAAAGTGTACCGACTAGAGGAGGAAAAACTTAAACAACTAGCTATAGCTCATGCTACTTCCATAGATTACACTACTGATGATCAAATCGAATATGACAAAACCAAGGATTATCATATGTTGGAGCCAAAACAAAAGATTTCATATCTACTAAATAAAGTCCATGAAAACCTGGATAATCGATATTGGTTAGCTGATACTTCAGTTGAAAACCCATCAGTTGTCATAAATCCACTTGAATTTCTACCGCCTCGAGAATACAATTATGTTGAAACGTGGCAAAACAAATCAGAACTACATTACGAACCGAGGTTCACTCTTGCTGTTTATTTGGATGAATTGAAGCATCAATTAAGATTGCATAACCCTACTAATGAGAAACTGAAAGATCACTTGATTCGAATGCCTTTTGCTTGGTCTGATTGGGTCGACTTAACCATGTTGAATGAGGAAATTTTAAAGCCTATTGATGAACGTAGAACTTGTCAATCTTTACAACTGCGTGCCAATAAGAAAACCAAATACCCTAAATGGTGTAAGAACTTGGTTGATTTGGAAGACGAAGAGGTTGAAGAAATTGGTTTATCAAGAGATGATATGCCAGGATTCATCGTTCGAAGCTCACCCATGAATAAAGCCCATCACAAAGAAGTAATGTTGCAGGGGAAAGGTCACTTGCTAACGTCTCAAGAGAATCCGATTGCAATGATATTCCTTACTAAAGATGGAACGTATGAAACACAATTGATGGGTCAACGTCAGAGGTTGGTGCGTACTGATTTATTTGAAAAATATCTACAACGTAGGAATTTAGATCCAATGTCAGCTGACTTGAAAGAAATTGAAATGAATCCACAGATTGAATTCAAATCACTTCTTGAAACAGTACCAGCACGTCCCTTGAATGAAGACGATGATATCTACAAGATGAGACAAATCACTAGACAAAAAGAATTCAACGCATCAAGGGAATTATATTTGGATAAGGACGCTTTCCATTACAAGCAAGAAGCAATTGATGAACAAATTAGTGATTACGAAGTCAGATTAAACAAGATCAAGGAGTCAGTCACCAATGAGTTAAGATACGATCCAGCTGTAATTGCACAAAATAGATTAAACCGACATGAGATAAATCATTATAATGGGTTAAAGACTGCAAACAAATATTCAGTTGAAAAAGAGCCAACGTATTATAAACTTGCCACTTTGAGAAAGGATAAGAGTAATAGTGACGCCGGGTGGCATTACGAATGGAGATTTTTTAATGGTGCTCTCAGGTATATCAAGGATGATACTTGGACTTTGGAACAATTGGAAGTGAGAGAACAAATCATTCTTGATAGGTTATTGAGAAACTGGTTTAGATTTGCTGAAGAAAAAGGGATCATTTCATGGATTGCCCATGGTCCTCTTTTGTCTTGGTACTGGGATGGTTTAATGTTTCCATATGATATCGATATCGACATTCAGATGCCTAGCTCCGAATTGAATCGATTATCGGCAAATTACAATATGACATTAGTGATTGAAGACGTTAGCGAAGGGTATGGGAAGTACTTGATTGATTGTGCAACTTTTCTACACCATAGAGATGTTGCGAGAAAAGACAATCACATTGATGCTAGGTTTATTGATATCGATACTGGTACATATATTGATATTACCGGAATTGGTATCAACAATGAGCAGCCACCACCAGAGTACGATGGTTATATCAGAAACAAGCAACGAAAACAGGAATCAGTTGAATTGTATATGGATAGGAGAAAGCATTGGTTGAATTTTGAGAAGATTAGTCCCTTGCATTACTCAATGATTGGTGGTGTTCCAGTGTATGTTCCAAATGATATCATGTCGATGCTAAACAATGAATATTCAGCAGGTACTAGATCGTACTATTTCGGGGGTTACTACTATGTTCCTTGCTTGAGATTATGGTTGCAAGTAAACAAGATCAAACCAATTTTCAAACCGGAGCAATATGAAGCAAAGACTAAAGTTCGTGAGCGCGAAAAGCTAACAGAATTGATTAAGAATATCGATGATGAAGGTAAATTGAGACTTTTGGAAATGCATGAAGATGTTTTGATTGAGTATTATCTCACTCACAAGCTCACTTCATTGCATGAAATTGAAAAGAAATTTATGCTTGATCATACATTGCAACAACTGATGTTTGATTTACTGGATAAAGTAGAGTATCATCAGTTGACATCGCGATTCAAGATGGGTTCTCCTTTGAGAAAAAGCTTGTTTGATTTTGAGTATTTCGAAAGATTTAAGCATATGAAGAAACCAGAGATTCAAGTTGACAATGTTGAAGCTGGTGAAGCCAACGTCTATATCGAAGGTCCGATTTTGCATTCAGCGTCAACACCAGGAGGAGATGTTACCGTTGACAATTCTCAAAATCGAGTCAATGATGAGCAAGGTGAGGAAGCTGCAAGTGGGTATGACAATGATGGCGGAGCCGACTTTGATGACGATGATGATCGAGGAGACTCGAACGACCCCGATGATAGAGACGATTCACAACAGGCAGCAAATCAGGCAAATGAGATAAAGAAAGCAGCTGCAGGAGGTGTTCAAAATGCACAAGAAAGAGTAGTTGACAATACACTCGAGGAAGGCAAAGAACTGTTTGATGATAGTGACAGAGCTGAAGATTTGCCAGAGATGGATGGAAGAGGAGACTTGTATGATTCTGAGTTATTTGGGGATGACGTGGGTATAGACAACATAAATAACTAAACTAATGCATTGTATTTTAATATGTACTTTTTCCTTGTAGTGAGAGGCTCTACTATAGATACGTTACTGTCGCGCCAAGGGGCGATGTTCCGAAATGAAGGAAAAAAAATCACAACCGTATAAAGTTCCCACCACATTGTTTCATCCTAACGACTATTCGTCAACATGCTTCATTCGACAAAATTAGTCTTCAGGGCTACGCCACAGGCATTATGCTTCCCCGTGCGGTCTTATTCACGTTATGTCAGAACTGTACCAAAAACTGCATCGGCAAAAACTACATCTAAACTTGCACCTTCCATCACAACTGAAGATGAAGTAGCAGAGCAAGACCCGTCATTGCAAGAACCACAAAGTGCTACATCAACTGCGTCATTTGCCTTTCATGATGCTCCACCTGAAACGAGGTCGGTTTTAAACTCTTCAACCAACAACAATATCGATTGGTCGGATTCTTATCATGGACTAGGCTCGCAACCATTTTCAAGAGAAATTGCTGATATATTATTAGCACCGATTAAAGATCAGGACATTGAGATCAAACCCGATGGGCTTTTGTATTTACCAGAAATCAAGTATCGTCGAATTTTAAATAAGGCATTTGGACCAGGAGGTTGGGGGCTAGTACCGCGTACCGAATCGCTTATCACGAAATCACAAATTTCCCGCGAATATGGCTTGATTTGTCATGGAAGATTGATTAGTATAGCTAGAGGAGAGCAAGATTATTTTGGTGGTGAAGAAAAAGTCACTACGGCATTGGAAGGATGCAAGAGTAATGCATTGATGAGATGTTGCAAAGATTTAGGAATTGCTAGTGAGTTATGGGACCCTGGTTTTATTAGGAAATGGAAGGCCAAGTATTGTGAAGAAGTGTTTGTTGAACACGTTGTTAATAAAAAGAAGAAAAAGTTGTGGAAGTTGAAGTCAAACAAGAAGATAGAATATCCGTATAAACAATTGTAAGAATGACCTTTGTTTTGATTGAAAAGGGACTGTATAAATATTGTACATAGGGGTGGTTAAATAAATTTTAGCAAGTTCTGTGTTTGATCTTTCTTTCAAGGTTTGAAAATACCACGTCCAACACCCAACTCCTCCACTGTTTGAGTAATGGGTCTTCTTTGCCAAACATCCCAGAATCCTTGTTTTGGCAAATCTTTGTTTTCATTAGCCAATTCATATTTGGCATCTGCAGTTGGACTACTTGTAGATTGAGCCCAGTACGCACGGTCAACAATAGTTGCTAATGAAGTACCCAAAGCACCCGTTATTATCTTGTGTTTTGGTGGCATAGATCTAAAAGCCGCACTCAAAACGACCGTATTGGCAGCAGTTAATCCCCAAAATGTATTCCAGCAATCATTCTTTTCTCTTAAATTAGCTACTGATGATTGTACACCTTTGGCAACTGTTAGGAACGTGATTGCGGCAATGGGGATTTCCAATTTGAAAGTGGTTCTTTTCCAAATATACAAAAAGGCGTATGATCCGACGGTTGAATAAAACCCAAATTTGAATAATTGACCAACTTCTTTACGGGTATCAATTGGATGCCATTCGGGGTAGCCCAAACCTTTACTGAAATTGGCTAATGGGTTTGGAAATTTGTTTCTGGCATCAGGAAGTGGGACAGCTTCTGCAACTTCTACCTGTTCTGACATGGCTGGTTGGGGTAGGGTGGGGTGTGATCGTATAAGTTCAAACTGAGTTTGGTACTTGATTATTTTTTTTTTTGTTCCGTCTGCGCCAATCAGATGAAAATTGTTTGTCAAAAAAGAGACAATGAGAAATGGTTGGGCTAAAGACGCAGACTGTATGTACTTACTTCCACTTTAGGAAGTCTACATCATAACAAAAACTTTTTTTTTTTTCATTTTTCTTTTCACTTCCGGACGATTTTGCAAAAAAAAAAATTAGAAAAGCCATTTCTATAGAATCGGGTTTCTTTTCGGCCGTTTTACATATACAACCTTTCCACCACACATCACAATGAACAAAGCTTTAACAGTAACAGCAGTGGTTGCTACAGTATTTGCGGGATACGCCGTATACTTTGATTACCAACGTAGAAATTCAAGGGAGTTCAGAAAATCATTAAAGAAGAAAGCCGTTAAACAGCAAAAGATCAAGGAGAAGGTTGAAAAGGAGACCAAAGAACTTAAATTGGAAACCGTCAAGAAAGCACTTTTGGAAGATTTGAGAGCTAATCCAATTCCCACTGATTTGAATGAAAGAGAAGCATTTTTCATGGAACAAGTGGCAACAGGTGAGCAAAAAGCTAAGGATAACGCCACAGACGCTGCCATTTGCTTCTACAAGGCATTAGCCGTATACCCTAATCCAACTGATATCTTGGGAGTATATCAAAAGACCGTACCAGAAGAAGTTTACGAATTAGTTGTTATGATGATTGCTGTATATCCACCTGCATCGGTATCAAGCATCTTGAGTAGAGGAGGTGCTGCACCAGGTGAGACAAAACCTACTGCAGAAGATTTGGATTAAGGTGGGGCAAGGGAAGTGCTTTGAAGTGTTTGGAGAGGTGTTTAATTTTCGCCGATACTTGCTTTCTTTTTTAAAAAAAAGTGGGACCTGTTATTGCTGCGCTGTATATATTCGTTGCTCTTTTGTATTTGAGTAGAAGTGAAGGAGAAGAATGGTGTTTAGATGATATGTTGTAGTGAATTGTTTATGTGATACTTCGTGCCGAGCTAACGGCCGACGGTCCAACTTGTGCCGTCTTTTCTTTTAGATCTATCTTCCGCGCGATCCAAAGACTTATCTTTTAGGACCCCTTTTTTTTGCAAAGCCAAATCCACCATTGTTTTATTGACAATTGGACTCAGTTAACTTTGCGATAGGAGCTTAGCCTCGTTGTGTTCCATGTTTCATTCGTTATATCATTTAATTCTTTCGCTTTCAATACCAATATTTGTTTCAGGGTTGTCTAATAGCACAGCCGACTTTCAGTACAAGGGTGTAAGTATTGGTGGTTGGCTAGTCCTCGAGCCGTATATCACCCCGTCACTTTTCAAGGATACGTTATCCCATGACGAAACTGAAAAAGATCTTCCAGTGGATGAATACCATTATTGCAAAAAGTTGGGCCACGACGAGGCAGCAAAGCGTTTGGACCATCATTGGAGCACATTTTATAAAGAGTCAGATTTCAAGGAGATTCGTGATCATGGATTGAATATGGTCAGGATTCCTGTTGGCTACTGGTCTTTCAAAAAGTTTGACGGTGACCCTTATGTCTCTGGGGCACAAGACTTCCTCGACAAGGCAATTGAATGGTGTTCAAAGCATGATTTGAAAGTCTTGATTGATTTGCATGGTGCCCCCAACACTCAGAATGGATTTGACAATTCAGGATTGAGAAATATTGGGTACCCTGGGTGGCAAAATAAAACAGAATATGTTGATCACACCATTGAAGTTTTGCAACAGATTTATGAAAAATACGGAACCGGTGAATATGCACGTAATTATAGCGACACAATCATAGGAGTTGAAGTTTTAAACGAACCGTTGGGTCCAAAGTTGAATATGACAGACTTAAAAAAGTTTTATGTGGACTCTTATAATGATGCAAGGGACATCCAATCAGTCAATAATACCCTTTTGTTTCATGATGCTTTCCAAAGTATGGGCTATTGGGATGACTTTTTCTCCAGAGGCCAGATCAAATATCACAATAGGACACTAAATAGTACGGCTCATTTTGAAAACATAGTAGTTGATCACCACCATTATGAGGTATTTGGAAATGTTGTTGCCGATAATGTCACTCAACACTTGAAGAATATTGAGAATTATGCCGCCTCAATAAGTAAGGAGAAACATCCAGCTATTGTGGGGGAATGGTCTGCGGCTCTAACTGACTGTGCACCATGGCTCAACGGTATTGGGTTGGGAACCAGATACGAAGGTACAGCGCCATATGATACCAAAGCTGCAGGTAAATGCTCAGAAGTCACGCGGCATCCATCCAAATGGTCTGGCAAACAGAAAAAAGATTACCGTCGGTTTGTTGAGATGCAACTCTACCAGTACAACGCTCATACTAAAGGATGGATATTTTGGTGTTGGAAAACTCAAGGAGAAGCTACCGAATGGGATTTTCGGGAATTGGCACGATTAGAGATTATTCCACAACCATTAGACGACTACAAATACATCAAGAATGGGAAAGATACCAGTGGTGGTAATATAGCTGGCCCCAATGGAGCTTTGGTAAAAACAATGATTGCAATCGTTGTGGGGTATATTTTATAGAAAAGCGTAAAGAGTGAACTGTAGCTGTCTTTCTTTTCTGTAATTGTTTTACGGTAGCGTTGGTGATCTCTATTACTCACAGTTTTATCTTCTTTCTCTATTTTTTTTTTCATCCAAACTGTGGACACACAACCAATCGTTTTGAATAAACGTGCAAAGAATGAGTAAATCAGTCAATGTTGCTATCATTGGATCCGGAGTGGTAGGATCAGCTTACATCAATCAATTGAAAAATTTAAAGACCAACATCGCTTTCAATGTGGTGTACTTGGCTAGATCGTCGAAAGAAGCACTTTACAATGACGACTACAAGCCAATTGATTTAGCTACATACAAAACAGCACCTGCCAAATCAGTTTTGAGCTTGGAAAAGTTGATCGCATACTTGAAGGGGGCCCACAAACCAACAATTCTTGTCGACAACACATCAAATGAAGCAATTGCCAATAGTTATCCAAATTTCATCAAGGAGGGAATTTCAATTGCAACTCCGAACAAAAAAGCTTTTTCATCAGCTTTAAAAATTTGGAATGACATTTTCTCTAGTGCTGAAAAAGAAGGAAGCGGTTTGGTTTACCATGAATCGACTGTGGGTGCAGGCTTGCCAATCATTGGTCCTTTAAAAGACATTGTGCTTACCGGTGACAAAGTGGAAACCATTGAGGGTATTTTCTCAGGTACATTGTCCTACATTTTTAACGAGTTTTCAACTCCCGAGAAATCTGGTGTTCAGTTTTCTGATATAGTCACCAAAGCAAAGAGTTTGGGCTACACTGAACCTGATCCAAGAGACGATTTGAATGGATTGGATGTGGCAAGAAAAGTTACTATTCTTGCTCGTATTGCTGGATTTGATGTTGAGAGCCCAACAAGCTTCCCAGTTGAGAGTTTGATTCCTAAACAATTGGAAAGTGTCTCCAGCGCCGATGAATTTTTACAAAAATTGCCACAATATGACGCAGATATTCAAAAAGTTAAAGACGAGGCATTTGCTGATGGTAAAGTGTTACGATTTGTCGGTAAAGTTGATTTAAAGAATGACAATGTTTCAGTAGAGATTGGAAAGTATCCATTTGACCACCCATTTGCATCATTAAAGGGAAGCGACAACGTTGTTGCAATCAAGACAAATAGATATCCTAACCCACTCATCATTCAAGGCGCTGGTGCAGGTGCTGAGGTGACTGCTCATGGTGTTTTGGCTGATACTATCAAAATAGCTGAAAGAATTGCAAATTGATTAGTTTTAGTGTGTATGGGAAGTTCGCTACGTAATTTGTGAAACATACTGTTCTTGCCAGCTAGATTTCGCATCACGAAACACCTCTCTTAAATACTGTGCATTTTGGCACGCAGCTCTAAAATTCAACATGACTTTTTGAGAGTCCAAGTGAGTTGTTCTGGAACTAGCTTCATAATCTCCTGAAGGCGACACTGAAGAATTGACTCTGGTAACATGCATGTTATTAGGAGCCATGAAAAAGTCGCCACTATCTCTCAACTCAACAATGTAAAACCCTGTCATGTGTATAAATTGCGCGTATTGAAATGTAGGTTTACCCCAACTATAAGTGATATCAATATTATCACGCAGGAAAAACGAAGTAGCGCGATTATCAAGTAAAAAACTCATCTTCTTCAAGAAGCACAAGTGATAGTAGTACTTGTTTGAGTTTATAATTCTTGGATCAGCGAATTCATCGTCAGATAAAGGATCCACTGATAACTTGACTTCAACAAATGAATGAAACGGACTCAATTTTGGTATCATGCACAATTCTTTCCAAGGAGTTTCAACCAATTTCAAACCATGTCTTTCGCATAACCGCGACCACGCCATAATTGTATCTTCTATAAACTTGGTGGTGGTGGTGAGCCATTGTAGTCTTATATGATAGCAATGATCGGGATTATGAACACGGTCATAATGTACAGTGATCACCTCCAGTCTGTTTGATTTTTTCAAAGGGTCTACGTCAAACTTTATCGCTTTGCTCAAAATGAACTTCCTATTTTTTTTCCCGGTAGAGTCCGCCATTGATGACACTTCCGAGCCTATGTTGTGGGACGTCGTGACCTTTACGAGCCCTTCTTGTCCTTGAATTTTCGGTGACGAGGTAGATTTTGACGTGATAGAACCTTCCTTTTTGGTGCTACTACTAAACCAGGAGCCTCGATTCACTTTGTCAACCTTTTCGAGATATTCCTCTTCAAACTCATAAAAGTAGTAGCCATCAATAAACCCGTGCCTCTGTTCGACGTGCTTGAAAACACCTTTAGTCAACAAATTTTGTCCATAAGTAACAGCCGCCTCTCGTGTATCTATATCCTCAAAACAGTCAACAAGCCATGTCACGAGCTCGCTTCCGATAAAGCACAGCAAATGTTTTTTGAAATGCCACGTTCTATCGACAAGTTTCAATCCAGATTGTGGGTTTTGCAACTCAAGTGCCAATTCTAATAATTTTATACTTTTGTTGAAACGCATATGCTCGGGTATCATCAACGTTGGTTGATTCCCCGTGAGGTCGTAATTCTCTGATTCATTGGATAAAAAGTCGTAGAGATTTCCAGTGTAAAAGTTAACGTCGGAGAACCGATCAGCAGTTTTTGGTTTGCTGTGGTCTTTCCTATACTTGCCCTTTTCAATAACTGCTATCAATTTTCTCAACCCTTCGACTCTTATCTCCTCAGCATTCAAATGTTCATTACTCAAATAGTATGCGTTTTTGGGTATCTCTGCAGGCATCACCACAAACTTCATCTTGTGAAATTCTTTTTTGTCATCAGGTAACGCATCATCAAAGCCTGCCAAAAACTGATCGAACTGATTCCAATTATACTTTTGTGGATATTGAGCAATCGCATCCACCTGTGATGGTGAATAATCGTCTGCATACCTAGTCCTAATTAAAGGAAAGTAAGGTTGAGAAACACGTTGACCTAGCGTAATCTTCTTTTCATCATCCTTAATTATTTTCCGGTATAATTGAACATTTAAATTTCCATTGTAATCACAAAATATACGGTGAATCTCATCATCCATGGACAAATATATCCTCGAGCCAAGGAAATTGTCATCCGGAAAGTATTTGATAATGGACTCAGCATTACCCGCTGGTTTTCTCTCCACTTCAGCTTTTTTAACACCATCTCCATAACAAATTTGAAAACCCGACATCAATCGTAGTTGTATCATCTCCCTCATTAATTCCGGAGTTGTTCGTAGCTCCAAGTAATTTTCACTATTCAAGTACACCGTATAATTTTGAAAAGTGTACTGCAGCTGTAATTGCTGCTGAGTAGGAAACACTCCTGTCGTAATAGGCAATGCTGCAGGTGCTTGAAAAGATCTCCATTTGATCAATTTACGCTGAATCTTGTCCGGAAAAAGGTTGCTCCATCTGCTAACATTTGATTTCTGAAGAATATTGTTTGTGATTTCTCTCGAAGGGTTGGAAATCTCGATCCAAAGAGAGTTATGAGGGGGAATTTCCGCAGATTCTGAGATTGCGGCAAACTTTTCTCTTGCGCCGGCTTTTGGGTCATTGATTTGCTTTCGAGATTTCTCTTCTCGTTTGGAGAATAAGGTCTCAGCTTTGATGATCCTTGGAGACTGCGAGTCTTTTCGATAGGTTTCAATTTGACTGCCTTCGCTAGACCTTGGAACGCTTTTCAACAGCGCCGTGGGTGAGGTTACTGCCTTCTCTTCGCTATACTTGTTAATGTTATACAATCTTGACAACGCAGATGTTTCCCCACTAGGATGAGCTACTGTCCCCATAGCAGCCGAGTTGGTTGTCAAACCATTTGCTGGGAGAAGGGAAGTTCGGTTGTTGAATATTAAGGAAAGTGTTGCCTTAGAATCTTTTATAGACGGTGCCTTAAATTTTGGTTCAGGAATGTTAAAGTCTATTTCTGACTCCACCTTTCGCTGTATAGGCAGAAAAATGGACTCATCGTACTTATCCATCGATTCGGTCAATGAGTCGCCTTGTCTCTTCAAATACAAACGTGATATGCGTGCATCACTCGCCTCGTTTTCCATAACACCCATCATTTGCAATTCGTAAATCTTGCACCTTGGAATCCACTGTGATATATCATCTTGCTTCTCCTTGAAGAAGGAAATGTCACACCATATAGGTACACAATAGCTCACTTTCCCATTTTTGATATATCGAAGTAATGGCGTTACGTGTAACGGAGGTTGGCTCAAGCACACGATATCAAGGCTAGTATCAATAATAGACATTTTTTTACTTGTTTCGAGGAGTAAATCGTAGCCAACATCAAATAATCCTGTTCCTGGTGTGATAAGGATAAAGTGGTTAAGTGAATGTTTTAAATCAGTATTTCTGAAACGGTCATTAAACAGTACCAAAGCTACATTCACCGCTTCTAGAAAGTTTCCCTTCACCGCGGGCAACATCTGACCTTCCAAGATATACCTTGATTCTTGTGCTCGATTCAACATACAATCACGTTTGAAATTTGCAAACTCGAGTCTCAAATTTGCCATAATTCGATCCCAATGAACAATGTTTACCTGATCCACGACAACCCTAAAGTAATCGCGACGTTGAGAAGGGCGTTCTCCAGGAAGCAAGTTTGTCCATGGAACATTCGTAAGGTCCACACTTGTGAATAAGACTATTGTAATTGAGTGATGTGTACCTTTGTCTCTCCAGCGTCGAAATATTTTGGGAAACAAATTATTCACCAATTTATGAAACATGATTTCCCCGTTTTCTTCAAAATTCCACATTTCCCTTGATAGTTGAATAAGTACAGTAAGCTTTGCACTTTCACTTCTATAAATAATTTTAGTTTCTTTGTTTATGTAACCAGAAAATACTTTCTTCCCATTCTTGTACATGTATCGAACAACACCTGTCCTGTTGTTGAGAAAGGAAAGTCTTTGCTCAGTGTGGCAACACCTATCAACCAACGAAGACGAAAATTGCCACATGGCATCTCTGGACAAATTCACATCTTTGATGAATATTTCCATAGAATCGATGGCTACCGCATCCAAGTTTGTGATTCGTCGTACCAGGACAACACTCCTTGGCGCTAGGTCAAGTAGTCTTTGGTATGGATTTGATTGTAGCGAAATTTGGGACTGTGATTGTTGCTGTTTTTGTCGTGCATCCAATGGTTTTAACTCTGGCGTATCTTGATGCTCCCGAATATTTCGTTGAGATAACTTAAACACTAGCTTCTTTGGTGACTGTGAATCTACACTTTGTAGTTCATACACCTCTCCAGGAGCAACACCTCCGGGAAAAGCATTGGAATCGAGTAATACATCCTCTTGTGTCGTTCGACCCTCATGAAACCAAAGAGTCAATTGTATTGTGGCCTTGAGTTCCTTATTGTTACTGCTTGTTTTATACAAATTCGGTAGATCTCTCTTTGTTGAATCGATGTTATGGTTGTTCTGGCGGTTTACAACAATGGAAGTTCCAGAAGATTTGTTGACTAAAAGTTGGTTGTTTGAGATAGCACGCTTCGACCCCACAGTTATACTTGATTGATTGGCACTCATTCGCCCTACGGGTACAATCAGCTGCGATGTCTCCACATTTTCGCCGTGAATCTTATTGGTTAATGCGTTTGATGACCTGGCATGTTGCATATTGTATTTACAGTCCCTACTAGTATTAAGTTCTCCAAAAAGTAATTTTCACTTTATAATTCAATTTTTCAGGTTTCCCCTGACCGCACGTGCATTATACGTACTCTCTATCTACAAAACAAACTCATCTATAAACCATTGATGGAACCTATTGTCGTCTGACAATTCAGGATGAAAAGAAGTGCCAAGTATGCGACCCTGTCTAACTGCTACAATAAGTTCATTTTTCTCCCCATCGTAGTTATGCAATTTGTACAATACTTCAACTGGGGCTTTATTAACATAATGGTTCTTTGACCTCACTACCTTGTCTGAAGCTGATCCACCAAGTTCCTCATTTTCCAATATCTTGGTCACAACTGGCGCCCTTATAAACACCGTGGGAAAGTTATCGCATCCAGGTATAAATCCACTAAAATCCAAATTTTGTTCAAATGAATCAACTTGTCGACCAAAGGCATTTCGACTAACTTGAATATCTAAACCTCCCAAGCATGTCTGATTTTCAACGGCATTTTTAATCTCTTTTGCGAGGAAAATCAAACCGGCACAAGTACCCCAAATGGACTTTGACTCATCAGAAACGAAGTCGTACAAATGCGGAAGCAAGTTTGTTCTTTCTGCAATATATGACATAGAACTGCTTTCACCACCTGGAATCACCAACGCATCGCAATTCTCAAGCTCTTCTTTGGTTCTAACTGCAATAATGTTGATAGAATAACTAGAGTATTTTTCTTCACTCTGTTGAATAACGGATTTAAAATAGGTGATGTGTTCTCTAAACGCTCCTTGAAGGGCAAGCACTCCTAATGTAACTGGCTTTGGCACAGTCATTGTCTGTGGTGGCTCTTCTTCAATGATAACGTTATCTAACTATACTTTGTCAAAAATTGACTCGGGCAAAAGCGTTCTCTTCTCTTCTCTTTTTTATTTTTCGATCAGATGCCGTGAAGCAGAAATCTCGGATGGACTTTTACTAACGGAAGTAGTTTATTGCAGTTGCTCCTAGAGGAGTGGCGTAGTAACTCTCGTAGCGGCTATGCAATTCCTAGGGAAAAACTTTGGAGAGATTGATTCCAATGAAACACAAAAACTAGTGGAACATTTAAGCGCATACGACTGGAATTGAGCCGAGAATCATTGGAAACTGAATGAATAAATGAGCTAGAAGGCGGAAATAGTTTGCCTTCTACGTACAAACTATGAGGCGTTTTATGCCATGGATACTCTAATGGGCCCAAATTGGAAGTGTTAACTGGTCTTGGCACCGGATCATTCTGTTACGACGAAAATGGCTCCAGCCCTTACCCTATACAAGCACCCCCACATGAAGGTTTGGTCCCTGTAATCGATACCACCGAGGTGAGGTATTCTCACACAAGTAGTGAATCTCCTTGCATTTCCAATAAACATAATATTAGGCAAATCGGGTTCATTTTTACTCCGCTGGCAAATACGAAGACGTGAAAAAAAAAAGAGTCAGAAAATCTGACTTCTTTGTGTCCCTTTCCACTTTTGTTTCAGAACCTTATATTTCTTCGGTCATAGTTTTTCTTTTAAATTTTTCACCTTTGACTACTATAGATATCGATTTCAGTTTCCTTTAGATATTAATTTACAAATCCACAGTCGACCAATTAGTCAATACCAACATATTACCATCTATTCACGATGTCAGAATTGAAAATTAAAGAAGGGTTAGCCAAGATGTTGAAAGGTGGGGTTATCATGGATGTTGTTAACTACGAACAAGCAAAAATTGCCGAAAGGGCTGGCGCTTGTTCTGTCATGGCTCTTGAAAGAATTCCTGCCGAAATGAGAAAGTCAAACCAAGTTTGTAGAATGTCAGACCCACATATGATTAAAGAGATCATGGAGAATGTCCAGATACCAGTTATGGCTAAAGTTAGAATTGGGCATTTTGTTGAAGCTCAAATTTTGGAAGCTTTGAAGGTGGACTATATTGATGAGAGTGAAGTTTTAACTCCCGCTGACACTGTAGACCACATTGACAAGAACAAATTTAACGTTCCATTTGTGTGTGGTGCCCGAAACTTGGGTGAGGCATTAAGAAGAATTAATGAGGGTGCTGCCATGATTAGATGCAAAGGTGAAGCTGGTACTGGCGACATTTCCTCTGCAGTCGACCACATCAAGACCATCACCAAAGACATCCAAGAAGCATGTGAATTAAAGACTGAAGAGGAAAGAAAAGCGTTGGCCAAGGAATTGAGAGTACCAGTTGAATTGGTCAACACCGTTGTGGAATTGAAAAGATTGCCTGTTGTCACTTTTGCTGCTGGTGGTGTTGCTACTCCTGCCGATGCTGCCTTGTTGATGCAATTGGGCTGTGATGGTGTATTTGTTGGTTCTGGTATCTTCAAGTCCCTGAATCCTGAAAAGCTTGCCACTGCTATTGTCAATGCTGTCACTCATTATGACGACCCTCTCAAGTTGTTGGAATATTCTACTGACTTGGGCGAATTGATGCCAGGTATATCAGTTGACTCTATCAAGGAGAACGAAAAGTTGGAAAAGAGAGGTTGGTAGTAAAGCTAGGGCAGATAGGATTTCATATGCTATTGTACTTAAAGCGTCACTTGTTTATAGTTCTACACGCAATTTGTGTAAACAATTTAAACCTTATTTTTGAATGTTTAATCGCTTCAAATGTGGGGCAAGCATTTGCAAGTTTGCGGGCTTACAAGGTTCATTGTTGACTTCCAAAGCCGGTACTCCAGACGTAACCCTGAGCTAATGCTTTCAACAATGAGATATCTCTTTAAGTAATCAAAAACGTAGAGGCTATATTCCATATTCAGACAAATTGTGGAAAAAAATCGCATGCTTTTCCTCGTAATGCAAACCCAACCTAACCTCACAAGAGACTCTCCCCCACCCAACCTTGGATGAATGCTTCTTCCCCAGCTGATAAATAGCCTAAACCGCTCAATATACTACATTGAAGAATGAGATTTCCGTGTGTGTTCGGTTTAAAAGTTGCCAAGAGTGAAAATCAGTTTCGTTTACCCAATTTGGAATTATCAGCGCAAGAGAAACTTTTCCACATTTTTGAAATCGTCACACATTAAATCGTGAAAAGAGGTGGCACCATACAACGATGCTGTCGCTTTTCTGCGAAGAACACAAGACTTTATTGGTTGGATAATGTGGGGGCTGACTTAAGTGAAACCAATTTTGATAAGCAAAAAAAATTCCGTTTTTTCGAGGAGCTTTAGTGCAAGTGGCTGATTCAAACGATTATTGCGTTTGTTTAAATTTCCGACCAAATTCCGTTTCTAATATTCCGAGTATCTTCAAAATTCCGTTGCATTCAACCAAAATGAAGTCAATGGTTTAAAGCAAGTTGATGATAACCAGCCTTACATGCGAGTCTAAACCTGGGGTCTTACGTTTCTTGCTAATGGTGGTGGCCCTTTGGCTTAAATAGAGCACTATCCTCCATGATGGAGCTGGCAATTTGAAGACATTCAAAGTAGATTCAATTTGTTATTTTGCAAGATGAGCTTTAAAAACCTATTCAATAAAGAAAGTAGTACTTCGGTTGATGTTGAATGCGTATCGGAGCCTGCAGAATCTATCTCAACTGAAAAAATCAAGTTGCATGGTGATTTTCATGATAGACTTGATGTGGAAAAGCATGGAGAAACACAAAGGAGAATTACTCCTCGTCATGTGAGTTTGATGATTATTGGTCAGTCAATTGGAAGTGGTTTGTTTCTTGGTGTTCGAACTCCTTTGAATACAAGTGGTTCTTTGTCGTTCTTTTTGGCTTTTACAATTTGGGCTGTCTTTGTTGTTTACCCCTTGATGCAAGTTGTTGGTGTCATTTGTTGCTATTTACCGATCAAGGGATCTTTTATTCACTACAGTGCTAGGTATGTTGACCCGGCTCTTGGATTTGCCTCAAGTATAATATATATCTACACATGCATGATGTTTGTTTGTCTTGAAGCCACAGCGGTTGCCCAGGTGATTGGATTTTGGACAGATGTTAATCCGGGCGCTTGGATTACTATTTGCATTGTGATATATCCCCTTATTGGAATATTTGGGTCAAATATTTATGGTGAAGTCGAGTTTTACTCATCAATCTTGAAATTGTTTATGGTCATGGGGTTGATGCTTTTTTCACTTGTATCCATGTGTGGTGGGAACCCTCGTCACGACGCATATGGTTTTCAACACTGGAAAGAAGGTGGTTTATTTAGAGAGTATTTGGTTGATGGAAGTACTGGTAAATTTTTGGCCTGGTGGAGTTCGTTGTTGTGGGCGGCATTTGCTGCTGGCGGTCCTGATGGCTTAGCAATGCTTGCAGGTGAAATAAAACGTCCAAGAACAACCATGGCCAATGCAGCAAAGAGAACTTACATTAGAGTCTACATCTTTTATATTGGAGGTATGTTTTTCCTTTGTTGTTTGGTTTCTTCAGTCAATCCAAAACTTGTTGCCCAATTACTGGAAGGGTCAAACTCTTCAGCAGGCTCGCCTTGGGTGATTGGAATTGAAGACGTTGGAGTCAAAGGTTTGGCATCGGTGATCAATGCAGGTATCATGATGTCGGCTTTTTCGTGTGGAAATGCCTTCTTTTATTGTTCTGCTAGGTCGATATATAGCGCTGCTTTAGGTGGTTACTTGCCTCGCTTTTTAGCCAAGTGTTTGCCAAATGGGGCTCCAATTTATTGCGTTCTTATCACGTTCGCTGTGTCCTTGATTTCATACTTGAATGTTAATGAAAGTGGAGCTGTCGTTTTCAACTGGTTTGTTAATTTATGTGCCACCGGGTTGTTGTTGACTTATACTTGCATATGGTGGTCCTATTTCCAATTCCGCAAAGCTTGGGAATTCAAACACAAGCAAAAAATGAAGCATCCAGAGTACCCTTACTTTCTATGTCCGCAATGGATGCATCCAATCTTTACTTATTTGGGGTTGGCATTAACTGTTTTGGTGGTTTTTTTCAATGGATTCTGGATATTCTTCCCTGGGCAATTCAATGTATCCAACCTATTCACAAGTTACTTTGCCCCCGTGTTTTTCGTGTGCTTGTTTGTATTTTGGAAAGTTGTTAAACGCACGCACTTTAGGACTGCAAAAACCGCTGATATCACCAGTGGTAAGCAACGCATTGATGATGAAGAGGAGGCTGAAGAGAAGGAGATTCGTGAACAGGAATTTGTTTTCTATCAAAATGCAAAGTGGTATCACAAAGCATGGCAGAAATTCTACGCATTTTGGTTTACATAGAATCTGACTAAGTGGTGGATGTGCTTTGAATATGTTTGTCAATTACTTTGTATACTCTGAGAGTGTGTATATTTGCACGATCCTGATGTCTTGAGCACTCGATTCTTGAACGTAGTATATCTCTCAAGAAATAAGCCTGGTGGGCGTCTCTCTAATTTCATGGGATTTGGCTCTAATCGATAGAGCTTGCAGTGGCGTGTAATTCAAGAATAGAAACATTAAATAATTAGCTTTCTTCCCTTAAAACCGCGCAAAAATTGGATCGAAATTGTTGCAAATTACTGATCCAACAACACCTTAGTTTTTCAAAAAAATTGATTCAATAAATCAAGGAGTGAAATTCAAATTTAAACCAGTGAGAAGCCCCTAATCATTGATCGATTGGTTTCTGAAAAATCTATCCGTCTAGGAATGTGGGTCTATAGACTTGGGTTACCTGAAATGCTACCACTTGAGTCTTCAAAATATACCCCCGCTCCTGTAGTATATCATTCATGAATGTTAATTTGTTCCAAAGTACAAAACAAGATCAGCAGTTTCATTAATTTAGGAAACATTCAGCCATACATCCTCTTTAATAATCCAAAACACCAATTAAAAATTTACAGATAAAGCCCATTATTACAAACAGTAATCACGCACAAAAGGGGTTTTGATCAATTATAATATTCAACCCATTTCATCTGGGACAATCATTCCCAAAGCAGGACACACTGGAAAAGTACATATGCGGAGAAATGAAGCATCACATTACAGCTGCGTTCATCGGCGTGAGAAGCTAGAAGTCTGCTTTCATTGTAGCCACTGAGCAACACAACAACACTTGAACATTTGGAAAGCGCGTACTCTCTGCAATTTATCCAACTGACAAATTGTGACAGTTTAGACTAGAGTCTTATAGTTTGTGCGCATATATGTTGTTAGTTTTAGTGTTGGTCTTTTTTTTTTCTTTTTTGGTTCTCCTTCAGCCGTTTACGGTTTCTAATTTTGTGGGGAAGATGCAAAGCGAGATTGCGTGTGCCCAAAATCACATCACACTGGTCAGTGTTTGATTCGTAGAAAGTTTTGTCCAATGCCCCAACAATATGAGCACCAAAGATTCAATCTTGACCAAAGGGGTCCCGAAGCCCTATATCAAGCACTGAACGCAAAAGATCATTGACAAAAGTTATTATGAATCAAGTCCTTTTTTCTTCTCATTTTTTCTTTAAGGCTAAGAAATTTTTCATCACAGAACTCGTATCATCATTGAACAATTATTATCAAAGATGCTGAATTTGACTACAAAATCAAGGTTTCCGCTTCTATTACAGGGAAATGGCATCTAATTCCGTAGGAAAAATTCCGAATGCTTTCAATTCCGTTTTACATCAATGGTTTTGGAAAGTGAAAACCAGATAACTGATGAGGCTATAAATATCCGTCAATGGTATCGAGTAAAGGCTTTAGACTACAACAACAGGCTTCCAATCTCATTATCTATTACATTTTGTCAAGAATGAGTGAAGAAAGAAAAGAGCATCCGGCAATATTTGATGTCGAAAGAGCATCAGGACAATCTGATTCAATCGACAAAGAGCTGAGTAAGATACAGTTCAAGGATTTTGAAGATCGACTTGACCCCAAAAAGTATGGTGAAACTCAAAGAAGAATGAATTCAAGGCATGTAAACTTGATGATTATGGGTCAGTCCATTGGCAGTGGTTTGTTTCTTGGTATAAGATCTCCTTTGCATACAAGTGGTTCCCTATCGTTCTTTTTAGCATTTACCATTTATGCAGTTGTCGTTGTTTACCCGTTGATGCAATGTATTGGTGTCATGTGCTCTTACTTGCCAATAAAAGGGACTTTTATCCACTATAGCGCCAGGTACGTTGATCCAGCCCTTGGTTTTGCCTCATCGTTGATCTACATTTACACCTGTATGATGTTTGTTTGTATTGAAGCTACTGCAGTGGCTCAGTTAATTGGATATTGGTCGGACCTCAACCCAGGAGTGTGGATTACCCTCTGTATCTTGCTTTACCCGTTAATTGGTATCTTTGGTTGTAACATATACGGTGAAGTGGAATTTTATTCCTCCATCTTGAAGGTGTTTTTGATCATGGCATTGATGCTCTTTTCCCTTATATCAATGTGTGGAGGAAACCCACAAGGAAGAGCATACGGGTTCCAACACTGGAAAGAAGGTGGGTTGTTTCGAGAATACTTGGTTGGCGGTGGTACTGGTAAGTTTTTTGCATGGTGGAGCTCTTTGATATGGGCAGGATTTGCTGCTGGAGGAGCAGATGGGTTTTCAATGATTGCGTCTGAAGTACAACGACCAAGGACTACTATGGCTACTGCGGCAAAAAGAGTCTATATCAGAGTTTACTTATTCTACATTGGTGGTGTCTTTTTCCTCAATTGCTTGATTTCGTCAGTAAACGAGAGATTAGTCGAGCAATTAGAAGCTGGCTCAGCAACGTCAGCCGGCTCTCCTTGGGTCATTGGTATAGAAGATGTTGGGGTTAAAGGTTTGGCATCTGTTATCAATGCGTGTGTTATGACATCAGCGTTTTCTTGTGGTAACGCCTTTTTCTACTGTTCCACTAGGTCACTTTACAGTGCCTCATTGGCTGGTTACTTGCCACGCTTTTTATCAAAATGTTTAAAGAATGGGTCTCCTGTTTACTGCGTCCTTGTTACATTTGCCGTATCATTGGTTGCTTACTTGAATGTAAATGAAGATGGAGTGGTAGTTTTCAACTGGTTTGTAAACTTGTGTGCTACGGGATTATTGTTGGCGTATATATGTATGTGGTGGTCATATTTCCAATTCCGCAGAGCATGGGAGGCTCAACACAAGCAAAAAATAAGAAACCCAGAGTACCCCTACTTTACTGGACCCAAATGGCTACATCCTGTTTTAACTTATGCGGGATTGATCTTCACCGTCTTGGTGGTTTTCTTTAATGGGTTCTGGATTTTCTTCCCCGGTAATTTTAGTGTTTCCAACTTGTTTACAAGCTACTTTGCCCCTGCTTTCTTTGTTTGTTTATTTGTGTTTTGGAAGGTGTTTAAAAAGACCAAGTTTAGAACTCCCTTGACAGCTGACATCACCAGCGGTAAGCAAAGAGTTGATGATGAAGAAGAAGTTGAAGAAAGAGAGTATGCCGCTAAACAAGCGGAATATGCTAATGGAACCTGGTATGTTAAAGCATGGAGATGGGTCTACAACTTATGTTTCAGCTAAGCTCATATGAGGTAAGGGACTTGTCCTTGTTGCTTTAGCATCCATTATCTCTATGCCATAAAAATGTATGACTTCTTGTTTGATAGTTTACTTTGCAGCCAAGTATTCTTGGCAAGCTGCTTCAAGTTGTATGTGTTACTCTATTAGTATTTTTCAATATACGTGAATATGTAATTGCTCCATTGATGGATAAAAATTAGTGAAATGGGGTCCTTGAAAGTATCTTCAACTTCTCTTACAATCTCTTGGATCGTTAAAAAAATACCAAGCACATTTCTCACTGGCTCATTTATGTCGTTCAGAATGTTCACATCTATTCAAAATGGATTTGGAACGGAAGAATTCTTCTACATTGCCATATCTAAAGCTATTGTCTCATCGTACTGTAAACTGTGCTGATGCGATCCTTCTTTCAGACTCACCTTCAACCTCACGTTGTTTCTACATTACATCGTTGCCAAATTAGATATTTGCAAATTCTAAAGCGATATTGCTATATAAAAATCAATAAATAAACACTTGCGTCGAATACGTCTTTCATCAAAAGATCCATCCCAAGAACTTCTCATAGAACCACTCTTTATCATACTTCTTTCCCTCAGCTTCTCTAACAGCTTTCCTTTCAGCATCCTCAGCTTCGTATTGTTCAAATTCAGCATCAATAACATCTCTAAATGTGTCCAAATCAACTTCAGTTGGTGATAACCATTTCGTCTTGTAAAAAAACTTGTATCCGAAGTAACAAATGAAAAATACAGGAAGAATAATGTAACCAGTAATGAAATTCTTGTAGGTGAAGGAGTCACCAAGGAAAACAGTAAAATTTTTGATCAATATGACAAGCACACAAACTCCCAAGGATACATAAGTTGCATATGGTTGTAAAGGTGAGCGATAAACTGTATCTTTATTTCTGTCAAAACCTTGTGCTTTCAATGCTCTCATGAACCCAATATGGAAAGTGAGGATACATGTCCAAGCAATCAACCCAGTCAATGAAACAACATTGACAAAATATTCAAAAACCTGTGCCGACCCAGATGATACATTCATGTATGCTAATAAACAGAACAAAAAAGACACGACAAGACCATAATAGGGAACACCTAACTTGTTGGTCTTTGTGAAAAATTTCGGTGCATACCCATCAGCAGCCAAGGAGTACAAAGCTCTACTGCAAACATAGACGTCTGAGTTTGCAGCTGACATGACAAACAACAAGATACAGGCATTGATAACATGATCTAATCCATCAATCTTGGCATTTTTGATAGCAATGACAAATGGTGAAGCTCCGGCGTTCGTTCCTGAAGCTCCCAACAACAAAGGATCCTTAGCAGAAACACACATACCGACGAATAAGATCGACAAGACGTAAAACACAAGAATACGGTACAAAGTCAACTTGACTGCTTTGGGGATAGCTCTTCTTGGGTTTCTTGTCTCACTGAAAGTGATGGCTACCAATTCTGTACCTAAGTAAGCAAATACTGCTGTAACCAATACTGCAACAAATGATACAAATCTTCCAGTTGAGCCTCCAATATAAAGATCCTTTGACGAGTCGGTGTAATGAAGGAAAGCACCAGGGTCGTTCCAGAATCTGAATCCAATTCTATCATGAGTTGGACCACCACCCAATGCAATAACCCACAACAATATGATCAATCCCAAACATGTGACGACTTTTAATGAACTCAACCAGAACTCAATCTCACCAAAGAATCGAACTCCAAGGAAGTTGATGACCATGATGACCACCAAGAATACTGTTATCCATACCCCTGGATTCACCCTATCTCGATCAATCCAGTATTGCATAGTCAACGCGCCAGCAGTCAATTGATTAGCGGGTAAAATCAAGTACTTTATCAAATAGGTGTACCCACAAGCAAATCCAAGTGCTTCATCACAATATCTCTTACCATAGTTTGCAAATCCATTCAATGGAACCCAACAGGCGATTTCTCCCAAAGCTGTCATGACTATATACACCACAAATCCAATGGCACCATAAGCCACCAAAATGGCCCCAGGTCCAGCGGTTTTCAATGCACTACCAGTACCAATCAATAAACCAGTGCTAAGTAAAAGAAGTTAGTATAAAGTCTCAGCCATATCATATGTCCATTGGGCTTAATATTAAGGTCCGCAAAATATGTGACTCGTGTAAAATATTTCGTGGGTCTCGAAAAAGCCATGTAAATCCCCATGAATTTGGAAGTTGTCCCGTGATGCGAATTTCTTTTTAGGCGTTTTTGTGTCTTTGCATCCTCGAATTGTATACAGGACTCAATATGGCTGTTTTCCCCACCATTGGAAGCGATTTTTGTGTAACAAAACAACCAAAATCACGGTAGTAAAAGTCCGACGCCAACTGACTAAAGAAAATTTTTCTTGTTTGTCTTGGTATTGCAACCCCTTATCCGATCAAAGTATCACCAGATTGTTTCAATATCTCATTTGATACTAGTACTTTTTGCCTTTTGGTGTACTCCACACTCACATATAAAAAAAACGTAAAACACGCTCTTCTTCACCCTAGACGACATTGAAAGAGAATTGAAAATACATACCCTAGAGCTCCACCAAGAGCAATCATACTAACATGTCGCGAATCCAAAGCTTGTCTTAACTTGTGTCCCTCTGCTTGATTGATTGCTGATGGATTTGACTTTGCCACGTACAAATCATAATCTGCCGTGTGTCTTGATACAACACTCTTCAACTCATCGTCATTTGAAAATGAACCAATGTTTTTTTCACTATGAATTGATTGTTCTCCGTCTTCCTCCAGTTTGTTATTACTTTTGAAAAACATTTATATATGAGGGTGGGGATGAAAAGTAATAGTAGTAGTGAACAAGAAAAAAAGTAGTAATAGTAATGTTAGTGTTAAAGACTGTGTGGAAACTATGTTTGATATATATACAAGCTGATGATGTGGAGGTTTTTGTCTCTTTTTTAACATATTTTGTTATATTTTTTTTTATTCAATTTCTTTGTGATTTATTACAAAAGAGTGATGGATATTGTACGAGATGTAAAGTGTGTAGTGTGACTAACTTGTATTACTTTTTTCGAAATAAGAATATGAAACACAAATCGCTATCTTGTTCCTTCACAAAAGTAATGGGTGAGAAAAATCAGGCGTCTATAATGCTATTTCTAGAGTTTTTAGTTTTTGCGTTTGTTATTCTCTTATTTGCACGGAGAAATCAAAATTATAAAAAGAAAATTATTATCGTATCAAAAACAAAGTTAAGGTTACAGTTTGAGTCGAGGGCGTGGCCAAAAGAAATTATCCATCGTTTCTTTAAACTGAATTCATTACTGGTCAGGGATGTGTGTTCAAAATGCTTTAATGTGTAGTAGTGTTATCTTTCTCATAGTTAAATTACAAGCAACATTGTATTCACTAGAGACAAAGAACAGTGACAAAAAAAGATTCTGTCTTTGTTCAATTTTTAGCTTTGCCAAGAAAATGTTTTAACAACTACAAAGTCGAGAGATAAATGGGGTTTGTGTAAATTAACACCAAATTGCCGTGCAAATTCAAGATACAACATCACTAGCTTATCAACCTCTATTTAGGAACAGTTGTATAATACTCTTCTGACTGATATTACCAAGTGAGCTTGCAATCTGTTATCGTCGACAAGTCAGTCATTTGTTGCACCTGGAGAGAGAGGGACGCTTGTCTACATCAAAGATTCTATAGCGTCTCCAACTTCCCAACAGTAACTTCTGTCGCAAAGTATACCTAATTCGTATACGATACTCACTCAGACTATGAGAAGCGGTCATTTATGTACAGGCTTTACAGTCAGTCTCTGTATTGCTATTTACGTGACATGGAAAGGATCAGCTATTTCTTTTTTTTTTTCCTTCCTCTATACTACTCAACAAAAGTTAAGCTTTCGGGGTATATGTTCTCTCGAATACAACTGCTCAAGCCAAGCTTTCTTTATTTTTGGTTTATACTCATCAATTTACGTATTATTCCATGACATCAACTGCTGTCCCTGTGGTATCAGCAGTGCAACGGTACACTTTTAGGAAAGGAGGCAAAGAGAAATGTGTCAAGAAGAAAGGTGTCATCAAAGCCAAGCAAAATAATATGCTTTGAGAATATTTGTATGTTACATTGAATACCATCTGTGGCCAATGACATTATCAACCTTTATATAAGAGGAACTGGAGCTTTTTTCTTACTACAAATTCGTTTCACAACCGTGGGCCAACAAACTACTATGTTACTCGAAAGTAGGCGCCAACCTAACCTATAAGACAGTGTTCTGTTTACAAAATGGTTAGCAGATACGATACATCCATCATTTTAGCATTCTCACGACAAACACGAAGACGTTTCCTTATTGTTTCTTCCCCACAATAAAAGCAAATCTTGATTTCTGTGAGATCTCGTTATAAGTTGATGACACAAACACTTTTCTATACGGCATTGTTGAAACTTTTTGGTATTTTCGTCATCAAATATTTTCTGCAAGGTCTAAATCACAAACTCCGAATTGTAGAAAGTGGCGACTAAGCCTATTATATTTTAGTATACTGTGCATACGTACAATGCTTCTAATGAAAAGTGAAAAGTGGTGGGGTCACTTTTGCCTTAACTCATTCCCAAAAATGCAAATCATGCGGGTGGAACTGCTCTGATCGCCCTTAGCAGCAGAATCGAACGCTAATGAGGGCCCCCGTATGAGGTACTTTAACACAGCTACTCGCTAGACCAAAAAAGAACTTGATTTCGAGAAGAATAGACATACTAATTACACCATATAATAGTGTCGCAGAAAAAATAGTGCCAATTAGTTTATATTCTAATTTTATTCGGCTATTGGAGGTTACTGACGTCACTGCAGTGACTGAGGGCTTTTTTTTTCGTTTCTTTTGCAAATGTTTTCGATATTTCTTGGAAAACATTTCACTAGGGGTGGGAACCCTGAATTTCTGTTGCTCAAGGGAGCTGCAATTACGACTTGAGCAACAATTTTGAATGAGCGACCCCGTTACGCATTCTGAGCTAATGTTTTTCATTACTGACAACCACAACGATAACGATAACGATAACGATAACGATAACGATAACTCCATTTCGCGTTCTTTGACCAACTGACTGCTAAAGTATCAAAGGTGTATGCGTGCTTCGAACAGTATTTCAACTTGAAGCTTTTATAGGGAACTACTTAAGATCTAGCCTTTCAGAATGACAACATGATAATCTTTTCAGACAAACACCGGGTGTTATGGAGCACTTCACAGCACGAGTAATTACGTAAAAACCAGAGGAAGTGACTGGATATATGAAATTAAGATAGGGAGTCACGTGAATCAAATTTGGCTTCAACTTTACAGCGTTTTTTACATTCAATAAATGTCGAGTACAACTTTTTTTACTCAACAGTTTAAGCAGCAAAAGATGGTGGAGCGAAGAGGGGGGCCGTTTGAATAATTAAGTACTCACATGACTTTGAAAGAAAGTTGAGTCTCGGCGACAACATTTTCTGTTCCTTTCAGAAGATTCTGGTTGTTGTTGTTTTATTTATTACACCAAGAAATTCATCACTCGGACCTACAACGAAACACCATCTTACTTTCTCACCTGTTGGTAAACAAGGTCGAGAAATTACTCTAACCGTACGGCGTTTTTTGATGGAACTACTAATCAAATGATTTCTTGGGTTGATATGATTTATTTTTTCATTCGGAAGGTTATTTTTATTTTTTTCTTGGGCCTCAACTTGCGAAAAAAACTATTTACTCCGGGCAGTTTGTTGCAGAGATAAGATTAAATTGGATGATGATGTTGGTGATAAGCGTCGGATGATATAAAAAATTTGCTCAGGGTATTGCTGCTCAAGATACGGTGCACCGGAACTTGATACATTAGAATTTTGTTGAAGTTAATTTTGGGTGAAACGAAAAAAGAGACGGTGGCTTCGAAGAAATTAGACCTGAGAAACTAAACTTCACAGCGATTACAAGTGTTCGTTTTAGCTGAGAAAGGCTGTTTCATAAAAATAATTAGGGCGTTATTATCTATTTCGTTCATTTTGTGTCGTAATTTCATCCACGCAAGGAAGAGGGGGATTTATCACCAATTTTTTGATAACAAAAAAGTTTTTACCCGACCAACTTGAGAAACCCAAAACAATTACAATTTTTGCACCTTTTGTGCTTTTTTTCGAGCTTAACCCGCAATATCATGGATTGTCTTGGCTTTTTGAGGCTACGAGTTGTCGCTGTTGTGAATATATAAATAAGCAAAAATGCCATGAATGGAAAAGAAAGCCGAATCTTTGAAGATTTCCAATTCAACTTAGACAAATTAAAATGGCCGGAGAATTTACCGACTCAAAGCGTGATACTGGTCTCCTGGAAAAAAATGTGGGGACTTTTGGTCAAGCAGAGGATTTAAAGAGTGTTGTATCAAGACATACTGAAGAGTATGATTTATTTGTTGCCAAATCTAATCCAACAGCCATTAACCAAGCTGATGGCCATAAATTAAGACAAGCTTTGGATTCGCGACATGTTAGTATGATTGCTCTTGGTGGAGCTTTAGGGTATGTATATACTTTCATTTGCTTTGAAGAGTATTGGTTGGAAAGAAGCAAAACTGTTTGAATAGCTCTTACAATGTTGACCTATACTAACAATTCCTTCTCTAGTACCGGTTTATTGATTGGTACTGGTAGTGCATTGAAAACCGCTGGACCTGGGGCCATTTTGGTGGCTTATGGTGCCATTGGATTGGTTGTTTACATTGTGATGACAGCATTGGGAGAAATCGCTTGTTGGGTACCAATGAATGGATTTGCAAACTATGGTAAGAGATATTGTGATGAAGCACTTGGATTTGCTTGTGGGTACACCTATTTGATAAAGTACTTGATTTTACCCGCTAATCAATTGACTGCTGGCGCGTTGACTATGCAATACTGGATTGATCGAGATAGGGTGAATCCAGGGGTATGGATAACAGTATTCTTGGTGGTCATCATGGTCATCAACTTCCTTGGAGTTCGATTCTTTGGTGAGATTGAGTTCTGGTTGAGTTCATTAAAAGTCGTCACATGTTTGGGATTGATCATATTGTTGTGGGTTATTGCATTGGGTGGTGGCCCAACTCATGATAGAATTGGATTCAGATTCTGGAACGATCCTGGTGCTTTCCTTCATTACACCGACTCGTCAAAGGATCTTTATATTGGAGGCTCAACTGGAAGATTTGTATCATTTGTTGCAGTATTGGTTACAGCAGTGTTTGCTTACTTAGGTACAGAATTAGTTGCAATTACATTTGGAGAGACAAGAAACCCAAGAAGAGCTATCCCCAAAGCAGTCAAGTTGACTTTGTACCGTATTCTTGTGTTTTACGTCTTGTCGATCTTATTCGTCGGTATGTGTGTTTCTGCTAAGGATCCTTTGTTGTTGGGAGCTTCAGGAACGAACGCCGGAGCTTCACCATTTGTCATTGCTATCAAAAATGCCAAGATTGATGGATTAGATCATGTTATCAATGCCTGTATCTTGTTGTTTGTCATGTCAGCTGCAAACTCAGACGTCTATGTTTGCAGTAGAGCTTTGTACTCCTTGGCTGCTGATGGGTATGCACCGAAATTTTTCACAAAGACCAACAAGTTGGGTGTTCCCTATTATGGTCTTATCGTGTCATTTTTGTTCTGTTTATTAGCATACATGAATGTATCATCTGGGTCGGCTGAAGTGTTTGGCTACTTTGTCAATGTTGTTTCATTGACTGGGTTGATTGCTTGGGCATGCATTCTTTTGTTTCACATCGGGTTCATGAGAGCATTGAAAGCACAAGGTTTTGACAGAAATAAAGATACAGTTTATCGCTCACCTTTACAACCATATGCAAGTTACGCTTGTTTTGTGATTTGCTCAATTGTGATTTTGATCAAAAACTTTACCGTTTTCCTTGGTGACTCCTTCACCTACAAGAATTTCATTACTGGTTACATTATTCTTCCTGTGTTTTTCATTTGTTACTTCGGATACAAGTTCTTTTACAAGACGAAATGGTTATCACCAACTGAAGTTGATTTGGACACATTTAGAGATGTTATTGATGCTGAATTTGAACAATACGAAGCTGAGGATGCTGAAAGGAAAGCTGTTAGAGAAGCTGAGGGAAAGAAGTATGATAAAGAGTGGTTCTATGAGAAGTTCTTGGGATGGATCTTTTGATCTGAAGATTGTATACAAAAGTGTATATGCCCATTATATATTGTCATGATTTTATGTTAATTTGTATTTTATGCAAAAAGTGCAAAGTATATTATTCTTCGCCGTTTTGTGAAACCTCATCGAATTTTATTTCGAAACACTTGATCTACTCAAAAAGCAACATATCATGGAGAACATACCAAGTAAACAGTCAGATTCAGCCATAGAAAATGTTCCCAACAACATTTCTACATTCTTCGAAATCGGTCCTACAAAGTATGGTGGAAGGGGCTGCTTTGCCAAGTCAAAAATATCGAAGGGAACCCAAATTCATTATTGTTCATCACCCGTTGGCTCCTCGATATCGAGACCATTCAGAAAGGAAGTGTGTACATATTGTTTCAAATATGATAATGGGGATGCCATGAAAACCAAACTCGCAAAATCCGTCTCTGGTAGGAAAGAATCGAGTGCACTTTACTTTTGCAGCAATGATTGCGTCAACAAATTTTTGGATCAAGACATTAATGACATCTTGTTAACTAATCTATTATCGGTCGAGCAAAACTATTTAATAGGACTTAAAAAGCCAGGAGTTGACGCGCTAGAGCCAGTGGGTGATTTAGATGAGCAAATAGATCGAGAATGGGAACGAGTTGAGCGATGGGCTGCTGAAGTAGACTCGACTCGAAGTAGCAAAAGAGTCAATTTCCTACCAAGAATTGATGAAAGTGAATACCTTGAAATCAAATACATCGTTGGTGTGTTGTTCAACGAGTTCAAAATATATAGTCAAAAGGAGCTCAATGATGATCTTTCACTAGAGATGTACTTATTTGATCTTCTACAATCAACTGAACGTGAGAAATACCACAAGTACCCGTATCTTCTATTTTCATACATCAACATATTCAAATTCATCAAGCTCACGTGTACTGCTGAGCTTCAACAATTTATCACAACAGACATCGTTAGATCGTTGATCGGCAAGAACTTATCCAATGCATTTGGTATATGGTCCAACACGACAGCCAAGGACGAAGATAAAGAATTTCTTGGGTTTAGCGTGTATCCATCAGCATCGTTTTTCAACCATTCATGTGATCCAAATATCATCAAAATTAGAGTACGTAATGATATGCGATTTGAAACATTGAGAGATATCGCGATAGGTGAAGAGTTGTGCATAAACTACGGAAACTTTCAAAATGAAGACGTCGAGAAACGGCAGTTGGAATTACAGGAATGGTTCTTTGATTGCGGATGTACAAAATGTCAACTGGAATTGACAGCTAAGTAAAGTCATAATTTCTATAAAATTGTTTAAACTCCTCGCAATCAGCCATTTCCTTGAATTTTGGTTGTTGACATTTGTCCCACTGTACGCGATCTAGTAGATTTAGCATATGCGCAAGTACCCTACGAGGAAACTGGATATCGAGTGGCTTACCTTTGACTAACTTGGCAATGTAAAATTTAAACTCTGATTCGCTCGTGCAAATTGTAAATTTGATATAGTCGTTCTCCTTTTCAATATCCTCAAGTCTGGGATCATTCTCCTTCGTAAACTCAGCAAACTCAAGGCTCTGGTTCCGTTTAAATTTTTCATTATTGATTTTGGTTCTATACTCTAACGATTTGGGGAACTTATCAAGTTGTGATTCATAAACAGGCAAGAATTGGACATTGTGATGAACATTATCATGTCGATTCAACTCAAAAAAGATCAACTTGAGAAACGGTTTTTGACTCGCAAACGCTTTCACCAATGTTTGCTGAAACTGGTTAATCTCTTGCCTTATTGGACCATTTCGATCATTGACATGGGGGACATGTTGAATTGGTATGATAATCCCATGACCCGAAAAGGATAGATCTTTGTTGGATCTAGTTAGCGGACCTTTTGCGACTGTGAGATACGCTTGTGACCCAATTGATACAATCATGTGTGTTTCCGTCTTGGGATTGCTTAGACAGAAAAAGCAATGTTCAGGTGTGACAACTTTCGCCTTCTTTACTACAACATCCACCCCATTATCTCTGTTGTCCATGTATCTCTTTTTTGTAAGGAAAGGATTATCCATAAACTTTGTCATATCATCTGGTTCTCCTCCCATTTTAAATGCATAGAACCATTTGTCACCACTTCCTTCTTGTGCCAAACTTATGAACCTGGTAATTTCACCGCCACGCCACTTGAAAGGTTGGATCTCACAAAAAACGTTCCCTTCATCTTTTCCTACAGCGAAATGATATTGTGGCTTGATGAGTTTGACAAGCATATCAATTGTTTCATCTCCAACTTGGGGAATTGATTTTAGGAAAGACAACGCCATGGGCCACTTGAATGTAAAAAGCAAATCTATTCTCGTCTTAATTTGGGTAATTTTATCAATGCTTTCTTTCAGAAGCGTTCCTGAGACAATCAACATTGTCGTCCCTGAAACCAACTTGATAATACTATATGGTGGTTTAACGTAGGTAAAGTTGTCAGCAATATCAATTAACGTGGACGTCAGATGTAAGGACTTTTCCTCTACCACGTTAGATATTCCGTTACATCCCTGAGCAAAATATGTGCTTTCTAGAAGCTCCGTTTGTGGAAGTGCCTTACCACTTGGTACGACATCTCCCATTAAAATAGTGGCTGAAAATGGCCCAGATTTCTTGTTTTGTGAATTGGCTTTAATCAATGTCTTATCTAAGTCATTCGGATTCGGATTAAGCACGAGAATTCTAGTTTCATCTGCCATAGCTGTAGTACTCTCTCGAATTAGTTTTCGAGTAGTGTGCTGCATCTCGCAGATTACCATATCAAGTGAGAGCTGGAAAAAAGAATCGAATCACGTGTACGATTTGTTTACCTTTTCTCCAAACCACTCCAAAAAGGCACCAATTTACCATCACTAAAGATACTAACCATTGACTATGAGCAGTGAACTGAATAGCATAAAGGTCATAGTAAGGGTGAGACCAATCCTTTTGCGAGAAGTGGACAACAATGTTGGGCTTCCTACTCAATCACTTGTGCAAATGCCATCCTCCGACTGTACAACTATTTTAAACCCCACCAAAGATGAAAAGAAACAATACCATTTCGATGAATGTGTATGGTCGTTCGATCCCAATGACGCAAACTACGTTGATAATCAGCGATTTTACAACAAGTCTGGACCCGACCTACTAACCCATTTATTTGAAGGGTTCAATGTATGTTTACTAGCATATGGACAAACCAGTTCAGGGAAAACCTATACCATGATGGGAGACGAGACGCAACCTGGAGTAATACCTTCCTTGATCAAAGACATTCTCAAGCAAATGGACATCTCTATCAACCAAAAAGTGCAATGCGAGTTGACTTTTTCCTACATGGAGATCTACAACGAACAAGTGATTGACTTACTCAGTAAGGACCAGAATGTGAAATGCAAGATCCGTGAAAACCCACAAACGGGCCCCTATGTTGAAAACTTGAAGGAAGTGAGTATTTCAAGCTATGCACAGTTTTTAAATTTCTTAAAGTTGGGAAACAGGGTCAGATCCACTGCTTCAACTTTAATGAATGATCTAAGCTCGAGATCTCATGCTGTAATTACGTTGACACTACACCAAACAAGATATGAAAGTGATGCTGGTGATGGAATTGGAAACGCTAGTGAGAAAATGACTTCGAATATCAAATTAGTTGACTTAGCCGGATCGGAACGTTTGGCTAGAACCAAATTATATGGGCAACAGCAGAGAATGAAAGAAGGGGCCCTGATAAACAAATCATTGACAGTTTTGGGGCGTTGTATCAATTTATTAGCACAAAAGAATAACAAGACAGTGGTACCATATAGGGACTCCATTTTGACATACATTTTGAAAGAGAATCTTGCAGGTAACTCCAAAACTTGCATGTTGTTCTGTGTATCACCCTTGGATTATGAAGAAACAATACAGACACTCAATTATGCCAATGAGGTGAAGAAAATAAAGACATCAGCTAAGGCAAATAAGACAAAATTGCCAACAGTGCCTGTTGATTGGAATAATTTGAAAAATGCAGATAGCAGTGTTATCGATTCTCTTCGTAATGAAGTGGAATTATTGACAAATAAATTGACAACGTTGGAAATGGAACACAACAACCTGTCAACTTTTTCAGACTCAACCTTGGTAGAAAACACGGAGAAAAGTAATTTAAAGAACTTGATGGAGTTCCTCGAAAACGAATCGGCAAAAGCCAAATTTGAAAACAAGTTTCTAAGCCAGCAATTGGCCAAGAAGAATAAACAAATAAGTGAATTGCAAGCCCAAATTGATTTCATATATCGATTTGAAATTGCAAGAATAAAACAAGATATGGCGAGGTCACACTTGATCACGAACATTAGCCACTGTCGTCAAGGTATAGACGCAGATTTGGCGTATTTTGACCCTGCTCTGTTATTCAAGCAGCAGTGAATACACGACAGATTTGATTTTGAATACAAAGCGTAGAGAGCTCTTTACCCTCGGACTTAAAGTATGTCGCGTACAAAAACCGCCCTGCACAAAACTAAAATCATTTGTGACCGAAAAAAAAAAAACAAAAAATCATTTAATCGTTTCCTCTCCCTCTCTCTCCCCCCTCCATCTGTGACAAAAACTGAAGCGCAATTTTGGAAACACCTTGGAAGTACTTTTGCATTGGGAGGGAAGCAGTATACGATAATGTCAGATATAGAGAGCATATTTCACAGCTCTGTTAGAGAGGCAGTGCAACTCACTGTTCAGAATAACAAACCATTATTTGTGTTTCTCGCACTGCCCGATTCCATCACGAACGAATCATTCTTGAACAAGTTTGTCACAAAGGACGCTGTTTCACTCTTGCAGAATAGTACAGTGCCATTGAAGTTGATACAAGGTAGTGTTGAATTTGGTTATTTTGAGCAGCTTTTTCAAAATTTAATCGTTCCCAGTTTTTATGTTGTGCTGCAAGGGAAACTTAAGGCAGTGATTACCAATGACTTTGCTAGAGAAGATTTTGATAAGTGCATCGCTGAGCTTTTATCATTAAATGGGGACTCTACGACCTCGATTGCTTTCGCTTCTGCGACATCATTAAACCAGGCAGCTTCATCCTCCTCACACAATCCACCAACAGCACGCCCCACTGAAGAAGAAAATTCTCCAACTCTGTTACCAAATGCTGCTCCTCTAAATACTCAAACATCCCAAACTTCCAGTCTGACTGTATTGGATGACCATGAACAATCTGTGATGAGGCACAGGAAAATTGTTGCACAACAAAGAAAAGAGAAAATGGCGGAGAAGCAACGTATAAGGGACTTATTGGAAGCCGATAAAAGAGAAAGACAAAGCAAAGAAAAAGCAGAAAAAGAACGTGTCGACGATGCAAGACGACCTTCGCAGAGTCTGGCTAAGAAAAACGACCACACGAATTGTCTTTTGGCGATTAAACTTTTTGACGGAAGTACGATCAAGCACGATTTTAAACTGGATGACACGCTCATCACAGTGCGTACTTATCTAGATGAAGAGGTGAAAATCATACCGTCTACAAGTAGCATGCCATCATTTGCCAGCACAACATACCCGACAGGCTACTCATTCCACAGACCAACTTTACCACGTATTACATATTCCGAAGAGCAGGAGTCGCAGTCACTACTTGAGCTTGATTTGACACCAAGGTCTATATTGATACTCAAACCAACTTACAATCAAACAAACTCAAGCAATGCTGCGCCAGGAAACGAGAAAGTGGGGATTCTTCAAAGTGTGTATAATTTTGTTGCCGGGATAGGAAGGGCACTCTACTCTTTCTTTGACTATGGGGTCGATGATGTACAAAGACAAGTTAGTTTGGATCAACCGCTTGCCCCACGCCAAGAAGAAGAGGTGATAGATCTTCACCAACCAATTGCAGCAGGGATTCTATCAGTCGGTGATAGAGGTTTGTCGTCGTCCCTTTTGAACATCGAAAGGGATGAGCGTGACGTGCTAATTGCAACCCCAGTAGAATCTAGAGCATCCAGTCCAAGGCCCGCTTTGAGTCGCGTGCAAACTATTCACGATGATACCAGGGATCCTTTGCGAGATACATATAATGGAAATAGCATCAATCTTAGGGATGACGATCAAACTACATAGGTTATTAATGGGGTTCGTTGCAATATATTGCTTTTAAACTGTCTTTCAAGACATTAAGTAGATAGTAATTTTTTACCTCTTTAGTATGGCGGAGATAACAGTAAAAAAAATAAATGAAATTAAAATAAACTTCCGTCAAGAGCGATATGAATCAACCCCATGCAACAAACTTATGGATAAAACAAGTTTAACGAATCTTTTGAGATTCCCAGGATATAATCAAGCTGTCATTGGTGATGCCGCTGTACTTTCTTGTGGTTGTTTGACTTCAGAAGCAGTGTTTACCAAGGAGTATACCGAATGTTGCCCCAATTGCCACGCTGAAGATGTTTCACTCTTAGCACCAGTTGAGCCACTACGCCAATTGTACCGATTTATTGACCTCCAAGGGCAGAGGAGACCATCAAATAGTGATCGAAGTCGTCGAAGTACTGTAAAGAAGAGTATCAAGGGTGACGATGGATCGACCCAATTGCCCTCCAAGGTGACTGAATCGATGAATTTATTGACCTTGTTTCACAAATATGCCAAGGAAGAACAACTGGGTGTGTCTGAAGCTGAATCTAATTCCACTGTTGCAGCAGTTGATATTGCGAAACTGAAGTCATTTGAGGACGCTTCTCGTGTGCTTAAGGGCACGCCATCCCAACACTCTGTCTCAGTATCGCCTCAGAATCTTCTTCACCAAGGCTCAGACTTGGTGCCTTCAAATTTACCAAAACAAGATCCGAATTTCGAAACCCTACTAGAGTATGTTAGCGAGCAAAAAGAATATAACTTTAGCAAGTGCTTTCCATTCCATCGAAAAGTTTGGTCATTTCCAACACTGCAATTGAAATTGAATTTGGGCTCGGTGAATCCATTCAAATTGGGTGCATTTGGTATTAAAAAATCTATCAACTCTTCTATTCACACGTTTATTGACTTCCACGCGGGCTTAGAGATAACTCGATTTGTGCTATTGAGTGAAAAGAAATGGGAACTATATGAATATTTGCTACCGTCTAGAGAAACCAGCATAGCTCATACCAAGCCTGTGCTATTATGCTGTGGAAAGCTGACTGGTGAATTCGGCGAGTCACTGAATAATCTTAAATCTGTTGATACACCAGGTGACCATGAAACA
This sequence comes from Lodderomyces parapsilosis, assembly GCF_000182765.1. Lineage (NCBI taxonomy): Eukaryota > Fungi > Ascomycota > Pichiomycetes > Serinales > Debaryomycetaceae > Lodderomyces > Lodderomyces parapsilosis. Next base: position 1,448,860 of record NW_023503278.1, read on the forward strand.
GTGAAATCGAACGAATTTGGCAACACTGCAAAAGCTGATAATCAACTACCGAAGAACAACTTGAAGAAACGATTGGAATCGTGGGACCAAACTTATTGTCATCTAACAAGAAACTTTCTAGTAATCTCGGGTACAAAGGGGGTTATGAGAGTAATCAATATAAGTCTGGAGGGACGGTATCAAATGGGTGAGCCAATTTACACGTATTTATCGAATTTCCCAATTAGATGTATCGCAATATCTCCCAATGAAAATCTTATCGCTTGCAGCATAACGGGGAGAGAAAGGATCTCTGACAAGGAGCAGCCGTTTATTGTTTTGCATAGGATGATAGTGAACGCTGAGCAGTGGGTTAATTTCGGCGATCCAATATTAATAACAGTACCTTATCGTGATCCAATTAAGCTTGTTGAATTCAATGCATTATCATCGCATATTATATGCGCAACAGTGTGGGAATCGAGATACATCATCATTAAGTTGAAAGATGGAGAAAAGGGATACCAGCGTCCCCGTTTAGTTTGGTCTGAGTTACCTTTCAAAAGTGGGTCAAGACAAGATGATGAAGGAAATCCGATATCCGGCCGAGAAGAATTATTAGGCACCGATGACGAACTAATGATGGCAAGTGAAGGTATCACAGAGGTACAGTTTGGAAACAAATATTCCAACACAATTATAATCACCTCTAATTACTTGGGATACAGGCCACCAGTGTTGATCCGCTTGCACGGTACTCAAATTGACTCTGCCAAGCCTAACCCAAGTAATGATAGTCTTAGTATAGAAAATTCCTTTTCAAATCATGACAGAGATGACGATGATAATGGCGACTATTCAATGTTGAAGTCGTCTGAAGTGCTTCAAAGGTTTTCGGAAGTGGGATCATCGATTCACGTGGCAGCAATATCCCCTAGAGGCGACGGCATTGTGTTTGCTGACAAAGACGGACATTTATATCTAGTATCAGCCCCCAATTTGAGTTCACAATCAGGTACAGGCCTGCCTAACAAGAAGACGGTTGTGTTGTTGGGAGAAGTGGCAAATGCAGAGAGGTATACTGAAGCTGCATCAATTCAATTTCTGGCGGATGGAGGCAAAGTGTTTGCAGTAGACAGAAAAGGATTATTTCAAGTTTTCGACTTCACAAAGGGCGTACCAGGAAAAGATTTGGATGTTGTCAAGTGTAAAATAATCAGTGTATAGAGGACTCAAATGTGGTTTTGTTATTTTCATCCTTTGCGCTGAATATAGATAGCTCTTCTCGCGCCACACTTTTTTTTTCCACTCGTCGTTAAAAGTAGAACGAATGCATCGAAAAAAAGAAAAAAAAAAAAAAAAAAAAAAGCTAAATGGACCAAATCGAACACACTCTCTTTACACTTTAAAATCACTCATCAATAATTATGTCTAACCCTACTCCTCCTCCTTCATTAAATAACGATATCTTGGAACTCATTGGAAACACTCCTTTAGTCAAACTAAACAGGATTCCCCAATCATTGGGTATCAAAGCAAAAGTGTATGCGAAAGTTGAGTTGTTCAACGCTGGTGGTTCAATCAAAGATAGAATCGCTAAAAATATGGTTCTCGAAGCTGAAAAACAAGGAAGAATCAAGCCTGGCTACACTTTGATTGAACCAACTTCAGGTAATACAGGTATTGGTTTAGCGTTGGTTGGTGCTGTGAGAGGATACAGAACCATTATCACTTTGCCTGAAAAGATGTCTAACGAGAAAGTTTCTGTTTTGAAAGCATTAGGAGCAGAAATTATTAGAACTCCAACTGAGGCCGCATTTGATGACCCAGAATCGCATATTGGGGTTGCTAGAAAATTGGAAAAAGAAATCCCCAACTCAGTTATTTTGGATCAATACTCAAACGAAGCTAACCCTGATGCTCACTATTATGGTACCGGTTATGAAATTTGGGAACAAACTGGGGGTAAGATAACCCATTTGGTTGCTGGTGCTGGTACCGGTGGTACCATTTCTGGTATGTCCAAGTATTTAAAGGAAAAGAACCCAAAAGTCAAAGTCACCGGTGCTGATCCAAAAGGTTCCATTTTAGCGGAGCCAGCAAGTTTGAATGATAGTACTGAAGGATATTTGGTTGAAGGTATTGGTTACGACTTTGTTCCTGAGGTGTTAAACAGAAAGTATGTTGACAATTGGATTAAAACTGATGACGCCGAATCTTTTAAATTGGCAAGAAGGATTATCAGAGAGGAAGGTATCTTAGTTGGGGGTTCTTCCGGCTCTGCACTCCAGGCTGCTTTGTTAGTAGCCAAAGACTTGACCGAGGATGATGTTGTTGTTGTCGTGTTCCCAGATTCCATTAGATCCTACTTGACGAAGTTTGCTGATGACGAATGGTTAAAGTCTAATGGATTCGCTGTTGAAGAAGATGAAGCCACAAACAAGACTGACGAGTTTTTGAATAATAAAACCATCAAGGATTTGGTTGCCGATAAGCCGCCCGTTGTCACCGTTACACTTGCTGACACAGTTGCCAAAACATTTGACCTTTTGCAATCAAATGGTTTTGATCAATTACCAGTTTTGAACAAATCGGGTCAATTAGTGGGGTTGATCACCTTGTCAAAGATTTTGAAATCTTTATCTACAAAAAACATTCAATTGACAAACTCAATCAGTTCAATCATTATAGATTTTAGAAAATTGGCCGATTTTGAAAAATCGAAGTCAATAAATAAAGAGTCTGGATTTACAAAGAGAAATTACGACATCATAACATTGGACACTAAATTAAGTGTATTGAACAAGTTTTTCGAAACAAACTCCAATGCCATCATTACTGATAAGGACTTGAAACCAGTTCAAATTGTAACCAAAGTTGATTTGCTTTCTTATTTGACTAAGAATCTTTCTTTTTAAATTTGGTGAATCCTTATAAATTGAAAATAATATATAATACATGACGAAGTTAATAGCCATATGTTTTCTTGATTTTTCACGAAAACTTCCATCTATTACCACAGTTTTCACATGTGCAAAATGTTGTCAAAGGCTCATCTGCAGACCTGGTTTGCATTTGATAGTAACTCACCTTCTTGTGCTTACATTTACCACATGTGAATCTATCAGTAACCGCTCTCTTTTCAGTAGCACCTTGCGCATCAAAAAGATTTTGTTTATGTAATTTTTCAATCTCTTTCTTCAATGCTTCAGGGGCCATTTCGTTGGGTGTCATTTTAATGAATTGAGACGCTGTGATTTGTTTGGATAAAACCCGTTCTCTCAACTCAGGATTCTTTTTATTTCGAAGATTCATTGTGAAACTTCTCAACTTGTTTCTATAAGAGTCATTGACTTTCAGATACTCACTTTTGAACACCTCACTTTCTATCTCTGAGGCAATCGTGATAATATGTTGAGGCGAATCGTTTCTCTCGACAGCCAAGGATGAGTACAACGCACCAACCGATGCATTACGAGTGGGGTTGTCATACAATGTAGTGTTGACTCCATCAGATTTTGCACTTCGTGGACCATTAAATGTCCTCCCGTTGACTGAACCGGTGCCCGATGTATCCGCATTTGGAGTCGTTGATGCAGGTGATCCTGAAGAAGCTGGAGTTGATGCTGTCGAGCTAGCTGCAGGTTTCTTTTTGCTGTTCTTTTCATTCTGAACCGCCTCCCTCCATCCCCTAATCATTTTTTTCACTAATGAAGATATCTCTTTGTTGTCATGACCTCTATATTTGTTCACCACCACACCAACCTTTGTTTCCCTCAACAACTTTTCCGTGGGAACCACTTCATCGTTTAAAATATTGAGTAATTTCAAAATTGTAGTATCCTCAGCAGATTTTTCAAGATTCGATATGGTGGACTTTACTTCTTTGGCATCCATACTTTCTTCCAAATACTAGCACAAGAGAGAGAGGGGGGAAAGATATCTAAGAAGAGAATTTGAAATTTTCTGTTCATGTTTTTTTTTTTGTTTCTTCTTGCCAATTCGTTAGCAGTGAAGACGACCAAACATCATCATGGATGGTAGAAGTACATGTGTATCGATTGGAAAATTTCCATTTGACTATACTGAAGAGCAGGTGTTGGAGATAGCGAGATCTGTGGGCCCAGTTCTTGACATAAAGTTATTATTTGATGAGTTGACAGGAAAATCAAAAGGGTACGCAATTGTAAATTATGGAGATGTTGAGACGGCAGGGTCTGCTGTACGAAACTTGAACTATACATCACTACCTAATGGGAGATTTTTGAAATGCGCCATTGTGAGTGATTATGAATTAATTGGAGACGAGGACTCTGCTTCCAAGTTGCCGCCATTACCATTGGGTATTCAAATACATCCAAATCAAAATGCATCACAGGTAATATCCAGCATACTTTCAAACATAGATTCTAACTCAGCTCTACAGATTTTGAATGAAATGAAAACCATGAGTCAAGAGAATCCTAAAGGTACCAAACTCCTACTTGAGAGGTTCCCGCAGTTGGCGTTGGCGATGGTTGAATTGGGGTTATTGACAAATACCACCAATCACGAGCTAATAGAGTTGACCTTGAACAAGAAACCAATTGAGTTGAAAAATTTATCGACTGATCATGTCAACCTACTACAGTCGGTTTACAACTTGCTGGACGATCAAATTAGTGAGTTAGACGAAGGTCAACAGGATATCGTGAAGCGCGTTAAAGTTGAAATAGAAAAGGGATCTTATGGTGATATTCTAAACACCAGTGACAACCATAATTGAGTTATATGTCTATAGTTTTTCACTGAATGAATCAAAAAAGTTGTTGTTATAGTAAAATCACCTGTAAATACTAATCTCGGCTCAATAAAAATGTGTTCCTCGGGTAAAAGAATAGCTTCAAAACCCAAACAAAAAATTTCTTCAAGCGGCTGAGAAAAAGTTGTCACACCTTTTGCATGTCTGATAGTTTCAGTTTGAATCACGATACAGAGGAAGAATGTCTTCACAGAGGAAAACCAGGGAGGAGTTGTTAGCTGACTTTGAGAATGATTTGGTCAAGTTTATTTCAATGTCATTAACTGTTGAAGGGCACGACGAGCCGTTGGTGTTTTCCAGAGATATGGATCCCATGCCGCAACGCCTTCATTTTATCTTACCAGAATATTCCGTTTATTACTTGACAATTAGATATAAAGTCAAACAAAGGCCATTAAAAAAGCTCACTTATCATCAAACGGTGAAGAAGGGTGTAGTCAAGGTTGATACCAGGGATTTGAAAATGATTGAGGATGCTGTGGTGAACGATCATGAGGATGACGGTGACTACCATGAAGTAACTTTTCCTGCTGGTGGTGTACCTGGAGGGTCCTTTTTAAGGGGGTTGTATCCAGCCAAGAGTACCATACGAGAAAATGGTGAGAAGATTTGGAGTTATAATTGGACAATCGAAATTTGTAAAAAGTCACAGAAGCCACTGGTTGGTGGATTTGATTAAATAGAATTATATAGAATGTAACTAATATCATTAAAGAAATCGTGCCAATTATAGTTGAACCATTTTCATGGTGGTTCGTCACGTCTATCCGCATCTCGCCCGAAACTTGGTGGTTGTGAGGACAAAAAAAACCAACACAAAGTAATTCCGAGTGCGCTTTTTTACATACATAGAGGATCTCTTCACATGTAAGCTACGGAATCAACGCGACTAGTAGGGGTTAGTTTCATAGTGGCAGATTATTCGAAATTAGGTCAACAGATTTCATTTGCTAATGCGATGGTGGATTTTAAATGAGGCGGGTGCCCCGGCATTGAGTTAGTAGTTTGCTCTCACAGTTCCTTCGCCATTGCCAACAACTTTTGCGGGTACTGAACATTTAGGTCTCATTCTTATGTTGACCAAATAGTTACTGCTCACATCCTGAGAAGACACACACCAGTTGAAAACCTCTGCTCTCTCTGTTAACTTCCCTGTTTTTTGCAATTTAAAATTACAAGTTGCACAAAAATTGGAAAGAGTAGTACGATCAAAAGGAAAAAGGGCACACGGACGCACACTTCCATATTTCCACATTTTGAACCAAACACTTTTATCATTTAACTCTTTAGTCACACTTTCCGTTATTCTCCTTTCATTGCCCCCCCTACTGACGACCACGACGTACACGACACTCATCGGAAAGAGCTAGACAGCATCAACCCAGATTACACTACATACAACCCCCCTCCTCACGCTCCTTAGTCCCCTCCTCTGAAATCGGAAAAAAAAGTGGCGCTTGATTCATCCTTATCACGTTACACAGCAACAATTTCTGATCAAAAGAGTTAACATTTTAACTACATCTACACCATTACCTTACTTTACCCTTTAAATTCATCACTTCCTACGTACCGCAGTTGATTTTACAATCATTACAATCATGAGCTCACCCAAAAGACGTATTGAAAAAGATGTTATGGCACTAATGATGAGTGATCATGATGTAACATTGATTGATGACTCGATCCAACAATTTTTTGTGATATTCCATGGACCGAAAGATACCCCTTATGAAGGTGGCGTTTGGAAGATTCGAGTGGAGTTGCCTGATCAGTATCCCATAAAATCGCCGTCAATAGGATTTACCAATAAGATATACCATCCAAACATCGACGAAGGTTCGGGTGCAGTTTGTTTGGATGTTATAAATCAAACTTGGTCGCCAATGTTTGGTTTATTAAATATATTCGAAAACTTTTTACCTCATTTGTTGAGATATGCCAACCCCAGTGACCCCTTGAATACAGAGGCGTCGAATTTGATGACAAAGGATGAGAATAAGTACAATGAGACGGTAAAGAAATATGTCGAGCAGTATGCAAGCCATATTCCTGACATGAATGGCGATGTAGAAAAAGATGGCGAAGATGACGAGGACGATGAGTTAAGTGATGTTGGAAGCTTATCAAGTGATGACGACGATGAAGATGGCGTCGCTGGTAATCTTGAAATGTGAGATGATATTCCTCCACTGCGTGTTGCCATTTGGAGGTTTTTGCTCCACAGAGTAAACCAAGAAGCTTTTTTACAGAGCAAACCAAGAAGCTGTTTCACTAGATTTTGAAGTACGTTTAATTACAGGCATCCTTTATCTTTATTAATGTTTCTCATGATTTTTATTTTTTGTCATTCAGGGGTTTTTATAGGTTATAAATTTGATTCATATTACGAATAGTATCGTGTAATTACTTACTTGCGCTAGACTCGCCTCTTGTAATCAGTTGTTGCTTGAAGAAGTGTGCATGTCTCGCTTTTGCAGTAAGAGAAATGTGTGCACTAAAAGTTTTTTGAAAAATGAGTGGAAGATTCAGATAACTCACAATTGATAGTTAACCCAGCACACAATATATTGCAGTTGGTAAATACTCCACGCAGAATGCAACTACCGAGTGATTCAGAAAAGCCAGCTCCAAAGAAACAAAGAATATCGAACGATGATTTGTACCGAAATTCTACCCAGTATGGAATATGGTCTTTTACACATGAAGAGCTCGCGAGAGCGAAATCCAATGCAAATCAACTGGGGGTAAAAGCAGCTAAGGAAAGGTTTCAAAAAGCTTATGATAAGGCCAAGAGTGATAATCCCGATGCATTTGCCAAGTTTCCAAATGATCTTAACGAAGAGATGATTAGCTTATTGAACCTAGAGGAAGAAACCACATATCTTGAATTTTATATCCAAAATATCACCACAACATGTAATTTTTTCAAGATGCCTACACAGGTAAGGCTAACTGCAGCTTCATTTTTCAAAAAGTTTTACTTGGCCAACTCAGTAATGCATTACCATCCTAAGAATATACTATACACCTGCATTTTCTTAGCCGCAAAGTCAGAAAATTACTTTATTTCGATAGAGTCGTATGTGAAAGCACTCAAGGGTGTTCAAACACTGGATATATTGGGCTTGGAGTTTATTGTGTTACAAAGCCTAAAATTTACGTTGTTGGTGCATCACCCTTTTCGACCATTACACGGCTTTTTTCTTGATTTCCAAGCTGTTTTGTTGCATCCAAGTCCTGCCATGTATGATGTATCAGCCGATACCATTGGAAATTTATACAATAAGGCTAAAGAGTGGTTGAATAAGTATTATATGTTTAGTGATGTTGCTTTCTTGTTCACTCCACCACAAATAGCTTTGGCGGCAATGTATGACTGCGACCGAAGAATCACTGATCGATATTTGAAAAGAAAGTTTTTAAAAGACGACAACGAGGATGAAAATGTTGGAGACCAGAAGGATGCACAAGAAGAAAAGAAGCAAGATGATGTGGAGACGCAAGATACAGAAAGCGTGGTGGATGCAAAACTTGGAGCTGAAACAGAAGCTGAAAATGGTTCTTTATCTAAGCATATGCACAAGCGGGAACAATACGAATCATTGGTTCGTACGATACGGAAATGCGCCAAACTAGCCAAAAATTTACCAGTAGCTGATCGAGAGAAAAGCAAGGAGATCGATAAAAAATGTTTCTTTGCCTTGAATCCAAAGAAGTTGATTGACAAGCGTATCAAAAGAATAACATCAGCAACTACGTAGGGAAGCTAGAGTTTTGTACTGTGCCTGTGGAGTCGAGACGTGGTGTTTGGAACAGCCTGCTGAACACATTTTCATCTTTAAGACTCCACTGAAGCAATGCTCAAAGTCGCTTCCTAACTAGGCTGTCAAAGAGTACATTAAAGTATATATTGTTTTCAAATGACCAGTGCAATTACACAGTTAGAAATCACATTTGAGCGTGTCTTTTATATGCCTTTTATGTGCCTTGTAGTAATAGTTCTTCGTTCCTGTATGTTTTCTGCACTAATCGCCTATTTAGAGCAGAATATGGTTTTCCGTTGGCTCTTCATTTTTTATCCGATCTTGTCCATCCCTACGAACAATTATTCATTCTGTCACACAAACATAATTCGATTGCTGCGTGTATTGTTTTTGACAGGCAACGGACTTCTCATTAATTTGCCAGATTTGTCTCCAATACAAAAAGAAAAGCAATTGGTCTCTTTTGGGGAAATGTTTTCCAAAAGACTTTATTCCACACTACAAGCATCGTCGAAAATGGCTTCTGTTTTGAAAAATAAAGACTTGTTAAAAACACAGGGATTTATCAACAATGAATGGGTTAACAGTTCCTCAAGTGATACCTTTGAAGTGAAAAATCCGGCATTAGAACCCAAAAAAGAGTCATATTTAGCAACCGTGCAGTCTATGAGTGGTGATGATTACGAGAATGCTATTGCTGCCGCTAGCGAAGCATTCAAAACATTTGGTAAGAGTACGGGGAGATACAGATCAAACTTATTGTACAAGCTTTACGAATTGATGCTTGAGAATCAGGATGATTTAGCAAAATTGGTTGTTTTAGAGAATGGTAAACCTTATGCTGATGCATTAGGAGAAGTCAAGTATGCTGCCTCTTTCTTTCAATGGTACTCAGAACAGGCTCCATCGGTACAAGGTGATATCTTGCAGTCGGGAAACGCAGACAACATCAACATATTGGCTTTGAAACAACCAATTGGAGTATGTGGTATAATGACACCATGGAATTTTCCCTTGGCCATGATTACGAGAAAGTTGGGTGCTGCAGTTGCTGCAGGGTGTACCACTGTTATCAAACCAGCCACTGAAACTCCATTGTCGGCCTTTGCTTTAGCCCAGTTGAGTGTTGACGCTGGTTTCCCCAAAGGTGTCATTAACGTATTAGCATCTCATGACCCAGCTAAAGTTGGTAAATTGATTTGTGAGCATCCAACCATCAAAAAAGTCTCGTTCACTGGGTCAACTAGAGTTGGGAAACTCTTGATGCAACAATCTGCTTCCACTTTGAAGAAGATCTCGCTTGAATTGGGTGGAAATGCGCCTTTCATCGTTTTTGAAGATGCTGATTTGGATAAAGCTGTCACTGGTGCAATTGCAAGTAAATTCAGGTCAAGTGGTCAAACGTGTATTTGTGCAAATAGACTTTTTGTCCATGAATCTATTTATGATGAATTCACTGCAAAATTCGTCAAACAGTTGAAAGAGAAAATTGTGTTGGGTAATGGTTTGGACAAGGATACGACTTATGGGCCAGTGATTCATCAAGGGTCAATGGAAAAGATCAGAAACCAACTTAAAGATGCTTTGGACAAAGGTGCCAAATTGTTACTAGGTGGTGACAAGCGTCCAGATTTGGGAGAAAATTTCCATGATCTAACTGTGTTGGGCGATGTTACTCCCGAGATGGAGATTTTCAATGAAGAAACATTCGGCCCACTTGCTCCATTTATCAAGTTTTCCAGCGAGGAGGAAGTTCTTAAATTGGCAAATGATACACCTGTTGGTCTTGCTGGCTACTTTTACTCCAAAGATTTGGATAGAGTGTTTAGAGTTGCAGCAGCATTAGAAGTTGGTATGATTGGTGTTAATACCGGTGCCATTTCCGAAGCTGCATTACCATTCGGTGGTGTCAAGGAGTCAGGATTCGGAAGAGAAGGATCTAAATTTGGTGTTCAAGATTACTTGATTATCAAGGGTGTTGTGTTGGGTAAGGGTGAGTAGACATAGAGTTACTTAGCAATCACGGCCAATTGGGATAGCTGTATATTGTATATTAATAACTCGACACTACTGAGTATAAAGGTCATTGGGTGTTCCAGTACTTGCATCATCTTTATACGCTTCAAGCTGGTTTAATACAATAGCAGTCTCGTCAGCCTCTACCACTTCCACATCATTGTCTCCCTGTGCGACAACAGCCTTAATTTCGGAATCATCTGCAACGCCTTTCTCGTATTCAGTGGTGTCGAGTTTCTTTACGTCCTCGATTTTTGCAACAAACAAGTTGGGAATTTTGAAATCCTTGGCAAATGTGTACGTGTTCTCTATGAGCCTGAACCTCTTACCATTTGAGTCTATCTCCTTCGACAATCTCGAGTCGAGCCCACTTAGATCCGTTCCACTTTTCAACAATGTATCCCACTCTTTATTCAATGCCGTGATTCTATCATTTTCGGCCCTTCGTAAATCAACCTTCGCCTCTCTTTCCTTTTCCACATCCTTGCGTAATTTCTCCAAAAAATCATTACGATTCAAATGTGATATTTTTGGAACCTCCAAACTTCTTTTCTTGAATATGCGTCTCAAGTTATCATTATTTTCAACATATTTGGCGCAATTAATTGACTTGAGTGTAAGGGAATATAATCCACCTTCCCTAGTGACTCCGTTGACTATTGAGGACGGAAAGTTCTTCAAAGTCATTACCGGCGTTTCGTACTTTGTTGGTGGAAACCGTGGAGTCTCAACCACTGATGGTCGCGGTATAGCAACAGGCTGGTTTCTTTTCTTATAAGGGTGTCTTCCCATTTCGTTGTGTATTGGTACGTTTTGTTGTAACTTCCAAAATGTAAAATGAATTTTGGTTTCTCATTGTGATGCTACCAAATTTAATCCATTTGAAGAGAGATCAATTTGCTCATTTAGATCCAACCATATCGACTATATAGGGTACACATCACTAATGGTCTCAAGTCTAGATGAATTAAGCAAGAAGGTAGGGGACACCAACCAAGGGCTAGCCTCAAGGAGCTCGCTAAGACCTCCGTCACTGTCACTTCGACCCCCACCAACTGTTTCAAATGGGACATTCCCTGCATTAAACTCGGCTCAACGTGCAGCAGGAGGAGAAGTTACAGCATCCTCACTATCTCCATCATTTACATCACCTTCATCTCAAGCACGTGCTCGACAAAAAGTAGTGCTACAGCCAGGTCACTCTCCGTTGGATTGGGCGCATTTGAATAGAACTCAACCTAGACACAAATTAAGAGGTGTTGATCCATCTACACCACCACCGCAATACGTAAAAATCAATAAAGAAGAGTTGAAAAAACACAAGAGCCGATCTGATTGCTGGACTTGTATAAATGGGAAAGTTTTCAACATAACTCCGTATGTCAATTTCCATCCTGGTGGAGTTGAAGAGATAATGAAATGTGCTGGTAGGGATGGCACTAGCTTGTTTAATAAATATCACAGTTGGGTTAACGTCGACCGAATGTTGGAGAATTGCATAATTGGTGTATACGTGAGTTAATAGACTCTTTTATTTCCCATTTCATTCTTCAAATTTGTGGTAATGAAGGAAATGTACGTGAGCTGGTTATTATCTGATCGAGACCGTAATCGTGATCCTCGACTGGCAAGCTGTTTTCCGGAACAATTTGTTCTTGTAACGCAAGGCCTATCAAAGCTGGTAATTTAGACCATTTTTGCTTGTAAGTTGATAAGAATTCATCGTAAAACCCAGCGCCGTGGCCTAATCGTTGTAAAGTGGTTGAAAATGCTACTCCTGGTAATAAGATGAGATCCAAATCCCCCAATTCTAATGCGTCCTCACCAACGGTTGGTTCGAGTAGCTGGTACTTACCTTGTGGTTGCAACTGTAAAACATCGTCATAGGTGGCAATCCTGAGCATGGAGAGATGGTTTGGTTTCCGATGCTTCACGGGCACTGTATTGCATCGGGGCAAGTAAACCAATTTGTTCAATTGAAAGCATTGCTTTAGGATAGGAAGAGTTTTAATCTCCAGATCCGGCATATTCATAAACACAGCTACTGATTGTGCATTTTGAAATGTGGGATTATTGACAAGTCTTGATAAAATGTGTTGCGACTGAGAAGCCAATGATTCCTGTGAGATTGTTTTGAGGCTGGCTTTGATTTGATTTCGTAGCTGTTTCTTTGCTGCTTTGACGGTCAATGATGCTCGCACAGTCATGGTTATGTAGAAGAGTAGGGAAGTCACTAGGGTTCAATTTTTTTCTTTCTTTTAGCTCCGCAATCTGCGGAACATCTAACCAGAGTAAAGATGTGAAAGTGCACAGCTACGTATCCACTACTCAAGCAAAGTTATTAAACAAGTTGAACCTATTTACACACACCTAGCCCTTAATACTACGGGTACGGCCCTCCAACATCTCCATTACATCTCATCTTCTTTTTCGAATTCTTCAAGTTCTCTAATCTTTCTTCCTGGTCCATATCGTTCTTGCAACGGCACCAAAATTATACCCAATGGACCTTGATCGTAAATGATTCTGCTCCACCTATTGATGACACTCTCATACCAATTTTTAAGCCTATCATCCATGTCATTTGGTTTTTCAGACTTTTTCAAATCCATTCTCAACCCTTGACATCTTTCTATATCAGTTGACTTCTTTTGTATCGAGTACATATCAATTAAATTGTTCAACACGTTTTCTAGTATAGGTGACACTTTTGGTGATGATGCATGATCATAGTACAATTCATCCAAGATCTCTTCTGACCAGTTGATTGCATCTTGTTTGAAACCTTGCGCCCAAAGTATTTCACTAACATGAGCCTTGATTGAACAAATGTGAGTGATCAAGTTTTCTCGATCGACATTGAACAAAGGATAATTTGACTGATTTGCCTTTCGAGTTTCCAATTTCTCCCGAATGGTTGTCAAAGCTTGTAAAGTCGACAAATAAATTGCTAGCGATTCATTCAATAGCACTGGCTTCTTCTTTTTTGGTACAACTTGCGATATTTTTGCCAATTGGAAAGCCATATCGTTCAAGCAATTAATCAACTCATCGGATATTTTACTATTCTGTTTCAAGGTATAGTCCTCATTGATTTGAATTGACGAATATGTCTTTGACAACATATCAATCGATCTCTGTAAAATTTGTATTCTGTCGTTGGGATCCTGGCTCATCTTTGCCAACAATCGGCTGCACTCAGATAATCTTTCGGCGTCTCCCAACTTGTAATAAATCAAATCATCATCAATAATCTTTCTCAACGTGGCAATCGACGTGTTCAATTCCCCTTTGGCTAAAAGTGCTTTGCTGTATCTCAAAATCATGTCAATGTAAAAATTGGCAAATCGGTTTGATTTATCGTACACTAAAACTTTTGAATCAATGATGGGGATATTGTAGTTTTCAAATTGTGATTCATCTATACTTGGATCCACTTGTTTTGCCAAGTCAAAGAGGATCTTGCGATAATGTTTAACAGCATAGTTTGGTTTACCCAAAACGTCATGTTTATTTATCGCCTTGACCGCTTCAATTTGATCTTCGAAACTAATTTCAAATGGTATAGTCTGTCGTTCATTTGCATCGTGGTATAAAAAGTAAAATGACCCTAGCGAAACCAACAAACCTCCGATATAAGCTCCTGCAAGAATGTTGATAACTGTACCATACGATTTTAATCCTGCAGCTGCATTAGTGGAAAGTTTAAGGGTACGTATCTGCTGTAGCTGCGAACGCGTGCATGGCGATGCGTATGAGCTTGACAAAAGTGGTCGTCTCTGTAGTTGTATTAGTCGTGATCTAAACATGGTGTATAAGCTTGTAATGTCTAACAAAAAAATAAAAAAAAAAATTTCAGCATATATTTTGAATGTTTCCTCCTCCATCAAAAAGAGCAATTGTGGAGAAAATGCTGTATCATCATGATCTCCACAAATGACAGTTCAGCCGGATACCCGGTATTAAAACTGAGCTTAACGTTAAACCATATATCTTTGAACTCGCACCCAGAAGAAGTGTCACTACGACAAACTCAATCGAGTAGATCTAAACATGATTATCATCATGAGGAAATCAAGGTGAGATCAAGATCGTTGCCGTTCATCCACAGGTTCATCACTAATTGGCTAATCATGGATCCAGTGTTGAAACGAAAGTATCAAACTCATTCATCCTCAGGCAAGAACTATGAAATTGAAAAGGATCCAGATGTGAAGTTTGTCTTCTTTTTCGGTGGTCGCCTACTCAGCATCAAAGGTAAACCAATCAATATCATAACTGGTGCGTTAATTGTTATTCCTGTAGTAATCTATTGCATATTTGAAGCTAAGTGGCAGTGGCACCATTTGCTGCCGGCAGTGGTGATTACATTCATCTATATTTGGTTGCTTGCATTTTGTCATTTCTGGAAAGCTGCCACAAGCGATGCAGGTATGTTGCCGAAAAACTTGCATATTCCGAAATCTATAAACAATGAGAAAGTTGATAATCCGCCGGATGAATATTTCAATAGCATTACATTGCCATCATATGGAAACACCAAAGATGGAGTTGTCGTCAAGTATTGTTCAACGTGTCATATTTGGCGTCCGCCAAGAACAAGTCACTGTGGTACATGTCAAGTGTGTATTTTGAACCATGACCATCATTGTGTGTTTTTAAACAACTGCGTTGGGGAGAGGAATTACATGTACTTTTTGTGGTTTTTGTTGTTGGCTTGTGTTGGGTGCATTTACCTACTAATTATTTCAATAGTGCAACTTTGCTATTATCAAATTGGAGAGGTTTCCGATGTCGCAAGCATGTCTCAGTCTGTGAAACACTTTCCATTAAGTTTGTTTTTGATAATTTATTCAATTGTGGCGCTATTGTACCCCTTGTTATTACTTGCTTTCCATTTGTTCTTGACAAGTCAAAACATAACCACCAGAGAGTACTTGAATAATGTTTACAAAAGGAAACACAATGATTTCGTTAATGTATTTGATACCCACTCAATTGCAAAGAACTTGTATATTAATTGGTTTGGTTCTTCACGAGGTGTTAATTTAACATTTCCAAGGGATAAATATCAACCAGGTGACATAAGATATGAAAAGATCGAACCCCTAGAATTGTTCAGTATAGAGTATGAAAGGAAATGAGGTGCATATTTTTATTAGGGATATGATGGGCATAAATTGTATGGGGGTAAATTTGGTAGCGATGTGGTTTTCCTCAGCCCTGTCCAAGAATTTCTTTTTTTTTTTCTCTCTAACTTTATATCTCATACAATAATTCACCCAAGCATATCATAAAAACATATATATGGAATAGCAATCAGAGCAACATAGACTCGTCAAGGACAACAATACCCGATCAACTACTACCTATGAACATTATATGACAATAAGCTAAATCAACTCAGTAGAAAAGTTATCAATGGTGAACCGACATTTGCATTTGCATTTGCGCCTGCCGTCGGAGACATCTCAACCTCATGAAGGTGTACTACGACAGGGTAGTCCCCATAGTGACCTATCCAACAACCTTTCATTTCAATCCTTGGATAATTATCGACTAAATTCACCCACATCAGACCATAATGAACCACAAGTAAGATCACGAGCACCTTCTTCACCGCCATCACCACCACAACCATTTCAGCGTCATCGTCATCGTGTCACTAGTATATCATCAAGAACAGCCACTAGTCCTGTTGCCCACTCGCACCATAGATTTCCTCATGCAAGACCATTGGCTCGTTCGCATCTGACTCGTGGATATATATCGCCTTATTCAGGATCAATAACTCGATCGCCGCTGATTGAATCTATTGACCCCATGGATGAAGAACATCAGAACCCTCATTTGATTAATGCAATACTTGCGCAACCAACAAGGCCAGCAAGTTTCGTGTCAACGTCTGCTCAAACTATGTTTACGGAGTCGCAACGTGGTGGATCAGTATTGAATAGAGCTACAACTACATACACCACTACTCCCAATACCTCGAAACCGCGTGCAAACAATATCCTAAATTTGTCACAGCGGGTATTGACTTGGTTGTACTCTATTTCATTGATCATCATCATTATTATCATGTTGGCATTCATTGCCGTCACACCCATTGATGTCATTGTACAAACTTTGAAAGCAACCAATGCTATTGCAGTCAAGACTTTTCTTGTTATTATTGTTTGTGTGGCGTTTTTATTCTTTTCATTGGTTATGTATTTGGGTAGAGTTTATTCGTTTAGAGTGGCCATGAATGATGTTTCATCAAAATCGTTATATATCCCATTTGAAGGCGACTATCCCAAGGATGTTTTCCATTATATCGATCTCAAGTTGAAACATAGTGTTGATGTTGGACGAAAAGCTGGTCCTTTGCATCAAAACTACCCTTTAAATCATTCTGGGTTATCACCGCCAGAATACATTCAGAATCGTAATCCTGGTTTGGAAGGGAAACTTCTACCACCAAATATTTCTTATGAAGATGTGTTGCAGAGTCTCAGTGACAAGTTCCAAATTGGCAAAGTATTCACAGTTGATGACCTACCGGTGAATTTATCAGTTAAGGAGATGTTGTTGTCTATTTATAAACAGATATTGGAGATTGAAGATCCCGGACATGTAACAAAAAACATGCCAAATATTCCCAAGTTGATTGCCACTTATGAAAAATGCCGCTTTGGAGGCAAGTTGATTGAAGAGAAGGATATGTTTACCTTAATGGTTGAAATTGACAAGTATGGGCAATTGTGTCAACATGACTTTCAACTGAAGTTGCCTCAAAAGAGGAGAATGATTAGATCCAGTCAATCGTCAAATACTTATGATGCTGGAGAAGGTGGTTATTTGTCGAGCAATGACTTGCGTTTTTTCAGTAGTGCCGTGTTTGATGACCTGAATGATTATGCTGCCCAGTATGATCAGTATGGTTATGACTACGACGAATATGATGACGACGATGATGAAGACGAGGAAGATACATCGACCACTGGTGACTGCTATCAACCTCAGCAGGTGACTGATATCGCTCAACTGAAACCGTTTACGTTTAAACCTCATTATCATGCATCCAAAGACGATCAAGATCGAAGTGGGCAGCTACAACACCAGCAGCAACAGCAGCAAAAACTGGAAGAGGAGTATGAACAATTATATCGTCCTTTGAGAAGACAATCAAGTATCAGCTCCTCCAAGTCGGTGATTCGAAACAAGTTGGCATTGAATCATAATGCTAGCAGGCACACATTGCTGCATTTGACGTATGATGGTGGCGATGGATTGGGTGATACTCATTCGTTGTTTAGACATCGTAGTGGATACGTTACCGATTCGGAAAACGAAGATGATTTTGATGATGATGGTGCTGATGGTGATACGAGGTATGCACCAGTTCCTCGCATACGTGTTCATGGAAGGGATGAAGAGGACGTGCATGACGGTACGAATGGTGATGATGGAAACGGAGACAAACAAGAAGAAGAAGAAGATGATGATGATGATGATGATGACGACGACGACGATGAGAGTTTTTATCGATTCAGAAGACGAAATATCCATCAATCGAGACCAATCACTCCTGATAGGTCACCCAATCGATAAGAACATAAACAATGTTGATCCGAGACGGGACACTCAGGACTTTTGAATTTACGCCATTACACATATATGTATTTATTTAATGATTAATTTTATGAACATTTACGCTTCTTCTTAATACGTAGAAGGGATAATGTGTAGCTTTTGCTGAAAGTTTATCCGGAGAGAAAAAAATAACCTTCTTTTAAAGTCCGGATTAAAACGAAAACCTCCTTGAAAAAAAAAAAAAAAAAAAAGAAAGCTAAATTAAAATAAACTTCTTCCTTCCAACCAACCAGCAGATAAACTCACAATTCATAGTGTAACAGTAACTATCGCTTCATTATAACCACTGTGTCTCAAACGAACTGCCTCACTCATTACGTCTTTCTACATTTACTTCCACAACTTTGTTGTTCATTGCACCAATTTTCCCACAAGTCCCGAGAATCTTATATATATGACATAAGCAAAGTAAAAATATACTTCAAAAACATCCACGAACACTCACTACAGTTTTAAGCAATGTCATCACCACAAGTCAAGTCACCCTCTCAAAATACTGGTTCATCTTTATTACCAGAAGACTACCTCTATTACTTGGACTATCTACCAGATTTACAAAAGTGCATCAATTTATTCATGACTTTCACGCCGCTCTTCTCATATGGATCAACATGCATATCAATCTACAAACGACAAACATCTTTGGGGTTCAGTATAGACATTTGTGGCACAATGTTTATGGCGAGCATATTGCGTATTTTCTACTACTTGTGTCAACCATATGAGATAACCTTGTTGCGACAATCAATAGTTATGATTATTATCCAGTTTTTTTTGCTTCGAATAAGTTTACGATATCGTCCTCATAATTATGATCCAGAGTTGCTCACTCCATTACCGAGATGGGATCAAGAATTTGAAATGAATTTACCACGCCGATTAAGTGCTCTGAATTATATTGTTGAACACAAGAATTATACATCGTTGGGGTTACTCAATCGGTTGGTTATGCAGTTGAATGATGGTGTTTGTGTAAGTTGGAGTTATTTCAAAACTGCGTTTAAACAAGTATTGAGATTATTTGACGTTTACTATAAACGACCAGGATTGTTTTGGCAATGGTTGGATCAATCTTCATATTGGATGTTTCTTGGTGGATTTACAACTGGTTTTGCAATGTTGACACTAATGTTCCATAATAATGTCACTTATGCAAATACCATTGGCATATTGGGTCTCTTCATTGAATCATTGTTGCCGATCCCACAAATTCTCATGTTGAATCGGATCCAATCGGTTGAAAATTTCAAAATCATTTTGCTCCTATCGTGGCTAGGTGGTGATTGTACAAAGATTTCGTACTTGTTATACGGCACCAATGACGTTTCGATTATTTTTATAGCTGCCGGGTTATTTCAAATGAGCTTGGATGTATATATTGCATTTCAGTACTTGTCATTAAAATATGGGGATTCATGGTTTAAGCAGCAAATAATGGGGATGGAAACTAACCCCAATAGGAAATCAGTTGATGATATTGTTGATAACTTGGTATTGAATGCTGCTAGCAATCCTCATGGAATGTATCCAAGAAGTAGCAACGGTGAACAAGAAGAAGAATATGAAATGAGTGTATTCGATTCTGAATGCAAGAGTCGATCAGCAAGAGGGTCCCCATAAGAGCCGCAAATAGAATACTAGAAAGCTTGGAAAAAAAAGTTATGTACAAGTTTTTAAATTCAATTTGTAACTATGTATATCTATGTATAGAGGTTGCATCAGAGAAAAAGTGTGCATCGCATTGCATCCCATCGTGTACTTAATCTGTTTCTCTCTCTCTCTCTCTCTCTCTCTCTCTCTCTCTCTCTCTCTCTCTCTCTCTCCCATTGCCCTCCTTATGCAGCAACGGCAACTGTGACCGGATGATATTCAACGTTTTCCTTTGCTTCATTAATTAACTCCAATGCTTCATCACCAACAATGTTATGCTTAATCTTGATATGTCTTGATAAGGCATCATTTCTAGAAAACGTCTTTTGTTTACCATTGCCCAAACCTCCTTTATATCTTCCTTCACATATGACACATCTATAAATCTTCTTCATCGATGCATGTATGGTGTTTTGATGTCTAATCAAATCATATGGTCGTGAAAATTGCTTATTGCAAGTTTTGCCTGTATTTGGATTGATCAAATCACAACGATGATCTGGATTATTGGCAGAAATTTCAGCACCCAACTTGTAAGGGTGTTCATGATCAACATCTTCCTTCTTGACTTTGATTTTTTGACGCCCTTCTCTATCAAAATTTTCATCATCATCAGAAACATCAACCATCATCGCATCCTCGTCATCTTCAACATCAGTATGCCCTGAAAAGTGGTCATCTTCTGGTTCTTGTTTGATATGTATTGTATCCACATTAGTCATTGCGGTAGGATCAATTTCGACAGGTGTAGATGCTGATGACAAATCAATAGACAAGGGTGAAACTTCGGAAACTATAGGTTGAGACTCCAACTCGTCTTCATTATCAACCTTGATAACCGCCTCGTCATGCAACTCTTGCAAAGCAGGATTACCCAAATCATGATGATTTTCGTCATGTAGCTCCAGTTGTTGTCCTTGTTGGTGATGCTGTTGTTCTTCATGTTGTTGGTTCTCTTGGTGATGTTGATGATCCTCCAACGATATATTTTTAAAAGCATCAAAAGTTGAGTACTCATTAGAATGGTTATTAATGATATTGTACCCAGAATTGCTCATGATATAATCATCAAATTCTTCATCAACATGGAAATAATTATCCTCATCACCTTCGTCATCAGATAAATCTTCTTCAATTTCTTCATGTTCGTCATCCAAATACAAATAATCATTTTCAAACCCTGGAATAATGTCATTTTCAAATTCCTCTATTGAATTAGCATTGATAATATCATTATTGTTACCCGGTGGAACATAAAATGCATCATCAAACTCTGAAGCGTGAATAACTTGACCTGGTGACACATCAGGATTATACAACAAGTAGTCTTCATCTATGCTCTTTTTCTTGTCACCAGTTGGTTCCAAATCGTCAATAGTAGTTATTCTCTTTCTCCTCCTTTGTGGAAATGATTGAGGTAAAGGTGGAGGCTGAGGAAAGGAACTGTTGCCAAAACTAGGGCTGTGTGATCTATATAATGAAGATTGCATGTGTTGTTGTTGTTGTTGTTGTTGTAGTTGTAGTTGTTGTTGTTGTTGTTGAGAAAATGCTTGCGATGGTCTTATGAATGAGTTTGGATTGGCATAATTTGTAAATGGGTTGATATAAGTTGGTTGTGAATCTTGTTGATACTCAGAGTCTGATATTAGTGTTGGTTGTTGTTGTTGCTGTTTAAACTGATCAATACCTTCCTTAGAAGTAATTTGCTCAAGAAATGAATCAGGAATATTTAGCATATTACCTAAATTGTTACTTGAGTTGTTTTGATTTACAGCATTATTATAAAAGGAAGAGTCTTTGGTGGTGGTGTTAAGTTGAGCAAAAGGTAGATTAGGTGATGAGCTGATTGAGTTTCTATTAGACGAGTTATGGTTGTAGTTGGTGGAAATAGTAGTAGTATTGTTGTTTAAAGTGAATCCATCGTTGAAATTGTCACCAGCTCCTTCTTGCTTATTATTATTAGTGGTGGTGGTGGTGAAAATGGGTGATGATGGTATCTGATACAACTCTTCATCCATCATATCAGTCATAGTTCTTTTCAACAGTGGTAAAACAGCTAATGAAGTCATGCTGTTGTGGTTGCTATTGATGTGTTGCTGTTTTTTTTCTGTTATGTTGTAACGTGTTTAAGTTGTTTAAATGTATTTAGGGTATAAAGTAAATGAATAAAGTTGTTATCCAGTTGAGGTATAAGGGAGTGGTATTGTAAGTAAATTAGATGATGGATGTGTATGGTTTGTATGGTGTATAGTGTATTGTATAATTATAAGAAGAAAGTGATGATTGTTTGCTAGTTTTATCTGCTCTCCTTTTCCGTATTATATTTATGTGTATATATATATATGGTATCAATTTCTTTTTTTTTTATTTTTTGAGGTAATTACTAAGAACATACACCACTAGCGGTTTATATACAGGAATTGCTAATGAAACTAACTAACTAACTAAATACACAACTAGACAGTAGCAACAAAGTAAAAGTTATTTTGAAAAAGACGTTAAAGATGCATGTGATATAGAATATATATATATGCAAAGTAGATGACTAGTAGTAGGTGGCAGTGGTAGCAAGTGTGACCCTATATGTATGTGTATATATGTGTGTGTGTGTGTATATATGTGTGTGTGTGTGTGTGTGTGTGTGTGTGTTGTGAGTCTTAGTGTGTCTTAGTGTCTTAGTGTGTGTGTCTTGTGTATTGTTTTGGGCTGTGTCTCACTTTGCAATAACAATACTTTGTATTGTGTAAGTAAAAATTGTTCCACCATCTTCCATTTTAGGTAATTAGTACACTACTACTTACTATTATTATATGCAGTATTACTTAAATTACTTACGCAACTCTGTCTCTCTGTCTCTCTGTCTCTCCGTCTTTGTCTCGTATAAAGATAATTATGTTGACACGTACATCTTGTTCAATGGTTTGAGAGACATAGATAATACTACTACCAATAGAAGTTGGTAACTAATACTAACAACAGCAGTTAAAAGATTACACGCTTCTCCCTTCTTGCTTCCTTTTATCCTCCCCTCCCCCCCCCCCTCTTATCCTCTTCTCCTCTTTTCCAATCACAAGAGGTAGGGAGTTATGTGTACATTTCCCTTCTCCTTCCCCTCCTTGTACAGTTGTTGTATGTGTTATGTTTTTTTTTTTTATGACTCAACACCCAACCCCACACATCATTCATCGTATAAACTACTCTGAATATATGAGCATACTCATATTCCACGTCCCCATTGGACTCGTCGTAATCAGTTTACTAATGAAACAGGCATGACCTTCTTTTTTATTTTATACCTGTTGTTGTTGTTGTTATTGTTGTTGTTGTTGTTGTTGTGTGTGATATATCCTTTCCCGCTTTCCTATATCCGTTTCTTGGCAATTTAAGTCATGGTACATAATTGACTCAAAGTATTGTTATCTCCGAAACATATAAAAAATCTCGGATCTATTACTCAATGAGGTAAAACACGCATCGGCAGCACACTTTTACTTTACATTACGACGCTTCAGTTTTAACTAGATTGAATTAAATTACCTTATGTAAAAAACATACAAGTACACGATCTTATTAGCAAAGACTATAGATTTCTTCTTTTATCCTTTTTCTTCAGCCCCAGTCTTCAAGGTTTCACTGTGCTGGTGATGGTGTGGGTTGAAGTAACCATAACAACATCAGTTTCAAACACTGTTACTGTCTTGATAAGTCCATGCTTGGATGTGGTTTTGGAAGCAGTGGATGTTTGCATAGTGGTCGACTCAACTGTAGATGTGGTTGATGGTAATGGGTCAATTCCTGGAATACCTGGGATTGGCTTGCATGGTTTACACTCTGGTGGCATACCTGGTTGTGGTGGTGGTCCATTGTATTGCACTGCTCCCAAATGAACTTGAGGAATCTCTCTACTCTTGTCACTGACAATTTCAAACTTTGTAGGGTCATAACCAGTTCCAATTTCAAAATGATGTGAATACAACCCAGTCCACAAGGTTAAAATACCATACTTGGCATCGTATTCCCATGCTGGTTTTCCTGACACTGAATTGTACAATGTAGCTGTAAACCCAATCTTGTTGGAAATACCAGTGTCATAAGTACCAAAACCTCTCACGTGGTATGTTAAAGGATTATTAATCGACGGAATTGCCATGATTGAAGTTTCACCATTGTTCAAGTACAAGATTTGATTCTCTGAAAATGGCACAGCATTGTTCATCAAGTAGAATGATGATTTACCCAGTGCAGTAAAACAACCAGTTCCCAACACACCAGCAAGCTGATGCCAATTTTGATTGGTAAAACAAACTTGTCCATTATTCACCAATGTCTTTGCATCCTTACCCAATTGGACAAAACTATCACTCTTCAATTTTTGATAAAAGTGAAGATATCCATTATTATGCCAATCTTCAGCCTTGATTGCACTTACGACTGAACCTTCACCAGAAGCAGAAAAGAACAAGTCACCATTGTTTTCAAACTTGTTTCCAACAATCCAAAATGTATATGTTGGAGCAGCTTTTAAAGCATTGAATGAAACAATACCATCATTGATAAATGAATGAATCAGATCTTTTAAAGTGGCCGATAAATAAATATCTGGCGCAACACCAGAAATGTACAACCCACCAGTCTTGTCAATTTGAATGTTTCCTCGAAAATTTGCATAAGCATTGTTGATCATTGACCAAATGGAGTTGGGAAAGACATGGACGTCTCCAAAACTAACATCTTGAGCATTCCAATCAATAGTTACACCACCATGGAAATCCTTACCCCAAACAGTGGCAACCAACAACCCCAACACCACAACCTGAATTTTCACTAAAACCAACATAGCAAAAGATCAATTAATAAAAATTTTGTTCACTAAAAGAATAAACGACTTATAAAGGGAAAACCTCAAATATAATCTTCAGTGATTGTTGTCAAACCTTTATTATTTGACTCTCTTTTTCTTGTCAATATTCAATGTTAGGTAATTTTCAAGGACTATTTATACATAATGTTTCTCTTAGAATAAAGGACAACCGTCTATTCATGATGGCATGTCAATATTGGAAACAATCCTCGTCTAAGGTTGAGACGTTTGGGCTCTCCCTCCTATTTGTGAAGGGCCGCCAGTGCTCACAACCATCACAGCTATTTCAAAAGTTAGAAAACCCAGCAAACGCGTGTAGAATGGTTTAGCTTTTGCATTGGAAACAGTGAATGTAGAAAAAAAAAAACACTTTCGTTGTTGTATATCTCCCTCCCCCAATAGGTCTTGCTAAAAAAAATTGCATGATGCATAAACAGCCGAGGAATAGCCGGAAACCATCTTGTAGACTAACTTGTACTGGTGCAACACATCCGTTGATTATTTTTGATTTTCGTCGGCACCGAATAACACCAACTCAAACGAGCCAAGCCAATTGTCAATTGTGTTTACCCCGGTCGGAAAATATTGGCACCGAACCAGATTTTTTCTCGAGAGAAAGTAATATAAAGATCCCCACCTAAAACATCCTAAGTTCTAAATTTAGAAATTACTGCGTCTTAACTGTCCACCCCGTCAAAGAACCGAATTCGTTTCCTTTCTGACTTTTGCAAAAAAAATTGCAATTACGCATATGTATGCATGCCCTAAAACCCTTAGGTGTTTTTTCTAGAAACCACACTTTAAAGTGGCTTTTCTCTTTCTTGGCGCTAATGCATAGAAGAAAATAAATCCTTCTCCTTCTAAACTAATGTCATTGCGCTAAACGATAATTCGGTTAACAAAACTTAATTTCGTATGTCATTGTCCATTTCCGTAATCACGAATGGCATATCAATAACACTAAATGACGATTATTCTGTACCTTGCGATGAACTCAATCACCAACAAAAGCATCAACGACACTCTTCCACTTTTGTTCTGAGACAAAATCTTCACCAATCACCAGTAAACATTCAAATTGGATAAATGTAATGTGAGTTCGGTTTCGGGGTCCGGGGTTCCTTTCTTTCACATGCAACCAACACTGAATAAAAAAAAACGATCGGCGCTCAACTCTTCATGCGTATACCTTTGTAAGTCACAGCCATACAAAACTTGCAGTAAAGATTTCAACAAATGGGCAGATTTTTTTTCACAATAACAGAATGCATCTGAAGGCAAGATCAAGATACTCGACAAGGAAAAGAACAAAAACGAGCATGACAATGAATCTCCACTTGACATTTGTGTCAGTTAGACGATGGCATTTGTTTACACCATTGACTGCCCTACTTTTTCCTGTACCATTTGCATGCATGTGTTTCCAAATAGGAAATGCAATTGACGAGTTTGTCAAAAAAAAAAAATTTAAAAAAAAAAAAGGGTTTTGACGCATTGTATACAAACCATTTGAAAACAATGCAGCAGCCGGAGTGGAGTTTTGTTAATTTTTGGTTGTATGTTCATGTTCGTGAATGGGGTCAACAAACACTTACATTTAACGAGTTGGGCTATAAGTATCAGTTCATAGTTGTTTCTGCATTGAAACAGTTGATGACAGATCAGACCATTTCTCGGTTGCATATTGATTCTTTGCTTCAATATTCTGTCAACTGTGACATACCAAGCTATTACTCCCCCTATTTTTTGCAATATCGTCTGTTTTCGATGATTCTATCTCTTTTCTTCGAACGTCAATTGAGTACCTTCTTATCCATCATTGCGCTATGCTTATTGCCGTATCAAGTGAGTCGTCATAGACTCTTCGACACAGTCTTCGTAAATTGGATCATATGGCAGCCCTTCAACCTCTAATGGATATGTACTGCAAGTTATTCAGCTGTTTGGGGATATTCGTCTCCACATTATTCAATGCTGTTCTATTCACGTGTAAAAGCTCCATCAACATTGCGGACAAAAGGCAATCTCTGATGGCCCCAATATTAATTACACTCATGAACAGCATCTTTTTCTATCGCTTCAATGACAGTCCCAAATCCTCTACCAACTGGAAATCATTTGTCTCACATGTTGCATTCTAAAAATAATTTCAACATGCTTTTGCTATCGGGACAATACATCCCGTCCTTCATAATAATGTTTGTTGTGTCTGTTGTTGATGTAGTACCCACATACATAGGCCACTAGTAGTTTGCTGTCCATAGCTGTAAACTTTAGATTTTATCTTTGTCCTCTAGTCAAATTTTGCGGATAGAGTAAGTAGTAGCGGAAGAATTCTTTGGCTTCAACTTATCAATATGTGGTGTGGTCGCAAATTGAGAGAAATCTACAATAATGTGTCAGTACATGTCTGCCATATGATATATATTCTAATTAGAATGAGTGTACGCATAGCTCACCATGTAGAGTTCAGGTCCTTGAAACCTGCTCATAATGTCACTGTGCTAGTGATGGTGACAGTTGAGGTAAACATCACAATATCTGTTTCCATAACCGTAACGGTCTTGATACGACGACTTTTGGAGGAACTGCTAACAGAAGTGGTTTCTGAAGGACTAGGTGTACCTGTAGGTGAAACAGGAGTTGATGATGTGCTCATCGTTGTCTCTACAGCAGATGTTGTTGTTTCCAAAGTCGTTTCAGTGGCAGCTGATGATGACGACAATGACGTTCTCAATGTTGTCTCAACAGTAGACGATGATGATGGTGCAGGCTTGGCAACTTCTGGTATGTCTGGGATTGGCTTACATGGTTTGCATTCAGCTGGTATGCCTGTTTGTGGTGGTGGTCCATTGTATTGCACTGCTCCTAAATGAACTTGAGGAATTTCTTCGCTTGTATCACTAACGACCTCGAACTTTTTAGGATCATAACCTGTTCCAATTTCAAAACTAGAAACATAAGGACCTACCCGCAATGTTAAGTTACCGTTTTTTACGTCGTATTCCCATGCAGGCTCGCCAGCGTCTGATTGACGTAACGTAGCAGTTAAACCAATCTTGTTTGCATTACCATCCTCGTAAGTTCCAAACCCTCTCACATGGTAAGTTAAAGGTCCAAAGTTTGTTGGGATTGCCATGATTGAAGATTCGCTACCGTCTAAATACAAGATTTGATTCTCTGAAAATGGCACAGCATTGTTCATCAAGTAGAATGATGATTTACCCAGTGCAGTAAAACAACCAGTTCCCAACACACCAGCAAGCTGATGCCAATTTTGATTGGTAAAACAAACTTGTCCATCGTTTTGCAATGTCTTTGCATCCTTACCCAATTGGACAAAACTTCCACTCTTTTTTGTTTGATAAAAGTGTATGTTACCATTATTATGCCAATCTTCTGATTTAACACCGCTGATAGCCGTACCTTCACCAGAAGCAGAAAAGAACAAATCTCCTGTGTTTTTGAACGTCTTACCAATGATCCAAAACGCGTATAACGGGGCACCTTTGATTGCATTGAACGAAACAATACCATCATTAATGAACGAATAAACCGGATGTAAAGCAAATTCTCTTGCAGTGGCAGATAATTGCATATCTGATGAATTGGTGGAAACATAAAGACCACCAGTTTTATCGACTTGGATATTTCCTCGAAAATTGGAAGCAGCATTGTTTATCATTGACCAAATGGTGTTGGGAAAGACATGGACATCTCCAAAACTAAGATCTTGTGCACCCCATTCAACAATGGTACCTCCTTTGAAATCTTTACCCCAAACCGTTGCAGCCAACAACCACATCACAACCTGAAATTGTAAAAATAATCGCATGAATGAATTGATAGTGAAACTTACAATGAAACCAAAATTGAACTACCTCGTTGAAAAGCTTGTATAAGTTATGGCACAACCAAAAGATCTGGTAAACGTTTTTTTGAGGTTCAGGTGGATCCCTTCTTTTCACGTTTGCGATTCCTAGGTTAAATCAGGAGTTATATGTATACATTTTCCCAAGATCGGTGATGAAACTCCTCTCACAAGCAACACCATTCTTAATTAGACGATGTTCGTCGTCTCTCTCTGTCTCCCCCTATTTTCAGAACGCAATGGTTCTTTCGAAAGCCCCAGAGTCCGAATTTAGCGGACTGACCCTTTGCCATTTAGGTTTTGCATGGAGTATAATTATTGCAAATCTTTGGTTGTCGTATAGACGTCCCACCCCCACTTTTAGTACATATAACCACGCATGGCAAAGTCCAAATAAAGTGCCAAGGAATAAAAAGCTGAAAGCCGTCGATCATGTGTCGATCAATTTTGTAGTTTCGGAAGAACTTTTTTTAATGCTAGTTATTTTTTTTTTGTTATAACTAAGAGCCTTAAGGGGTGGTACCAACATGTCAAAACAAATCCTTTGTCCAACAATGACCAGCTACTTCCGTAGCACCAACTTTGACGGCTGCTCTATATTTAGAAACACCGATTTATACCTATCCCCGTCGAGAACCGAATTAATTGGTAATTCAATTACAAATGTATGCTTTAAATTTCATGTTCTTGCTTGCTCAGGAGTACTCCCACAAGTCCGTCTTTGTGATTATGCAAAACCCTTTCCTCCAACTAACTGGTGCCATTGAGTAAATGGAGGAAACTCGGAACACAAATTTTGAACCCAAATTTCGATTGGTCGAACTCCTCATTGCAGGATCATTTATATGACAACATAACATAAGTTTTTCTTCACCTCAACTTTGCCAAGGTGCTTTTTAGTATCACCTAGCTCATTCCAAATGGGGACTCTTCAGAGTGGTCGCATTACCGATAATTTTGTTTAAAAAAAAAATGAGTTTGTTAGCCACCTCTTAACACTAGAACTCAAACAAACGTCGTAAGGCGACTTTGATATAACTCCTCGCACTCATAAACAACCAATTTGAGAGCCATGATGGTGGGCTTGAGTTTGCACTTGAATTTTCACATGCACCAACTGTGGGGGGAAAAAAATGCGCGTTTAGTTTGTTGGGTTCATGCTTGTTGCTTGTGGCAACGAATTGCATAGAATGTTGTCAACATGGGCAGTTTTCAAACAAGATGATACATCTGCAGTCAGATACACGAGAAGAACAATATATCTTCAATGTATCTTCAATGTCTTCTCAATGCAGCCACAAAGTTACCTAGACGATGGGTATTGTTTACACCATTGGCTGCCTTGCATGCCGCATTTTGTATCACCAGAATCCAAATAGCCACAGAATGTACTCATTGATCAATTGTGTACACAATTTGGCCATGCAATTGAGTAAATGTTGGTTTTGCTTGCTTTTTTTCTGTATGTCAAATTTTGTAAATAAACATCACCTTTGTTGAGCTTGTTGGACAATAATCTCTTGAAATTTGGATCTTATTGACTTATGATTTCCTATCTTATGCCCGTTTGATGTTAATGATAATATATCAATGCAATAAAGGTGCCCATTAGCAATCAGGCAATCCATGCAGATGTATAAAACCAGGTGAATGGTTATGAGGATTTCGGACACCACTCTTTTTTAGATCGTCATTTGCACCTAGTCATGGTATTCTATTTCTTTGTAGACAAATAACTCACCCTCCCCATACTCAACATCATGAGTTTACTCTTCAATGCCCTAGAATAAGTTTGTTGCCCTATTTCGTGGTTCTGATTGGCTAGATAAATCATCCTCCATTACTAGGGTATCACCTCAACTTTAAAGCATTACATGGTCTACATGTGAATAATGCACTATGGTTTTGCAATCGTTAAAGATCATCCACTCAACATCTTCACAATTGGAATTCTTCAATGTCAGATGAAGTGCTGTGAATACAGCCCCATTTCTAACGCATTGATATACTAATTTCCCCGATACTTCTATAAAACATCTAAATTACTTTGGCTGTGCCCTTCTAATATTGTGCACTCTTTCATTACAGTCTTCACTACCATATTCGCCTGCTCTATCATAAACACCGGTTTCCCATGTAGCAATAGATGAAGGATTACGCTAGTGTTTGGTCTGGCCTTTTTCGTCGAAGCGATAGAGGTTTTCAAAATTCTGTGCTCATTACTTGTTTGTGCACGTGACGAGCCTCGGCCACGTGCATTGATTCATTATAACGGTAATTGGCTCCCTTTGGTGTAGAAATCTCATTCTGGAGTGAATCCGCTCATCATAAGAGTACTACAAATGGGTGATAACAGAGTATGAACAACAACGTTTTATATATATAGTGGTAGAGGCATACGCGGGAATTGGAGTTTCTTTTAGCGCTTATCGCTCTTTAGTTCGGAGTTAAATTAGACAGTAAAAAAAGAAATTCATAAACTATAAAGAAGTGGTGATGATCATCTGCAATTCGTAATATTACTTATCTCAGTCAAGTTTCGTACTCCAACACATCCAGCGCGTACTACCAATGACCATCCAACCAAAAGTCAAGACGGGAGGTCCATTCACTTGGACTCAAATTCAACAAATTGTTAAGGCAAATGAGCTTGAATCATTCGCAAGAAGTGAAGAGCAATATCACAGTTATCAACAATTCAAGCATGATTTGTCATCACAGGGGATTACGATAAATGATCATGTGCTTAAGGATGAATTACAATGGAAACAAAGCGATATCAGATATCAAACATCTACTTCGTCGCCACCGGAGTATTCCACATTACAACCACAAGATTTGATTTTCTACAATAGAGACGATGAAAAGATTATATATAATAAGTTTCCTTACTACTTTGAAGATTCGGTGGTTCATTTATGCATTTGGTCGAAATTAACCATACCCAATGATGTCAATTCGCCAGTGGGAGATATATCACCATTGACCAAACGCATCATCGAGCGATATTTGCAAAAGACGTTTATTGAAAAGGGCGTCTCTCCCGATGATATTCTTTGGTTCAGAAATTGGTCGAGTTTACAAAGTATTCGAAGTGTCAGTCACATTCACGTACTTTTGCATGATGTTGATGAACATTTCATTCAGAAACTTATTGGCACTTCAGGAACAACTTTGACTTTGGAAGATTACAAGGAGATACTTAACGAATAGATTGTATAAGGCTTATAGTGGTGGATCTCATAGACGGCATTAATAGAAGTTGGTTCTACTTAGCTAAATTGTAGTACGTAGTTGCGAGGTTGTTTATGATAGATGATGTAGCGTGACTGTTATTGCAACCCTATGATCCGGAAACTTGATTCAATTTCAATTTGAGCTATTGTTGCCTACTCGTTCTAGTAGACTCAGCCATAATTGTTATGATGTCATTCCCAATCAAATGGTAGCGCTTGTTTTTGGTCTTGCGCTTTTGGCTTCATTTTTCCCTCAGTTTGTTCTCGTTTATTCTTGTTTCAACTGGTAGCTTCTCGCAAATTCTACAACATTCGATGATGTTCCAAACCCACTTTTTTGTGCAACCGATATGCCAAATTTGGACTTGAGTTTCAAATTACTGTTGAAAAATTTTGAAAAGTTTCAACAGGCAATTGGACTATAAATATATCATCAAATGTCTTTTAAAATTTCAGTTTTTTCTTGCCTTCCTTTTCCCTTTTCTCTTTCTTTAGATATTAATTATACCTATTAATAACACATATATACTACAATCATGTCTAAAGCTGTCGGAATTGATTTAGGAACCACATACTCTTGTGTTGCTCACTATGCAAACGACAGAGTTGAAATTATTGCTAATGACCAAGGTAACAGAACTACACCATCTTTTGTTGCATTCACTGATACTGAAAGATTAATTGGTGATGCTGCCAAGAATCAAGCTGCTATCAACCCTGCCAACACTGTTTTCGATGCTAAACGTTTAATTGGTAGAAAATTTGATGATGCTGAAGTCCAAAACGATCTTAAACACTTTCCATTCAAAGTTGTTGACAAGGGTGGTAAGCCAAACATTCAAGTTGAATACAAAGGTGAAACCAAGGTTTTCACCCCAGAAGAAATCTCATCCATGGTATTGGGTAAGATGAAGGAAACTGCTGAAGGTTACTTGGGTGGTACTGTTAAAGATGCTGTTGTTACTGTTCCAGCTTACTTTAACGATTCTCAAAGACAAGCTACCAAGGATGCTGGTTTAATTGCTGGTTTGAATGTTTTGAGAATTATCAACGAACCAACTGCTGCTGCCATTGCTTATGGTTTGGACAAGAAGGGCTCAAAAGGTGAACACAATGTCTTGATCTTTGACTTGGGTGGTGGTACTTTTGATGTTTCATTGTTGACCATTGATGAAGGTATTTTCGAAGTTAAAGCTACTGCTGGTGATACTCACTTGGGTGGTGAAGATTTCGATAACAGATTGGTTAACTTTTTCATCCAAGAATTCAAGAGAAAGAACAAGAAGGATATTTCTGGTAACCAAAGAGCATTGAGAAGATTAAGAACTGCATGTGAAAGAGCAAAGAGAACCTTGTCATCATCTGCTCAAACCTCAATTGAAATTGATTCATTGTATGAAGGTATCGACTTTTACACTTCAATCACTAGAGCTAGATTTGAAGAATTGTGTGCTGACTTATTCAGATCCACTTTGGACCCAGTTGAAAAAGTTTTGAAGGATGCCAAGATTGACAAGTCACAAGTTGAAGAAATTGTCCTTGTTGGTGGTTCAACCAGAATTCCAAAAGTTCAAAAATTGGTTTCCGATTTCTTCAATGGTAAAGAATTGAACAAGTCTATCAACCCAGATGAAGCTGTTGCTTACGGTGCTGCTGTCCAAGCTGCCATCTTGACCGGTGACACTTCATCCAAGACCCAAGATATCTTGTTGTTGGATGTTGCTCCATTGTCATTAGGTATTGAAACTGCTGGTGGTATCATGACCAAATTGATTCCAAGAAATGCTACTATCCCAACCAAGAAGTCCGAAACCTTCTCCACCTATGCTGATAACCAACCAGGTGTCTTGATTCAAGTGTTTGAAGGTGAAAGAGCCAAGACCAAGGACAACAACTTGTTGGGTAAATTCGAATTATCTGGTATTCCACCAGCACCAAGAGGTGTTCCACAAATTGAAGTTACTTTTGATATCGATGCCAATGGTATCTTGAATGTTTCTGCTTTGGAAAAGGGTACCGGAAAGACTCAAAAGATTACCATCACCAACGATAAAGGTAGATTATCCAAAGAAGATATTGAAAAGATGGTTAACGAAGCTGAAAAGTTCAAGGAAGAAGATGAAAAAGAAGCTGCTAGAGTCCAAGCCAAGAACCAATTGGAATCATATGCTTACTCATTGAAGAACTCATTGTCAGAAGAACAATTCAAATCTAAATTAGATGCTTCTGAAATTGAAGAAGTTACCAAGGCTGCTGAAGAGACCATTAGTTGGTTAGACTCTAACCAAACTGCTACTCAAGAAGAATATGCAGACCAACAAAAGGAATTGGAATCCAAGGCTAACCCAATCATGGCTAAGGCTTACGGTGGTGCTGCTCCAGGTGGTGCTCCAGGTGCTGGTGGTTTCCCAGGTGGTGCTGCTCCAGGTGGCGCTGCTCCAGAAGCATCTGGTCCAACTGTTGAAGAAGTTGATTAAATGTGATTGATGAATGAGGAGAAAAGTTTTGCAATAATGTCTGTTTTTTTAATGATAGAATTTAATGCACACAGCTAATATATTTTTATAGATTAAGCAAACACAATACAATAATATTACGATAGTTAACTAATGTTTGGTTTTCATTTCCGTAGGTTTTGATTGTTCTTGTCAGTATCATCACTGGTAACGTACCTTATGGCGTTACCTACATCGGGAGTCCTGTCATCGTTATGTAAATGTGATAAGCTTGCGTTTGCGCTAGCTCCTCCTGTGCCTCCTGCTCCTCCCGCCTTTCCATTTACTATACTCCCTCCTACCGGTTGACTTGCCAATTTCTGCATTTCCTGTATTTGAACTCGATCCATTTGCTCCACTGAGGTTGGTGGTGGTTGTGATTCTATACTATGTTGATTCACCCTCGAGTCATGATTGATCGTTTGTGCTGGTACATTGGCTGCTTCCTGTTCATTTTCCTCAGAATTTGCTACTTCAGTTACTTCTTTGCACTTCTCGTGATACGATGCTGAGCTCATGATAGGTGGAATGTGTGGAGGAGAAAAGAGCAGGCAGTGAAGTTCCGGAATCGGTTGAATGGTTCAAAAATCATTTTGTTTCCGCGGAGTGACGCAAAAATAAAGATTACGACTTCAAGTTGCGTCAATGGCTAACCAGCTGTAGATCATCATTTGTGAAGCCTATGCTCATGGTATCATCTTGGAGTTTGATCCTACTTGAGCGGGTGTTGAAGATAAGACGGAATTTGAATGCATCATATTCAATGCATAAATCAAGGAAGAACATTGTAGCGAGGTCGGAGAAAAACAGAGTATTTTTGATCATCCACTTGTCGTCTACAAATGCTTTGTTGGCTATCAATCTCTCGGGACTCAATCGGTCTATTGTAGCTGGTATATTGTTGGTAACGTCGGTTTAAAGTGGTCTTTGTGGTTCAAATTACTCAAAACTTCTACGCAGCCCAACAATGTCAAAGCGAGACACAAACGAAATTTTTGTTGTGCATTGAACTACGTCCAACAAAAATTCTTACACAGTGTAAGCATTTGTAACCAAGGCTTGGTCGATTGAGATGGTATATTCAACTGTCAAGGTTGAATTAGTGGCCAGTTCCTTCGACATATTCAGTCTGGCTGCATTAGTTTGTTATATTATTATTTTAAGGTTTAGATCTGGCGACTAAAGTAACTATTTTTAGAGAAAAAACTCCGACGATGCTTAATGTAAGATTCGGCAGCTACTGCGCGATTTAAAATTTGAGGTGGTTGCTGCACTGATTGAAAATCCTGTCGTGAATATGGTACTTCATCTAATAATCTCGCTTCAATTCGGATTATTCATGTACAACTGGATCGAGTCCATTGGTTTGTTGCCTTGTCTACATTTTAAATCCGCACGTGTTACCCAACAATTACCATCAACAAACTGTGCCTACTTTCTTCATTACCAATACAGTTCCTGTTTGAATTAGAGTCGGCTGTCAGTATTAAATACATCTGCAAATACAACTACTCGGAGGCAATGTCTGTACCAAATATTTGCTATTGAGTTCCGAATTGAAGACCTACCTAACTTTTTAAAATTAAGTATTGCCAACCCCTTGAATCTTGAAACTCTCCTGTCGTGCGTCGACGCACCCAACGTAATATTGTAAACATTTCTTACTATATTCACACTTGTCCTCCCCTCCTTTCTCTATTCCCTCTCTCTCTCTCTCCACAAAAATGAAAGTTATACGACGAAACCCTCCCTCCTTCACCAACAAAAAAATAAAAATGAAAAAAATAAATACTGAAAAAAAAATTGGGATTTGGATAACGAAATAGTTTGCACACCTTTTATCACTTTAGTATATTATTATCTCAATTGGGTTTGTAGTCTTTCATTTTGCAATTCGAACAGCTTTTCTGGTACTACAACCACTCCCAATCCACGTTATACCCAACAACAAAGATTTATTTATTCACCTAATTTTTCTACAATGACAGTTAAACCTACACACAATGTTGTTCATGAAGCTAATGGTGTAGATTTCAGAGAAACACCAGCTCAATTCTTTGCCAGACAACCAAACAATGGTCCAATTACCGATTTGCAACATTATAGGGAATTGTACCAGAAATCAATTTCTGATCCTGAAGGGTTTTTTGGTCCATTGGCCAAAGAGCTTTTGACATGGGACAGAGATTTCCACAAGATCAAGTCCGGTAGTTTGAAAAATGGTGATGCTGCTTGGTTTTTGGGTGGTGAATTGAATGCCTCATTCAATTGTGTTGATAGGCACGCATTTGCCAATCCTGACAAGCCAGCTTTGATTTACGAAGCTGATGATGAGAAGGATTCATACACTGTTACTTATGGTGAATTGTTAAGAGAAGTTTCCAAAGTTGCTGGTGTTTTACAAAGTTGGGGTGTTGGTAAAGGTGATACTGTTGCTATTTACTTGCCCATGAATGCTCAAGCCATTATCGCGATGTTGGCTGTCACAAGACTAGGTGCTGCTCATTCAGTAATCTTTGCTGGTTTTTCATCTGGTTCAATCAAAGACAGGGTTAATGATGCTAGTTGCAAAGCATTGATTACATGCGATGAAGGTAAAAGAGGTGGAAAGATTGTCAATATCAAAAAATTGTGTGATGATGCATTGGTTCATTGTCCAAGTGTTGAAAAAGTCTTGGTTTATAAAAGAACTGGTAACGAAGAGATTACATTGAAAGAAGGTAGGGATTTTTATTGGGATGTTGAATCTGCCAAGTTTCCAGGTTATATTCCTCCAGTACCAGTCAATTCTGAGGACCCTTTGTTTTTATTATATACCTCGGGATCTACTGGTACACCAAAGGGAGTTGTTCACACTACTGCTGGGTTCTTATTGGGAGCTGCAATGACCACAAAGTATGTTTTTGATGTACAAAAAGATGACGTCCTTTTCACAGCTGGTGATGTCGGTTGGATCACTGGCCACACCTATGCCCTTTATGGTCCATTATTATTGGGTGTCCCATCAATCATTTTTGAAGGTACTCCAGCATATCCAAACTATGGTAGGTTTTGGCAAATTGTTGAAAAACACAAAGCTACTCATTTCTATGTTGCTCCTACAGCTTTGAGATTGTTGCGTAAGGCTGGTGAACAAGAGATTCAAAAATACAATTTGTCCTCATTGAGAATGTTGGGTTCAGTTGGAGAGCCAATTTCACCAGATATTTGGGAATGGTACAATGAACATGTTGGAAAGAATGAATGTCATATTTCCGATACATATTGGCAAACTGAATCAGGATCTCATTTGATTGCGCCATTGGCCGGTGTTACTCCAAACAAGCCAGGCTCTGCATCGTACCCATTTTTTGGTATCGATGCTGCATTGATTGATCCTGTAAGTGGTGTTGAGATCGAGGGTAATGATGTTGAAGGTGTATTGGTTGTCAAGGACCATTGGCCATCCATGGCAAGAACTGTTTACAGAAACCACACCAAATATATGGACACATATATGAACCCCTACCCTGGCTACTACTTCACTGGTGATGGTGCAGCAAGAGATCATGACGGATTCTACTGGATCAGAGGAAGGGTTGATGATGTTGTCAATGTTAGTGGACACAGATTATCCACTGCTGAAATCGAGGCGGCATTAATTGAAGACACTAGAGTTGGCGAGGCAGCAGTTGTTGGAATCAACGATGACCTCACTGGTCAAGCTGTCATTGCATTCGTAGCCTTGAAGCTGCAAACCGATGACGAGATTGCTTTAAGAAAAGAATTGATTTTACAAGTTAGAAAAGTTATTGGGCCATTTGCAGCACCAAAAGCTGTCATTATTGTACAAGATTTACCAAAGACAAGATCAGGCAAAATCATGAGGAGAATCTTGAGAAAGATCAGTTCCAACGAAGCCGACCAGTTGGGTGATATTACCACTTTATCAAATCCACAATCAGTTGAAGGAATTATCAAGTCATTCGCTTCCCAATTTGGTAAAAAGTAGATTGATACATAGAGCTAGATTAACAACTAATACACTAACATTTAATATTTTATTCCCGTTCATCCAACAACTCTTTATAATCCTCCAAGGTTAAAGTGTTTCCCGGAGATCCAAGAAGCTTGTGTAGCAAACCGCCATCAACGTCATGTAAAAGCACGTGAATGTGACTGACACTTTTCACGCTTTGTAAACTTGACCAATTTCTGAACCAAAGAATATCATCGGGAGAGACGCCCTTTTCAATAAATGTCTTTTGCAAATATCGCTCGATGATGCGTTTGGTCAATGGTGATATATCTCCCACTGGCGAATTGACATCATTGGGTATGGTTAATTTCGACCAAATGCATAAATGAACCACCGAATCTTCAAAGTAGTAAGGAAACTTGTTATAAATTATTTTCACATCATCATCGTTATATAGGATGAGATCTTGTGGTTGCAGTGTGGAATATTCTTGTGACTTTAATATTGTCTGACTGCGAATGTCGTCTTGTTTCCATTCGAGTTCTTCATTCAACACATAATCATTCAAAGCTATACTTTTAAGCGAAAGGTTATTTTTAAATTGGTAGTAATTGCGGAACTGCTCTTCGCTTCTAGCAAATAATTCAAGCTTGTTTGATTTCACAATTTGTTGAATTTGTGCCCAAGTGAATGGGTCACCTGTTTTCACTTTACGTTCAATCGTCATGGTAATGGTGGCGTTTGTGTAGGGGAAAGGAGTGTAGAGCCACACAATAACTTCATGAAATTGCTCACTTTGGTGGGTTTAACGTCATTATATATACATATCATATCTTTCATCTTAATGAGGGAGTTTTAGTCATGGGTTAAGATATCTTTTCCATTTTGTGGCTTCTTCAATGCCCACGCATTTCTTGCAAGTTTTGAGATCTACGAAAGCAGGAAAAAGGAAAGAGTACTGAGACCTTTCTGAAGGTGGCAAGGGGAGTGTCCATGCTCCGTTCCACACTTGTAACTGTGTAAAATTTTACAGCTCAGGTCCACCTATGGACACTCTCATGAATGTTTTGCAACCTGTTGATATAAATGTAACATGGTTGCACTGCTACCACTCATGTAATGTTACATTGTAACAAAAATAATATGTCACTTGTCAAGGATAAAAAAGAAATATGGAGCCACATGGTCTACTGATAGTTTTGGAAGATTGTGGATCTTTTCTGAAACCATCTCGATATCTCTCTTTGGATGCAGTTTATGCCCGTCTGAAATAACGACTCATTTGCTACATTATTGTGGAATTAAGCTCAACTGCACACGAGTTATTCGCCGCTTTCACTCTATCTACAAAGAATATCCTCCGTTAGATTCACCATGACCATCTCCAGCAGCTGTCGATTTATTCTTTGGTGCTCAAGTTAGGCTGAAAACAATTTTAGAGTGGACCATTGCGCGTCGGATTTGTGTTTGCCATATCAGCGACAAAAATTATATCATTCTTTCATTTGAATTCCTCGCGATTCCCTTCAATATCTCTCATTGCAAAGCACAGCAAACCTTACACTTTGCTTCAATCCACAATACTACTCAATTGACCTCATCCAAGTTGCATCACTGAGATATCTCAATGGGCACTCACAAATTAATAATCCTCAGACATGGCGAGTCGCAATGGAATCATGAGAACAAGTTTTGCGGATGGATTGATATCCCACTAACTGAAAAGGGGAAAGAAGAAGCTGAGTACGCCGGTGAATTGATCAAACAGCATGGATTATCCCCCGATATTCTCTACACTTCAAAACTTATACGTTCAATTGAAACTGGATTCATAATACTCAAGGTACTAAACAAGCCATGGGTGGATCATATCAAAACGTGGCGATTAAACGAACGGCATTATGGGAAATACCAAGGACGTGATAAACATGAGGTGTTTGTAGAATTGGGAGAGGACAAGGACAAGTTCCAATACATTAGACGCAACTACAATGGATTACCACCATTAATTGATCCTGAGTTGGATACTTCAATCGATGAAAAATACAATGATTTATTAAACAGGAATATACTACCACGAGGTGAATCACTTTCAATGGTTATGGATCGATTGATTCCGTTTTTCAAGTATGAGATTTTCGATCATCAAATGGTGCAGTTGAACAAGACGGTTTTAATTGTGACACATGGATCTGTGGTTCGAAGTTTGATCAAGTACTTGAACAAGGTAAGTGATGATGATATACTGAAGATCAACGTGCCCACTGGGATACCATTGGTGTTTGAGTTGGATGATCGTGGTGATTTGGTTAAACCTTATTATTACTTGGATAAGGAAAAGGCAGAAAAGGGAATTGAGAAGGTGAAGAATGAAGGATTGAAAAAGGAGTAGAGCGGGGCATATATATATATAGAATTATGTTTAATTCAGTTTCATTTCGAAGTAATCGTTAATGTTGTTTGACTATGTCAAACAAGCTTATTCTCATCCCAGCTAGATGTTTTTAGCCACTGATCACCTATGTCCATCGTGTTTTGTAATTTGGCTATTTTTTTTTTTTTTCCACTTCGATCATCATGTTGGAGAACTCTGAACAAAGCCATGTCACAACACCCGCTACGAAACCTCCTACGATCTTTCTTGACCCTCAAGCTAATTCAATTGACAATAATATACTTTACGCCATCTCGATTTGACACTTCATCACAATTAATCATTGATGAATTGGCAATTTCTGAATATACAGCATCACCGTACAATGCAATTATAACAACAATTTTAAACAAGTTGATCACTTGGGATTCGGTTTATTTTAATGACTTGTTTGTCAATGATGTTGCATTTGAGCATCAATTTGTGTTTTGTCCCGGATGGATCAAGATGATTTCAAAATTACCCAGTGATAACTATTATCAATTACAATTGTGGAGTATTTTGATCTCCAATTGTTGTCATTTGGTTTCAGTTTTGGTGTTGTATTCCTTGAGTAAAATGGTGTTTGACTCGAAGGTGAGCTATATTGCTAGTTTGATGATGGTTGTAGCTCCTGCGGGTGTGTTTTTAACGACAAATTATTCAGAAAATTTGAGCAACTTGACTACATTGTTGACGATATACTTGTACTACAAAGCAGTGAATTTCAATAATGTAACCACCAAAAGCAACAAATCGATAAAAAGCATGGGGGTTTATTGCCTAAGTGGTGTTGTCTGTGCATTCAGCTTCACTATTAGAGCAAATTCGTTACTTGTTGGCA